>NC_055667.1:23580000-24223333 GCF_017976325.1 Chelmon rostratus | reverse complement strand
TCACACGAAAGAGGACAAGTTTGTCTACAAAATGAGCCCAAAATTATGCGTGTAGAGTGTAATTTGTGGCCGTAGCGACGAGAAAAAGAGAAGATTTTCAGATCGTTTTTAGACTCTGTGCCACTCTAGCACGCACTCTAGCACGAACATTCCGCGCAATACACACCCATTATAATCTCAAAATTTCCCGCCAAACGATCACTGTCATTGAACAGTGACTGATCAAAAACTATAGGACCAATCAAAATGTGGATGAACACACCAATAGACCAGACTTGGGTCTACATTTTAAAGTTGAAATGAAGTCTCTCGGTGAATGTATGCCTGAGCTACAGATGTTTGAAAAACTCCAATTTCAATCTTGTTTTTTTCGCCCGTCCCATTCATTTCTTATGGGAAATTTATCGCAGTTTTTCGCGTCTTACGACGCGAAAAACTGCGATAAATTTGAGAAAAGTAATAGCACACCGATCCCGAACAATACGCACGTTTTGATATATAATTTGCGAGGGTTTTCTCAAAGCTGCGGGGCGAGTTTGAGGACGAAAACTTGGAGGAAGATGAAAAATAATAAGAAGAAGAAGAAGAAGAAACGCGCGGGATAGTAATAAGTGACTCGGGGCTACGCCCCGTGTCCCTAATAACTAGAAAATTCCCCCTGGGAAATTTTGAAAGGGACACGGGGTGCGTTCGAGCCGACAAAATTATCTACGTTTTAAAGTTTGAATGAAGTCTCTAGGAGAAACTATGGCGAAGCAGCGGACAATTGAAAAAGGCTGCAATGTGAGAAAACGGCAGATATCAGAGGTAGTCAGTCCCTGATTAATGAATTGCTCTCAGCTGTGTTTCTGTGGCTTTCTCCTTGTCTGTCTCTGTTGATCACCTCAGCTGTCTGTGTCTGCTTCTCTCCTCTGCTTCATGTCTCTGTTAACATGAATTAATGAACTGAATCAATAAACATGAATGGAGCTAATGCTAACGGAGCTAACAGAGCTAACACTAATGGAGTGAACAGCTAACAGTGCGAATAGAGCTATCGGCGCTAACGCAACCAGAGCTAACTGTGCTAACAGAGCTAATAGAGCTAGCGGCGTTAACAAGGGGGCGGGGGGATGGGGTTTTCATTATGCATTTGTCTGTGTGTGTGTGTTTATGTATCTGTCGTTGTGTGTGACTGCGTATGTGTGTGTCTTCGTCTGTTTCTGTGGCTTTCTCCTTGTCTGTCTCTGTTGATCACCTCAGCTGTCTGTGTCTGCTTCTGTCCTCTGCTTCATGTCTCTGTTAACATGAATTAATGAACTGAATCAATAAGCATGAATGGAGTTAATGCTAACAGAGCTAACAGAGCTAACACTAACGGAGCTAACACTAACGGAGCTAACACTAACGGCGCGAATAGAGCTAACGGCGCTAACGCTAACAGAGCTAACTGTGCTAACAGAGCTAACAGAGCTAACGGCGTTAACAAGGGGCGGGGGGATGGGGTTTTCATTATGCATTTGTCTGTGTGTGTGTGTTTATGTATCTGTCGTTGTGTGTGACTGCGTATGTGTGTGTCTTCGTCTGTTTGTGTGTGTGTGTCTGCTTGAACTACACAAGCAGCCAAACCAGCTCCAACATGGAGATGTGTATAGTATATATGTGTCTGAATGTGTGTGTGTGTGTGTGTGTGTGTGTGTGTGCCTGTGTAACTTCTGCATTTGTGTGACTACTGTCTCAACCTCTTTGGCAAAGAGCTTTCTGAAGCTGAGTTTAACTGCTTGTTGGACAGAGATTGTTTTCAAACAATGCCCTTGTTTTGACTGAGCTCGTTAAGATAATCATTCTCAGGCTGGTTGTCCTGCAGATGTGTGTGCGTGGGTTATTGACCGGTGTGTGTGTAAATGACAGTTGCACCTGTTAAACTCTTCCCTTGAAAAGCGGCTTTTTCGCTGTCGGTTTCTTCCGAACAACTTGCGATTGTGTCAAAACCGTAGCTGCTATCAAAAAACCGATTACACTGTGAGATGCGGACAAGTCTGGGCCAGATGTACGTGTGTTTTATGTCCAGATATTCTTTAGAAAAATGACAAAATGGTCGACTTAAAAAGACTCTGCCACTCAGAGAACAGGAGTTTGTATTGTATGCAGTGAGATTTGGGTTCGGCGAACCTCCTGAACTAAATCCTCTGGTGAGAGAACCGTACCTCGTATCAGAGTGTACTATAGATCATCGGACTCCCGAGAACTTCCTGAGTCCGACCATCATCTCGTTTTATTCCTGACACAACAACTTTTCGTTTTATGGCGATCTAAAGACAGGAGGCATTTCTGCTTTGCTCACAAAACAGCTCTGAATTTTAACATGGGACTTAATGGGAGAACAGGAGGGCGCTGGCTGCACAAAACGTCTCACTATTTAAATTCAGTAAGTCTCTCGGCTTTTTCGAGGACATCACACGAAAGAGGACAAGTTTGTCTACAAAAGATCCCAAAATTATGTGTCTCCTATTCACCGTTTGGATTTTACGGCAATTTTAGAAACACATTTCAGGCGATTTCTCACCGGCTGTCTCACTCTAACTTTTGAATTTATCCACTCTAGGGGGAGAAATTCTGAGCATTTTTGTGAGAAACTTGATGGTCTTCAGATGGTCGTACCTCGAAAACCGTAAGAGATATCAAAAAATGTGCCGGTATTAATTTTGAGCTGACAAATTTATCTACGTTTTAAACTTTGAATGAAGTCTCTAGGACAAAGTATGGCCGAGCTGCGGACAATTGAAAAAGGCTGAAATTTGAGGAAATTTCCCCATTCATTTCTTATGGGAAATTTATCGCAGTTGTTCGCGTCTTACGTCGGCCTTCGATGGTCATAGCTCGAAAACCGTAAGATTTATCAAAATGTGCCAAGGGTCATTTGGAGCCGACAAAATTATCTACGTTTTAAAGTTTGAATGACGTCTCTAGGAGAAAGTATGGCAGAGCAGCGGACAATTGAAAAAGGCTGAAATTTGAGGACGTCCCCATTCATTTCTTATGGGAAATTTATCGCAGTTTTTCGCGTCTTACGACGCGAAAAACTGCGATAAATTTGAGAAAAGTAATAGCACACCGATCCCGAACAAACCGCACGTTTTGATATATAATTTGCAAGGGTTTTCTCAAAGCTGCGGGGCGAGTTTAGGGACAAAAATTTGGAGGATGATGAAAAATAATAACTAGAAAATTCCCCCTGGGAAATTTTGAAAGGGACACGGGGTGTGTTCGAGCCGACAAAATTATCTACGTTTTAAAGTTTGAATGAAGTCTCTAGGACAAAGTATGGCCGAGCAGCGGACAATTGAAAAAGGCTGAAATTTGAGGAAATTTCCCCATTCATTTCTTATGGGAAATTTATCGCAGTTGTTCGCGTCTTACGTCGGCCTTCGATGGTCATAGCTCGAAAACCGTAAGAGATATCAAAATGTGCCGAGGTCATTTTGAGCCGACAAAATTATCTACGTTTTAAAGTTTGAATGAAGTCTCTAGGAGAAACTATGGCGAAGCAGCGGACAATTGAAAAAGGCTGCAATGTGAGAAAACGGCAGATATCAGAGGCAGTCAGTCCCTGATTAATGAATTGCTCTCAGCTGTGTTTCTGTGGCTTTCTCCTTGTCTGTCTCTGTTGATCACCTCAGCTGTCTGTGTCTGCTTCTCTCCTCTGCTTCATGTCTCTGTTAACATGAATTAATGAACTGAATCAATAAACATGAATGGAGCTAATGCTAACGGAGCTAACAGAGCTAACACTAATGGAGCGAACAGCTAACGGTGCGAATAGAGCTAACGGCGCGAACGCAACCAGAGCTAACTGTGCTAACAGAGCTAATAGAGCTAGCGGCGTTAACAAGGGGGCGGGGGGATGGGGTTTTCATTATGCATTTGTCTGTGTGTGTGTGTTTATGTATCTGTCGTTGTGTGTGACTGCGTATGTGTGTGTCTTCGTCTGTTTCTGTGGCTTTCTCCTTGTCTGTCTCTGTTGATCACCTCAGCTGTCTGTGTCTGCTTCTCTCCTCTGCTTCATGTCTCTGTTAACATGAATTAATGAACTGAATCAATAAGCATGAATGGAGTTAATGCTAACAGAGCTAACACTAACGGAGCTAACAGCAAACGGTGCGAATAGAGCTAACGGCGCTAACGCTAACAGAGCTAACTGTGCTAACAGAGCTAACAGAGCTAACGGCGTTAACAAGGGGGCGGGGGGATGGGGTTTTCATTATGCATTTGTCTGTGTGTGTGTGTTTATGTATCTGTCATTGTGTGTGACTGCGTATGTGTGTGTCTTCGTCTGTTTGTGTGTGTGTGTCTGCTTGAACTACACAAGCAGCCCAACCAGCTCCAACATGGAGATGTGTATAGTATATATGTGTCTGAATGTGTGTGTGTGCGTGTGTGCCTGTGTAACTTCTGCCCCACCTGCTGATAATTACCTCTGCACCTCTCCCACTGTTTACCTGTTCCTGTTCAGTTTTGACGTGCTGTTTTTAATCACTTTTTAGCTGTTGGTTAGCCCTTTTTGTGTGTGCATTTGTGTGACTACTGTCTCAACCTCTTTGGCAAAGAGCTTTCTGAAGCTGAGTTTAACTGCTTGTTGGACAGAGATTGTTTTCAAACAATGCCCTTGTTTTGACTGAGCTCGTTAAGATAATCATTCTCAGGCTGGTTGTCCTGCAGATGTGTGTGCGTGGGTTATTGACCGGTGTGTGTGTAAATGACAGTTGCACCTGTTAAACTCCTCCCTTGAAAAGCGGCTTTTTCGCTGTCGGTTTCTTCCGAACAACTTGCGATTGTGTCAAAACCGTAGCTGCTATCAAAAAACCGATTACACTGTGAGATGCGGACAAGTCTGGGCCAGATGTACGTGTGTTTTATGTCCAGATATTCTTTAGAAAAATGACAAAATGGTCGACTTAAAAAGACTCTGCGACTCAGAGAACAGGAGTTTGTATTGTATGCAGTGAGATTTGGGTTCGGCGAACCTCCTGAACTAAATCCTCTGGTGAGAGAACCGTACCTCGTATCAGAGTGTACTATAGATCATCGGACTCCCGAGAACTTCCTGAGTCCGGCCATCTCCTCGTTTTATTCCTGACACAACAACTTTTCGTTTATGGCGATCTAAAGACAGGAGGCATTTCTGCTTTGCTCACAAAACAGCTCTGAATTTTAACATGGGACTTAATGGGAGAACAGGAGGGCGCTGGCTGCACAAAACGTCTCACTATTTAAATTCAGTAAGTCTCTCGGCTTTTTCGAGGACATCACACGAAAGAGGACAAGTTTGTCTACAAAATGAGCCCAAAATTATGCGTGTAGAGTGTAATTTGTGGCCGTAGCGACGAGAAAAAGAGAAGATTTTCAGATCGTTTTTAGACTCTGTGCCACTCTAGCACGCACTCTAGCACGAACATTCCGCGCAATACACACCCATTATAATCTCAAAATTTCCCGCCAAACGATCACTGTCATTGAACAGTGACTGATCAAAAACTATAGGACCAATCAAAATGTGGATGAACACACCAATAGACCAGACTTGGGTCTACATTTTAAAGTTGAAATGAAGTCTCTCGGTGAATGTATTCCTGAGCTACAGATGTTTGAAAAACTCCAATTTCAATCTTGTTTTTTTCGCCCGTCCCATTCATTTCTTATGGGAAATTTATCGCAGTTTTTCGCGTCTTACGACGCGAAAAACTGCGATAAATTTGAGAAAAGTAATAGCACACCGATCCCGAACAATACGCACGTTTTGATATATAATTTGCGAGGGTTTTCTCAAAGCTGCGGGGCGAGTTTGAGGACGAAAACTTGGAGGAAGATGAAAAATAATAATAATAACTAGAAAATTCCCCCTGGGAAATTTTGAAAGGGACACGGGGTGCGTTCGAGCCGACAAAATTATCTACGTTTTAAAGTTTGAATGAAGTCTCTAGGACAAAGTATGGCCGAGCAGCGGACAATTGAAAAAGGCTGAAATTTGAGGAAATTTCCCCATTCATTTCTTATGGGAAATTTATCGCAGTTGTTCGCGTCTTACGTCGGCCTTCGATGGTCATAGCTCGAAAACCGTAAGAGATATCAAAATGTGCCGAGGTCATTTTGAGCCGACAAAATTATCTACGTTTTAAAGTTTGAATGAAGTCTCTAGGAGAAACTATGGCGAAGCAGCGGACAATTGAAAAAGGCTGCAATGTGAGAAAACGGCAGATATCAGAGGCAGTCAGTCCCTGATTAATGAATTGCTCTCAGCTGTGTTTCTGTGGCTTTCTCCTTGTCTGTCTCTGTTGATCACCTCAGCTGTCTGTGTCTGCTTCTCTCCTCTGCTTCATGTCTCTGTTAACATGAATTAATGAACTGAATCAATAAACATGAATGGAGCTAATGCTAACGGAGCTAACAGAGCTAACACTAATGGAGCGAACAGCTAACGGTGCGAATAGAGCTAACGGCGCGAACGCAACCAGAGCTAACTGTGCTAACAGAGCTAATAGAGCTAGCGGCGTTAACAAGGGGGCGGGGGGATGGGGTTTTCATTATGCATTTGTCTGTGTGTGTGTGTTTATGTATCTGTCGTTGTGTGTGACTGCGTATGTGTGTGTCTTCGTCTGTTTCTGTGGCTTTCTCCTTGTCTGTCTCTGTTGATCACCTCAGCTGTCTGTGTCTGCTTCTCTCCTCTGCTTCATGTCTCTGTTAACATGAATTAATGAACTGAATCAATAAGCATGAATGGAGTTAATGCTAACAGAGCTAACACTAACGGAGCTAACAGCTAACGGTGCGAATAGAGCTAACGGCGCTAACGCTAACAGAGCTAACTGTGCTAACAGAGCTAACAGAGCTAACGGCGTTAACAAGGGGGCGGGGGGATGGGGTTTTCATTATGCATTTGTCTGTGTGTGTGTGTTTATGTATCTGTCATTGTGTGTGACTGCGTATGTGTGTGTCTTCGTCTGTTTGTGTGTGTGTGTCTGCTTGAACTACACAAGCAGCCCAACCAGCTCCAACATGGAGATGTGTATAGTATATATGTGTCTGAATGTGTGTGTGTGCGTGTGTGCCTGTGTAACTTCTGCCCCACCTGCTGATAATTACCTCTGCACCTCTCCCACTGTTTACCTGTTCCTGTTCAGTTTTGACGTGCTGTTTTTAATCACTTTTTAGCTGTTGGTTAGCCCTTTTTGTGTGTGCATTTGTGTGACTACTGTCTCAACCTCTTTGGCAAAGAGCTTTCTGAAGCTGAGTTTAACTGCTTGTTGGACAGAGATTGTTTTCAAACAATGCCCTTGTTTTGACTGAGCTCGTTAAGATAATCATTCTCAGGCTGGTTGTCCTGCAGATGTGTGTGCGTGGGTTATTGACCGGTGTGTGTGTAAATGACAGTTGCACCTGTTAAACTCCTCCCTTGAAAAGCGGCTTTTTCGCTGTCGGTTTCTTCCGAACAACTTGCGATTGTGTCAAAACCGTAGCTGCTATCAAAAAACCGACTACACTGTGAGATGCGGACAAGTCTGGGCCAGATGTACGTGTGTTTTATGTCCAGATATTCTTTAGAAAAATGACAAAATGGTCGACTTAAAAAGACTCTGCGACTCAGAGAACAGGAGTTTGTATTGTATGCAGTGAGATTTGGGTTCGGCGAACCTCCTGAACTAAATCCTCTGGTGAGAGAACCGTACCTCGTATCAGAGTGTACTATAGATCATCGGACTCCCGAGAACTTCCTGAGTCCGGCCATCTCCTCGTTTTATTCCTGACACAACAACTTTTCGTTTTATGGCGATCTAAAGACAGGAGGCATTTCTGCTTTGCTCACAAAACAGCTCTGAATTTTAACATGGGACTTAATGGGAGAACAGGAGGGCGCTGGCTGCACAAAACGTCTCACTATTTAAATTCAGTAAGTCTCTCGGCTTTTTCGAGGACATCACACGAAAGAGGACAAGTTTGTCTACAAAATGAGCCCAAAATTATGCGTGTAGAGTGTAATTTGTGGCCGTAGCGACGAGAAAAAGAGAAGATTTTCAGATCGTTTTTAGACTCTGTGCCACTCTAGCACGCACTCTAGCACGAACATTCCGCGCAATACACACCCATTATAATCTCAAAATTTCCCGCCAAACGATCACTGTCATTGAACAGTGACTGATCAAAAACTATAGGACCAATCAAAATGTGGATGAACACACCAATAGACCAGACTTGGGTCTACATTTTAAAGTTGAAATGAAGTCTCTCGGTGAATGTATGCCTGAGCTACAGATGCTTGAAAAACTCCAATTTCAATCTTGTTTTTTTCGCCCGTCCCATTCATTTCTTATGGGAAATTTATCGCAGTTTTTCGCGTCTTACGACGCGAAAAACTGCGATAAATTTGAGAAAAGTAATAGCACACCGATCCCGATCAAACCGCACGTTTTGATATATAATTTGCAAGGGTTTTCTCAAAGCTGCGGGGTGAGTTTAGGGACGAAAATTTGGAGGATGATGAAAAATAATAACTAGAAAATTCCCCCTGGGAAATTTTGAAAGGGACACGGGGTGCGTTCGAGCCGACAAAATTATCTATGTTTTAAAGTTTGAATGAAGTCTCTAGGACAAAGTATGGCCGAGCAGCGGACAATTGAAAAAGGCTGAAATTTGAGGAAATTTCCCCATTCATTTCTTATGGGAAATTTATCGCAGTTGTTTGCGTCTTACGTCGGCCTTCGATGGTCATAGCTCGAAAACCGTAAGAGATATCAAAATGTGCCGAGGGTCATTTTGAGCCGACAAAATTATCTACGTTTTAAAGTTTGAATGAAGTCTCTAGGAGAAACTATGGCGAAGCAGCGGACAATTGAAAAAGGCTGCAATGTGAGAAAACGGCAGATATCAGAGGTAGTCAGTCCCTGATTAATGAATTGCTCTCAGCTGTGTTTCTGTGGCTTTCTCCTTGTCTGTCTCTGTTGATCACCTCAGCTGTCTGTGTCTGCTTCTCTCCTCTGCTTCATGTCTCTGTTAACATGAATTAATGAACTGAATCAATAAACATGAACGGAGCTAATGCTAACGGAGCTAACAGAGCTAACACTAACTGAGCTAACAGCTAAAGGTGCGAATATAGCTAACGGCGCTAGCGCTAACAGAGCTAACTGTGCTAACAGAGCTAACAGAGCTAACGGCGTTAACAAGGGGGCGGGGGGATGGGGTTTTCATTATGCATTTGTCTGTGTGTGTGTGTTTATGTATCTGTCGTTGTGTGTGACTGCGTATGTGTGTGTCTTCGTCTGTTTGTGTGTGTGTGTCTGCTTGAACTACACAAGCAGCCCAACCAGCTCCTACATGGAGATGTGTCTGGTATATGTGTGTCTGAATGTGTGTGTGTGTGTGTGTTTGTTTGTGTGCGTGTGTAACTTCTGCCCCACCTGCTGATAATTACCTCTGCACCTCTCCCACTTTTTACCTGTTCCTGTTCAGTTTTGACGTGCTTGTTTTTAATCACTTTTTAGCTGTTGGTTAGCCCTGCTTGTGTGTGTGTTTGTGTGACTACTGTCTCAACCTTTTTGGCAAAGCGCTTGGTGAAGCTGAGTTTAACTGTTTGTTGGATGGAGATTGTTTTCAAACAATGCCCTTGTTTTGACTGAGCTCGTTAAGATAATCATTCTCAGGCTTGTTGTCCTGCAGATGTGTGTGCGTGGGTTATTGACCGGTGTGTGTGTAAATGACAGTTGCACCTGTTAAACTCTTCCCTTGAAAAGCGGCTTTTTCGCTGTCGGTTTCTTCCGAACAACTTGCGATTGTGTCAAAACCGTAGCTGCTATCAAAAAACCGATTACACTGTGAGATGCGGACAAGTCTGGGCCAGATGTACGTGTGTTTTATGTCCAGATATTCTTTAGAAAAATGACAAAATGGTCGACTTAAAAAGACTCTGCGACTCAGAGAACAGGAGTTTGTATTGTATGCAGTGAGATTTGGGTTCGGCGAACCTCCCGAACTAAATCCTCTGGTGAGAGAACCGTACCTCGTATCAGAGTGTACTATAGATCATCGGACTCCCGAGAACTTCCTGAGTCCGTCCATCTCCTCGTTTTATTCCTGACACAACAACTTTTCGTTTTATGGTGATCTAAAGACAGGAGGCATTTCTGCTTTGCTCACAAAACAGCTCTGAATTTTAACATGGGACTTAATGGGAGAACAGGAGGGCGCTGGCTGCACAAAACGTCTCACTATTTAAATTCAGTAAGTCTCTCGGCTTTTTCGAGGACATCACACGAAAGAGGACAAGTTTGTCTACAAAATGAGCCCAAAATTATGCGTGTAGAGTGTAATTTGTGGCCGTAGCGACGAGAAAAAGAGAAGATTTTCAGATCGTTTTTAGACTCTGTGCCACTCTAGCACGCACTCTAGCACGAACATTCCGCGCAATACACACCCATTATAATCTCAAAATTTCCCGCCAAACGATCACTGTCATTGAACAGTGACTGATCAAAAACTATAGGACCAATCAAAATGTGGATGAACACACCAATAGACCAGACTTGGGTCTACATTTTAAAGTTGAAATGAAGTCTCTCGGTGAATGTATGCCTGAGCTACAGATGTTTGAAAAACTCCAATTTCAATCTTGTTTTTTTTCGCCCGTCCCATTCATTTCTTATGGGAAATTTATCGCAGTTTTTCGCGTCTTACGACGCGAAAAACTGCGATAAATTTGAGAAAAGTAATAGCACACCGATCCCGAACAATACGCACGTTTTGATATATAATTTGCGAGGGTTTTCTCAAAGCTGCGGGGCGAGTTTGAGGACGAAAACTTGGAGGAAGATGAAAAATAATAAGAAGAAGAAGAAGAAGAAACGCGCGGGATAGTAATAAGTGACTCGGGGCTACGCCCCGAGTCACTGGCTCCTGCAGCTATTTCATAGCTGTAGGAGCCAGTGACTCGGGACGTTGCCCCGTGTCCCTAATAAGAAGAAACGCGCGGGATAGTAATAAGTGACTCGGGGCTACGCCCCGAGTCACTGGCTCCTGCAGCTATGAAATAGCTGTAGGAGCCAGTGACTCGGGACGTTGCCCCGTGTCCCTAATAATAAGAAGAAACGCGCGGGATAGTAATAAGTGACTCGGGGCTACGCCCCGAGTCACTGGCTCCTGCAGCAGAGCTGCAGGAGCCAGTGCCTCGGAGCGTGCCCCGTGTCCCTAATAACTAGAAAATTCCCCCTGGGAAATTTTGAAAGGGACACGGGGTGCGTTCGAGCCGACAAAATTATCTACGTTTTAAAGTTTGAATGAAGTCTCTAGGACAAAGTATGGCCGAGCAGCGGACAATTGAAAAAGGCTGAAATTTGAGGAAATTTCCCCATTCATTTCTTATGGGAAATTTATCGCAGTTGTTTGCGTCTTACGTCGGCCTTCGATGGTCATAGCTCGAAAACCGTAAGAGATATCAAAATGTGCCGAGGGTCATTTTGAGCCGACAAAATTATCTACGTTTTAAAGTTTGAATGAAGTCTCTAGGAGAAACTATGGCGAAGCAGCGGACAATTGAAAAAGGCTGCAATGTGAGAAAACGGCAGATATCAGAGGTAGTCAGTCCCTGATTAATGAATTGCTCTCAGCTGTGTTTCTGTGGCTTTCTCCTTGTCTGTCTCTGTTGATCACCTCAGCTGTCTGTGTCTGCTTCTCTCCTCTGCTTCATGTCTCTGTTAACATGAATTAATGAACTGAATCAATAAACATGAATGGAGCTAATGCTAACGGAGCTAACAGAGCTAACACTAACGGAGCTAACAGCTAACGGTGCGAATAGAGCTAACGGCGCTAACGCTAACAGAGCTAACTGTGCTAACAGAGCTAATAGAGCTAACAGCGTTAACAAGGGGGCGGGGGGATGGGGTTTTCATTATGCATTTGTCTGTGTGTGTGTGTTTATGTATCTGTCATTGTGTGTGACTGCGTATGTGTGTGTCTTCGTCTGTTTGTGTGTGTGTGTCTGCTTGAACTACACAAGCAGCCCAATCTGCTCCTACATGGAGATGTGTCTGGTATATGTGTGTCTGAATGTGTGTGTGTGTGTGTGTGTGCGTGCGTGTGTGCCTGTGTAACTTCTGCCCCACCTGCTGATAATTACCTCTGCACCTCTCCCACTGTTTACCTGTTCCTGTTCAGTTTTGACGTGCTGTTTTTAATCACTTTTTAGCTGTTGGTTAGCCCTTTTTGTGTGTGTGTTTGTGTGACTACTGTCTCAACCTTTTTGCGAAACTGCTTTCTGAAGCTGAGTTTAACTGTTTGTTGGACGGAGATTGTTTTCAAACAATGCCCTTGTTTTGACTGAGCTCGTTAAGATAATCACTCTCAGGCTGGTTGTCCTGCAGATGTGTGTGCGTGGGTTATTGACCGGTGTGTGTGTAAATGACAGTTGCACCTGTTAAACTCTTCCCTTGAAAAGCGGCTTTTTCGCTGTCGGTTTCTTCCGAACAACTTGCGATTGTGTCAAAACCGTAGCTGCTATCAAAAAACCGATTACACTGTGAGATGCGGACAAGTCTGGGCCAGATGTACGTGTGTTTTATGTCCAGATATTCTTTAGAAAAATGACAAAATGGTCGACTTAAAAAGACTCTGCCACTCAGAGAACAGGAGTTTGTATTGTATGCAGTGAGATTTGGGTTCGGCGAACCTCCTGAACTAAATCCTCTGGTGAGAGAACCGTACCTCGTATCAGAGTGTACTATAGATCATCGGACTCCCGAGAACTTCCTGAGTCCGACCATCATCTCGTTTTATTCCTGACACAACAACTTTTCGTTTTATGGCGATCTAAAGACAGGAGGCATTTCTGCTTTGCTCACAAAACAGCTCTGAATTTTAACATGGGACTTAATGGGAGAACAGGAGGGCGCTGGCTGCACAAAACGTCTCACTATTTAAATTCAGTAAGTCTCTCGGCTTTTTCGAGGACATCACACGAAAGAGGACAAGTTTGTCTACAAACTGATCCCAAAATTATGCGTGTAGAGTGTAATTTGTGGCCGTAGCGACGAGAAAAAGAGAAGATTTTCAGATCGTTTTTAGACTCTGTGCCACTCTAGCACGCACTCTAGCACGAACATTCCGCGCAATACACACCCATTATAATCTCAAAATTTCCCGCCAAACGATCACTGTCATTGAACAGTGACTGATCAAAAACTATAGGACCAATCAAAATGTGGATGAACACACCAATAGACCAGACTTGGGTCTACATTTTAAAGTTGAAATGAAGTCTCTCGGTGAATGTATGCCTGAGCTACAGATGTTTGAAAAACTCCAATTTCAATCTTGTTTTTTTCGCCCGTCCCATTCATTTCTTATGGGAAATTTATCGCAGTTTTTCGCGTCTTACGACGCGAAAAACTGCGATAAATTTGAGAAAATTTAGCACACCGATCCCGAACAATACGCACGTTTTGATATATAATTTGCGAGGGTTTTCTCAAAGCTGTGGGACGAGTTTGAGGACGAAAACTTGGAGGAAGATGAAAAATAATAATAAGAAGAAGAAGAAGAAGAAGAAGAAACGCGCGGGATAGTAATAAGTGACTCGGGGCTACGCCCCGAGTCACTGGCTCCTGCAGCAGAGCTGCAGGAGCCAGTGCCTCGGAGCGTGCCCCGTGTCCCTAATAAGAAGAAGAAGAAGAAGAAACGCGCGGGATAGTAATAAGTGACTCGGGACGTTGCCCCGTGTCCCTAATAAGAAGAAGAAGAAGAAGAAGAAGAAACGCGCGGGATAGTAATAAGTGACTCGGGGCTACGCCCCGAGTCACTGGCTCCTGCAGCTATTTCATAGCTGTAGGAGCCAGTGACTCGGGACGTTGCCCCGTGTCCCTAATAAGAAGAAGAAGAAGAAGAAGAAGAAACGCGCGGGATAGTAATAAGTGACTCGGGGCTACGCCCCGAGTCACTGGCTCCTGCAGCTATGACATAGCTGTAGGAGCCAGTGACTCGGGACGTTGCCCCGTGTCCCTAATAATAATAAGAAGAAGAAACGCGCGGGATAGTAATAAGTGACTCGGGGCGTAGCCCCGAGTCACTGGCTCCTGCAGCTATTTCATAGCTGTAGGAGCCAGTGACTCGGGACGTTGCCCCGTGTCCCTAATAATAAGAAGAAGAAGAAACGCGCGGGATAGTAATAAGTGACTCGGGACGTTGCCCCGTGTCCCTAATAAGAAGAAGAAGAAGAAGAAACGCGCGGGATAGTAATAAGTGACTCGGGGCTACGCCCCGAGTCACTGGCTCCTGCAGCTATTTCATAGCTGTAGGAGCCAGTGACTCGGGACGTTGCCCCGTGTCCCTAATAAGAAGAAACGCGCGGGATAGTAATAAGTGACTCGGGGCTATGCCCCGAGTCACTGGCTCCTGCAGCAGAGCTGCAGGAGCCAGTGCCTCGGAGCGTGCCCCGTGTCCCTAATAATAATAATAATAATACTTTTGCTTATTCTAAGTAACGTTTCACCCATTTTATTGTTTTTTTTACCCTGTTTTTAAGAGCTGAGTTTTTGCAGTTCACATAAGCAGCATTTCAATGTGAGATACTCACGGTGAAAATGAGTGACAAAGTGATTGTTGCTCTTCAGTCAAGAAAAATGTCACCATACTGAAACTTGTAGAAACTCATAAAGTCATAAAGCCAGTTTACTTGATATTATCTCACCATAATGGCAGATTTTCTTCACTTGTTTTAAGAGATTAAGACTCAAAATAGGAATCAAATTACAAATAATACACTGTACCTGTGGATGCCGGAGCACTCGATGCACAGCAGGATGCCCAGGTTGATGGAGGCCCAGCGAGGGTCGGCCTGGCCGCAGTCGCAGCACTGCTCGTTCCCCGGCAGACACTGGATCCGCTGCAGGATGGTCTCTCCTCGGACGCTGCGTTCCCGCGGCTCGCTGGCCGAATCGATACTGCTGGTGGACGGAGAGGCTGTTCTGTCCAGATGCTAAAGGTAAAAAACACTGATTAGGATCACAAAATGCCACAACAACACTCCTTATGTCCCTTTTCTTGCAGCAGAAGGTTCAATCATAAGGTTTTTGTGCAGATTTAAAGTTATAACATGTCAATTTGTGAGCTTTAGATATGCTGGTAGGGAGATGGTACAGAGCCAGGCTAGCAGGCCAACCCCTGGTTTCCTGTCTTTATGCTAAGCTAAGATAAGCTAAGCTAACAGTCTGATGGTTGTATATTTACCGTACACATGAGACATGAGAAGCTTCTCATCTAACCCAAGCAGTACGTGTATTCCCCAAAATATCAAAGTGTTCCTGTAATGTTGTCTTGTTGGAGCTAAGATGAACAGCTCTTTATTCCAGGTGTTTGGATCTATAACAATGCAGAGGATTTTATAGACTGATCTCATATTTAAGGTGTGAGATTTCAGTCTGCAAAATAAGATAAATATAGTGAACTCCTTGTATCAGTATGATCGGCATGAATAAATGTATTTCACAGCTTTCCACCACTGCAACTACAAATAATAATAAACCAAAATAATGAAATCTTTTAAATATGCTACCAAACATGTTCGTACATGCTTTCTGGCTCTGTGACTTACCTCAATATAGTAGGTGTCTGGGCTCTCTCTGTAGGCTGAGGCAATGCTAGCTTGAACTGCTTGGATCCATGCTTGTCTTAGCTTCTCAGACTCAGCCTGCAGCATACAGCTCCTGCAAGACATTTAAAGTCCATCAGCAATCATGATGTACCTTCTGTGCAGATCTGCATTATCTAGTGTGACATGCTAAACTAACACTGTATGTAAAAAGGAACATTTTCTTCTGCATGTTCGTAGGTGTCTACAGGCATGCTCACAGCTCTGAGAGGCTGCACCTGGTCAGTGTTGCTTTGAGCTAAAGCTAGCATGCTAACACGCTGACATAAGCAGGCATAATGTTTACCATGTTCACCTTCTTAGTTTAATGTGTCGGTATGCTAACATTCGCTAATTAGCGCAAAATACAAAGTATAACTGAGGCCAATGATGATGAGTGAGTCAGTCGGCTAAGTGATGCCAGAAATCAGTTACTTGAAGCCTCATACTTGAGTATCTCAAGTAATGCTTTGGTGACAAAGGATTCAGATAAAATATTTCATGCTAATTTTACAGCTAATGTGATCAGAAAATGTGTTTCTGCACTGAAATGCGATCTGTGAGGTGCGTGAGATCTGCTTTTTTGTTTTTAAAACCTTAATGTCATTAGTTTCTCACATATTTGGTGATAAAATTAAATATTGGATAAATCACAATTTTGACCTGATGATGGCGCTAGATGAAAAGTGAAGGGATCAACAAAGATATCACAATTCACCCTCTGGGGAACATAAATATCTGAACCAAATTACTTGGCAATCTATCCAATAGCTAAGTCTTACTTGGAGGGGGAGACGACCTCAAAGCAGAACCTCCTCTCGATGTCCTCACACGGCTTAACGGAGCACAGCCTCAGGTCTTCCACCACCACCGTCAGAGAGTCCTGTTAACACGCACGCAGGCACGCAGGCACGCAGGCACGCAGGCACACACGCACACACACATGCACACACACCCCTTCTCATTTCTCTGCTTATCAACACACAACACAAAAGCTCCCAGCACATAAAGCAGCTGTTCCTCCTCGATAAGACGTTTTTTTCCTGCTAGCTGGAGGCTCCCTGACCATTACATATTTACACACTCTGATGTCGAGCGGAGAATTGAAAATAACCTCACTGTCGGCTCCAGATTGAGTGCTCGGATCAGGTCGGCAGAGATCTCTTGACTCACAAACATGCAGTCGGTGAGTGGCGGTGGATTTCAAGATCACCATAACGTTAAAAACCATTCAACGATAGCCCATTAAAGTGCACTTAACCTCTCAGAGCTCACTTTACCCGGGGGAAAGCTGATAGCTGGAAGATATATGGACTTGCCTTGAGCTTCTTCTGATAGACCAGCTGACTGTTCTGTATGGAGAACCACCGTCTACAGAGAGAGAGAGGAGAGGAGATAAATAAATTTATTATTACAGATGGATATCCTCCGATGTTTAAGGGTCAGCGTGCAAAAGGTGAGCCACTGTGGATAGCTGTGATCAAGGACGGGTAAAAGCATCGAGTTAAATGGGTTTCGCTCCTGGAAAAGCAACATCACGACCATGTGAGATGAGTTTATTACATCGCTTCACATCACAGGCCCACTAACCTCCCGAACCTGCCACAGAGGGACAAAACAGGCTGACAAATCTGCCAGCGAATGAGAAACTGATGCATTGCACTAGATCACTGTTTGTGGGCTACAACTTGCGCCCTGTGTTTTTAGACTAAACTGGTTTACGTTGTGGCAAACTGGCACCATTAAAAGTATGCCGGATTAGCTATTAGCAGGTTTTGTTTGCACTGTACTCATGGATGTACAGATAAGTATCACTGGATTAGCTTGATGTCAAAGAAAACTCAAAAACGTGACGATTCTTAGGCAAGTTCTGTACATATGAGTAGCGTCTTTTCTTCTTGGATTTCTAAGTGGATTTATGAACACGATGGTCGCGATGAATCAGAGATGATGATATGCTCTGGATGTGTAAAGCACCCTGGATCTAAGAATATTCATTTTATATCTCTGATGTCAGATTTCACTGAGTTATGACTCAGAAAGAAGCGCAAAGTGCAATCAGTGGGGCCGAACTACAGCAACTGGTTAACTCCCTGTTGATTTTAGGACAGCATCAGCACACAGATTTAATCCAACATACGAAAACGTGAACACGAGGCAGAAACCCAAACAAAACAAATTTAAAACAAGCATTTAAAACAATTATTATTACTTACTTTTCACACGTTAACTTAGGTACTTATATATGTCACATTTAGCCCTCTTGGTAAGACTAAAGGCATATACAATGTTTTACCATCAATTCACTCTGTATACTAATGCAATATATATATGCTTGTTTATATATATATATATATGTGAACGTGTATATATAGATATAGATGAACATGTATATATAGATATAGATGAACATGTATATATAGATATAGATATGGATACAGTTCAATACAACATATAGAGATTTTTGCCTTAGTTACCTGTTCCAGGTCTTAAAGGCATTGCTGGCCCTCTTGAACAAGTAGCCCTCCATCACCACGCCGTTAGGAGCATCCACATTGAACTCCACCTTTGAGTCGTCATAAGAAAAGTCCTGATGGAGAAGAGAAAGAGAGCCAGAATATTAAACCTGGCTGTCACACAAAAGGTTAACAGAGCAGCTGATTGTTGGCAGGATGTTGTTCAAACCTCTTAATTGTCCAACAGGAAACTAAACACTTGTGCCTTTTCTGTAGCGGCTGCATGTGTGCTGTTCCTGGAATACCAGCAGCGTTTGATGTGCACTGTACTGCACATACAGTCCTTTAACCGATGAACTCATCGTACATTGTGCGATCATGTAGAGAAGGTCACATGTTAGTCCATGTATGCATCGGAGTTGCATGCCATGTTCCTGCATGGCACACTAGGGCATTTCATAACTCAGCAGATGTGAGTGTGACGCAGATTATTACATAAAGAGAGAATGATTCATGTGAAATTAGCCTCTAACCTTTTCATGGCTGACAACAGGACACCTAGCACTGTAATGCTAGTCAACAGAAAGCACTGCACAGATATTTAGGGCGCTGGGCAGAGTCAGTGCTAAACTGAAGAGTTTCAGGAAGCACAAGCATCATCAGTGTTTTGATGTGAGGGAAGGCAAGAATGACTCAGCACGTCCTGAGAATACCAATAAGCTACACGTTAGAAGTAATGTAATATGCAGTGGGGACAGAATATTAGGTTATCCAAAATTTAATTTCAACATTGCATGCTTAGAAAACACCCGAAAGCCTTCCCACCAGATTCAAATTAAATTGCAAGCTTCAAATGCAGAGAGATGTATCAGACGTTAAAAAAAAAAGTACCCAAGAATAAATGAACGTGTCTGCTGGAGTGACCCAAATAAAAACTGATCTTCATTCACTCTCCTGTTTCATAACAGGGTGTGTGAATGTACAGCAGCTCCCAGCACGCCATTAACTACATTAAATAATAGAACGATGCACTGCTCTCCACGTATCACCATTTCAGCTTGTACACACATGACGTTCCAGCACACATGAGAGGAACAACGTTTCAGTCATGGACCTTCATCAGGCATCCAATTTACAGCATGAGACAAAACTTAGACTCAGTGGACTGAAAGCCCAGTTTGTAACGTCAATAATCAATCACAAAAACAGCCTCAAAATGGGACAAACAGTGCATGTTCGAAACCACAGAATACAAATGAAAAGAGACTAAAATAAGCTGCTTTTTAAACTATAAAAGAATAAATAAACTATGCAAAACAAGTGAATGTTTACAACCAGAAAATGGTTCAAAAAAGGGGCTAAGGAGGATATAAACAGTTCAAATGTCATAAACAAACTGTCAATATCTGCACAACATTGAAGAAAAACAAATCAGACATCCATGTACAAAGAAAAGAACAGCAGAATCTATTACTGTTAGGAAGCAAATAGTCTAATACCACATAAAATATCAAGTATATTTCAAATATATTTTAAAATCGTGCAGAATTCAACCTTTTTTCCATGATTTTCCTGTGCACCTATTCACCAGTGTGTCCTGGTGTTAAACATTTTCAGATTTTAATGAGAGCCGCTGTGCTGAGTGAAAGTAACAGTGAAGGATCAGAGAGAAAAATCATGAGAGTGACTCTACAGAGTACTGTCACAGCAGTGCATCCAAGTCTCGCTTCATACAACCTACCTACACATCTCACTGAAGTCATGGCAACATCCGAGATAATCATTATTAGATTCTAAAGTAACAAAGAGCCAGCGTAATGCAAGTCAACCCACCAAACTGTGGTCCCAATGGCAAAAGATCTTCATCCTCAAACGCTTAGTGTGTTCCAACAACATCGAAAAGCTAAAAAAAAAAAGAAAAACTCAAAAAAAGTGAATAAATCCTCCTGAAATCTGTGAGAGTTGAAGCGCCTTCACTCTCTGAGGGCTGCACCTCTCACAGTGGAGGCTCACGCATTGTGTGGCTGCAGTTCGGTGCGTAATTCCAACACTGACATGTGCGTCCTCCGCTGCAGCCACCTGCCCGCCGCCCTGCGAGCCTCAGGATTACGCTAATTACCATACAGCTGCCAGCGTATCCATGGCAGGGTGCTGTGGGAGAGCAGTGGACTACACTACGCAGTACTGTAGCTGCTCTTGACCCAAAGAGAAGCAGGCGGCTTTGACACTTCAGTGTCTGGGTCTGCTTCTGTTTTACACCTCCCTAAACACACCTCCCCAGCTGAAGAAGGTGGGAATTTTCAGTCTCCTGTTGACCCAGAGGGGGTCTTTCTGGCAGGCTGCCCAGACCACCAAACAAACACTACCCAGGGCTCGATTTACCCTCGACACTGACAGCAGCTCTGCTCACAACTGCTATGCAAATATTGAATCCGCAAGAAGCCGACGCAGCTTACCTTCAGCTGTCAGGACACAACATCACACACATAGGAGGCAACACTGAACGAGATGTGCACTGGGTGGTACTCTGCAATCTCTCAAGCCTACAACAAAGACCATCTATTTTTAATGATGCAACGTCACACAGACAGAAACTGAACATCAGTGAATTATTCAACAAGCGGGGAAACAGAGACTTCCAAATGTTTGGCGCAAATAAGCAAACTGTTGTGCAGCAGCAGAAAAAAACCCACACACGATGCACACAACACGCCCTGATGCTTCGTCCACCTGCTGCTGCTGTATAAAGGTCGGCCTGCAGGAGGTGCTGCAGAGCGCTGACGCCAAATGGTGAGTCCAGTTGGTAGCACTGATTGCTCAGTCTGTTGTTTGTTTATCTGCAGGATCCTTCTGTGTCTCATTATTACTACAGTCTACAAGCTTTCATCTGTTACAAACAGGCTTTCCGCCTTCATACCTGCCTGACATCTGCTTCAGCTAATCCCCAACAGACCGGCTCAACTTCGCTGTGAAGTCACAAAAGCCTGACGTCTCTGGGGCTTTTCAAATGCCATCCTGTCATAAGACGTCCATCAAAAGAGAAATAAATAGTCCACTGTGTCACTCCTGAAGGATGAGAATATTAAAATTAAAAGGACAAACAACTTCTGGGGCAGCTTCTGCTTCCATGTGGGAACTTCATGGGAAGTTTTGGACAAAACGGCTGAATAATTGAGCAATAATTGAACTATGATACAATTTTTTTTAGAATAATTAAATAATTCTGACAACAAATTAAACGCTGTGGTCACTTTCAAGCAAAAACGCTAAATATTTAGCTGGTTCCAGCTTCTCAAATGTGAAGATTTTATGCTCTTGATTGTCTTCGAAAGGAAACTGAATATCTTTGCATTTTGGACTTTTGGCTGAATAAAACTAGTAATCTGAATACAGCTATAAACTAAAACTATACGGAGAATTTTTCACCATCACAAAAGGATTATTCATGGAAATAATCTGCAGATTAATCCATAAAGAAAATAACTGTTATTTGCAGCCCTAATATTTATTAAAAGTATTTTTCATGTGTACTTAATTTACCATTTTACATGTGTTTTCCTGACTCTGTGCTGATCTACAGTGTTGTTGTCACAAACAGCACAGCACAAACAAAAATGTCTAATAATATAACATCTATGTAGAGTAAAAATAAATCCAGTGATGCACTGGGGCAGCGTGTAGCGCCACGCTGGTGATGTAAACGTAGAAATATAGAATAGCAGGCTGAGCCCACCGCCTTGGACAGGACTTCTCCATTAAATCTGCAGTTAAAAATGAATGGCTCTGGCATTTAGACGCTTTCTCTGCACTGTGCGCCCAGCCAGCAATAGTGACAGTCCACAGTTGGAGCACTTTAACTCCCTTTCTGCTCTCCTGGCTTTTTTTTTTTTTTTTTTGCTTGTACTGAGTAAAGGCTGCTGCCCCCTTTGTCCTGTGTAAGTTTACACAAGGCTTATTGCACATGCTCGATGTGACGAGGAAGAGAAGCAACAAGGGAAGAAAATCTCTTCGACAAAGTAGGCCATGCTGTTCTAAAAGCAGCGGAGAGCGAAGACGGCAAACACAAAACACAATGGCGTTTTACAGTTTCGTGAGTGAACACATCTGCTATCTCAAATCAGACATTCAATGTTTAAGATTCAGACAGTTTACAGACAGTTTTGTTGAGTGTAACGCAAACAGAAGGAGAAAACAGCATGAAAAAGCAAAAACAGACAAGCTGACTTGTTTTTAAGCATCTCCAGCGGTCAACAGCTACACTGATATCAGTTTCAGGACACTGCAATAGGCGACGCATTCAAGCTACGTTCAGTGTTTCTAATTGTTTTGTATAAATGATTCAGAATGCACGTCAGCTTGCCCTCAAGGTTTGAGAGTCTGGCTACAGCCCCAAGAAAACTTCAAAGGGGCTTGTTAATGTTCTGTACTGACACTGTGGGCCATGCGGCACCGTCCCTGCACACAAGACCAAAGACGAGTTTCAAGTAAGAATTCAGCTGGGAAAACAAATGTGGGAGTACTCACCTGCAGGAGGGTCTGAGAGGAGGTGGAGGCATTGGGAAGGCAGCAGCAGGAGAGAAGAAAACACAGCGTTAAAACCAGCAGACTAGTTTATGTGGGGATAATGCAATAATCTCTCAGGTTCAATGCACCTCTGATTATCCTCAGCGCACAAAAGCATCACCCACCTACTGTAACACCACTATATTTCAGACCATGAAAAATGTGGCTTCAAGTCGTGACCTGACTTAATTTACAACTACAATACATGTCCCTTGGTGATGCATGGTGCATGAAGCTTAGTGTCTAACAGCTCTGGCAAAAACAGATCAATAACTGGCCCCACATGTGACCCAGCCCTTCCCCGCGGCTCTATCCTCAGCACAGACCACAGCGCCTGGAGGGAGAGCGCTGACCGGAGCGGCCTGACAGATGGTCACTGATCCTGGGGTACAGAGGAGCCAGACACCGGCCGGCTGAAGAGACGGCTCTCTGAATTATTAAATGACAAGCCGGCGGACAGGGAGTGCACCCTACATTTATGGATTCCATTATTTGAGCACAGAGCAGGGGTGGACCTAAAATAATATCAGGATAATTCAGGGTACCTCTGCAATAACGATACTCTTGCCAAAAACTTGGCGAGGCTATTCTGCACTGAACCCAGCTCTCCTCGCAGGATTTTTGGTTATTCTGAATAGGACGCTTCTGCTTGAGGTGGTGAAACAAGCTTGATGTATGGCCCCCATTTGTTGTTACAGTCTATATTAACGTGGTTTGTCTGATGTTTGTATCCAAACCACTTCATACTACTGTAGTCGCTCCCCTTTTAGTAACTAACTCCTCCACCATGAAGCAGGTAGCAATGTTACTTTCACTGTCAGCCATGCTTGTTGTTGCCGTGTGCAACAGTATAACATCATTACGTTAACAAGTCAGAGTATTGTATGATATGCATTTTTTATACCTATATTATCATTAACAATATTATATACTTCTATATAGTGTAATTATAGAATTGATTTAAAATGTGTAAAAATGGGAGCAAAATGCCAACAAAATATGAAATTATGGATGAATAAATCAGTAAAGAAATAAGCATTACTGAAATTAAACAAGTCTGCAGGCATGCTAGTAGCTCTGTGAGGCTGTACTTTGATACAGTGGTGCTTCAAGATAAATGCTAATGCCAGCATGCTAATATGCTAACAATGGCGCTAAAGTAAAATTCATATTATTATTCATGTTATTACATCTTATTAAGAGGGATGTCATGAATGTCTGAACCAAATTTCATGGCAATCCATTCAATATTTTGTACATTTCACAAAAAGAATACAAAATTTGAACTCCAGGGTGCCGCAAGACAAAAAGTCAGGGGATCAGCAGCATCAGTGCGATTCATCCTCTGGGGACCATGAATGTTTGTACAAAATTTCACATCAATTCATCCTATATCTATCCAGATAATTCCATCTGGACTGAAGTGGTGGACCGACCGACAAACTGAGTCCGACATCCTCAGGACCACGACACCAGTGAGGCTCAACATGCATCAGGTCAGCACTTTGCTGGACTAAGAGCACCAAGAGCTCCTGCTTATACATCAGCACATATTGTATTTAATGTGCTGACCATCTACAGCAGACAACAGTGGGATTAATAGCTCTTAAAACATTTAATTCCACCTGATTTAATGCGTAAATCAATGCCTGGACTTTGTTAGGGGGATTAATCAAACACTTCCCAGCTGCCCAGCTCTAATCCCTCCCCAGCCACAACAGATGCACTGGGCCAAGTGGCAGACTGGATCCTGGAGGTGAGATGTGAGCACATTCACACCCTGTTAGGGTCAACCTGCCAACCTAACGGTCAAAATCTATGAGTGCAACTTCAAACCAAACTGTGTGAATCCTTCCGAGCAGGGAAACGAAAAAGTTGGCGCTGTTGAATCCAGAGTTTTAAAGAGTGCTGTCGGGTGTGTGTAGCCAAGATAAACAGCATCATCTCATGGTCAAAAATGCCTCAACACTGACAGAAAAGCAGAAGAGGCTCCTCAAAAGCAGAAGCTGTGTTGATAATTCATTTCCCAGCAGCATGTAACAATAATTACTCAGTCAGCAATCAGAAGATGGACGTATGGATCGATTAACCTTTTAAAAATTATTATTTCAGTTCATTCGTCTAAAATCCACACTTGCCCCGTTATGAGACAATGAACTTCTGGCTCCTGTGTCCAGTGGCAGTGAGTGTTTGCCACACATCTGATGGTGCTGACTGAAACTCCAGCTGCAGCACAATCCACTGTCAACTTTTAGCAAACCATCTGACAGCAAACCATCAGATAGAAAAACATTTTATAACCGACAAAACTGCCTCCAACAAATCTGTAATTTAAAATTTACGACTTTTAAATACCTTTGAGGCCTTCTTTTGTGGATACTTGTGCATTTTTGGCATTTTTCTCCTTGATCGATCCAAAAAAATCAAGGAACTCACCCTCTGCTGAATGGTTGCATGTTTATGCTCCATTTCCCTCTTCTCCATGGCTGAATCAATCACCAGCTGATCCAGCTGAAACACGGACAAAAATGAGAAAGTTCAGTGTTTCAGAGTAAAGGAACATCCTGTGAAACAGTGTACGGTGGAGTGTCGGAGCGATTCAGAGAAGCTGACTGTGACACTTTCCACGCAGGCTAAGCCTCCAATGGCATGTCAGGTCAGCGTTTTGTAATGAAGCATCGATTCGGTCCTCCTGCAGCAGTCACCCAAACAAATTAGTCCACAATAGCGGTTGTAGGTAAAGTACTGGTTTGACCTTTAATGGAGCTTTTTTATTGTGTGCAGACAGGAAGCTTTTTATTTAGATACACTCAAGATCAAATCAAAAACATGCATCACAGCGCATCAGTCAAGAAGCAGAAAATTAGGCGATGCATTACGCAGCTGCCTCTTGTCAATAGTTCAAATGAGGATGAAACCAATTCCAGTCGAGACAGGACGCCTGGGGAAGTGACACAGCTCAGCTGGCGGAGCAACAGCCGCACCAAGCAGGCGATGGAGACGCTTTACTCACCTCAGCAGCCAGTTTCTTCATGTACGGGTCGATCTCATCCAGCAGGTTGTAGCCCTGCTGGAACAGAGAGTACTGGGCGTGCATGAACGACAGCATCTAGGAGGGACAGAAGCAGTCGTTTTTGAACATTATGAAGTGCTACAGACATGCAGATGGCTGTCTTTGTTGGTGGAACACATTATAAAGAGGATGATGCATTTGTTTGTGTGTCTGCATTCGCTTACAGCATCGAGGATCTCGAATTTCTTCTTCGCCTGCAGGACGTTAATCTGCAGAAAAAAATAAACAGTGGTGTGAAGTATTGATTGTGGTTTTGATGATATCCGCAGCAATACATGACATCTGACACCTACGGGCTACTGAGATAGCTCCCTCTAGTGGCCAATATTGTCCTTTTTCTAACAGTGACACCATCAACCTTGAGTTAATTCTGACAGGAAAAAACACAAAATCTCTCATTATGCTTGAAGAGTAGACGCAGGAAAAACTGACGCTCTGCCACAAACAAACATACAGCAGTCCCTACAGCATTTCCTGGATTAAAGCATTGTATATCGTAAGCGATGCAAACCTAAATGACATTTTGTGCTACATTTAAGAGGTCACTTAGACATATAGTGCATCTCCCTTCAGCTTTGACCTTTTCCGCCTTGAGACACTTTCAATTAAGACTCAAAAGGGTAGGACGTCTGACAGCAGTGAGGGAAGGCTGCCAGCAGACAAAGCGAAGACTGGAAAAGAGGGCACGGCCATCGCAGCGATCACACTCAATCAGCCTCTTTGTTCCCGCGGGAGGTTGCAACTTGTGGGCAATGTAAACCCCTGCTGCATATGAACAGAGAGGGGAATGTGTCATGCGGGAAGAAGGATCGACGCAGACATCGCCGCAGGCTAAAGGGCTGCGTCACGGTCATTCCTCGATTGTTCAGCCGAGATTAGACTCTGGTGGGAATGAATGTATCTGAACGTCCAGATTTTTACTCACACCATTTCTTTTCAGTTCAGTTTAAACACACACGCGTACTGCTGCAATCAGTGTTTAGAATCTGTACAATCAAGATCTCCAATACATATCATACATACAATAAATAATAAATAAATCCAGGTAGAAAACATACAAAAACAGGCACTTCAGGCATAAAAATCTGTTTTTTGAAGAGGTCAGACAACAGTATGAACAAGCTCTGCTGGCAAATAAAATGACTCTTACTAACTTCAGATCATAGTCAGATTCAGACTTAAGCGTCAAACTCAGGTGATTGTTGTCTGTACAGTGCAAAGAGGAACAGCTAATAGCCAAAGCAGCCTGGCTTTCCATGATGTATATTTGCAAAAATATGAGCCAAAAGCCTTCAGACTGGAGGTGTAAATCATTTCACGTTCAATATTCAGACAACAAGCGAGGTTTATTCTCAATTTCACCAGTTCTTACAGCCAGATAAAGCTCGGCGCATGTTGAACGGTTGTTATTTTCATCTCATGATGCCGTATTAAAGCTTTGGTGACTTGACAAAAGGCAGAAAACTAAGGAGTTGAAGTTAGGGGCCGTCTGAAAAGCGCATGTAATCATAGACATTCCAGCCTAACTTTGCATTCATCTGGGCCTCCTCTTATTATCAACACAACCTCCTGTTTTTATAGAGAAATCACTCTATTATTAATTTCCATCCGGACCATCAAGAGTTACATGTGTTTTTTTGGGTGGGCGTCAAAAACAAATCATGTTTTATTATTTGATTCATTAAGGTATATAGTTAAAATATTCTGAAACAGTCTACACAATTCCCAGCGTCCACACCTGGTACAGATTCAAATACAGATATTTTTGCAACACAAACAGATATGCATTACGGATATAGAAGGTTGGTTTTACATTACACAGCTACTATATGGCTTTAGCTTAATTCACATGCACATGAGCGAAAACACAATATCTTTGAATATATAAAATTTTACCTTTAAGAAGATAATATTCTCAAGCAAGGGCTAATGGAGAATTGTTTGTCTAACCTGCAGTACGTAGTCCAAAGCGAGGTGTCGGAAGCACTTGCGGGTGATGCTGAGGGTGCCGGTGGCTTCTTCGACCTCGTGAGGCTTGTTCCTCGGCGCCTGAGCGTTCTTCACCTGCGCGATTTCCATATCCTCACGCACCCTATCAAAGTGCTTCTTTGTCTCCTTGAATTTACGAACGTCCCTGACAGACACGGACGAGAGAAATTTAAGTGAGATGTCAGTAAAGCGGCTTCGCACTAGATCACGAACAAAGTGCAGTTCGGAGGCAGAATTACAAACTCTGGATATTTAGAGGGACCTCAGTCAGCGTGAGGTTACAGGTAACCTACTTCGGCTGCACTGTTCATGATATGTCTGTGAGAAGATATTTGTGCTGCAGAAAGTTGCACTGTTTAATTTTTAAAAACAACAAAAAGGTTTTCAGGGGTAACAAAGGTACGTCTGCTCTTTAAAGGCTACAGACTTTTTCCACCTGTGTTGAATATTTTATCCATCTTTGGTTCTGCAGAGACACCCGACTGAAGCACAACGAATCGTACGTCTACTCACTCTTTCACAAAGTTGTGCAACTGCTGCTTTACAGACCGCTGAGCTTGATCAAACAGGATCTGAAACAGATGAAAAGAAGACATTAGTGTTTCTTGAATATATCTTGAATATATATGGAAACTTTGAACACCTGGAGACGAGAATGGCCACACTACTGAATACTACTGGAATTATTATGCTACTAAATATGAGGAGAAACTTTTAGAACCAGAACTTGATCAAATCCAAAGCTGAAACGATTGCTCAATCAATCAAGTTAGTATCAATAGAAAATTTCTTGTCATCTGTTTTGATAATTAGATTCATAGGTAGTTTTGATAGTTCCGACTAACAAATATGAGGATATGCTGCTTATCTTTGAATCCCTTCAAAGACATCTCTGATACTTCACAGAGAAAATAATTAATACATTAATCAAGAAAATAAAATTGCTAAAAAGATTAACCAATAATGAAAATGATCATATAAAATCAAATAAATTTTTTTTATTTTTCCATTTACACAGAGTAGATCATAAAAACTCTGACAGCTGTAGTTACTGATGACTCAAATTGAATGAACTCAATTTGAGTTTACATTAGAAAACATTAAAGATTGAAGCAGTGGCTCTCAGCCGTTTTGATTTGTGCCTTTTAAAAGAAAGCAGCATCGACTCAGGGCTGCTTTTCATGTTGTTGTTTCACATTTCTCAGATGTTCTCTTTTAAATAACTGCATGAGGCTCAAAGGGGTCAAATTATCCAATATTTCATTTTAAAAAATCTCATTTCAGCATCACAGAACTTTTGTTTTTCCTTCTCTCCTGCTCCATTAATCATCTCACGACCCCTCAGATTTATCATGGGATCCTTCAGCGGGGGCCACCCTCTGCTGGGAACATTTGGGCTAAGATACTTAATTGTATAGAACAGTTACACCAGCTGCCATTTTTCTGCAGAATGAGTACTTGTACTTTGATACGCTTTTGATGTGCTGATGATACCAGAGTCAAAACAGCCAATTGGTTCTCAGTAAAATTAACTCAGTTTTGTGTAAGTGCAGGGGCAATTTTTATTTTTAGTTAGTGTGTGATAAAGAAACACGAAGCACCTTTTGAGTATTTTCTTATTACCAATAAACACATAAAATATGAAAAAGAATGCATGCAGCCTAGACAACCTTGTGCATTTTGTTATTTCCCCTTTCAAGCAACAAGATTTTTGGAGGGAAAACAACAGTTCGCTCCTGCATAAGAACCTACATTGTATTTCTAACCAACAGAGGGCGACAAAACACAGCTTTTTTCACACGATGCCTGCAAAGGATGCAAATCAGCCCTTAATGCCTGTTGGAATGAATGGTGGAGGAATGTCACTCCGACTCAAACTACACCCGCTCTAACACAATAACACGCTGCCTTTGGTTAGGTGTTTTACGTTCAAGATCCCTCCACGTCTCTCTCACCCTCTGAGCACATCCTCTATGATTGTTCCTGCCATGCTGCTGCTGCTGCTGCTGCTAAATAGGTCACTCGGGCAGAGAGGGAGGGAGGAAGCGAGTGAGAGGGAGGAGAGGAGGCTTTTGGTACAATGTGACACTGCGGAGTCGCTGCAGAGTCTGCATCCAATGCAGGGTGCAAGCCCACTCAGACAGATTGCCAGAGCCCATGTGCTATCACCACAACTGAGCAGCTAGATTGGTTATGGGGTTTTCATCCTCATCCAGTCTGAATAATTGGATATACAATTGTGTGTGTGGATTAGAAGATCTGAGTTACATATAAAACTGGGCTTGTGGGTGTTTTACAGCCGCTGATGATGAGTAAGACACATCTCTATATTTTCCCATGTATAGGCGGTATACAGAGAGAGAGGCACCAACCAGCATAAAAATAAGCTCAGATGACTTTGATGACCCGACTTAAAAATAAAAAAACAGGCTGAGCTGGAAGTGGTCAGTTTCATTGTATTCCTGCCACAACCTCTGAGAGAGATGTGTTTGTTTTGATGGTGGGTTAAGGCTTCATTTTACTGCTCTATAAACTCACTGGGTGCAAATAAGTGTGAGAGTGAAAGCATCGAAGCAGCCTTCCCATCCTGTTTGTTGCTTCTTGCTCCTGCACATCAGACACCATCCCCTTCATTTTATGTAATCAATGAACAGAGGAATTCCTCCAGCACTGCACCAGACACTGTTTCATCCAACTCGCCAACAGGCTAACAGGTGAGCCAACCTTTCTGGGCAAGCACATAAAGTGCTTTTTCATGGCTTTTTGCAAAGCGTCATGTTCAAAGGACACTCTCTTTGACTGCAAATCACAAGGGCTCAAATGAGCATGTGTGGTCAGTCTGTTTTCCTGACCGCAGTTTAACAAGCCTTTAGAAAAACGTGAGTGAGTCTTGTGCCATTGAGGGCTCCCACAAACATGCGAGGACTCAAAACAGAATCAGCAGGGCAGCGGTGTGCAGCGACCGTAAACACACCGGTGTCAGAAGAGGTCGGGCACTGTGCAGACAAGACTGAGGTGGACGGTGGCTGAAAGTAAACCACAACCTTTAAAAGTAGTCAAGTCAACAAGCGCACGTCCATGTTTGTGTGCGTGAGTGAGTGGTGGCAGGAAAACTGCTGGGAGACTTCCTGGCTCTGGGGGTAGTGCAGCCTGTAGCATTCCTGAGCTGCTTTGTGGCAAGTTGACACCCTGCTTTCATTGGACAAGATACCGCAGGTTGCCTATGTGAGGGGTGAACTAGCTGGACTGACAGAGATGAGGGCAGGATTAGCAATACGGTGCATAAAGGTATACAGTATATAATTGACGTGAGGTTATATGGATGCTGATGCTGGTCAGTTAGTCTGTCAGTACAATCATGTGTGAAATATTGGATGCATTGTCATCAAATTAGGACATTCATGGTCCCCAGAGGTGTATTCCTAGCGATTTATGAGATCCCTTAACCAGCCATCTACAGTAACACCATCAACAGGTCAAAATCTCCATGAATCACACGCTGCAGCTGACTCGATACTTCAAAAAATGATGCCCTTAAGCTGTCCTTTGACCTTATAGGAAGCCTGTAGAGTTTTTTGACCACCTGTCGTGGTTGCTGTAGAGCAACAGATTTTTTTAATGGGTCACAGTTTTGTCCTGCACGCTAAGAGGACACACAAACGCACAAGCTCAGTGTAATGAAACATATATATATGCAAACATATATTGAGCTCTCGCTGATAGCAGCAATGTGCCTTGAAACTAAGAAATGCACCAGCAAAGTCAGGTAAGAATAAGTCAACAAACCAACGTAAAAACGAATTAAAATGCTTTCCACGCGTTTGGTAAGGAAGGAAAAGTCATTCGACATGTTTGTTAGGATTAAAAGTGTTAACAGTGTGTTGTAGATGAGCAACACAACTTTGTTTACATGAAAACTGCACAAGTGCCTTTGATGCTAACATAGCACAGCATGATAGCATGTTATAAGCACAGTGAAACAGAAGTTAGCAAGTCTTTAGCTTCAGTAATGTGAAGTATTTCCAAATGAAATGTGTGTACCAACATTATTAGATGAAGAGGAGGAGGAGGAGGGAGGGAGAAATACATGAATTAAACACAACCCTCCTATTCGTTTTCTAGCTACGACGACCCACGACCTAACAGTCAAGTTTCATCTGATGTTATATGTGTTCATATGATTAGTTCCTCACCTGAAATGACATTTGATTGGATAAATGCGGTCATGTTTTGCAAAGACGGAAAGTGTGGGATTTTGTATTTTAGAAGAACAAAAGACAAGATTAAGGAAACAGGATTAGAACATGGAAATGCATTCCCTATGTCATTGTGTCTTTAAAGTTAGCATACAATGCTAAACATTAGCATGCTAGATGCATAGAAAGCTAAGAGCTGTGCTCATTGTGGACTCCTGGGGCTCCTGCTGTGACGACAGACTTCCAGTTGTGTTAAAGTTATGAATCAGATGCTTTTTTTTTTTGTTTGGATTTGAAATCTTCTCAGCAATTAATGACAATCAAAACATTTTGCTGTCATGTTTGACAGGCAGGTCAACACACAGAGCCAAGCTGAAATGAGGTCGAACAAAGACAACACTGTCAAACATGTTGTTAGTAGGCAAGTAAAGAATATCCTTCTTCCACGGCCTGGTATAAGAGCTCAGGAATGAGACGGCTACAAACACCATTACAATGGACTATTAATCAGTTTGCTACTTTCCCTCTCATTCCACCGGCATGTTGGGACACAGACTGATCTAATGAAATCACTCGAGCAATTATCTGAAGCCAAATTGGTGATCCACGCACAAGAGTGAGCAAACAACTGAAGCACGTCTGTCAATTCAGACAGAGAAACTGTTGTTGGACTTCATCCAGGGAGGCTGACTGATCGCACTTGATCTGCTTCACATTCTGCTTCGTAACAGTTCCAATGATCGGAAACCTCACAAGTAATCAGTGAGTAATCACTTCTGCTGTTGCCACTGTGCAGCTTTGGGTATAAAGCCATGCACAAAGGCTTTTGAACCTGGTAGCTGCAGCAGAGATTTCAATTAATGATCCTTCACAATCTTGAATACATAGGACGTCACTCAGGGCTATTATATTACCTAATAAAGTGGCATCAAGTGTATATGTAATGGGTAAAGGACTAGACCAAAAACATTAGAATAACTTGCAACACATCACATATGCTGCTTTCATTATTCATCTGTTGCGTGAATCTGTCCTAAACACCTTCAAGGGCTTCAATGCCATCTTATTATTAAGAAGACTGGTGCCGCTGTAGTACAATTAATCAATGAGGAACACCATAACTGCAAAGTTTTGGGGCACAAATAAGAGTGTTTAGCTAAGTATCAGTGTCTGGCAGGCCACTGCGCTCCCTTTCATGATACATTTTCATATGTTTGTACTTGCTGAACAAAGGATGCACTTACAGTCTGTAGGGAACGATAAGGGTCGCAGTTGGAGACAGAAACGCCTTCCTGCTGCGTCTCGCTTTGTTTTCCAGTTTCCAAATATAACTGAGAGACGCTAGCGCTGGCATCCCACATGGGGATTGGCTAATTCAGTATGTACAGCATGAACATACTTATCATATTCAAATGAGTCAACTAAAGAAAATCATACTGTATGTATGTAACTAGAAAATAGTAATCTTAACTTAATATACATATTCTATCTACCTTCTGCAAATCCCATCAGCTCCTGTGTATTCTCCTTTATGTGAAAACTGCTTGCACCGCTTTTAGACTTGGCAGCTCAGATGTTAGTCTCTCTTTGCGTCTCTGTGTCAGTCTCCCCTCATTTCTAATGGATGCTCCGAGAGTCAAACATAAGTCAATTATTTATTGAGTATTCATATGGAGTTTCATGCTTGAATTAAACAGAGACTGTTAAAAATGTTGGCCTGATTCTGTTGACGCTTCTGCCCATCTGCAAGAATAATCTATTGTGAAATCTTTGGGAAGGGAGAAGGCTCTGAGCTAAACTAAAAGGAGCTACGCTTGGCTTGCGTTTGACATTCATACAAACAGAGCCCGTTTGTTCTGTTGTGTGGTACTGGACTGGCAAGAGAGCCGAGCTATCAGGAAATGGAGGGAAGCAAGGGCCAAGACTCCTCCAGACTCTCCTTGGACCTGTTCGCTCGTCTGAGCTCACGTTCATCTATATGCTCGAACATATGCGCCGTTTGTGTTTATTTCATGCGCCTTAAAGCTGACTGAGCACGGCCGCAACAAGGCCAGTTGGCACTCAGAGGTCCCATTTGTGCCGTGCCATTTCATATTCTCGAGTCTGCCGCGGAGGGCGAGCACGGCGGCAGCTGCACGGCAAAGCGTGCGCACAGAGGGACGTCCATCACAAGTCGCGGATATAACCACCATAATTTCTTATTCATGGGAGCACTGCTGGAGTCCCTCAGCTGCAGGAGCGCCACACACTTAAATGCATGTGGTGTCTTTCCTGATTAAAACGTGAACATGTGAAATATGTCAACGGAAAATGTTTTAATATCACAAGTGGTTGGATCACGAGGCTCTCCTCGCTGTGTCGTTGCAAATATGATCATTTCTGTGAAATCTCTCATCTCAGAGGATTCCCTGTCATCGCTTATGCCTTGCACTACTCATAGACCCCCCCCAATCCAAGTCACAAAGAAAACCTTTGGGAGCCAATCATAGTAATGTCCAGTCAGACTGTTGGCTCTAATGGACTGCAGGGAGGGAGAGCGGGAACAGGAGGCTGAAGCCCCAGCTGAGCTTACAGTGGAAGAGGCCAGCTGGTCTCAGGCCAAACCACGTTCTCTTATGGCCTCTAAAGTGTGACACACTGAACCATCCAATCTGTCAGTCTGACAGAAACACTGACAGACTGATATACTGCATCTGACTGGGCCTGGAAAGTGTTGCAAACAGAAAGAAGCACGAAATCCCAAAACTGCCAAAGCTCTCACATGGATGCATTTACAAGGAGATGGTAAAACAACAGCAAAGCCTCGCCATCGAATAAAACATCACAATCTGCAGCCTCTATCATTGAATCAACACTTCTGTCAGAATTTAAATAATGAACAAATCAAGCAGCACAAAGCAGCTGTTTGCATGATTATTAAAGCAAAATGCACCATTTGTGAGTGTTCATGCTACTTAAATTTTACATTTGAAACCTGCGCTAACCGATTTTTTTGGCCACTTGGGGGCAGCAGACATACACTGTAAACACTGATGCACCTTTACATTCGCCAGTTGATATGGCGAATGTATTAGCAAACAGCTAAATGTTTACACATCCAGCAGATACAGAGCAACATTAGCATTCATTTGTTTAAAATATTCACTCTCTTCTTAGTTCTGTTTTAGTTTCCACCAACTCCCGGGGGAAATATCTGCCTCTTTAGCTGCTGAATGCTAAAGTGTATTCACCAGCTAGCCACTACGATAGCTGTCTCCTGCTGGACGCTGTGCAGGTAGTGCACACTGGGCTTAAAGAAAGCAGCTGCCTGCTGCAAAGACTGGTGAGCGTGAACCTGAACAGTAACGTTGAGCACTAAAAAAACAAAACAATGTAAAGCTCCACACAGCTGAGATGACTATGAGGTCTTTTCACAAATATGTGGTCACATGTTTTATTGCTGATATATTAAAAAAACAGCTGCTGAAAGGACTATATGATTAAAAACCGAGAGAATTATGCTAACCAGCGTTTTCACTCAAAACTCAACAAATTAAGTGTAACAATTAGGCAAGAGCCCAATAACCTGCTAAATGTCAAAGGTTAATTGTTGCTTAGCATGCTAACAAAGATTAAGACAAACACTCTCATTGTCCTTTTTATGTACATTCCTCTTTGTTTGTCGATCTGCACTGTCTCCGGCACCGGAGCATGGAAAAGTATTTCAGCCTGTACTAATCACCACATGCTGCCCCAGTACATCCACTCAAGTTGACCCCCCCCCACACAAACACACATATTGACACTATTGTATGTCTACATGCTATTGACAGTCACGCACATACATACTGCACACACGCCTGGCCATATGTGACATGTCAAGGTTACACAGGGTTACTACTGTCCAACAGCTAAAGCTAATCCATGCCTGGCTGAGCGACCCGGTCCATTAACCCTCCATTTGTAATGCTGACCTCTCTCTCTTCCAATAGACTCAGAGTGAATGGGGTGGAGGGAGCAACTGATTTGCGATGAGACATCTTAGAAAGGAATGTGATCCACACACACACACACACACACACACTCTGCACTTTACAGCATCGTCCAGCACGCAACGGGTTCCAGCTAATGGACTTCAAAGGGCCTAGGAGGGGCAGGATGGGGGGGCAGGGGGTCGGGAGTCCTGAAGGCAGGGAGGGGAAACGACACAGCAGTAAAGCAGAAGCTCTGTTTAACATCGGGGGAGAGATGTAGAGGAATAAAAATAAAGTAAAAAAGCTGGGAATAAGAAAATATTGCATTAATGTGACTGTTATTCAAAGCTGTTGTTCTCAGGAATGTTATCAGGGCGCCTTGGCTAAAATACCTGTAGATAACTGGTCTGAAAACAGAAAATTCGACGCGGCCTTCGCTGTCCCACGCTCTAATAAGACGCCCATTCATGAAGGGTTTATAACTCACGGCAGTGAGTTAAAAATGCTGCAATTAGGAGGAAGAGGACTCTTTTGTTTTCTCTCACAGGCTGCGTCACTGATGGATTTTAAAACTTATTTTGCCTTTGAAGCCTCACGGCTTCTTTTCTAACAGTTAAACGACTGATATATTTTCATCAGGTGAATAATTTAAGGTTATCAGATTCTGCTACCTGTTTCATAATGTCTGGTAGTTCACAAGCATTGAATGACAGGATGATAAGCTGGGACTTGTTTTATTACTCCTGCATGTCAAACATTTTGCTGCATATGCACATTCACAACACTGAAAATAGTGCTGGGCAGATTATTTCTGTGTTTTTTGCCTCTTTTGATTGGTTGCATCACGACAGGAAAAGAGTTTTCAGACAGCAGACTGACCTGATCTGAGAAGAACCTCTTCTTGACTCTTTCTTTTATTTTCTTTGTGCATAAGAGATGCAAGTAAATGTACTACAATGATGTTAAAATGCTTTAGAAGATTTTCTCTCTCTTTGCATGTTCAACCTTGTGCTGCTGCAGTCTTTAAGCTTATCTGCCAGCATTCAATTCAGACTTCTGCTGTGCTGACGGAGATTAAAAAAAGATCACACTTTATTAGTCATCATAAAGCACTAATTAATTCCCTATTTTGAGGGTTAGAGTTATTAAGGGTTAGGGTTATTTTATTAAGATCGTAATTCATGTACAATAACTTTCTAACGTACAACCAATAAAAAAATAAATAAAGTAATTAGGAGATTATTGAGTGAAAACTCGTACTTGATGGCCTTATAATGACAAATAATGAGCTAATATGCTACAAATATGCATGGTAATACGCAACCAAAAACCCAGTGTGCTTATTAAGACATAAACCCGACACATGAAACTGGCATCAGATTAAGATAAAGGGCTGCATTTCTGACAGGGGCTTTAGAAAGACGGCGTCAGTGTCTTTTTGTCCTCTGTGGTTTCAGATGTGATTTTGACTGACAGGTACAGCACTGACAGTTATACAGCCGTGGACAGACAGATTTAATGATGTGTGAAAGAAGCAATCCACGTGGAATCAGTTCAAACACAGTCCAGCTTGGACCTCGGTGTTGTTCTACAGGGAATATAGGACCCTTAAATGCCAGTTAATGTTAGCTTTTCAAGATGGGATGATATCATTGGGCTGCTCTGTCTCAATCTACTGTATATGGAGCATATGGGGATGATCTGGAGGGGAGGCCAACTTACCATGTGGTAGTTGATGATTTCCTGGAGGCTTTCACCGCATTTTTCCAGGCACTCCTGCAAAGACAAGAGCATATTATAACATCATTCTTTAACTAGACAAAGAAATATTCTCAGAACTGCTGCTGTATTTGCATATGAGGGTAAAAGAAGCTAATAAAAGCTGTCAAACTAAAACCAGAATTTATCTGAATTCTAAATGGAAGAAAATGAAAAGATCCGCAATGCTAAAATTAAGTCAAAGCTGGTTAATGTCACTGAGGTGTACTTCTGTGCTCTGCAGGATTTTTTCCCTTGAACCATGTACGGGAAAAGGAACTATAATTGCAGGGCTGATTCAGTTCTTTTTTTACAATGGAAACTACAAATATGAACAAGACTTTAATAAGAAACTCACAATTAGTCATACGGTTGAAGCCAAGAAGGCTTTTAATAGTAGTAAAAGTCAGCAGCAAAACGCTGCTGCAACCTGAGCCAGAAGTAAGTTTCCAGACCCGATCTGATCCTCACTTACTAATCTGTTAGTAATAAGGTTTACTCACACACAAAAACACACACATACAGAGCTGTAAGGCTAAGACCCAAAGAGGTGGAAAGTCCCCATCCCAGAAGAAAATTATTGTAACAGTCCGATTTACACTACCACAAAAAAAGGCTATAATGGACACAATTCCCGACTCATCAGAACCTCACCGAGATCATCTCGTCCTTCTTGCACTGCTGAGACAGATCCCGGATGCCGTTGACGAAGAGCTTGTTGGCGCTGACATACGCCTTCCCCGCCTCAATCATCCCACTGCATAGCTTCACCAGCTGTGGAGGAGAGAGACGTGTTTAGAGGGGACAAATGAGGGCTTGCGTGAGCAGGGCCACAGATACCAGAGGACACTGAGGACATGTCCTCTGTTTGGCTCCTGGGAATTTGGGAGTTTTTATACCTTGAAGAGTTTTACAATTACAACCAAACTATGCATGCGTTTATTGTTATGTTTTGTTGTGTTTGTATTTTTTGGCTAATTCTGAGATTAATTAGAGTCAGTATTAGGCTTAGATTTGAACTGCATCAACAGCATCTTTGTAATAGCATTTACAACCAGAATTATATGCTTCAATACAATACTAGTATTAAAAAAAAAACAAAAAAACAACAACACTTGGTACTTTTTTCAATACAACAGAAAAAGGAAAAAAGTTCAAGGCAAACAAAATTTGATTATTTTTTCTTTTTTATTCACAACCTGCACACAGTGCTGGCACAGATAAAGTCTGAACACATACCAACACATTAACAGCAACAGGCTAAGGACCATTTTCTTCCCCTTTGTAGACCTGTTCTTTATAGCTTCAGGTACTTTCTACACTACAGATATATACTTGTAAGAGATCGTTTTAAACACATGGTATTGAAAAAAGTATCAACACTTTTTACATGCTTGAGTAGAACTTGTATAGAGACAACATTTACAGAAAATATATTTGAACATGTCATGGAGGCCGCCTGTGCCCGAGGGACTTTGGTGGCTCTGCATTAACTGCGGAGTCTGCCCCTGTCCATCGGCGTCTGGGTGGTCTCTGTGGCGGCGCTCCTGGTGGCCGCAGGCTGTGGCGCTTCCCAGTGTCGATGGCTCCCATAGGTGTTTCCTCACATGGTTCCTCAGTGCCCTGCCATGTCTCAGCACTGTGTGTGTGTGTGTGTGTGTGTGTGTATGTGTGTGTGTGTGTGTGTGTGTTTTGTGAGTGTTTGTGTGTATATCTGGAAGTGGGATATTGTCTGTCATATTATGCTTTTATTCTCTCTGTTGTTGTATTCTTTTATCTTGTGAAGCACTTTGTGTTGCATTTTAAATGGATGAAAAGTGCTATATAAATAAAGTTTGATTTGATTTGATTTGAACAGTGAATAAGATATATGAAATGTGAATATATACAGTATACACACACACACACACACACACACACACACACACACACACACAGTACCTATAGTCTGAAAATCTTTACATTTATAGATCTTTACAGACTTCAGTTAGGGGGTTAGGGTTGCATGTGGGAATTTGAAATCATGACTACGTGACGAGGCCTGGCGAAACCTGCTCAACCAGTGGCTCCATGTGATCATCACTGAGGCACAATAAGCACTTGAGGACGGCAACTTTTATGACTCAACATCATATGCTGAGCCACAACACCCGAAGTTTTGCTTCCAGATCAAAACTATTTTCGCCCCGGTTTCAGCACATCACCACACACCGACCAGGATGTCTGTCATACAGTCGCATGTTTGTTGTGCTGTTAGGACCTGCGGTAACAGACAGTAGTGGGTGCATTCTCAGGAGGGGTCCATATGTCATCAGCATGCCACCCGACGCACATGAAAAAGCTACAGATGCTTAATGCTATCCAGGACGGCAGAATTGCTAACAGACACTGATGATTCAGTGCGTTTGTTTTAGTGTATGACTTGTATCTCGACCACATACTGCGAATGCACTACAATACACATTTTCTCTGCGGCTGTCAGCAAAATTTATGACATCTGCCATGAAGCTCACATTGTTTGGTTTCTACTTTCATGTGAGCCAAATTAATTTCTTCTTGTTTTTCAGTCTGTGTTCCAACGCCAGGTTTTCAGTTTTCCAGCACCATTTCTTCTCCCAGTCCCACTTCCTCCCAGCTGCTAACCAGACATAAGACTGAGCACTTTCTTCATTAAGTTTAAAGGAATAGACATTTGGGGAAATGCATTTGTTTTCTTGAGTTAAATGAGAAGATTGCTACTGATCTCATGTTTGAAAAGTAAATATGAAACGACAGTCAAAACACATTTGTTTAGCGTAGCATAAAGACAGTAAATAAGTGGAAACAGGTAGCTTGACTGTCCAAAATGTAAGAAAAAATAGTTAACATGTTATATCTTGTTTGTTCAATTCATACACAAACCAAAATGCAAAAAAATACTATTTGTGGTATTATGAGGAGCATGCTAGCTAGTTTCCCGCTGCTTCTGCTCTTTATGCTAGGCTATGCTAACCATCTCCTAGCTCTAGCTTCATATTTCACGTCGAGACATGAGAGTGGTGTCAATCCTCTCCTCTAAATTTCAGTGAGAAAGAGAATTGTTTCCCAAAGTGTTTCGCAAAATGTCAAAACTATCACCTTAACCCCCAGAAGGAGCTCTGTGGAGTTAGGATCACTGCTAGGCACTGAAATATAAATCCCCTCCAGTTTGTTAATATTGATAAAAAGGTGGGAAAACAAAGAAAAATAGGCTTGACTGTCTCTTCTTGCTCCAAAACACTTACTGTAATGTACTGTACATTTGTGTGTGTCCATTGAACAACAGCCAGTTAGAAAGTAAATTGTGAAAAGAGAGTTTACAAACATGCTAGCATGATGCTTTGAGCTAAATGCTAACTTAATCATGTTAACATGCTCATGATGACAATGCTAATGCTAATGGAAGGGCTAATGATAGCAGGTGTAATAGTTAGCATGTTCAAAAAAAAATTTCACCATGTTCACCATTTTAATTTTGCAAGTTAGCATGTTAACATTTGCTAATTAGCACCAAAGTTAAACACTGGACGAAATTTCACCTGATGATGGCGCTAGATAAAAAGTCAAGGGATCGCTCAAGTTACTGCAGTTCGTCCTGTCTGACTGACTGTCACGACATTTCACGAAAAAACAAATATGTTGGTGATACATCCAATAGCAGTTGAGATATTTCTGGACCAAAGAGGACAGAAGGACAGTCAGAAAGAGCCACGTCATGAAGTGTGGCTAAAAATGATCAAGGTTAACACTGGAAGAAAAAAAGGCAAATAAAGAAATAATACTAAAAATGGATATTCGGGCTGCAGCTGCCCTTGAGTGCACTGGAGGAAATTATTTTTAGATGATAGAGCATTGATCAATCAAGATCTGAAAATCAACTGAAACGTGAATGACTGAATGGCTTCTTTTTTTGATTTCTCCCTTTTCATGATCTAATATTACACTCTGCAACTGCATTAGATTAGAATCACTCATGCATAGAACAGAGAAAGTATTAATTGATCCCAGAACTACAGATGTTACCAAATTCAGATGCTGATGAGTAAGGAAGTGTCTGTCTTTAGTTGTCTCATGGATATAAAAAGGGCACTATCATGAAAGTACTGGAAGATAATGGCTAGACGATGGAATATTAAATACTGTAAATATAAATACAATTTACAGCCACACATATGAACTGTAGTGGAGGTTTCCCACACTCATGGCAGTAAAAGCAGAACTGACTAATCCTGGCTCCCATGGACACATACCACATTTCAATGTCAAGAGGAGCAGATGGACCGGTGAGTACTGCAGGGAAAGCATCTGGCTGCCTCATTACAAGGCAACTGGATGCTTTGAAAGCCTATGTGATGCAGTTTAATGTTTTCAGTGAGTCCCAATCTTGGCACTGTTGCCACATCACGTTTCAGTGATTCTCAGCTGAACTGTTCAACAGGACTGAGAGACGTTACGCTGTCCATTATGCAGAGTGCCATCAGCTGAGGCTAGCGATGTTAGCACGGTGGGATTAGGCACTGCAGAGCATCATAATGCTGGAAGTGAGCAGCCGAGTATAATGGGCAAGCAGTGGCTAATGTCTGCTGCAACAAGATATGGCGCAGTGGTGAAATCAAGAGAGATCCAGTAAAAGCAGTAATAGGACAGCATGAAAATACCGGTACTTCATTAAAAGTAAAGGAAAAATGAACAAGTATTAGCATAAAAATCTACTTAAAAGTATCAAAAATAAAAGTATTCCTCATGCAAAATGCCATTTTTTTAATTGGAATATGATAGTTATTACTGCATTTATGCAAGCACCATTTTAATGTAGTCAAGGTATTGCTAATTTTAAGGACTCCATACACTATTATGAATTTAATTTCTAAGTATGCATCATATTTTTTATACTCATCATACATCTTACATGTAACGTCTTATACACCAGAAGACATGGCACTAATACACTTTAGCTGCCAGTCACATTTCCGCATGATCCTCGACGTTAACATTTGCACACTTGCGTGCATGAAATTTTTAAAATCCCCAGAAATGTGTGAATGTGTTCATCACAGTTGCTGTGTTTCCATCTAATGGTCAAGCAAAAGAAAAAAAAGAAAAAAAAAAGATGCAAATTAGGTGCGTTTCCATCGACTGGTTTCGAAGCGTTGCTCAAAGCATAGTTTCGTCAGAAGTTGGGTCCATTCTACATCACGAATGGCTGTAATAAACAGACAGCGTGTACAAAATTAACACCCAAATCACTGAACAGGTTGTCGTGTGTGTTAAAATGTTTAAAAGCACAACTCTAGTTCTCCCTCATGAAAGGGGTCACATCTTCATGCAAAACCATAACGGCTAAAACATAACTCTGCTCTGCTCTTTAGGCTTTCATTTGTGATGTCACAGCCGGCGTGTTGCCTTCAGGTGCACTTTAAAGTAGACTGGCACAGAGTTGCAGCTGAGGGACATGCTTTCCATTTGATTGAAATTCAGCAGACAGAAAAGCAGATGCCACTTGGCCTGATCTCAACCACGGCTGTGTGGAGCAAAGAAGGCAATCATGTACCAGCAGTGTGAGTCGGCACGGCTGAATATTAATGGCAAAGCTGTTTTGCTTTGCCAAAAAGATATAAAGATGTTACATTACCTTACCTGATACGGGCTTTTAGTTTATTTTCATAGCACTTTTCAAAACAGAAGTTACAAAGTTCTTCACAGGAGGAACAAAAGGGGAAAACCTACTAAATAAAAGGCATAAGAAAACGCAGCTGACTTGACAGTTTGATTATAAGCTGCCCTCCGTTTGCACCATGTGGCCTTGGAGAGGTTATACAAACATGAGCTTTGATATCAATGATGAGGGTGTAGTGAGAAGAGCAGCATTCCTGAAAGTTTCATCCCACAGAGAGCAGTGTACTATTAATATATTGCCCCTGAAGACAGCCAAACCCGTTCTGACAGATAAAGACAATATCAAATGTCTTACCTTATCTAGTTTTGCCTCGATCTCCACAACCTCTGTCTCCACCTCATCGATATTTGCCCTGAAAAACAAAAGTGAGAGAAGCTGTGAGTGCACGTGTGGTAACGACTGAGAGAAATTCCATTAAGATCATTTATCTGGTTGGAAAACAGCCGTCACGCAATCTGCGAGTGATTTCCCACGCTCTCTCCGAAAGCTCGATGACTCCCCATAAATCTGTGAGTGACAGATGGAGTTTCGCCGAGCCAAACGCAGACATGTTCGAGCGGCAACAGGCGAGACTTTGGGTGTGCTTTAAGTGAGCGAGACGCCGTCCCGGGAGCAGTTCTGCTCTGTCAAAACAAAGCGACAGACAAGACCTCTGCGCAGTGAGGCGAACATGTCTGTCTGGTTCGTCCCAAACCCCAATCCACCTTCCCACTGTCAACACCACCACCACCAACGCCACACCCAACCGCACCAATGAGAGAGGTGTGATTTACACCCAGAGGCTCACAGCTGCCTCGCCACACTGATGCAATAAGGAGAAGGGATCTATATTTCAACGGTCTTGAACAGTTGGTTGGTCTTTCTGACTGTTAAACTGGTGTCAAACATACATGAAAGGGAGAAAGTCTGACGTCTTGAAGTCTTGGAGATTGTGTGTCGGAGAAACATGACATCTGTTCTGGGGTTGCAGGGAGCTGCCTTGGTCCATTACTGTTCTAACTATACATGCTGCCGCTTGGTGACATCATTAGAAAGCGCAATGTGTGTTTCCATAGTTACACAGATGACACACAATTGTACATCTGTGCTGAACCAAATGCTGCTGCAGCTATAGACTCCATTAATCACTGCCTTTTGGCGATAAGTCAATGGTTGCACAATAATTCCTTAAAGTTAAACGAGGACAAAACTGACATCCTGCTACTCAGCCCTCAAACAAACAAAGATATGCTGTTTAATAATCTGGGGAAACTAACTCCCTGGATAAAATCTGAGGTTACAAGTCTTGGGGTACACTCAGATCTAAGCTTCAAGTAGAAGCTTAAACACAGAGCTAAATTAGTAGCCTCCCCCCCAAAAAAAAAAACACTGAGAGACTTCAGCTCATTCAAAGCTCTGCAGCTCGACTATTAACAACCAAGAGAAGAGAGGACATTAGTCCGTGTTTAGCTGCTCTGCACTGGCTTCCTGTAACATTCAGAACTGATTTTAAGGTCCTCCTCCTTGTAATAAAAAGAGTATAAATATGATTTAAAGCCAGCCTCTTCATATAGTCACGGCTCTGCATCCCTCCCTGAGTTGTGGCTCGAGGGATGAAGGGTTCACCACTCCGGTCCCGACCGAAATGTCTGTTGGACAAATCGCCATGAAATTTTCTACATGGTCCCCAGAGGATGAATGCTGCTGACTTTGATGATCCAGTCCTCCTTTTTCAGTGGCTACTTTATTTAGCTTTAGTCTATTCATCTTAAAAATAGGTCATCAGCAAACATTTTTCGTCATAGTTTTCGCTGACAGAAGCACTTCAGAAGATGTGTGCTGGCAGCTCCCGTCTGTAGACTACTTTTCCATTTGATATCAGCGAATCGCAGCGCCACACACACAGCTGCTCCATGATGAGAGTGTCCGTGGCACATATCGGCCATGGCTGGCAGGATATAAAACTTGCATCTCTGGCTCATCTTCTCTCCGGCCTTGGGTGGATTAGCCTGCCTGGCCGGGCTGCAGCGAGCTCAGGGGGCGAAGGACGGCACGTGCACTCATCCTCCTCTCCACCCCCACTGCTTTTTACTCTCGCCATCTCTTTTTTAGAAGGAGAAAATACTCCAGAGAGGAAATATCTGTCAAAAGCTCCGACACATTCAGAATGGAAACATACATTACCAAAATAATCAATACCATATTATTCCACATGTGGACGTGTGTTATTGTAACCTCAACTGATCTCGGACTGCAGAGCCTTCAGCCAACCACACCCGGGGTTAATCTTGCTGTGAGCAAAGCTGTTTTCATTGCTGATGTCATTTTTGAAACTGCCCTGTTTATGTGATAATGCAGAGCTTAGCAGGCTCTCGCTTTTCAGGAGGCTCATTTCTCCTCACGCCTTTCAGCAGCATTCAGACTGATCTGGAAACAGTGTTTTGATATTTTATTTTTAAATGCCAAATACAGTTCATAAATGGCCCAGTTAAATAAGCAAAAAGCTTCCAAAGGATTGCAAAATATTTTCTAAAGATCAACCGGAGCGTTATCTGCAGCACTTTTGACCTGATAAAGTTTCCTCCATGACAGCATCTACTGTAGAACTTGCAATTAAATTATGCTCAGTGTTCAATTGTGTATATTTAGAAATAAAATCTTTTTTTAATGGAACATGCTGGTGGCTTTGCAAGTTTTAACTATAAATCAATCACAGTTTGCTGCCTTACTGCCAGCCATGTTCAAAAGCGTATCATCTGACACACTTTAAATGGGTAATTAATCACAGCTAACATTTAACTGTCTTCACTTTTTGTTGAAAAATTCTTTCAGTTGGTGTATTCAGAGGTTTTGGTGAAAGATCAAAATCCTGTGGTTTCAAGCCACTGCAAGAAAATTTTTAGCAGAGCAGCTGGGATCAGAAAAGGCGGAGGCTTGTAGATATAGTTGTAGTTTGTAGTTAGTAAGGACTAAAATAAAGCCAACAGGGAAGTACCAAAAACGGCAGTTCATTGAATGGCTCCAAAAGTGAGGCAGTATATAGATGTAAACATGTTCACAGCCTGCTACAACAAAAGATTTTGGTCTCTGTAGGCAATTTCCCCGTTCATGACAACTGTGCGAGAGATGAAGTTTTATGTAACTCACTCATCTAAATTACATTAAGGCTTAAATAAGGGCAAAAAAAAGTTCAACAGTGGGGATGTCACTGGGTTTCGGCCATTCTTGTCCTGCACAGCGCTCCTCCAAATGCAACTGAACCAGCAAGGCTCAACACAGTGACAGCCCAGCTAGCAGTTCCAGATGTGCGGACTCTATCTCATGGGACAGCTGCTCCCACTAAACTACCTCCAGGCTGTAACCCCCACTGCCATGTCTCACTGCACATGCCTCCCATAATGGATGCACATGGCGCCCGGGGCCTGTAGCCACGGCAACCATCTCCTAAGTGGGCCGCAGAGGTCCCCGATGTGCTTGTGAGTTGACCCTTGTTCACACCACGGGGAGTGAAGTAGACAATAACTTGACTCACAACATGGTTACTGTGACAAGAGATGACCATCATCGCACCATTATGACCTCGTCAGGAGACTATTAAATGCACAGCCAGTCACTGATTGACTCTTCGTTTATAACTTGTAAAGGCAGATTGAAGTTGCATGCACCTGTTAGTGTGCAGGATTAGTCTGGGATCATTTATGTGAAAAAACATAATAAACGCTGAGACTGTGCTGAGTAAGCTGCAGCTCCGGTGGTTTCTGGCTGGTGACATGCTGACGGGGCGTCCAGGGGAACGGCTGAGGTGCTGTTTATTGGTCCAGAGTGGCAGAACACTTCTGTTTCTATTTAATTCAGGAGCCGCCACACGTCTTAAATAGTTTCACACGACGCTGTGTTAAAGCCTTTCAGAATGCTGTAAGGTAAAACAACATTTTGTCCATGTTGGCATTTTTTTGTGGTGCGTGAACTATAACTTCAACAAGCATTATCTAAGAGAAAACATTTCCACTATTCCAGTAAACAGTGGTACTCGGATACTTTACTTAAGTAAAAGTAGCAATACCACTTTCAGTGTGAGTCCTGCAGGGAAAGTGTTACTTCAGTAAAAGTACATACTATGGCCCCTGTGTAAACATAATTACTGATGCATGAATGTGTAAGATGCATGTGTAATGTGTAAGTTCGTGTAAGTCTTAACCTGTAAAATAACCAGTAACTAAAGCTGTCAAATAAACGTACTGGCGAAATGAGTCTCCAATATGTGGTGGAGTACAAATATAAAGTAGCATGAAATGGAAATAGTCAAGTACAATATAAGTACTTCATATTTGTACAGTACAGTAGTTGAGTAATCTGCTGCGTGTGAACCGGATGCAGCTGGCCACAGATGCCCCAAAGGGTTGTGTTTTAGGAGGGTGAATTGTGGCAGAGCAGCCTGGTGGCCTGGATGGAGAACGAGCAGGTGGGATGTTGGGGAGAGAGCCAACACTGGGTCCAGGTAGTGACCCCTAAAATACAGCCGTGAACCCCCCAAACAAACCGCCAGCTGGGGCGGACTGACTGAACCTACAGATGCAGGCCCGCTGAAGAGAGCGAATTAGCCAATGAGTGATGCAGCAGTGTCAGCGTGCTCTCGTCTCTCTGCCAGCATACAAATGAGAACAGCTGTAGAGCAGACTACATGCTAGCTTCAAGTGATCCTCAGCAATCAGCACACTGTTTGATACCAATCTGCTGTTTGCTCTTTCCTACGCTCTTCAGCATCTTTAATCTCTTTCATCTCGCCTGTAGATCTTAATTCAAAACCTGCCACAGAAGGTTTGAGCAGAGTGTGTGGGGGCTAGAGAGGGCACAGGAGGTGGTGCGGAGGAGGGGGAACCAAGGGGTTGGAGACGGGGCGGCCCTGTCTGTCTGAGGGCCCCATTGTGACAAAGCCACTTCCTGTCTAGAGAAATGGCAGCATTTTGTTATAATATTGATTGCTTTGGTGTCCTAATTGAGACTGGATTGCAGGGATGAATGGCTGATCAGAGGAGGGTGGGATCCCTGAGCTTATTCCCTTCAGCTACGTTGAGCAGAAGCTCGGGCTATTCTTAGCTGCATGGCTCCTACAGACCCCCGCCCTGGCCACCTCTCCTCCCCACCTCCTCCTCCTCCTCCAGACCTCTACATGAAATAATGAAGGGTCAAGGAGGCATCACTAACAATGCAATGCCAAGCACTCAAAAACAATCCTACCCAGTTGATTTTCAGAGCAGCAGCTGATCACTCAAATATTTCTTACCTGTGTGCCAACTCTTCCCTGAACGGCAAAAGCGTAAGATTAAAAACTGTGCAATCTTTAGCATATCCGGCTAACTAGCTTACCTATTGCAACATTATTTTCAAGGAAAAAGTGTATCATTAACTCACCACATTAGCTTGTGGGGTGACCTTATGTGTTCAACAAAATTCCTGCTAACAACTAGCACATCCACTGTGCGCAGTAGTATTTCCCTACCTTGTGGAAGCCTGGAAGCCACATGTGAGTTTAAGCTAATGTTAGCAGCTATGTCTTGCTCTATATTGGATTTGGGAAAGTTTAGCAAGCAAACTAGCTCAACAGTCTGAGCTCACATTTTTCCTTATCATGCTTAGAGGACACACTAGCTCTACGCTACAATACAGGAATGCTGCTTCTCTTTATTGCTTCTGTGTGGACCATTAGCTGACTTTTTGGTCTGACACCTGTTAGCTTTAGCTTCAGTCTTTTAGCACTGACATCATTCATGTAGGCATCAAGTGCATATTTAAGATTATACAGGATTCCTGTTTTAAAACGAGTTAGCTGGAAACTGGAAAATGTCACCAGCATTTTCAAGTATCATGATGCTATGTTTAGCTAAATTTGTTAGCTAATTATAGCTAATTATAGTTCAAAAACTAAGAATTTCAAGTGGTAAATGTGCCAACATTATCACTGTAAACTACATAAAGCTTGGCATGCATAGCAACAGTAACTAAGGTGGGTGGGGCTTAGCAGATAGTCGACAACTGGTACACATTCAGAATGTAAACAGCCCATTTTGCCATCCTTAACCTAGATCTTGTGACCTCCAGAAAAACTTGCACTCATCCAGTTGCCGTCATATTTACATCATCATCCTAATAATTTAAGAAATACAATGCCCCATAATCCGTTGAAACCCAATCCTAATGCATTCAAGGTGCAGAAGGAGTTCAAATGTCTCCAGTAATACCCTCGCCAACATGTGTTCAAAGCCCTGACTATTGTTCCATAAGCCCAGGATTTCATTTCCACTTGAAAGCTTAGATGTGTTCCTCATACTTAAACAGGCCTGCTTTCTGTTCTGAGAGAGCTCAGCCGCACTGTAAACACTCTTCACATTTCTGCACCAGACTATATCGAGTGCACTGCTGTCGCTGCATTAACCTCAAACTCTCTTCAACAGCGCACTTCTGCACTAATGGCTTCTCAGAAGTGACATGTCTGCTGCGGCAACTCATTTATGCTTCGATTACAACGTGCTGGAGGCCCGAGCATTAAGCCGTCGCTGAAAGCGTACATTTAGATGCATGTACTGGATGTGTGGTATCCATCACAGAGTTAACATGTATGTCTCAGGACAGGTGCTCGCATCAGTTATGCCAGTATTCATATCAAGGCCTGCTTGCTCATCTACATGTGGAGGTTCGTGCTCACCATCCCCCCTTTCTGATTGCCTACTGTGCCAAATACTTGTGTATAGCCAAACAGCTGAGTGGCAGCCATTCACCGAGCCCCGTTTCTACGGCAACATTCATCCACCCTGGCAGACAGACGACCCTCCCAGCCCACCCACTCATTCAGTGGACTCAATACAAGAGACCACCAACACTCCCACCAAACTATTTCCTCACAGGGGCCTCGTGTGTCTGACCTCCGCCGAGTCTGTAAAGACGCTGTCTGCCGTTGAGTTCAGGAGAGGACGAGACCGTCGAAGCTACGCCCTCACACGGTTTCACACGAGTGTTGAATCAATAAATCATCTGCAGAAAATTAATCCACTGCAACATTGATGAGTGATTAATCATTTCAAGTCATTTATTTAACGTTCTAGCTTCTCAATTATGAAGCTGGTTGAATAAAGAAAATAAATTTGAAGATGTCGGGAATTTGTGATGAGCTTTTACACCATTTTTTTTTACACATGTTGACAAGTAAATGCAAAAAAAAAGGAATTGACTGAAGACAATAATCATTCCTTGCATTCATCCTATAAAAAAAACAAAACAGAAATGAACAGACCTGCTACTTTTGTCATTGGTAATAATAATAATGTCCAGAACTGCAAAAAATGATTGAACCTAACTAATAATAGGTATTTTCCAGTACTATTTTACAATAGATTATTATCTAGATTATCTAGTTTAACTGATTAATCATTTGGTCTACAGAAGGTCATCAAGCAATGAAAAACACCCATCACAAGTGACTGAAGCCAGTGGTGAAGCCTTAAAATGTCTTGTTTTGTCTGACCAACAGTCAAATTAATGAAAAATGAAGATAATCATTAGTTGAGGCTCTACTTCACATGCGTAAGAGAACAGACCCGCTGCTTTTGTCATCAAAAGCATTAATCGTGTGGTACATGAGGCAGTCATGAATAAAACAGCAAAAACAGAACCCACAAATCAAATTTGGAGGGATAAAAAAGCAGAATCCTTTCACCATTAAACCAGACAAAACTAAAATCTGCTTTACTTCACTGATTCTCTGAACACTAGAGCGTGTGCCCGATGCTGTGCCATCTAAATCTGTCAGGATGAAAGCCAAACCCCACGCTGCCCTGAGGGCCCTTACTGAGGCAGTGACTAAATCCACAGTGACTGGCCTAACTGCCACCTGACCGCGCTCGTCCACGTAGAAAAGCCCTCAAACAACACACTGGGTCTATTTTAGCAGAAGGGCATACGTGTACCCTCGCTCACAACAACGAAAGGTCTCGTAAATCAGAGACAAAGACGGAGGATCAGGAAGACCACGAGCAGAACAGCATGAAAAGTTATAAAAACACCCAACGTAACTACACTCATATGAGGCTCAGACATACTGGATCTGCTGTCAACCACAAAGGCATAAAATAGAATGATGCAGTTTAAATTAACTCAATGAAAATAATTCTGCACAGTTTTGTTGTTGCATGCGACGAGGAGCCACTGAAATGCAAATCGGATTAGATGAGGTGTCCCAAAATAGATGCAGAGCACGCTTCATTTTTGCAGCCGACAATTTTCAAGCATTTTAGTCACTCGTGCATTTCACTGGTTCAGTCTTTGGTCTTTGTTACCATGTAACAGGAAACTGAATAATAAAGCTGCAGACTCAGAGTCGATGTTTGCACTGGATGGTATTAAAGCGAGGTTAGACAATCACATATGTTTGGGATTAATTCAGGATTTCTGGTGTCAGCATTGCTAACTTGTGCTAGCTTGTGTCAACTTGATGGTGTCAAATCAAAACTTGTGAGCAGCCCGACTACTGATGATCAGATCACTGAAAAAAAAGGGAGTCATTATTCCTACAAGATCCTGACTGGGACAAAACAAAGTGCCAAGTGAGTGCCACAGAGCAGTAAAGACATAGTAGAACAGAGTAACTTAGGTGTTCCAGGCTGACAGAGGGACAGTTTTTCCATTGAAGTACACAATGAATGATGATAATATCTGCATTTCAACGTATTTTATTCCATTACTGCAGCTGATAATCACATTATTACAGAACAAACTGTTTCCTTTAATGAGAAAAATAATAATCTCAGATAATTAGCCCCAGAGAGAGGCAGAGCTTTGCGATACAGGACTCATCACTGGGTTCGGATAAAACTGATGCAGGGTGGTCGTCTATCATTCTGTCGCCGTCATCTCAGAGGGAGAGGACGGTCGTCACAGGTGAACCAAGTGCACCCATAATGCCTATAGGCAGCCCACGTGACCAACAACTCCCCAGTCTGTAAAGTGTTTGGACCACATTTTACATAATGACAGTGAAGTCAGCAAAGTGTCAGTCCTCAACATGGCGCCATGAGAACATCTCTCATCCGGAGAGTTGTCTGGACTGGAAAGAAAAGGAGGGGAAAAATAGAAAAGGAGACCGAAAGGCCGGGGGGAGAGGAGGTAGAGGAGTCTTACTGCAGGAAAAGGGGGAACTTGAGTCCGTCTGAGAAGAGATATTCGTCTCTCCTGACTGCACGCAGCCTCTCCAACATCAACACTCCCCATGTTTTTTCTAACTGGAGGAGATATCTAGTCTGGCGGCGGGTTGAGCGCTCCACCTTAGATGACCAGTCCGCCCGCTGTGGGTGAACTTTTGCCTGTCTGCTCTCTAACACCTCCTCCCCCTCCGCAGGCCGCTGCCACACCCCTGCCAGCTCTCCCTCCTGCATGCTCATGGGTTGGCCGTGTGGTGCTTCAGTGCGCGCCGCAGACCGCAGCACATAAATCCCGAGGGAAGGAGCAGCCCGAGGGCTTGAAATCATCCCAAAAACACACAAAAAAAACAAAGTCAAAAACACATTTGGTGTTTGTTTTATGCAGCGAAGCCACAAACAGAAGCAGTTCTTGAAATACATATTTCAAGTGTTTAAACTAAAGGCTTAACTAATGAGTGATGTTGAAGGCCAACACCAAAAGGACTGAGTGATTAATGCCAGTGTTAAATATCTTTATATACATATAACTGTTCCTATGCCAGAAATTACAAATGCTCAGTGTCTCCCCTGTAGCTTTCTACTTTGAAATGACACTTAGGTCTAAACTGGACACTTTAACTGTCCAGCAAAACCAAGCGAAAAGAAAAAGTCAACAAAAAAAAAAAAAAAAGACAATAAATTTTACTGCTGGTTTTACTGACTGCTGTGGTCAAAGAAGACCCTCAATCATATCAGAAGAGCAACTGCATGCCTTGACAACATCTTATATATAATAAAGGTCCAATATTAGTCTAATATATTGGCAAACAAATATAAACCCTGGTTAAAACAACACTTGTATTATTTATATAAAGGGGCTGTGAGGTCCTGCATGAGCCGACGCTGTGTCACATGTGTGGCAGAGGATAGGAGCTGTATATTGACTGTAAATCAGTTGTTTGAAATTAAAGTCAAATTTTCCCACCAATAAATTACACAACTTTAAAAGGGGTACTCATGCAATTTAGCTCTTGACTTCTGAAAAGTTGAGGGAGCAACAACAAACAGATTTAAATGGTCAAAGTGATGCAGCTGTAGCATGATCCAAAAATTATTGATTCTGCATTTCCCATAATGCAGCTCAACAGGATTTTTCATTAGACTCCCATTCTCCCATCGTCCACATCTCCATACCCTCAGTTTGTGATACCGGCTTTCTGTTAAGGTCGAGATAGCCCTGATGACATCACTACGATGTCATTGGGGTAATTTTCTCAGACTGTAGAAATCTCTCGGAAAAGCCTCAGAAGACATTATACAGCTCGTAATGAGGAAACTGATCTTCATGTGTATAATTGGTTGAATGCCCCTTTAAGAAAAGACTGCAACACATCTGACTTTTCAAAATGTTTGTCACACAGAAAGAAGAGCTTTCAAAGCTTTCATCAAATATTCTCTCTGCTGTTGCAAACCCTCCTCCTGTATCAGGCAGTCAGTGTCTTGCTGGACCTTGAACAACATGTGTGCATATTTTCAGCCAGGCAGGCAGTCCCTGAGCTGGGGATAACATTCCCGCTTAATCTGAGCAGACGAATCCCATCTTCTAAATGTGCACACGAAGAGAACAGAGAGACATTCTTCAGCAGAAACATTCAAATCAAACAAGACTTCTGCAGCCAAGCTTAGTCCTGCAAAACTCCTGCCAGGGCTGCTCGCAGACGGAAGGAAAAAGCCTGATTCAGGCTTTTATTTCAACACAAGAGTTGACATTTTGGAAAACACACTCATGAGCTTTCTTGCCAAGAGTAAAATGAGTGGATTGATACCACTTTCATATCTCTCCATTCAATGTAAAGAAACAACTAGCAGCTGGTTAGCTTAGCTTAGCTTAAAGACTGTATACGGGCTAGCCAGGTTCTGTCTGAAGATAACAAAATCCACCAATCAGCACATCTAAAGCTAGTTTATTCCTTAAAATAAACAAAAAAGACATAACTAGTAACTAGTAATAATTAGTTAGCCTTCGAGATGCTAGTAGGCGAGTTTATTACTTTGAACAGTCAGGCTAGCTTCAATTTGCAGTCTTTATTTTAAGCTAAGCTAACCAGCTGCTGGCTGGAATTACATATTTATCATACAGACAGAAAGTTTTCTCAAAGTCTATTTCCCAAAATGCTGAACTATTTAACTCTTAATGACAGAAAACAGAACAAGGCTAACACTACAGTCCTGCAAGCAGCTCTGTGAAGCTAGTCGTTGGATAGCATTTTGGGAAATACCTGTATTCGCTTTCGTGCTGAAGTTTACACGAGTAGAGCGATGACACTCTCATATCTGTCCGCTACATATGAGACAACCACTGCCAGGAGGCTAGCTTAGCTTAGCATAAAGACTGGAAACAGGGGGACACAGAAGGCAAGGCTCTTTTTGAAAGTTACAAAATCAGTGTTGTTTTTTTGTTTCTCTGTTTTGAGCTATATGGTAATATTAGCATGCTAACATGCTAACAATGATAATACTAACATATAGCTGTTAAGCAGGGGTAATGTTCATCATGTGCACCATCTTAGTTTAGCATGCTAGGGTGCTAACATTTGCTAACAAGCGAACACAAAGTACAGCTGAGGCTCATGTTCATCCATTTAATAGTTGTTGAGATATTTCAGTCTGCTGACCAACCAACAGCCGCTAACGTGGCTAAAAAGCTATTCAGATGATGTAATCGCTCACAAACCAGTGCATCCCATTCCTCGCCAAAAGTTAATGTACCAGCAGCTCTTTCACACCTCACTCGCTCATGCACACATACAGTAGATACTGGCTGCCAAATCCTGACTCCTGACCCCGCGGCGACCCCGTGAGAGTGACCCTGCCCCCCGGGGAACAAGCCCGTCTGATCACACTCCAGGCTCAGGCAGCACAGAGGTACACGCAGACACGAAGCGGGTTAGCCTGCCAAAAGATAAAAACTATCTCCCCCCTGCTTGCTGCACAGCCACAGAGATGAGAGACAAGCTGCTGCTGACCAGCAACAGCAGCTGAAGTGGCCTTTCACGCTCTTTTTGAAATGCAGCCTGTTCAAACTCAGATCAGCAGATCCACCAAGACGGCAAGAAGACGCAGCCATCTACTGCAAGGCCAAGAGATCCACATGATTTGGAACAAAGCAAACATCCTATCATGAGTTTAAAGATATCAGTCGATGATAAAAGGCCATTTCAAGTGCAAAATATGCAAGTGTGACAAGCACCGCTGCTTTCCTCTCATTGAAGTCATCCGCTGAGATTTTCTTTAACGTCTAAAATAACGAAAATGACACTGTTTCCATTTATAACTCGTCTGGCTCGGGGATTTGTGCATCAGACAAATGGCAGAACATCTGGATTATCTAATTTTAGCTTCTAGCAGACAGATTGATTTAAGGGCACATAAGTAAAGCCAGAGTTATTAGCTGAGTTTTGAAGCAGAACTATTTCTGCTTGCGTCAAAAATATGAAAGAGAAAGCACGAGCCTGAAACGCCACAATCCTAAAGCCGAATGCCCGTAATGTCATGGCAGAAGGTTTCTCTTCTGCTGCATCAGAGGTGGGTGTGCGAGGGTTTTCTTTCCTGTGTCAGCCTTTCCACTAATATTTCAAAGCTTTAACTGCGGGTCAGCTGTGGAACAGACGTCTTCTGCACAATATCGCCTTTCATTCTGCAGTCAGACAGCTGGATGGATTTCAGTACTGAAGACAAACACAAAGTGTCTAAAAGCAACTTCACATCTTTTATCGAGGGAAAAAAAACATCAGACATCATCACACAACAGATTATTGATGTTCCCGTCACCTTTGCAGGAAACATCTTTTCACAGCCTCTTCGGCTATTCTGCAATGCAAACCGAACTGCATGATTAAAAGGGATGTAAAACATTTTATGCAGCTTTATATGAAAGTTTAATTTAATGCAACATTTTCAAGAAAAGGTGATAATTCTATATATTTCTTACTGCCACTTGTCTGTGTATCCAGCATTCACCATCCTGCTGCTGTAAATACTTACTCATACACCAAATGTGCATTAATCCCCAACTAAAAATAGTCCCTAACTAATGCACAATACATAATTCAATGCTAAAACCTGCAGTATTGCATGACCATTTACAACGTTAACATTACGAAGCAGTTCAATGCAGTGAACATCTGTTTGATTACATAATGTTTTTTAATGTGTGAATATATAAAATGTTTTATTTCGTCATATTAAGTTGAACCAGTGCCACCCATCCCAGATTGATTTTCAAAAACAATGCTGAAATGATTATTTGTATATCCACAATACATTACAAAAGAACAGTTCTGATCACTGTTATGAAAAATGACCATTTTTCTCTGGTTTCAGCTTCTGTCTTACATCATTGTAAATCATATATCCTGACACATAAATCAGGCATGTCAAACTCATTCCATAAAGGGCCGTGTGGCTGCAGGTTTTCATTTCAACCAAGGAGGAGCACACCAGGCCTGAAGACTGAGATCAGCTGATTAATTGATTCCAGCCAGGTGTGCTCCTCCTTGGTTGGAATGAAAACCTGCAGCCACACGGCCCTTTATGGAATGAGTTTGACATGCCTGACATAAATAATCATCACATTAATCAATGATGGCCAGCGCTATTTTAAAAACAAATCTCTACAAAGAGTTGAAACTTTATTGGGAGCACGCTCAGCTATTCCATAGGCAGTATGTACACATTTTCTAACTTTCACCATGGACTCTGTAACCGTTATGAACTCTGTTAACAAGTCAGAAGAATCTGGCATCAGACAGTAGACAGTAGATGCTATTTCCTAAAACTGTGAATTAAATTCTGTCTTGAAGGATAGATTTAATGTGGTTTGTTCGTTTAGCAGTTTTCCACACACCATTTATGCCTCCAAAAGCCTCTGGAGCTTTGTGGTTGGGACTCTATTAGCTGCTAATACATCCCCAGTCTGTACTGAACACTACAACCACAGCACAGGAGATTATAGAGATCAGTTAGCAGTGACGGATGACACTCAGTCCAGACAAAGAGCTAAATCTACTGTGTATAATGCAACAATAAACTCAGAGAGGATGAGGCAGATTGGGTTTTCATAAACACACCCATCGATTTCAGCATACAGTATTTACAGTGAACTTGGAAGCAGCCATGTGTTGAACTTCCTGCTGACAGCGCAGTTCTTGGAAGCTGAGCTGGAATGCAGCTGAAAAAAGGGACAATGAATGGGAATGTGGCCAGCAGGTCCTGCGTGACCTTGGGTTGTTGTGGGTCAGCGGTGAAGTCATTCTGGAAATCCCATAAACAACAACTCCCACTTTGATACGAGCAACAGGAAGAAACAACAATCCTGCTTTCACTCTCGCGTCTTTAATGGCTAAAACATCAGTGAGGAAAAACCGCTGCTGGTGTGATGCAACAGTCTGTAACTAGACCTGACCAAACATCACATTCAAATTATTGTTTTTTTAAACATACCACAGTATCTTTCTGCTCTTCTCGAGCTACGGTGGGTTGCTCAGACTGAGAACCTGGAAGCTGCTTAACATTTAAAGTACTGAACCAATTAGTGGACGATTCAATTACTCAATAAACAACGAGGATTAACTGATATTATTTCTGACAGTAAATGAAGATCTAAGGCATTTATCAAGTGCAAATTCTTGCAGGTTAAAGCTCTGTCGATGTGAGGAGTCGGTTGCTGCTTTAGGTTTCATATTTTTGTAAATTCAACATATTTGAAACACATCAGGTAATTAATCAATAATGGAAATAACTTCTTGTTTCAAATATCACTTAAATTCTCCATGTCACACAGCCAGAAGTCACGTTATTTTCAGGCATAATTGAGTTTGTTTTTCAGAATAATGCTGCGAAAAGTTGAGCGAATTAAGCAAATTAAGCATTATAGTGACTGGAAAAAAGCTTTAAGAAGTGATAAAAATGAAAAAAATACTTATCTAAGGAGAAAAGATGCTGATTTCATATTAAATTTGAAAATACTGTGCTACCTAAATCTGGAGGATGTGGCATAACGTGGTCACTGCAAAGTATTCTAACACTAATAGACCAACTTTGTAATCAAACACCCGCCTACATGTCGTCAGAATGGGAATCATCAATCCTATATGACATGTTAGACACAGCAGTGCTTTGAGCTAAAAGCTAGCATTACCATGGTAACATACTCACAATAACAAGGCTAATATGCTAAACATCAGCATGTTAGCATTGTTAAAGTGAGCATATAATTCTAACAGGACACCTTACTGCTACAAGGTGTAATGTTTATTATGTTCAACAGCTTAGCATGTTAAGATGCTAACATTTGCAGAAAAGCACAAAACAGTGAACAGCTGTGAGTCTGATGGGAATGTTGTTAGTTCTGCAGGTTTGTGGTCATAAACTGTAAATCTTGGACTAATTGAAACTTTGACCTGATGATGGAGCTGCATGAAAAGTCAAGTTATTCAAATTCATCCTCTGGGGAACCTGTGACAAAGTGACGTCTAAAGTTTCTCTTTCGTCCAACCAACAGTCCAAAACCCAAAGACTCTTTATTTACTGTCATAAATAACAAAGAAAAGCAGCAAATTATTACATTTAAGAAGCTGGAACCAGCAAATGTTTGACATTTTTGCTTAAATGAATGACTGAAGCGATTAATCGATTAGCAGAATAGTTGCCATCAATTTTCTTTTTTGGTCGACTAATTGATTAATCAACTTATTTTTGCAGCTCTGCTGGAGACCATGAAAGTCTGTACAAATTTTGCATCCAATAGTCATTGACATACTTTATCTGGACCAATTCGGCGGACCAAGTTTGCTTAGCCTTGCTGCTAGCGAGGCTAAGCAGCCTTGCTGCTAGCGAGGCTAATATAAACAATGCTGATTTAATGACCCTAAAGCCCTCGTGTAGGTCTTTGGATGGAGGACAGATCATTTCTTCTTTCAGTTTCCTGTATTGTCACATTTGGCACATGACATGGAGAAGGTCTTTAATATCGGATGCAATTAGGCTTTCTGACAAACCAGCTGGGTGTCGTCGCCATACATAATGCAGTGCCACCTCCATCCATCCCCCCATCAGCTATGGTGGGGGGGGGGGGGGGGGTGCACAATTAGGCCACCACAGCCCACGGGGAAATGGCACTTCAGACGCTGAGCCAACAAAGACGGTCATGTAGAGGAAATGTGACACAGATTAACCCTTTCAGTAGCTTTTACACCACTCCTCTGTTAAGAACTGAATGAGTCTGCGGGGGCTTCCTGTGCACCACCACGAGGCAAACAGGCGTGAGTGGACAGTCTCAAATCGGGTGTTTATTTTACAAAGGATGCAAGAGGATGTGTCCGACGTCACAACAGCATTGTAGAGTGGGTGGAGGTAGGGGCGCTGTTGATCAGTGGGGGTAAACGGGAGAAGGGCTGACGGGCCAGAGGAAGGTCAGGACATGAGAGGTCTCGGCAGGTTTATATTAACTCAGGGTGGTCCGAGATGACGGCAACACACAAAAATGTCAAAGAAGATATTCGGGACGAGGGAGACGTAAGAAGGAACACACACACAGAGGATCCAGAGGAGGCTGTGAGAACTGGCCTGGACAATGTTCCATTGAAGGGAGGAAGACAATAAAGCTTACAGACGGCGGCGCTTCTCGCAGCCTTTTTCTGGGCAGCTCACCAGGCTGCTGGGGCGAAAAGCGGCGCAGAATAGAGTGCCAGTCCTGTAGTGTAACACCCTGACATTTTAGTGAAATAGCTGAGCTCCCTCAGTGAAAATCCCCACACAAGCGTGATGTGTCCGGCGGTGGTGAGGCTGAGCTGGGAGTCTTCCCGGCATTTTTGTGGGCTAAACATGCAGCTTGGCTTGCACTAGAAAGGCATACCAGACGTGTGAAGCATTCAGCTCTTTCCTGTCTGAAAGCTGGAGAGATGGTGCTCGCGGGAACAGCGGCTCGAGCGACAGACAGCTTCCACGTGAATTAGCCCGATTTCCCTTTCGTTCTGAGCAGCGTTTGTTCGAAACATGAGAACTTCAACTGCAAGTCTGCTCTGTTTTACATTTGATCCAAAAAGTGACACAGCAGAGTCATGGTTTCTATTAGCATGTGGAGCTGGTGCTTGTTCATACATCAACAGGAGAGGTGACAGATCCTGTCACTTCCTTCTGGGTTTCCCCCAGGTGTTTCCTCTGGTCTGAGGTCAGCAACATGCCGCTGATGTCACTCCCTGGCTCCGCTCCATAACCTACGACCCCTTCCCATCAGTCCATGGACCTGGATGTTGATCCGGTGTCAACCAGCAGAGAACTACCCGGACCCTGACACTATCAGCACGGAAGCACAATGAGGAGACAAAGCCACGGAGGATGCTGGGAAAACAGGGACCCAAAGTTTTTGTTGCTCAACCTGAGATGGGAGCGTTAAATGTGGAGAGAAGTCATGAAAACAATAGTTCTCTGCCAGCTTTCCTGAGTGAAACCCACAAAACCGTGCGAGAGACATCCAACAGGACAAAAGCAGAAAAAACACCGACTCTGGATGTGACAGAGCGCAGCGGAGTGAAGCATGGGCTAGCTGCCCGTCCTCAGCTAACAATGCTGAAACGCAGCACTGAGAACGACTCTCCGGAGAATCGCAGCTGCCGCAGTTCTGCCAGAATCAGAGCGAGGAGAGAAAACAGCAGAATTATACAGCTTTGAGAGAAAAAATGAAGTCGAGTCGCGGCTCATTGGTCTCTTCACCAAACCATGTTCTCCAGGGAGAAACACAACAAACATCAACAACAGTGAGAAAACAATGAGTGAAGAGGAATGTGAAATTCAGTCTGATCTGCCTGTTTAGTAAATGCAGACAAGCAGAGGCTGCAGCTAAACGTTAGTTTCATTTGTCTGGTCCGACCAACAGTCCGAAACACAAAGATATGCAGTTAAAAATTATATTAAAGAAAGAGAAGTAGAAAATAGTCAAAAATGTGGACTAATTGGTGTTGAGTGAGAAAAAAGTGAAAAACGTCCATCACAGTTCCCCAGATCCAAAGCTGATGAATGGAGCATCACAACACCCAACAACAGGGCTGCAACTAGTGATTATTTGCCTTGTCGATTAAAATGATGGTGTTTTTTCATGTAATTGATTCAAAGTTTGGTCTGTAGACAGCAGCAGAAAATGCCCCTCCCAATCATACACCATGTAATGTCCTGTTTTGCCTGATCAACAGTCCAAAACCCAAAAATATTGAATTTACTATGATTGAGCAGCAAATTCTCACATCCAGGAACCTGGACCCATCAAATACTTTGGAACATCGCTTGAAAAATGAACCCAAATGATGAATTTGTTATTAAAGCAGTTGACTTTAAATTGAATTGAAAGGTAATTTCAGCACTAAAAATATTTGTCCATCCACAACCTAAAAACCTCTAAACATACGTTGTCTCTTATAGAACATTTTTTAAAGTTGTGGTATAAAGAAGTCTCTTTGTAAATAATCTTCTTGTGTGCAGGGGCGGGAAGTCATTTGTGCTTTATTAACACTGGAAGTTGTTTAAGGGTGTTTAAGAGATTTATGTTGTGACTCAGGGCTGGGTGTCGTAACGGGGGAGTCAGCAACCTCCTCACGCCCATCGTCTCCCCGGGGCTCTGCCCTTTACTCTTAACCTGTTTGCAATATCTGAACGCACTGACGCATTTCCTGGCCTGTCCCTAGACCCGGTTCTGGCCCAGCCACGACCAGAAGCCTGCCCCCGCACACAGAGGAAGGCAGGGAGGACGGAAAAGGGGAAGGGAAAGGGAGAGTATGAGGCAGGCAGCGAGAGGGATGGAGCAAATCAAAAACAGATGCTTGTACACGTGTGATTCAGCATTTCAAAACTGAGCTGGGACGAAGTGCCTGAGGAGTCCAGCGATTTAACGGCTTCGTACCGGACGTATAGTCCGCACCGCTGCATGGTTGAACTCCCCACTTCTATCAATAACTTTATTCCACTTCCTGTACATGCAGCACGGGCTGATGTTGACACACCTGGAACCGACCCAGCCACTTTCCTCCCCCGAGATCACGACTTTCCAAGCTGCCTGGTCATCAGGGGGAGTCGCTTCAGGCACACGACATAAAACACTGAAATCTGTTAGTCATAACTCTCTGTTCTTTTCGTCCTGTCACACACAGATCCAACCGTGTGCCAAGCTTATTTTATTTTTCAAGAACGGCGTCGAGACCGAATGCAGGTCATCGTGTCTGCTGACAAATGACGCAGAGTCACGACCAAAGAGCCAAGCCCAGTCACCGTCCCGCTGAGAGGAAGTTCCTCACATGCTGTCTTTGACTGGAGGGCAGGCTTTTAAAAAACAGAAAATCTCCTCCGGCACAGTCTAAAAACACAGCTGAGAGATGGGCCACGAGATAGGAGGGATGCAGCCGTTCTGCGCTGAGGAAATTGGGTATTTTCCAATTAGCGCATTGAATGTACGAAGAGGTCGGTCCAGGCTAAACACGCTGCACTCCTAATGAGGAAACCTGATACAGATTAATCTGATTTTCAAAACCTAAAGCTTGAACCTCTGTGTCATGTTTCTAGGTCACGCACTGTTGAGCAAGGACACATTTTAAACAATCCAGACTCTCAAAGCAGTCGAAGCAACAGTTCAACGTTTTTGGAAAATCCGCTTATTCGCTTTCTGGCAGAGAGTTAGATGAGAACATCGATACCACTCAAATCTGTTAAATATAAAGTTCAAATTTGACTACTGGACCGTTTGTGCTTGTCGAGTCACCCCAAAACAGGCACTTTACCAAATGCACAGGCATCAGCTGTGAGCTAGCTCGCAGCAGACCATGTGTTCACATTCAGTTCTGCCTCTGAAAAACAAAACCAGAAACTGTTTCTGTTCTTCCCACCGGTCTCTCTCAGTTTTCCTGCCTGTATGTTTATGAAGCCGACTCACAGAGTCGCAGGACGAGTGGAAAATTCCCACTCAAGTTGAACACTTTGAGCTCGTACGTAGGACTCTTCGTATCTAACCAGGTCCAGGACTGGAAACATCCCAAAACCAGTTTTAACCACCTCAACTTATCTTACGTATCATCTAGAGTTAAAAGTATTAGCATCCAAAGTACTTTTACTTCCAGCTGAATCACTTCAGTACAGTTATTTACAGTAACCGTTCTGCTTTACGTTCCTCTGTACGAAAACTCTCAGCACTGCTAGCTCCATTAGCTGTTAGCTCCATCAACCGAAAACTCACTGTGCTGCCCATCTGGTGCTAGCAGCTAACAGCTAACAGCTAACTAGCTCTCGTCCTGCCGATTTCAACACGGATTTGTTGTTCGCAATGTAGCATTAGCTGCCCCGTTGATCTGGATCTTAGCACGTCGTATTTTTCGTAGGTCTCGAACTGAGTAGTGAGCCTGGGAAGACGTGCTCCGCTGTAGTCATCGCTCAATTTAGTTTGTCATTTGTTAAGCGATAGTTATACAAACAAAAATCCAGTGTTTGCCCCAGACACATTTTCTGATCATGATGGGATGCCATTGATCTCCAGCACTGGAGTCTTTCCATTGGCTTTGTAATTGTTTATTCCAGCTGCCACTAAAATTCACTTTGTGTTCTGTCTGAACACACAGACACTTAGCTTAGCTTAGCATAAACACTGGAAAAAGCTAGCTTGGCTCTGTCCAAAGGTACTCACCTAGCAGCAGCTCGAAAGCTCAGTAACATGCTACATCTTGTTTGGCTCGTAGCTTTGGATTTAGCCAGGCTAGAAACTTCCTTCCATTTCCACTCTTTGTGCTAAGCTAAGATAACCAGCTGTAGCTTCATACTCAACGGACAGATCAGTCTTACTATCTAACTCTCCAACAGAAAGCGAATGAGCATAAACGTGACGCAAAAGCAATAAATAATTGCTGATTAGAGTGTGGAGGAAGGGAGCTGCACTGCTGTCCTGGTGTATTATGTGAGCCTTTCCTGCAGAACATCTGACAGTACGGGTAATCCACCAGGAACATTAGTCAGACTATTTATATTAACTCAGAATTATAGTTCATTTCACAAAGCATAAACGGCGGCAGCCCTCCCCAGAGTCACGTTGCAGCTGAGGCTTTAATTCCGTCCCTGCAGGGTCAGGAAGGGTTGAAGGTGTGCATATGATCCAGCAACCTGTCGATAGCTATGCTACGGTACACAAAATGTTTACAGATGTTTCTTTGACAAAACACATGATCAGGCCCATCTCCGGGCAAATTGGAGCCCTTCTCTCACATATAAAGGGGAAAGTAGATTTCTCTTCCAACCAGTATGAGACATCTGATATCAACAGCCATACAGAATTGAGATCAGATGTTCGGTCTCCATTACCATAATCCAATCTGCTTGGGAAAACAAATGCCGAGTTGTGAGCGATTTCGTCCACCCTGCACACTGTGAAGTAAAACCAAAGGCTTGGATTATCAGCGTTAAAAATCTGCTTGGTGTGTGAGATGCTGCGCTCGCTGGCCCAGCTCTTGTTTTTGAAATCCCCTGCCTCGCATTAGTCATTGCTGGTCTCACTCGGCATGGGTTGTGATAGGAATACTAATGCCAATTTACTATAACTCATCCATCATTTAGGGCTCAGGATGTTGCCATAGCGCTGATTCAATGTCTGCGGCCCAGCATGCGCAACCTGTGGCAACACCGGATGGCTGATTTGAAAGAGAGACAAGAGGAACTGAGCACAGCAGCGGCCATGAGCTCCGGCTATTAGATTTCATCGCACTTAGTAAACCGTTCACACTCTCGCCGGTTGTCCGCTGACTGGTCGAGGTCTTTGTCATCCCTCGGGATGTCCGACAGAAGCAGATTAGCACAGTGTTCGGCATGCAGCACCCTGCTTTTCAATGCTCTTTGTGTGAGCAGTGTGTGAAACGTCTTGCTATTCATTAAAATGAAATGAGAGGGGCAGCCAGGGCTCATGTGGCGAACCCCCGTCCCTCAACACAAAAGGCTCAGGGATGACATCATCTCTGCATCCCAAAGCATTTCACCAGGGATTAATCTCCTTTTACACAAATCATCAATTAGCTTCCTGGATATCGATCATATATTTCTGCATCGCTGTATGAAATAACTAGAATGATCAGTGGCCTCATGGGTGACACGAACCTGCTCTGCCATGTATACATCCAAAAATACTTCACTTTGGAAATTTACTTCCCGACAGGTAGAATCAACAGGTACAATCAACAGGTAGAAAGATGTGGTGATGCTTAATTTGTTGGATACCCTTAATTGATTGGTTTCCCAAATACAGTAAAGGCTGCAACATCACTCCTCATTTACTATAAAGCAGACTCTATTTACCCTCATTTTATTTGAGTTTCCCAAATCTGAGTGTGATATTTATGCAATATATAGTTCCCTCATGAATTCCAACAATTGAGAGAGTCCATATCCCAATCCCACAATGCAATGTGCCACATTTAATAGATGTGAAAAATCCCAGTAGTGTGGCTCTACACCCAGCACTGATTATGAAAATGACCCTGAGCCATCTGAGTGAAGGCAGCTAGCATGTGAAAATCTGGAGGGGATAATAATCACCTGCACACCTTATCATACGCTGAGCAGGAGATACTGTGATCTAAATCCACCTGAAGGCCTTGCACGGTGCACTATTGCACATTATTAAGGACACCTAGCTAAAACGAATGCAGCAATCGACACCATTTCCAACAAAAACTGAGCTTTCATGAAGGGAGGATTCATTGCAGCGCTGTTGTGTTATCCTGCATTCATATGAACCAGGTGTAGCTAATAAACTTGCAGCTGAGTCTATATTCCTTCGAACGCTCTGTAATGATCTTCTATGTGCAGCGACCCTCCAGCAGCTGCCCTACATGCTTTGGAGCCCGGCGAGCTCCGAGGCTCCAACTGGCAAAGATGAAAGCCTTTTCAGCTAATGGCGCTGAGCCGTCTCCGTAGGAGGGCAACAACGCCGTGATTAAGAAATCATATTGCCCCACGTATCATTAGATCTGTTTGCAGTCCTTCGCACCAGGATGACACCAATTGGACGTTAAGCCTCCAGGTGTGACACCTTGCCGTCCAGGGATTTGAGCAGGCGAATGTGGGCCAATCCCTGATTAAGACGCAGCAGCCATCAAACTACACACTGCTGCTTTAATCTCCGTCACTTTCATTACCTGGAGTTGTTGAGCGCAGAGCTCGCTGATGCCCTTAACGGGATGGTGGAAATGCCCACAGGCCTGCGCCACTGAGCTTTCTCATCATTAAATCAAGCACGCGGATGAAAATTAAAATAGCAGAATAAACTCACAAGGGCGGGGGAGGTGGCAGTAGAGCATGAGTTTAATGCGTCTAATGCGCAAATCACAAGCAGAGGTCATTAAATCGATGGCAAACAGGACACAGGCTTTATGGGTAACATTGTTTGTGGCTCAGACAAATATGCAACAAAACATGTCTATAAATGATTAAGATCTCAGCAGCGGCGGCTGCTGCACAAGGAGATGGATGCGATGGAGACCAGCTCGCTATCAGCAAAGTGTTTTTTTTTTCAGTCACAATAATGGGGAGTCCCCCCACCCTTAGCTGGCCAAAGTCACAGTCTTGGGAGGAGCACTTTTGGCTGAACAGAAGGGCCACTGACACAGATTCAGGATGGAAGGAGGTCAGTCTGAAATGGAGCAGAAGCAACAAGACCACGCGGTTGGTAGAAATCCCTTCCAGCTCTGTGCAGCTGGAGATGCAGATCTTCACGAAACATCCTCCAACCTCCCAGAACGGGTCTGTCACAATTGCAAACCGGGGAGAAGAACCGGAATTCAACATGACTCCGAGCATTAAGGGCTCGCTTCAGATGGTACGGGTACCATTATGAACTTATAGTAGGTCTTTGTAGTTGTTTATGAGCAGGAGCGGACTCCAACACGAGGTCCTCCTTGGCAACAAGGTCCTCTCAGTCAAAGTGTATTAAATATGAAGTCAGCTAATGTAATCCCACTATAAATTCCTTCCCCACAGAGAAGGAAACAGATGGCGAGAGTGCATTTTGAAATACGAAAAAATGAATCCACAGGCAAAATGAGTCCGGTACTTTCCAGTTCACTTGCACAATAAGGAGCGAGCGATAATTCAGGACTATCACCGACTGACTTCGGGTGGAATCAGACTATGATGAAAAACATGCAGTGTTGATGTTTCTCACAATTATGTTGCTTAAATGATTGATTCCGAGGCCATTTTTAGAGCTTTTGGAGCTTATTTGTAATTGATTCCAGCTTCTCAGTTGTAAAGATCTGCTGTATTTATTTGTCTTATGTGATGATAAACTGGATATTTTAAGATTTATGGCAGGTTGGTTGGACAAAACAAGACAGTGAGGAGGTCAACATTGGGTTTAGGACATTGTGATGCCCATTTTTCACTATCTTTTATTTACCTAAACTATTAAGTAAATCACCTTTGTATTAATAATGAAAATAATCTTTAGTTGCAGCCTTTTGTCTTATCATCTATGAACTTTCAGCAGAATGAAACAGTCTTATTGTTTTTAAGGCTGCAGCTACTGATCCATTTCAAAGCTGATTAATGATTGGCTAATCAATGCATCGTTTTGACAAACAATTGCACTAAGACATAAAAAAATACAATCGCACTTCATCACAGTTGCAAAGGTGACATCATGACCAACAGTCCAAAACCCAAAGATATTTAGTTTACACTGATAATAAACAGAGAAAAGCAGAAAATCCTCACAATTCAGAAGCTGGAAACAGGTAATGTTTGACATGTTTTTGCTTCAGTCAATTACCAAGACAAGGTGTTGATAAAATTTCTGCTGATTGGCTAATCAATTAAAGTAATTTTAATTCAAAACCAACAAAATGAGTTGTTAAACATTTGTTTTTCTACCTGTGAAGAGTTTTTCTCTGCTGTAATAAGGTGAAAGTGGATCATAGCACCATGGACTGAATATCAGTTTGAGTTTATATGTGACTGCATACATGTATCATATTCTAGTATTCAGTCTGTGTGCATTCTTGCTCTAAATACATCATTAATGGACTGATCAACTCACTAACTTAATGTGTTATTATTTCCTTAAGCTTCTACTGAGCAGCTGCAGTTAATTCATCTCTCACAAAGCGAGACATTACACCAGATGCTCTGCATTCCTTCATAGCAGGCGTCTCCTGGAATTCGACATACACCCCCGTCAGCCAGTCATCTGACTTCGTGTCACAAATCCATCCGTCCAGTCCTTCTCTCACAGGGACACTGGAGCGGCGAGCGCCACAGGTCATTGGCCTTGGATTCCCCGCCTGCCGGGACTCTCCGCCCTGCTATGTGACTCCATGACAAACCCGTCACCGTGAAGGCGGCCTCGCCTCAGCTCTCCGCCCCCGGCTGTTCACATGGGAAGGGAGGAAGGATCATCGTGGCTCTCTGCCCCAGGCCATTCAGACACAGAGAAAAGAGTCTGTCTCTCAGCGGAAGCAAGAAGCTCCCTGGACAATAGTCATATTCTGCTGTAGGACTGTTAGGACACACGAACAGACCGACAAGGGCGCTAAAAATCCCACCAGAAAGCAAAGAGGGCGTGAATGAAATACCCTCTGCAGCTCAGCATTAAGAGGCAGTCATAGTGGGTCAGGGGCTGTAATCAGAAAACACCCTGAAGACCTGAGGCTAAAGGCAGCTAGTGGCAGAGTTGGGAGAAACTCTTTAATATATAGTATAAATGTACAAGACTCCAAAAAGTCTTTTGAGTCTCTGAGAGAAATCAGAGGTCCAGACAACTCCTGACTCACTAAGACCTGCTCACAGTTAGTACTACGCTGCAGGTAATACACCTTGTTGTATCAGTGTTGTTGGAAATAGAACAACAAACCTTTAAAGGCATGTTTTGATGGCAGGTAAGCTAATAATGATCCACCAACAAATCCGAATAATCCAGTAAAACCGGAGACGTGTATCTCAGCTCAGCCTTTTTAAAAATGTACACTTGAAATGAACTACAGCCAGTTTCCACGTGAGTGAGCCCCCTCGTTATCGTCCTCCGACCGTATGTGAGTGTGACCTCAAATTAACATGTCAGTGGGGAGAAAACAGCTCAAACGTTGTGTTTTGCCGGCGCAAACACAAACACGCGAGCCGCTGTGGCCGCGTAATCGTTACAGGCCGCTTCCTCAAAACCAGATGTGGAGAGCGTCACCGGTCGCAACCTCGCATCTGTCCGAGTATCCATAGAGACACAACACAGAACACAGTTTGTTCAGGAGATCTCCGGGCCCTGATTCATCACGCTGCTGAGAAGTGCTTAAACAGCAGATTTTAAAGGAGAGAAGAAGATCCTGCTACGTTGCTTCAAGCTGAAGCAGGGAAGCCGGGACGTGGGAGAGAGACCTGTGCAGAAGTGACTTCCTGCATGATGTTACAGCATGTGCAGGAAGCGGAGCCAATCGTGCCAGTCCTCACAGTGAAAAGCCTGGATTTGCCTCTACTCTGGGCCTGTTGCTTCCTTCCAGTCATCCACCTCCAGGATTGTTACGTAACACTACACTGCGCTGCTTTTAGCTCCACAAAGGAGCCGTCTGAACGCTCTCTGAAGGCGCTGTTACAGGCTTCAGTGGCTGCGAGGACATGCGTTTACTTTGTCTCTTTCGGCGTCTCCTTTAAACATCCCAGGCAGCAGATGTGAAAACTGAAGGGAGGCTCGCAGTGACTGAGCTGTGGAGGATGTAGGAGTGGGTGTTTGATCCTCTCGGGCCGCATCTGTGCAGTGTACGAAGAGGAGGCATATTTTCATTCCACATCTCGCAGCTCCGGCCAGATAAGAGATAACTTTCTCCAGCCATTCATGGAAAAAAAAAGGCGCCTCAGAGCTGGGAATAAAGGGGTAGGTGGCTCTTTAGCATGCAGCCCGTCTCGCTGCTTAGCATATGAAACGAGGAAGGAGGCGGCTAGCGCGAATACCCTTCACTCAGCGCTTCCTGAGATGTGCCGCTCTCCAGCCCAGATGGCAGTCATTAAGGTGCTGTTGCCAAGTCTGGAAGTCTTTGATTTGGGAGCAGAGATTTCATCTGTGAGAGCAAACGCAAGTGCAGTGTTGGAAAGCGACAAAGCATATTTACTCGAACTCTTGGCTTTAGTCGCTGTTTTGGGGAACGTATTTGTGTTTTTTACTCGTCTACATCTGTTTGACAGCTGCAGTTACTTTTCAGATCAAGATTGTACATAAAGACATATGATGATCTTGTAGAAAACAATTAAGTGTTTAAGATTAAAGCTAAAAAAGCTTGTGACCCCTTTAATAAAACTACTAAACTACTTGTTACCTTTCAGACATACTATATGAGTGGTTAGTATTTCCATCAAAGCAAAGATTAAAGAAAAGTCCAAAATATGAAGACAAATGTAGCATCACATGACCCCTCAGAGTTATCTTGTGATCCTTTGCCTGATGCCTAGATTGGGACTAAATTTACTGATTGTATATAACATAATTAAAACTAGCTACAAATGCTGCTCACACACTGATGCATCGGTATCATCACATCTCATAATGTCATACATGATAACAGAATCAGTCCCAGACTCCCTCTGCACTCCGGGTTCATGTTGCCTAATTCTTGCAGACTTTTTGTGCATCTGTTTTTGTCTTTGCACATTTTAAACTGTTCTCGCAGCACATGTGGGACAAACTCAGCTTTAAGTCTGACATATCAGTCCGTCGATTCAACAAAGCATAAAGCTACCAGGAACCCAAAGTGCTAGAAAAAAGACACAGGCGTCTATAAAAATGGACAAATCTTCAACTATTATTGTTTCATTTATGATTGTAGAAGAGAAAATAATACTGTTTCACTATTTATACAAACAATTTATAAAAACATTTGATTTAAAGCGATTTTATCATTTTTTCACTTTTTTTTCCCATTCAAATGTTCAGCTTATGCAGGACTTTTGCTTGTTAAATTCTCACACTGTGCTTTTACCTCAGTAAAGGATCTTCCACCGGTGCTGTAAGTGTGAAAGATCCCCCCTCTGACTCTCCCCTCCCTGCCTGGGAGGCTCTTGACTCTTTGGGGGCAGAGGACCAGGTTTAGTAGAAAATTCCTGCCTTATTTATGTAACCTTTGGTGGACGGTGGTCAGGGGCTTTGGCTCCGGCTGTGTGGGGAAACCTTCAGTTTCCTCTGATCCAATGATCAGTGACACTGCTGTAACAAGAGCTGATGCAATTCTGCAATTTCCCAGCTTGGGATAAATAAAGTATATCTATCTATGCCTCAATCTGCTGACTTTTAGTCCACCAACAGAAAACTAATCAGCAACTGTTTTCATCGTTTCTCTTTTCTTTAAAGCAAAAATCTCAGAAATTCATTGGTTCCAGCTTTTGCTTTTCTGCATCTAATGTTAAAGAAAAGAGAGCATTCTGGTGTCCTGGCTACATTTGAACAGGTCACCTTTGATCTGAGGAAATGGTGACGGCCATTTTTCACCATTTTCTCACATTTCCTAGACCAAAATGATTAATCAAGAAAATAACAGGCATTTTTTATCAATGATGAAAGTAATCTTTAGTTGCTGCCCTTATGATCATCTATTGATTTTCTGTTGAATCGTAGCATCGTTTTGTTTTTAGGGCTGCAACTAACATAACAAATTATTTCATTCATAATCAATTAATCTACAGATGATTTCATTGTTGGTCAGACAAATACACATTTGAAGACATCACCCTCATCTGTAGGGAACTGTGGGGGGGATTTATTCACTTTTTCTGACATTATATTTTTTACAGCAGACGATTAACTGATGAATGAATAATGAAAGAATCCGCATCCTTTGGGCATTTATGCTGTGAGGAATTCTCTTATAATCACCTCCATCCGGTGGCTTCACCTCCTCTGGATCAAGGCTTTGGCATCTTATTATAATGATCTCCTGAACATCACCTGAAATGTCAGATGGATGCAGATACAATCCAAACTGTGGCAACACGCGGAGGGAAGCAGTGAAAGACTCTGACAACGTGAGGACCAGCAGATGAGACTTTCATCTCAGCAGCTCCCATGTGACAGCTCAATGCTCATCATCGTGCCAACCGCAACACATGACTGACGTGGAAGCTGTAAAAATAACCATAAATCTGACTGTTTCTGTGATCCAGACCGCACTGATCGGATCCAGGTATTAATCCTACCGCGACGTTAGTACAACGTGTCGCAATTTAGTCCAACAAGCATCGTAACAGAGAAGACACATGGGCATGCATTCATTCAAATCCTGCGGTAAATAATGAGAATTAACCCGAAAACAGCAGAAATGCTGTATGAGAATTGAGGCGTTCAACAGTTCAGCGCAGTTCGGAGTTTCGTGTTCTTACCTAAACCGGGGTGAATCCTTAATACATTCTTCAAAATCCACCGTCATCTTGGGCTGGAATAAAGTTTTCAACGCCTTTAAAATACGGATTTCATGTCCCGAGTAAAGCAGAAATGCTAATATCCGATACCGAAAGCCTGCCTCCGTGCGCGGCTCCTGCAGCGGTCCTCAGTCCCGCTCTGAGGCTCCGAATCCGCCTCACTCAGTACTGAACCCTCTGCTGCCTTCAGGTGCTTCCTGCCAGGCTCGGACTTTTAAGATGCCACGTCTAACGTACCGACGTGTGGCATATTCAGCTTCTTTTAGTGGGAGACGCTCAACGGCGAAAAGTACGTTTTACTCCACTACAGTTATTCGACACCTATTGTTTGTAGTTACTTTGAAGTATTTACAAATAAAACCTTTACCATAACTCCACTACATTTACATAAACAGCGAGAGAAGGGAGAAGTACTAAAATCTTTTACTTACATAAAAGTAGCCACAATGTATAAATAAGCTGCTACAAGTCAAAGCCATGCATTAAAAATGTACTTACAAATAAGTCCAAAAATCATTAAAATGTCAAGATGTACTAAAATTACCAAAAGTAAAAGTTCTCATTATATAGATTGGCCTATGATATTGTAGTATTTTACATATTATGGAATATTACACATATTGTGTCACTGAAACACAATTGTTTCAAGCTGTCCAACGCAGTGATTTTACTTTTCTATCAGCTTTGTAATAAGGATGTGTGTACTGCCCGAGAGACCAGTAGTTCAGCTGAGTTTTTGATGCGATGAATAATTCAGATGTTAGTTTCGAAAAATTACACAATACAAAAATATGCTTTGAATGTAAAAAAAATATTAATCTTTTTCTTTAGGTTTCGGACAGTACAGTACAATGTGACTAGTTTAAATATGTATTTAAAATCTGTGCACAATACTAAAATAAATGATGGAAGAAAACGCAAGACGGGACAAAATAAATCAAATTAAAGAAGAGTTAGAGAGTGAGTGAGGAGTAACGATAAGGATTGCTCTCAGCCTCTTACCAGGTTTCACTCAGACAACACCATCAGTCTGAGGAGTGATAGTAAGGCCATTAATAAACATTAAGGGATCCTTTAATTGGATATCTTAATTTAGTTTTGAAGGGTTGCCAGGGTTGTGGGGAGATCAAACAGGGTTATTAGAGGACTGAGGTCAATAAGTGTGCTGTGTAGGTGTGGCTGAACATTTTAAATGCATGAGACCAAAGAACTGACAGCCGATGGCATGTCTGATGTCTTTGAGAGGTCTTGCCTCTATCAGAAAGTATCCTCGACAGCTTGATGAAGGGTGCCTTGTGAAGTGCACTGCAGTGCAGTAAGCAGTGCCTGGCACACATAAGGGATGGACCAGGCACCATATGCTACTCGACTCACTATTTGAGATAACAACTCCAATTTTATACTCCCAGGAGCCTTTGGCTACAGTAGCATCTTCATCTTAACTACAAATGCCAAACAAACACACTAGCGTTAACAGTACACTTCCCTCTAGCAGTGGTGCAGTTAAAATTAGCATAAAATTTATGTTTTCAAGACAAGTACAAATATCTCGAGATTGCACTAAATACAGCACTCGAGTAAATGTATTTAATGTGTCGTTTTGCGCGCTACTCGTGTCAGCGGTAACATTTCCAATAGCACCTGAAAGCAGCACGTGCTCAGCCTCTGCATGAGGAGTGGAACGCTGACGTCACGTTCCAACTCATTTGAATGAATACAACATGATTTTTCTCTGCCATGTATTTCTTTCTGGTAAAATGTTATTTTAAAATCATTTTTATTCGTTTTTTTCTCGTTTCTGCTGATACAGCAAAAAGAAACCTTTTCCGTTTCAGGTGGAAACAGAAAATAAGTACAGACCACCTGTTTGTTTGCTCTGCTGATATTCACAATTCTTTGTATTTTCAGTAGCTGAAGAGACAAAATAATTCTTCACTGTGCCTGAGATATTTCAGTTGTGATGGAGGTATTTTTATTCTCTCTGCTGTGTTAACTCAAGCGATGAGTAAGCGAACGCGCACCATGGCTTCAGTTACTGCTTTTGGGCCAGAGATGCTCCCTGCAGTCAGATCTTTTTCATACCTCTGATATGGTATAAATGTTCTCCATGTCACATCAGCATGTTTTACTGCTGTGCAAGCTGCGAAATCTATTAATGTAAAAGCCTGACTCAGTGAAACTAATTGCTTCATTCCATGACAGTTTAAAGAAACCGTAACACCTTTAACACATCCTCGGGTTGCTGTATCTGTCTACTTTCCCATGCAGCTGTTAAATGAGAATCCATTTCCCCAGCAAGGCTATTATTAATTCACAGGAAATGGGAAAGCTTGGAGAAAGAGCCCCTGCTTGGGATTTCACTGCAGGTTTTCATAGAGCGCCATTGTTCCCTCGTATCCCGGGTTTAAAAAGGCTGCAGCTCAGGCCATGAATGGAGATGATCTCATCCACTCTCTGCAGAGGTGCCTTGACTAAATACCACCATCAGTCACTGAGCCTCAGAGGAACGATACAGACTTTATCAGCTGCTGCAGCGGTTAGTTGCGTTAAATTGTTCGTGGTTTTTTTTGCAACACAAGTGGGAATGGTCCACCGCTTTGGTCCAGACCAAAATATCTCAAAAGCTATTGGATGGTTTGCCATTAAATGCTATGCAGACATTGGTGGTTCCCAGAGGATGTATCCTACTGTTTTGGGTGATCCCATTATCTGTCCTCTGGCACCATCATGAGGTTTGTTCTGAGCAGAATATCTTGACAACTGTTTTGTAGATTGCCATGAAATTTGGTGCCGACATTCAGGATCCCCTCAGATTGAACTGGAGTAACTCACGTAATCCTCTGACTATTCATTTAGTAATGTCCAGTAGTTTGAGCCAATAAAACTGACATACCCATCAGCCTCAGATGTAGTTTGTGCTTAGTGCTAATTAGCAAATGTTTGCATGCTGATTTGCTAAACTGAAGTGGTGCATGTTAGTGTGCTAAATTAGAATTTAGCACATAGCACCACTGAACCAATCTACAGGCTCACAGAAGAGTTTTATTTTTACTAGAGGTCAAAATCAGTTCCACCATTACTGGTAATTATAAAACCAGGCCTACCCCCAGTTATATAGAAAAAGGCCGAGGCATTAAAAGCAGGTGCTTCACCAATATGGCTGCTCTGTTTTCTCTTTTTGCATGAATGTCACTCACTTCTTTGGGGACTAAAAGAGCAGTTTCTCAGTCATTTGACTCCCCCACCATCCCCCATCTCCCTCTTTGCCTCATCCCCAGTGCCTTCTCCTAATCTGAGATCAAAGCACCTCCTACTTCTTTATGAAGCTGCTGAGTCAGCAGTTGGCTGATGTGAGAGGAAGAGAAACAGCAGCATTACATGATCACAGGTGCAGACATTTCTCGTTATATAGTTCTATATCCTCCTCATCAGCCTCAGCTCTACCTTGTGATTTGTGCTAATTAGCAAATGCTAGCATGTAAACACATGCTGATGCTGACGCATGCTGATAAATGCATTTAGCCCAAAACACCACTGTGCCTAAATGGCCGTTCAGACAGAAGAACAACAACACTGATTTTGTAACTTTAAGGCAGAGCCTAGCTAGCTATGTCCCCCTGTTTTCAGTCTTTATGCTAAGCTAACTTCCTGCCAGCTGTTGCTTCATGTTTGACAGATATGAGAGTGGTATCACGTCTACATATTTCCCAAAAAGTAAAAACTATTTCTTTAAGATTTGTGAAGGTTTTGGGGGCAGATTGTGAGTCATACTCTGGAAGGAACTGAATGTTTGACAGCAAGATGACTTACAGTGGAGGCTGCCCGGCTATCATTGATGGACTGTTCATGACCCATCTCCTGCTGCTTTTGTTCCTGTGTGGCATGAAGCAGGGATGAGGCTCTTCTGCCTTTGTGCAGGGAAAATGAGCTGAAGGGAGCTGTCCACTCCCATTTTTGCTCCCACCAGAGGCCCCCTCATGGCAGACACAAGCACTGCTGCAGTGTGGAATCACTGGGAGAGATGTGTGGGTCTCTGGGAGGGTGACCTACTTTTGCTCCCCTCTTTGGTCTGCTGGAGGGAGCTGTGAGTTGTGCTGCTGAGCACACAGCTTGTAATGTTATCCCTTCTGACTGCAGGTGCAAGGCTCTACAAGCCACCACCGATGAGGCATGTACTGATGCTGCATGAATCTTCTATATTATGCATGCATACAGTATGTCTTCTCAGCACTCCAAAATGTACTCTCAAGTCTATTTTAAATTAATTTGAATCTTGCCATAGGACTGCTGCACTCACACTAGTTTCAACATGTGTGTTTGATGTGCAGAGGGTGGATGGATAAATAGAGGCATACTGGCATGATCATAGCATGCCGTATCTCATCGGATCTCATTTGTTTCATCAGTACAAATTTAAAGTGTAAAAACATCCTTTTATGGGTTGATTTTTGCCAAACTATTTCTTGGCTAACACATATTGGGAACCAGTGAAGACTCCAAGAAATTAGTGGTCCCAGCCAAGAAACATTCTGGCATATATCTCCCCAAAAACTGCGAACTGTAATTTGTACAGTTCGTTTTTTTTGTGCAGATTACACAAAAGAGATATAATGTGTTAATTAGTGAGCTTTCCATGCCCATTACAGTACAATGATACTTCTAAAAGGATTTAAAAAAATGTTTTGGTTGAAGTTGTCGTTATGCAACCAGTGACAAGTACACAAGTCGACAGCTTTGTTTCAAGGACCCACTGAAGTAAGGGGTATGATAATAATATAATACTTATCTTAATAAATCACATTCTGGCTCTGTATACTGGGTCACATCCAAAAGCCCTTGACACATGACTTTTGAGTATGAAACCCCCCATTACCAGAAGCTGTTTGCAGTCATTCGAACAACACTGATGACTTATTTGGCCCTGGTAATACACATTAGCCCATGTAGCGAATGTCTCAGCCAAAGTGCCTCTCTGCCTCTTCAGCTCTGAGCATTGCTCCTGGGGGTGATATGCATTGGTTTACAATATGCAAGAAAACCAAAGAGAGACTTCTTCAGGGGATTAAAGGAAAAGTTCAACACTCTGTGAAAATACTCTCACACAAGCATAACAGAGCTTCCCAGTTTCCCAATGGATAGATTCACCATCGATCTTGATTTCGTTAACCGAAATAAGCCTATTTCAGCTGGCACCAGAACACTACAGCCACGCTAGTGGCTCTGTTACACTGTAATGCTAAAAGAAAGAAAGCTGTTAAAGAAATGAATTAAGGGATTTGAGTGTTTTACTTACAGAGCCAGGATAGTTGTTTCTCCTGTTTCTAGCTAAGATAAGCTAAGCTTAGCTAATCATGTCCTGACTCTTGCTTCATATTTGGTGTATAGACATGAGAGTGGCATCGATCTTCTCATCTGTTTCCTAAAAAGTCTTTCCCTTTGCTACATTTAGGTCCTTCATGTGTGGAATTAACGGTCTATAGACTCTATATTTGTGAATGGAAAATGGTTTAAACTCATTAGCATGCTATCATCACTCAGCATATCAACCTTTAAGAACATACCATACTAATAAACAGACACTCCGGAGAAGCGAAACATCACAGGTTTTGACCTTGGCTCCATTGTGTGTTAAGCCTAATTGCTTAAGGAGTCACAGACCTCACAGCCCAAAGCCCTTCAGCGCTGGCCCAGCTCCTGATCCACTGGAAGGCTCTTCATAGGGCTGCAGTATGTTGTTCCTGTCAGTGATTCCTGTGAGGTGAGTGACAGGATCTCATAAAGAGTGGATAGGGTGAGCAATGGGTCACGGCTGCAACAGAAAAAAGGAAAGTACTTCTCAGGAAGCCAGTTTCACTGTGTCAGCTTGTATCAAATATTCAGTTGCCCAAAAGCACTCCAGATCTTTCCCACTGGGTGTAAGGATGGTTTCAATGAATGGTGAAATGAAGATCATTTAGGGTCGAAGTGCTGACTGCTGAGAATGAAATTATCATCGTGACGGTAGCAAAGCAGCTGACCTCTCCAGAAAAATAAATTATTTCACTGAAGCTGTATCATCAACAAAAGAACAGTGCAGCCTGTTCATCCACATCGAGCCTCTTTAATAAAATAACAAAAAGGCCTTTAAGAAATGCTCTGAGTTTTCCGCTGATTCACTTTCATGCCTTGAGTTAGACAAGGACAATAATACCACTCTCATGTCTGCTAATTAGATATATCTGCAGCCAGAAGATGATTAGCTTAGCTTAGCACAACATCTTGGTTCTGCTCAAAGGTAATAAAATCTCCCTTCCAGCCCTTGGACATTGAAGTCATAATTTTTGTATGAATTAAACAAACGAGGTATAATGAGTTGATTAGTGAGCTTAGGAGGTGCCATTAGGCTTTCTTTTTTCTTCTTCTTTTGGACAGATCCACACCATTTCAGGGTCTATATGCTAAGCTAGGCTAACCATCTTCTGGCTTTAACTTCATATTCAGTGAACATTAAAGTAAAAAAATGAAAAACAAAATGCAGTATCTCACAGAGGTCAAAACCAGTTTCTGTTATCATCCATCAGCATGCTAGTATGTGCACAATGACAATGCTAGCATGCTCATGTATAGCAAATATAACGTTAACCATCTTAGTGGCATTTAGCATGCTTATGTTTGCTAATCAGCACTAAACGCAGACTACAGCTGAGGCTAATGGGAATGTCATTAGTTACTACTGGACAAAGGGACATTGTGACCTGATGATGCCGTTACATGAAAGGTTAATGGATTATAGTTCATCCTGAGGGGAAACAAACAGAATGTCTGTACCAAATTTCATCCATCCAATAAGCTATTTCATTCAATGAACTCCTTTATAATGGAGAACTGCTGATTTAAAAAAAAAAAAAAGCGTAGAGCCGTAGAGATGTTTAACAATTCAGGTAACTGTTCTTCAGTGAACCTAAAGTGATCGCCTCAGTACGGGCAAACCAACAAACGAGCCAGTGAGAGCTTTCTCGTGTATGCTCGGTTTTAAACACCTTACAGCGTCTCACCTTGAGCATTTTGTTCATCTCAACAGTGCTGCTCGGTAAACATGTCTGGTCAGTGAAGGTGAACATTTGTTTTTCTGTCGTGTTGTTTTGGGGGGAAAGTAGGGCAAGATGAGCTGCAGGCTTGTTAAGTGCCCGCCCACTGAATCACAAAGCACACACACACACACACATACACACACACACACAGGGAGCGACATGGATACATATGAGCCATAATAACTGAACTGTAACATCAGGGATCACACGAGCAGACGCAACATCATGGCCCGAGTGCTTTATTTTAGAGGAATGATTTCATCACCTCGCGTCGGCCCCTTTGTCCTGCGTCTCTCAGAAACTGATTTGTTCCAACCTGTGATGCTTGTCGACATCAAAGGGTGGATTTAATATCAGATGACCAGAAACAGCAGATGTGAGTATGTCTGACTGAGGCAGCCTCCTCTCGGGTGCGGCTGGACCGAGGCGGGTGTTGCTAGGCGATGGGCTCAGTGCTGCTGGGAGAGGTGGGATGAGGGGGTCCTGCGGAGCAGCCGCTCCCTCCCCAAGTCTTTCAGACACTTCTTTTGGCCAAGATCCACCTACCATCTAGATCTACTCACACCACAGTGCCTGTGCCAAGGTCACTGTGAACGCTGATTTCACATGGTACTTTAGATTAACACAAAAAATACATAATCGTTCACTTTCTGCTCACATTTTTAGTCTTATTAGCAGCTCTATGGATGGCAGTGTTGTTCTGAAATATTTCCAACTATTTGATAGATTGCTGTGTAGTCATTTGTGAATCCTACTGACTTTTCCTCAAGCAACAGGAGGTTGATATTTTTGTGTTTTTAGTGAAATAACTCAACAACTTTGGGATGAAATTTTGCACAGATCTCATGGTGCCTAGAGGATAAACCCTGCTGACTTTGGTCAACTTCTGAGTTTTCCTATAGTGTCACCATGAGGTTGATATTTGTGGTTTTGGGTGAAATATCTCAACCTCTATTGGCTGGATTGCCATTAAATTCTGTACAGACATTCATGGTCCTCAAAAGATGAACTGGAATAACTTACCTAAACTTTTATCTAGCACCATCATCAGGTCAGACTTTTAGTTTTTCCAGTACTTTGACCAGTTTGACATTTGTGACTGTGAGCATAATGTTCCAATTTCTGTTAGGACCACTTTGGTCCAGACATTCATGGTCGCCTCAGGATGAACTGCTAGAACTTCGGTTGTTCTGACTTCTCATTTAGCGCCATCATCATGAAACTTCTGCAAATCATTTTTCCCATCAGTCTCAGCTGTAGTTGGAGCTTAGTGCTAATCAATATTAGCAAGCTAACATTCTGAACGAAGATGGCGGACAGGGCAAACAAGATACCTTATAAAAATCAACATGCTAGCATTAGCAGTGTGTGAAAGTTAGCATGCCAATGCTAGCATTTAGCACAAAGCATTGCTGTACCAAAGTACAGCCTCACAGAGCTGCTAGCAAGGCTGTAGACCTGTTTCACATTTAGTGGTCGTGGAAATTTTAAGGTGAAGGTTGTGTTCCACTTTTAAATTGTACAAAAATGATGACAGTTCGCCTCGCAAAATGTCAGCTTATAATTAAGGTCTACTTAACAGTGAGTGGCTACAGCTAAAGAGGTACAAGAGGTTGTTCAGTACCTGTAGTTGTTGGTGAGCTACAATTTTCCTTCATTATCATGAACACACACACTGCAGTTTGGTTTGGGTCAGTCCCACATACACCATCCTGGTTCTGGAAATACTCACTAAAGCACTGACAATAATCTGAAATAAATGTGCTACTTCTTCCTGTTTGAGCAATGTTCATTATGAACTACGCTGCAGAGCTGTTTTTAAAAATTAAACTTCACATTTGTGACCAGTTTAAAGATTTATACCTGCAGTTGGAGCCAATGGGCTTTGGGCTGAAGGCCACATACAGAATAGGGACGTCACATACTGTTGAGAGACATTGTTTGTTTTCATCTTGTCATGGGATTTACTGCCAGAAAAAAACTGTAGAATTAAAAAAAGTAAAAACAAAAACATCCAATAATTGTTTCGCAAAGGAGAGCAGAAAAGCACCAGCAGGCAGGCTCAACACTCAACTGCTGACACAATGCTGCCACCATGTGGTCATCTCTGAGAGCAGCACCTTCATCTGCTGTGACATTTATCAGGCAGTGGCAATGCACACTCGTTTTAAAATAGAAAATTTAGACATTAACTGATGTACCAATCCCACTTTTCCTCTCCCATTGCACATATGTGAACTCCTTTAAAAGCATTCCTGTTTTTTTATGTTGCAGGACGAAGTATTTAAGACCCCCAGACTTAAATAGAGAATAATCTGGCTCACTGCATGATAATCAGTGAAACAACACTGAGAGATGGAAGAGTATCCAGAGTGCTTGAGCGGTAGAGGACAATAGTTCAAGTCTTTGTTGAGGAAAAAGGCATCCTGGCTACACACAGATGTCTTTGAGTGAGTACATAAAGCATCTCAAGCGTTCACCCACGCCTGGTCAGGTGAAGACTATTAGGCACTTGAGCCACCTGAAGCCGTTGCTCTACCACCTTAAAAAGATGATAGCTTCTCAGATGTAATAAAAACAGGAAACCAAGCTGTAAGCTCTGCTTCAAGAGCAGATATATCAGAAGTGACGATAAATCAATGCCTACACAAGCAGAAGCAGCAGCGTGGACGCCCACAGATGAATCTAACAATGGCAGAGACGCTAGTTTCAGACAGTAACCACAAACACCAGCGGCTGCCCGAGTGTCTGAGCACCACTGCTAACAAGTCCAAAGAGCAAAGCAAGAAATGTGGTGAAAGGCCACAGTGGGTACAGCGATCGGTTTAACTGGCATCTGTGAAACGAATGAAACCACAAGCTCTGATAACTGCTTCAGGACTTCTCCTGTGCCCTACTTACTCGAATAAGTCAGTGGTATTCATGAGGTTACTTAAATGACTGATGTGTATGAGAAAATTTAATGTCAGACATTACATTTATATGTCCGCATGTTTAGACCTCACTTATATTTTGATGTCAGATCCAACGACACCCCTTTCCCATCCTCCCATCTCCGCCCCCCCATTTAATGCTCCTAAACTCCACCATCTTACTCAAGTACTGCTGTGAAGTACTTTGAGGTACACTGTAAAAACTGTCACTGGGTTTAATTACTATTTAGTTAATAAATAACAGCAAACTATACGCAATAAAAAATATACTGTCTGCACTTGGGAACATACTACATACAGTGCTGTTATCAAATACTGTTCCCTCTTTGTGGTTTGAAAGGAGAGACGATCAGATGGTAGATCATGGTACAAATATAAAATGACAAACTTCTCAGACGTGTTGTGATGACGCTCCCTCCTGCTGCAGGTGTTTGAACGGCCTCTGGCAACAGAAGGAAGTCTGTTCTGTGTTTATGTCCCTCAGAAATGAAAAATGAGGCGAGTGGGTGCAGAGAGCAGGGGCAGCCACTGGGGGGCGACACATACTGACAGGTTTCCACCCAACAGGCGCTTTTACACCGACACACTTTACTGTCAAGTGTCAACGATGTATTAATTACATTTAACTCAGTTTTGTCTCACTTTTCAACATGATTAGCTGCCTTTTCTCAGTAAGCTAAAGCCATACTGCCACTAAATTAGACGGGACCAAATAAACAGCAGAGAGGGAGACATTATTAATACGGGAAAAACAACCATAATACGTTAACTTTATAAATGATTAGCCCGCTGCCTGATTAGTCTGACTGTCTTTCAGATGCCACTGGGTTGTTTAAATGCAGTTTTGTCCAAACTAAGATCATTGTCTTCTTTGGCCGCTTCTCTGAGCTCATAAATAGATTTTACAATTCCATTCGATATAAATAGAAATATGAGATGTTGTAAACGGGATTGAAGCTTAGATTTGGTGTCTCTCTCTAAACTGAGGCTGCTGTCAAAGATGACAGTAGTGGTAGCTACCGCTTTTCATAAGTCATCAAACATACAAGCTGTACTGAACACACTCATAGTCGTGGTCTGCTCACTGAGGAACTATCTTCTCTCTGTAGGGCAGCTGTGTTTGCCTCTGGCTCCATCTGGTGGTGCTCGCAGTTATTTGGTGTGCAGAGCAAACAGATTTCTTGACCTCCGAATGTTTCACTATCGAGGTCAGGAGTGTCCAAACTACGGCCCTCAATCAATTTTTAATTAGCCCGCAAGAAATGTTATAAATAGAACATGGCCCGCTCTTGAGACTTTTGCCTGAGTGTATTGCACTTCTTAGTTTTAACACCAGGGGGAGCTACTGTTGAACAAGGCAGGTGCCCCACCAAAAAAGGACAATCACAGAACTAATTTACCCCAGGTTACCCACAAGGTAGAAGGCTCAAGGCAGCATCACTGCTCCCACTGAGTGCAATGCCGTTCCCACTTTAGCGAAGTTAAAAATATATTCCACAGTGCATTCCTCCAAAAACACCTGTTTGGAACACTCCACAGGTAATAGATGATTGGTAACAGGTGATAGTATCATGACTGGGTATGAAAGGGGCATCCTGGAAAGGCTCAGTGGTTCACAGCGAGGATGGAGCGAGGTTCACAACTTTGTGAACACATGATTGGATAAAGGAAATTACGACATGGGCTCGGGAACACTTTAGAAACCTGTTGTCAGGTAAATGGACTAATGGTCCTTTAAAGAAGGGGTACAATTTCCACAATGTGTTCTTGTGCAAACATAAAACACAAAACAAGATAACATGTACTACCCACTTAGTTAACTAGACAATATGTGAGCAGGCACCCTCTGGGTACAAAGTATGTACATGCATAATATTTGTCAGGGCACTTACCGTTCTGCAGGATGTTCTTGTACTTGATCTTGACTTGCTGCCAAGTTCGTTTGGGCCCAGTCATGTTTAATCTGAAAATAATAAATTAAATAAAAAAATGAACAAAGGACACACACACACACATAATGAATGAAACAACAGAGGAGCATTTCACTCACATCTGCAGTCAATTTCACTGGCAGTTCCAGCTGTTTCATAATCAGAATACACCTACGTTTTTGGGGGATGTTAATAAACTATTTGGATTGTAATTGTGATGGTTTCAGTGGAGTAGTGAGTGTGTGTTTGTGCAAAACTTACACTTTCAGGCGGTCTGCAATACTTTGCCACGCTTTCTCTCGTTGTTTTATGGTGGCGGTGTTTCCTTTTTTTTTTATTTGGTCTTTCACCTCTTCATATGCCTCCATAATTATCTCCTGCTCCAACGGGGAGAAGTATGCCACGGTGAATCAGTGAATCTGTGATTGATTGCGGGCCCTATATAGGAGCTGTGTGCTGTGTCTACTTATCCTGGCTTGGCGTTTGTGCAACCAATTAAGCCTGAACTCTGTTGTTTTGGATTGGTTCAGCCAGGCTCAATAACTTATCCTGGATGCCTGAATCCTACTTTTGTGCAACAGGCCCCTGGTTACCATGTTGTCATTGTGTGGACTGATGGTGCCCTCCTGCGATATGCATATCCAGGCCAGGACAGGACAGTAGGCTAAACCTTGAGCTAAACCGATGCATCTATTGGCTAAAACCTAGGCACACTGGCAAGTTAGTTATTTACGTCTTTCAATACGATTTTCATGCAGTTGAAATGAGATTAGAGTTGAGTATAATCTGTAGAAATGCAACGTTTACAAAATTGCATTTATCTTGTATTCTAGGAAACAAGTAGTATTTTTGGACAGACTTGGCTGTCTTCCAGCAACTGTATCTCACAAACGAACTGCTGTAGAAACGAGCCTGTGGATGCATTGGAAAGATGACAGTTAGCTCTTTCCACAGAGTGGTTCACAGTCTTTGAACGCAAGTATAGTGTGAGTTGTGTGCTTTGAAATATGCCTATAAACAGTGTCAGAACGCTGGCCCCACAGCACAGTGATGTCACAATAACGCTGGCAGGCAATGAGTTAAATGTAGAGAGGGTGTCTGCCCCCTGGACCGAAATTGGGAGACGATTCCACAGGAAAGGAGCCTGGTAGTAGAAAGCTCTGCCTCCCACTCTAGTGTTGAAGACTGTAGGAACCACTAGTAAGCCTGCATTCTGGGAGCACAGTGTTCTAGTGGGTTGATGGGGTACTATGAGCTCTTTGAGATATGATGGTGCCTGACTATTAGGGGCGTTATAAGTAAGGAAGGACATTCATTTCTATTCTAGATTTTCTAGATTTTACAAGGAGCCAGTGCAGAGAAGCTAATACAGGAGAAATATGATCTCTTATTCTGTGTGCGGTGAACTTTAAGCGTCATTCCTCCAAGGTAGCAGAATATGTTGTGTGAAATATTCAACCAATAATTAATGGATTTCTTTTTATTTGTATTATTTTTTATTAATGGTCCATTTGCATCTCTAGCTCTGCTTGGGTAGTAGTAGTATTTTGTTCTGCATCTCAGGAAGGTAGACAATCAATGGTCAAATCTGTGCATTATGTCAGTAGTTCACTATCAAAATAGACATTATCCCCAAATTTATGCAACATGCTCTATGCACAGCTCCACTACTTCCTGAATTTAAGGCAGCTCCTTTATTTCCTGTCTTACATTATTGGACAAACTGAATAATCCAAGTGTGTCTGATCTCAGCAGTCACAATGGTCAAACACACCTGGATTAAGCAGTTTGTCCAATAGCTGCCTTAAGTTCAGGTAGTACTGGAGCTGTGCATGGAGTCCATTACTTTCAAACCATATATAACTATACAGATGAAAACAGTGGCAGTGGACAGGAATAACAGTTTTGAGTCAGTTGTCTTACGAAGTGTACAATGAACAATCATTTGAAATTGTTTGAGTGTGTTTTATCTGGATGTATCTGAGGCTAGATATCTAAGGCTGATATAATAGCATACAATGCATGCATAGGTAAAAAGGTACTCATAAAATGACCCTATTTTGTGTAGGTAGTCCTGGACAAAATCAGTCAGTCTGCAGCGTGGGGTGATTTCACACTTGGTCTGCTCCTTTTTTGTCTTCTTCCCAAGAGGAAGAATTAACTTGTAGCCAATAGCATGGAGTTTCTCAAGCTGCAATGACACAAATTTGTATTATCAGTTGAAAAAAAAATGGAATAGCAACTCTAAAACTAACTAAACACACAAATTATTGACAAAAAATATGACATTACTGAGGACAGCATCCATGCTAAGACCATTTAGGATGATCTAACTTCATGGTGAGGTTTACTTTTGTGTAAAAATGTATGTGCAAACAGGAACAGTTCATGAAATGTAAGCAAAAAACAAAACTTTTGGACAAATATCAATAAGGGTGTATCACATTTGTAACACTCGTTTTTCATTGAGATAACTAGAAACTAGAGTTTAGAGGATAGGATGGGTTGACAGAAACTACGAGGAGGAAAGAGACAAATATTTAGTACTGCAGGCTAGCTATAGTTTACCTGTTTTCTATTCATACAGAAAGATTTAAAAAGTGTATGCAACTGATTGGACCATGATTTTTCATCTTTTGAATGAATATAAAAGATCACGTTTTTTCTAAATCAATACACAGTGTTTAAGGACTCCTAATGAGATCGTATGCCTCCTGTTATTGCATAACATAATCTTTGGTGATGCGGTGTTACGGTATGTAGAGTAACTAAGGCAGCTAGCCAGACAAAAGTTGCTATTGTTCCCCTCACAAGTTCGAAGATCGTAGCTAATGTAATGTAATTAGCTAAAATGGCTAGTCTCTAGTCATTAGCTAAAATTTTTAGCCAATAGGATTCCCCCCATGTGACCCCCGAAACCAATCGGAAAAGCGCCCCGTCCAGCGAAAATCATCGGTTACTACAGTTACGCAGGACTGATATAGGCCGTTCGGTAAGAGCGAGGTTAGCCTGTTCCTCTTCTTAATCTAAACCCCGACATTCGACCCCAGACTTCACAGCTTCAGGAAACATGGTAAGTATGAAAACATACCTTTTTTTCACTTTTCGTGTTGATTCAAATAAATTAAAAACTCTGAAGTGTGTCGTCAGGCGGCAGCGCAGTTTAACTGTTACACAGTTAAACCGTTATTAATTTAAATAAGCACAATTAACGATCTACATTTGAGCTTTGTTCAAAATAAATAAAACGTTTGAGTTGAAAGACTGTTCACCAAACTTCACCTTCAGTGGGTCGTTTTAACTGTAACTTTGGTAATTTTAGTGTAAGTTAACTCCACAGGGGACTAGCTGAACTGAAGTTCAGTCTGATCTGCCAATTTCCGGTTTTCGTGTCTGCGCATCGACCCAGTTGGCGGAGGTCAATGTGCTTTCAGCCTGAAACATTCCTGTTTGAAGCGGCCTGGCCTTTGTGAAGCTGCAACCACAGGCTTTTCAGACCTGTTCACTCAAACTACGTGAGGGCGCACGAGGGCGCCGCGCAAACTAAAGTCAAAACAAAACTCGCCAGTTTTCTAGACTACCACTACCTAAGTTAGTGGAGAGGGCGCCCTCTCCCTGCCCCCGCCAGGCCGCACAACACAAACCGTCGTGGAGTCGTGTATTAAATGAAGATCATGGATCAAACTAAAAGACCAAAGAAGCCATCACGTGCCCAGTTTCGAAAAAGACAAAAAGAAGAAGAGGAGAAACGGGCAAAAGAAAAAGGTAAGGAGATTTCTATGAGCGAAGTTAAGTTAAATAACCTCTAACATACATTGACATGGCATTTTGTAAGCTACATGTGATATAGCTTTTTAAATAATTTGTAGTGTGTTATGCTTAGTTAATAGAATGTTAACAAATGTTAATAAAATGTGCATTATGCTCATTTTAATTGGGCAACTGATGCATGTGTGATGTCAGTGGGATCTAACTTGCATGTTGTACCTTAATTGTAAATTCAGGGGCAATTCTGAGATATTTTGGGGCTGGAGCACCCACTGGCCAAAATGAGGAGTCAGACACCTGCACAGCAGCCACAGACATGGTCCTGGAGTCTGATGAGGAGCCATCTACCTCCTCAGCCACATGTTCGTTGCAGGAGTCCTCAGGTGTGTGTGTGTGTGTGCATTTTTGTATATTATTTTTTTACTTTTATACAATACAATACATGTATACTAATGACAATACCATTTTCTCTTTGTTAGAAATGCGCCCTGCAAACTACGCTGCATTTTAAGGGACACTCAGATGTAGATGGCAGAGAGCTTGTGCAGGAGCTGAAGAACTTCCCTGACCTCCAATCAAAGTCCATGACTCTGCTTGAGCTGCTGACTTTCATCCATGAGAAAGAGCTCGCAGAAATCAACCCTAATCTGTGGACTGCGCTCAGAATAGGTTTGACCCTTCCAGTGACAGTAGCTGAAGCAGAGAGGAGTTTTTCCAAGCTAAAGCTTATTAAAACATACCTCAGGTCCACTATGTCACAGGAGCGTCTCTCTTGACTTGCCATCATCAGCATCAATCATACTGCCTGGGAAGAACCGAGGCTCGACACTGGTCTGGTTTAAAATAGGGTGTGGTATTCACATTGGCCCAAGGGAGGGATAGTGGGTGTCTCACGCTGGCCGACAGGTGGTGTTTAAGAATACGTGACTCTGCTGTTACTAGACTCCATTTCTTCTGAATAATGAACGGCATTGTATGAAAATCAGGGAATGAATTTAGAAACTTATCAAACTAAAACTGGAAGAGGAAACATAATAGGGGCAGAGTGATGAAGATGCATAAAGAAAACATGACACATTCACAAGTTTTTACTTAATTTTGTTGTAATTTTGACCAAGTTTGGCTACACAAATCCATTTCTTCAAATTCAGCAGTTATTTGATTTCATTAAATGCACAAAAACAGACAAAACAAAACGGCTTCTACATGACACTGACCTACATGAATACAGTTTATTGAACGAAGCATCCAGTTCATCTGCCGATTTGTCTCTCCTGTTATTCATTAATGCATCGGTAGATTCAGAATAAAGTATCTGCCAAACATGTATTCCAAATATGAGCTCATGGGAGATTTATTAAAACTAGATTTTTGTAAATTGCTTGTAGATTTTCAGTTTTGGCATGAAAACAAATACGACAATGTAAAGATACAGCATCACAAGTCATCCATTCAAAATCCTCCTTACGTAAAAGTACAGAAAAATTGTGTCTAAAGTATGAAAAATAAAATCTGAGAGGTCATGAGAGGATTAGTGGAAGAGGGGAGAAGAAAAAAAAGTGCTGGTACACAAATCTGTTTCCAGGTTTTGTAATCAGTTTGAAATATTGGATAATTTGACCTCTTTAAGGCTAAAACAGCAATTTAAATGACAGCATCTAAAAAGTTTTATGGGATAAAAGTCTCCTTTGGTGGAAACAGGATAAGGAGCCCAAACAATTCACTGCTTTTCATTAGGGGTTACAAGACAAAAAGGCATTTTTACACACAACTGCTGCGGAGTCTGGTACGAGGCTGATGTACCTCTGCATCGCCTGAAGAAGCAGTTTTTTGTCTTTTCCCAGCTTCCTTCGAAGGCGGTGGCGAAGCTTGCTGCTGTCTAAAGAGACATTAAAAACAAGAACACAATCTAGATTATCATAATCAGTGATGGCAGTTTAAATAATGGACAGATATAGTAATTCATGAATTGCATGTACATGCTTTTGTTGGTGGAATATTAACACAATTAAATACAGCAGATGATTTTATGAACTGATTTTATTGTTCTACCATTCTGGCGGTAGAGGGTTCTCTTCCGTTGCTTGACACTAAGGTAGAGTCCCACAATGGACTGCTGAGGTTCGGTCTGTGTGGTGCCTTCAGTGGTATGAGGTGCGTTTGGTGTCTCTATAGAAATAAAAGTTCAAGTGAATTCAGTATAGCAGAATACACAACACTAAATGTAAGTGTTTGTTCTGGTCTACATATAAAAGTCGTGCATTCTCTGCACACTGCTCTTTGGGACTGACAAGCCAAGCGAACAACAAATGTGTCGACAAACTACTCAACAAATCCTTAAATACAGACTTGCCTTTACATATCTTCTTTTTTATTAAGCTCTGCAAGACTTCAAAACTGGGTAACCTGGTAAAAAAAAAAAAAAAAAAAAAACCTCTGACATTGAAGGCCTTAATTAACAGAAAATGTGTATTTTGTGTGAGTATAACAAACTCACAGAACAGTCCTCAAACTGTACAGAAATTCCAGTTACACTCATCATAAAGATAATGTGACCTGCTGGGAAGATGAGGGTATGCTGATACTGTGGATGCCCCCAAGACATTAGAGTTGTGTCCTCTCGAAAATTTAAGGAAACTTTCGCTGCTTTTCCGGCCATCACTGAAGGTTTGGATCCAGACAGCAATAATGACCGGATGGCAAATTATTCTCAGATACTGGAGAGCCTCTTCTTCAGGACTGGGTGACAGAGTCAGGACGAGTTGCTGCATATAAGAGAACGTCATACACGATGTGTAACAGGACAGAAAAGCATTTACGTATTTTTCTTTTAGAAATGCATAAAGCATGAGGTGGGAACACTGATTTCCACATTTCCCATATTTCTAAGAGAACCTTGTTGTAATGCGAAGGAAGTGGAATGAAGAAGTTCTGTGTTTTTTCAGATTTATTGTACTGATGTAATTAAAAATTAATAGTGCAAGTAACTAGAAAATTCACTTGTGTACAGCATCTTAATATACATCAGTGGGTCAGTCATAAAAATAGACTGTATGCATTATCTTGTCTAAGACTATGGTTTCCTGTCCCCTCCCTTAACTCTACATCTACACCCACTGAAACAGGAAATTAAGAGTCTTGATGAAGAGCAGCATGGTAGTACTCAGTATGTTCGGAGAGGAGCTGAATGGTGACACAAAGTGCAACAAACCAGCTGTTATCCTGTGAGTTTTCAGCATGCGGCGTAGCTTTCTGCAGCAGCAGCTCAGGCAAAGGAGTCACTGAACAACTTGGTAAGTGTTTTTTTTAATGCTCTTTGTTCTCCTTTACTTCATATAGTTTGCGTTGAGATTTTCCGAATATAAATCTAATGTTTCTGAAAAGGAGTAATTCCTGAAAATGTGATGAAAACCCCCCAAAAAACTCAACTTCGTACAACTGATTTAGTGCTCAGAGTTCAAATCTTTTTCATAAACAGGTGAAATATTTCATGTCTCAGAAGTTTAAGCTTGTTTGTTACATTTCCTGTTTAGTCGTCAGTGTTTTTCTGCCTTTGCTGTTTCTGTTTTACCCTTTTGTATCTATCTAGATATATAGATATATATATAGATAGATAGATAGATAGATAGATAAGTAGTCATTTCACGTGTGAGTACATGTGTGTTGTTATCAGACATTCACTTTAACTTTTTGCCTTAGAATAGTGTAGTCAGCTTCTGGAACAAAAGAAATGTTTAAAAGCTGTGTAAACATCATTAAAAGTGTTTTGAATTGAGTCAAACATGTGTTTCCAACGTGCTGTGAAAGTGAAAGTGGGAAAACATCTGAGTGGAAACATGTTTGTGTTGCTACAGTAACAGAAAACGTGAAGCCAGCAATGCAGCAGCGTTTATGAGAATCAACCTACGCCGCCTGACTTTCGACTGCACTGACAACACGCTCAATCTGCGACGATGAACGCGACAGACGCCGACTGCAGCGCCCCTTCAGCAGAGTACCAGTACTACCTGTTCCCAGCGGTTTACATTCTAGCCTTAGTCGTAGGTCTACCTGGAAATCTGGCTGCCTTCTTCGTCTTCACCTTCAGGACCGCGTCCCGCACGGCCTTCAGTGTGTACATCAGCAATCTGGCTCTGGCGGACATCGTCATCCTCTGCACTCTACCCTTTAAGATCCACTATCACATCAACAGGAACAACTGGAGTTTTGGGGACGTCGCCTGCCGCGTCACTGGGATTCTGTTCTACGCCAACATCTACATGAGCATCTGTTTCATGACTTGCATCTGTGTGGACCGCTACGTGGCCACTGTTCACCCGCACGTCTATCTGCGGCTGCGGAGCCCCTGGTGCTCTGTGGTCGTGAGCGTCTTGCTCTGGTGTGCAGTTGGAGTGGCTATGCTGGTCTTTGTGCTCATGGGACCTCTGGAGACCAATGCAGACAAATCCGGAAGCCACAGATGCTTTGAGAATTTCGCCAAGAATGAGTGGAACTCGCGTTTGGCGGGGTACAGCTTCCTGTGCCTGACGTTTGGCTCCCTCCTGCCTTCCTTGATCATCCTGGTGTGTTACCCGCTGGCTGCGAGGCGCATTTCCATGATCGGGACTAAAACAGCACAAAAAGCCGTGAGGGTCATTCACACCATTCTGGCTATAATGCTGCTCTGCTTCCTGCCCAACCATGTGGTCTACCTGCTGCACCTCCTGCGACGCATAGACATCATCCAGAGCTGCTCTGCTGCCAACGCCATCTACCACGCCAGGCGGGTAACGATGGCACTCGTCATCCTCAACACGTGCCTGGACCCCGTGCTTTACTACGTCACCACCAGCCACTGCAAATGGAAGCACTTTAACATAACATGGCTTCGGAGAAGAATCAGGAGGAACAGGGGCATTTATATCATCACGGTGAATTGAGTGAACCTAGAGCGGTAACAGCACGTGTCGACTGTAAATACAGCTCTGTGTACGCTTCACTGTCTCTGCATGTGTAACTTCAGTGTCACAAAAATTATACTTTTCTATAAAAGTGTTTATTCAAGCTGGCTTTGTACATCAAAATAAAGGGAACAAACTAAATTTGAATATCTTATTTTTCTTGTGTGGTTCAGTTTATAAATGAGTCCATGAAAGAGTCACCAGAAAGAATCAAGGGCTAATCAGGGCAGCAGCCCGCATACATCTAGACGAACGGGCTCATGTGAAGATCACTATCCGAACAGTACATGAAACAAAATGCTGATGTTTTGAAATTCTCTGCACTGGGAAGTGGACTTCACCATCCTCCACAAATCCAGGCTCAAAACACGAGTTCTTTCTGAGTGTCGATATCCCTTCAAACGTTCGTGGTTTCGGAACAAAAGATATTTCAGCACAGTCCAGATGGAAGGCCTTTTTTCAGCAGAGTAGAAAGGAAGCTCCCCAGATCCTCGTCCTGACAGAGAAAACCAGAACATGACGTCAAAAAAGAAGCATTGAAGGAAATCACACAGCAAAACATTTTTTACTTAATTTAAACATATATTCCCTGAAGTGGTATCTGTACAAAGATGGATTTCAGAGGACTGAAAGCAGTCTTCAGAAGTTACCGTATATTACATGCCGTTGTGCAATAGTTCCCTAATTTTTTAAATTTGAGCAGCTGCTACTTTCGAGCCCTCGTTTTTGCATATGTGAGAATGATTGTTTCACTTGAATAACTTTCTGCAGATGTGAAATGAGCTGATATTACACATGAAAACAAATGCAAACATTAATGAAAGGTCAGGAAAAATGAGCTCAGTATTGCGGTGGGGTTTCTTTTTAAACCGTGTGACCCCTTGACGCCAGGCTGGTAACCAGTGATACACTGCATATTACAATCAATTACTGTTACATCTAACAATTATTTTCAATAGTCCACAGATTTTGTTCTTGATTAACTGTGTGGTTCATGAAATGTCTGAAAACTGCAACAAATGGTTGCCCAAACACACTGTCTAAAGCCAAAGACCCTACGTTTACGATGATGAAAAAGACAAAAAAGCAACATTTGAAGGCTGAAACCAGTGAATGTTGCTCCAGAAAAATGACATTAATGTTTCGTTTTTTTGTTTTATCTTAGATTTTTATCCGTTATACTATCTTTATTCTAATCCTTTTAATTCTATTTTTAATTGTATTCACTCTGAAGATTAATGTGCATGTTAAAAATTAACCTTTGAATCCAGGTTCCATTGTTTTTAGTCATCTTCCCATCAAAAACTACACTACATGTGTGAACTTCTGTGGCAATCAAAGGACTTTTTGGAGAGAATTTCAGATAGAAAAAGAAGTGACAAGAGGCAGAAATGCACACCAGATCTTTTCTTTTCTTGTCTTGCTGTGCACGGAACACATGAAGCCACATAAACCACTCTCTTTCCATTGCGCAGTGACTGAGTTTAACAGACAGGTTTCCTCTACTTTCAACCTTTTCTCACTTTCAAAGCCTCTACTCTTACGGTCCACCTACATAGCTCTTGTTTTTCAGGTCTTATGGCTGATCAAACCTCTCCTAAAGACAGTCGGGCGTGTAAAAATTGTTTAACTTACAGCCCTCTCGAGCTGCGACCGTGCTTGCAATTTTTTTAAAGCATCATCTCAAGATCACAAGTTAATTACTATAAGCTCATTTTCTCTTGATAAGGGGTTGATTTGTCTCGTTATCTTCAGAAAACAAAAGGACGATTTCCCAAGATAATGACATCATTAATCACAACAGAAGCACTTTTGTTTTCTCGAGATCACAAGACAATTATGTTAAACTTGAAAATGAACGTCCGGTTCATTCGACCACACCTGATTTCAGCCTTCAACATCACTGTCATGGCTGCTGGGGTGGATTCGTAACTGAACAGTACAGTTCCATGCACTTGAGTGATCAGCAGGATCACTCAAGTGCACTCGCCTGTGAAGCTGCAGCCGGCGAGTCTTCTCCTTAAATGACGAGAAGTGATCTGAATGTTATCTCTAACAGCAGGACTGCCTGTGTAGACCTTGACCATCTGAATCCAGTCTGATGATTAATAACACTAGCATGGCACTCCTGATCTCTGATAAACATCAGCAATAAGAAGAGGTAATGACCTTTTGTTTCCCCATGGAAACAGGTTGATTATCTCATTATCTCCAGATAACAAACTCTTTTTCTCCAGATGATGAAATAATTAAATTGTGATCTTGCGACGATGGTATTACAAAAAAAGTAATAGCAAGCACGTCTGTTCTTGGCTTTTTTTTTACTAATCAACAATGTACTCCGATCAGGCTGTCATGCAGGATAATTTAACTTCTTTGCAACTGTTCAAATCTATCATGGGGTCTTACGTATTTATTATATTTATTTATTACAAATTATAGTGCAGCTAAAATATTTGACAGATGTGGTCGTATTGTTACGGTATATTTGTCAGGACTGGGTGATAATGCAGAACTAGGTTGCCCTCCACCTGCAGGCGACATGAAGTAGAAGATTTCATGCTCTTCATGGAGGTGTGACCACAGCCCACAGAGGGTTTTACCTTCATTGCTGCATACATAACACTAGACAATACATGCAGGATGTGGCATGTGATTATGTGCTATGAAATTATGTTATCGTGTGGAGCTGATAGATTCACTCATGTTAAAACTTAATTTGCATCTGTGCGTGTTGTTTAAGCCAAGCGAGAACCTTGCCAGTGTTTACTCAAAGTCTAAAATGTAAATAGCGTGTTCATAATCACTTTGAGGTTAATTTTTTCATCATTTTTATCATCTTGGTGACTAGATACCTATACTTTTTGCCAGAAGAAATATTCTATAAATATAGCCTCAGGGCAGGGCCACTTGGCCCCTTGCAACCGCCACTTTGCTCAGCTTGCACCTGTGCTTTAATTACATTAATTTTAACTTAAATTATCCCCACAGGGTTGTGTCATGTCCTCACCACTGTTTGTCTCCAAATCTCTGAGTTCCACAGGGATCAATTCAAGGTCCCCTTTTGTTTAAAAAACTCACATGCTAAAGTGCTATGGTGCAAAGTTTTCATGGCTAAGAAGAAAAAAATGAAGATGAACTGATAAAGCGGTGTCCTTTTCAATAGTTTGCACAAACCCAAATGGACAAACAGTGTTTCAAATTGTGCTTTTTAACACTTAAAAATAAGAGGCCGCCTATCAATAGCAGACCTGGAGAGACCCGTACATGCTTTCATCACCTGTAAAATTTATTTCTGTAATGATCCGCTCTCTCTCAACCAAAGAAAACTGTGGGACTCTTCAACTGTCTTAATGTGCTTTTATTGTGTTTGTTTTTATGCTGCCTCTCTGTCAAAAGGATTTCCTCTTGTGGAACAATAAATATCTGAACTGAATTCAAAACAAGTGTAATGTTGAAGGCATTTAAAGGTCCAGGATTTAAGCTCTTGGCTCTTCTGGCTAAAATTAAGTATGATCACTGTATAATCACCTGAAAATAACAATAATTGTGTTGCTCTTTATATCTACAGATGTGAGCGGGTCCTCTTCCATGGAGGCTGCCATGTTTTTACAGTAGCCCAGAACAGACAAACCAAACACTGGCTCTAGTCCTAACAGCTGGACCTTAAAAAGACCACTTAGATGATACTGTGAAATTGGATCAGCACAGACAGTGAAAAGGGTTTTACCTGATAACTCCAGGAAAGCAGAAGGACCTTGGTGTTGGTGTCTTCAGCGGAGGAGGAGACTTTGATGACGATAGACTCCACCATGACGGTGCCATCAGGGAGGTGCTGGATGGTGTAACCTTTTAACATGCTGAAGCACAAACATGCAAAAGTAAAGCATTATAACAGATGTTATCTTACATATCACAAAATGCAGCGGAAATATGATGCATGAGTTTAACATCTTAATAAGGTGAAAATACATCCTTATGGAGGACACTGCACACAGTGTGCTGAAGTTTATCACAAATAAAAGAAAAGAAATGAACAGAAAATAGACACTGGACACAGGGAGAAGATACTTTAAATACATGCGAAAAGTAGAAAACAAGGCAGAAAAACAGTGATGTGGTTTGCAGGAGTGTGGATGGTGGAGATAAATAATGAAAAAATGCAGATTAGTAGGCAGATGCAGGATTTGCATTCAGCCTCCTCTTCCTCGTCTCACCTCTTGAGGTGTGTGTAGATTCTGTGAAGCGTCTCGGTGTCGCTGTGCGGGTCTTGGAGCTGCACCCGGCAGGTGAAGCGCAGCTGATGTTCGTTGAGGCCCAGCTCCTTCAGGGCCTGCTCCGAGGACACCAGCTTCAGACTCTGCGTTCAGGGAAAGATGAGAAGGATCATCATCTGTCGACCACGGTGACCGATCAAATCCCATCTGTGTGCGTGATGACAGTGAACTTACGTTTTCTTTCATGATCAGTGTTCCATGCATGGTGCGAGGCTTTTTAGGGTCAGGTAGAGGCCCTTCAACACAGGAGAATAAATATACGAAATAATAAATAATTACATTAAAGCACAGGTGTAGACTAGAAAAGTGATGCACCTGTCCAGTTTTTTTCAGTTCCAATCTGAATCGGGTAGCTGAATTTGGTTAACTACCAATACGGATAATGACACCAGCGCTCTTTTTTTCTTAAATGTTTTTGTTGTTGTGTGGTAGGTGACATGAGTTTTAATGTATTTAAATGTATTTCAAAGCAGTTTGTTTGAACTGTAGGTTAAGTGGGCCTCACATACATACAGGTGTAGGAGTGCAAATTGCTATGGCAACAAGTCAAGTGCACAGCAATGCATTATGAATAACTGTTAAGTAGATTTGTATACATGAGTTTAAAAATAGCAAACTGACAATTCCTTCGTAAGGTTTTCAAGGTGAATGTTTGAATAAAAAAGCCCAAGAACAATATGGAGACATAAATATCTACAGTATCAAAAAACCCAAACTGTAAGCAGACTACAAAATCTGGATCAATGATGCCAGTCTGATATCCGCCAGGTGAATTATGTCAGTATCGGCACTGGACACTGACACTGGATTGAATCGGCCACAACTCTAATCTCAAACAATTTCCTTTCAACTCCACAGAGTGTGAAGATCAATCAGGGCTGCCAGGTTACCTGTTTTCTGCATGAAAAAACACATGTTGCAAAAAGCAGCACAGGGTTGCGATGTGAAAGAGTGAGATCCTGACCAGACGATCTGGCAACCCGCAGCTCTGGCTGTAGCAGCAGCGATGAAGGAACGGCAGTTTGAGGCGGTTGGTATTCAACTTTGAATGCTTAAAACGCTGCAGAATTTAAAACGTCTTCGCTGGATGTCATTAACATCAAATTTTAAGTTTTTTCTACCATTTCCTGAAAATGAATGTCAGCTAGAGCAAACACACACTGAGTATGCTAGCCAGCATTAAAACTGCATGTTGGAAAAATCTTCTGTGGATCAACTGTGTTTAAATGTGTTTGTGTCAGGGTGCAATGTCACAATAATTCACTGTCGGTTAAATATGTCAACCTGTGCATTACCAGTGGCCTCCTCCCAGGAGCTACAGATTAAAAAGAGTGTTAAAGGATAACTTTCGTTTTTTACAACCTGGACCTTATTTCTAGCATTAAATACGACCATTTACACACCCAGACAACTTTGGTGGCATGTTATCAATATCTTGCGTCTCTAGACATCTACCTCTGATGTGGATGATGTCATTACCGAACGCTGCGAGCAGCCAGCCACAACACGGCTAACTCTGCGGTGGTCGGCTACGAATACGCAATAACGAACCATAGCTGTGCCAAACTACAGCTAAACTAGCCGACCGCCGGCTCAGAGGGGAATAGCACCAGCATATCATAACTAAATATTGGAATATGAACGAGTTTCGCCACAGATTATGCGTTATATAGAGGCTGCGCATGGATGCCCCGAGTCCTCGCATTATACGGATATACACGCCGCTCCTCTGGGGCTAATTTCTTCAAAACGACTCCAAATGCCACCAAAATTGTCTGGGTGAGTAAATGGTCGTATTTAATGCTACAAATAAAGTCCAGGCTGTAAAAAACGAAAGTTATCCTTTAAGCTTCATCTGGTGCAATGGACTGCTCACTTATCTCTTCTCACCTTTAGAGTCAGCTCACATACATGCCATCTGTCAGCGTGACAACTAATATGGGTCATGACATTTCGGTGGTGCGGGGCAAGACAGCACACAAACACTTTAGTCAAAACAACAGGAATCAAAATGTTACGCCCAGCAAGCTGAGCTGGAACTGAAACTATGTAGGCATCCTGTCCCTCGTCCATTGTGACCACAGACAAACGCTTTCTTTTCTCCTTATTGTGTAAAATAAACAAACAGATTCGAAAGGTATCCAAACCATCAACAAAACATACCTCCAAGAGCCATCTCCCTCTTGAGCAGGTTGAGTGAGATATCCACAGGCACGCTGGGGTTTGTTGTCACAGTTGCTGTCTCTCCGTTAGCTGGCATGTAGCAATCTATGCCTGCCATTTAAAACAAACATTAACAAGACTGACAACACCTTCTTCTCTTGCTGTCGGCATGCATACAGTCACCACTTGCTTATACCGAGGCAAACATTGCTGGCGTGTGGTGCACAGGCCTACTTTGCTAATCAGTGTGGATGGAGATGCACTTACTGAACTCCTGTTCAATCTTGCCCTTGAGGAACTCCATTTTCACTGCCTCCCCGTGTACCAGCAGCATGTTTCGAGGCTCTGCCATACGAATGAGCTGCATGATGCCTTTGGCATCTGCATGTGCACTGAAGGACATGTACTCCACCTGCAGCTTCACATCCAACTGCAAGAATCACAGAAAAATGAGTCAATTGCTCTACCAGTGTTGTTTTTTTTAACATGGAACACAGTTTCATTATTGATTAATTATTTTTAAGGAATAGTTTGACCTTTAGAGAACAACTCTTACTGGCTTTCTTGCTGTTAGTTAGAAGAGAAGAACGATATGACTCTAATATTTGTTTTATTAAATACGAAACTTGAGCCATGAGACGGTTAGCTTAGCTTAGCATAAAGACTGGAAGCTGGGGGAAAAGATAGCCTGGCTCTGTCTAAATCTCCCTAATTAACATGTTGTAAGTTGTTTGTTTAGTTCGTGCACAAATCAAAGTGTAAAGGTGACATGCTTTGGTTTTGCTGGGAGTTATGGACTATTTCACTGCGTAGGAAACAGCTGTAAACATAAACGTGTTGGTTACTTTAGAGGCATCACTAGGCACATTTCCTTATCACTGGACAGAGCCAGGCTAGCTGTTTACATGCTTTCAGTCTTTATGCTAAGCTTACTATTCCTTTAAGTGCATCTACATTAACATTATACAAAAGCCACAAGGAAGATGAGAGAAATACAAATTATATAAATCTATATAGCTTATCTATTAGAGAATTTAAAATTGTCTTACTGTTGCTCTCCCCTCCATCTCCAGTTTCCTCTGCCCGTTTAGGATCTTATGGCCGATTGTTCCTTGTACACAATACCCAGGCATGATTACCTAAAAACAAGCAAAACTAGTTGTTTATCAAGTATTCTTATTTTTAAAAACATCCTTGATTTCCTTCCATCTTCCAGACTCACCATGTTCTTCTCATTGCCAGCCCATTTCTTGAAGATCTGCAGAGACTGACCAGCATGCAGCATACCTGGTGTAGCAAACACCACCTGAAAGTGAACATGTTGTTGTAGTTCTTGAATTTTCATCCTGAAACTTTTTAAATACCTGTAAACTTTGGAGGAAACACTGTACCTACCATTGGTCCGGGGTTATCAGCGTAGGAGCGATCAAAGGCCTTGATGTGCTTAAATTCAAACATGTTTCTCTGTACGAAGGTTTTTCGAATCTTCTGGTTGGTCCATGTAATGAAGAGCTTGTAATAATGATTAGCTTTCTCCGTCAGCCCGGTGGAGAAGTAGATTGGGGCCTTTAGGTTCATTCTCTCCCTGTTTGGGGAGAAAAGGTAATTAGAGTGTCTGCCGAGTAAGCCGCCACTTAATATGAAGACGTTGATACACCACCATTATTCTATCAAGCTCAACAAAATGAATACAGCTATTTTAGGAAGCTGTCAGTTTTTAGTCCAATTTGTGGCCTTTGTGTGCTGTAATCATTGCAATTACACCACATTATCATTATTATTATATATTATCATATTTAATTAGAACACCAACAATTATAAACCAGAGAGACGGCCTTTGTCTGATATCATTTAGCCGGGGAACAGTGATTATCTCCAGACAACAGTGTCTTTGCTCTCGTGTTTCTATCCTTTGACAGATTTTACATTCACAAACCTACACTGAAGATATAAAAACTGTATCTGGATTTTACTACTGAGGTTTGTTTTTTCAAACCGATCAACAACCTACCAAAATGTTTCCAGCAGGATGCAGAGTTCTTGTGCTCTTCCGAGGGCAAAAACTGGAATGAGAACCTGAAAAATCAAAGATTTTAGAAAAATGACATCTGAATTTTCTCTCCATGACACCACATCAAAAAGAAAGAAATCAAAAACCTCCATCACAAAACACATCAACTAACTGCAACTCTTACCTTCCCTCCTCTCTCTATGGATTCATGCACTTTCTTCAAAAAGTCCCTCTCTCTGCATCTCTTTGAGTCACGGATGGTGGTGGCATACGTAGATTCTGAGATTAGGATATCCGGACGGCACTTATCAATCCATGCAGCTCTGCAAATACACAACACGAGGATGAAGAGACTGCAGTGTGTATGGTTGAAGTCCAACACACCATTATAAAACCACTTACCCTAAATGTCTGTCAGGTGTCATATTATAGTCTCCCTGAAAATGAAAAAGATGTTATTCTGTGATCTTGGCCGTTAGATTCACTGACTCTGACACAGTGCAAGCTTGTTTACACTCACAGTGTAGACCACAGACTCTGATCCCACTTTGATGTGCACCATAGCAGCTCCCAGGACATGACCTGCATAGTATGCCTTGATCTCCAGCTCATCATCCACCTGCCGGCAGCACAACAGAAACAGCTTGATTTGAAATCAAAAAGGACGAGCAGCTGCTGCAGAAGCGATTATTAGGTGGATATCTGGGCACATCAGAAATGGTATCAGCACTGCACCTGGACAGTTTGGTGAAGGTTCAAAGGTACCACTTTCTTCATGCAGTCCTTGATCATCTGCGAGGTGAAGAAGTTGGTTTCGCCCTTTTTGTCAACGGTGATCTTCCGGAAATCTTCCAGCAAAATGGGACAGATAGCCTTGGTGGGATGGGTCATATAGATGGGTCCATCGTAGCCCACCATCTCACTCATGAAGGGCAGAGCACCACAGTGGTCCAAGTGGAAATGGCTGGGAGAAGAACGGGTGTAACCAATGTAAATACACCAGATAGTTTAATTTATTCCATACATATCAATAGGAGAGAGAAGAGGCAGTATATTGTAAACATTAACAAACAAACCTGATGATAACACAGTCCAGAAAGTCTGTCAGACGCCCATTCTGGGTTATGTAAGAAAAGTCTGGGAAACGTCTCTGCAATGACAAAACAGGATAAAGGTCCAACACATATAAAACTGATCATATGAGAATTTTAAAAGCAGTTTTTGAGTGAAACACGTTTTCCACGAATAAAGCCCCTTTTGTAACAACACTGTTGCAGGTACTAGTGGTCAACTGCTATCAGTTTTCTAATGGCTGATGGCGACATTTAGAGAACAGACTGGCTGATGGGCCATATATAATGCTAATATCATGTTGGTGTTTTATTGCATGTGATAAAATACAATTTAATAATAACTAAGACACAGTTACTGAGCTTAAAAGACTATTTATTTAAAACTAATGTTAATGTCTGCACTGCCTCTGCTTGCTTAAGTACATCTGTGCAAATATTTTGCATGTGTGCCATATGTAGATTGTTCATGATAGAATGAAACCAAACCAAGGTAAAACAAAACCTCATCGTGTCCATTTCTGCTGAATAATAAGCGACCAGACTTACATCATCATTGTATCCCATATGCATCCCACAGTCAAGCATTATGTTTTTGCCTCCAATAGAAACAAGGATGCAGCTGCGGCCGACATCCTGTCCAGCACCTTGGAGAGGGAACAGTGAAGACGAGAGAAAGCTTTAAAAACATACAGTAAAACCGGAAAGCTAGCTTTTCCAGCTAACAACGGCTACTGACAGTTAAGGGTGAAACTTAGTCGTTTTCGACCATCATAGCCGAAAATGCACAAGTTAGTACTCTTCAGAGAGAGCTAGACATTTAACGAATAGATAACGTTTAATACGCATTTATTGTTTACGGAACTAGCATTGAAGTGCTAACTTAGCTAGCCGCTGTAACGTTGCTCACCCAGTGGTGTTACTTTTATTTCAGGCATGCTGTCTCATCAGGTCGGCCTAGTCTTGAAGGTGAATGAATAACACCACGGTGAACCAAAACACCTGTCTTCTCCCGATGAATAACCCCTTCTTATAAAAGAATGCTTATTGTCTAACTTGTAAACATGTGGGTCGAGTACCAACGGGTTTAGCCTGTTTCAAGCTACCAAAGTAAAACATTAAAACTTCCGGGCAGCACATTCAAAATAAAATCCCTTTCTAGTGCTGGACACTGTATCCGCCAATCCATGCCACTGGATTTTCTGCTCTCTCTCTCTCTATCTGAATTCAGCATTTTCACTATCAGTGAGACTCAGTATTATTGTGACAGCATTGTGCAGTTGACGTTTTAGAATTGGTAAAGACGCCAATGCTTTTATTTTGAAGGCAAGGTCGCCAATTTCCGGCGTTTTCCGGCTCGCGTCTGCGCAGTAGGGCCGGATTAGAACCTGTCGTTCTCCAGAGACGAGGGGAGATGCTAAATTTTAGTTTCACTTCTAAGTCTTCTCGCAGGTAATGTGCTCGGTAATTGACTGTCCACCTCTGTACGCACTGTCGTCGCCACCTCCAGTCTGGTAGCAGCCGTTAGCTACATTCGCTCATTCATTTGTTGCCTTTCCGCTTGTACCGACAGCGCTTCCTCCTAGAAAACCATGGCTGGTCCTGTGGCTTCAGAAGAGCAGAAATTCTCTTTACAGGAGGTGCTCGACACTTTCAGTTTGTGTCTGTCGGAAAGTAAAGAGGTCTATCTGGAACACTACGTCGCTGGGTGGCGTGGTCTTGTAAAGTAAGTGGTTTAGGGTTTTGGTATATGTTGGTAGGTGGAGTCTCTCCTGTGTAGACTTAGGCCATGATTGTACTGTTATACTGCACTCAGCTGGAACAGCCTACAAAGAGTCATTTAGTTGTTAACAGACTGATTTTTTTATTTCTTTGATAGGTTTTTAAACAGCTTGGGGAGTGTCTTTGGCTTCATTTCCAAGGATGCTGTCAACAAGATCAAGATCCTGGTCTCCCACCTGGATGGTGAGAACGGGTCTCAGTATATCACCGTCCAGTCAATGGTTAAATATGAGCTGGAGAAGGAACTAGTGGACCTGAGCAAGAGAGGCAGCCACCCAGAGTCAGGCTGCCGTACTCTGCTGAGGCTCCACCGTGCACTGAGGTGGCTGGAGCTCTTCCTGGAGCGCCTCCGCACCAGCAGTGAGGACAGCAAGACATCAGTCATGTGTGCAGAGGCCTACAATGAGTCTCTTGCCCAGCACCATCCTTGGGTGATCCGTAAGGCTGCAGGCATGGCGTTCTGCGTGCTCCCAGGGCGTCCCGCTTTCCTGGAGGTGATGAATGTAGGCACCCCGGAGCAGGCCGTGGCCATGCTGGGGGAAGCTCTGCCTCTGATCTCTGAGGTGTACCAGATCACAGAGGAACTTTACGCACAACATAACCTGCTTGACTTACCTTAGAGAGCAGCAAGTGCTATTATTCATCACTTTACACATTACATGATTAAATATGTACAACTTCAACCCTGCTGAAGGGCTGTCAGGCTAGCTACTACTGATGTTTGGTGGTGTTAAGTGTTGTGATTTCTCTTTACAAATAATTAAGTATCATTACACTGACCCTAATCTCTACCAACAGCATTGCCAGGGTTCAATATACATAAAACTACTGTTAATTGTAATATTGCACGTTTAAATGTTATAATATACCTCTGAATGACCTTTTTAAATCTGTTTTTACTTGTACATTTGTTTTTAATTTAAATCAGTGAAGGGAACAACAGAGGGGTCTTTGCTCACTGCTAGCAGCTGTTTGTTTTCATTATTTATCAAAAGTAAGAGACCAAAATGGTTCTTCATATTTAGGGGAAACATTAATCTGCTTCTATTTTGAGAATATTTGAAATTCTCAGTACTCAAAATGTAACAAATATGCAAATTTTCTCTATCTATTTTCTCTATTATGTAATAATACGGCCATAAAATCAGATTTTGTTTAATCGTCTCATGCCATATTTCACTCCAGTACTGACATATTTATGCTCCTGGTACATGGTGGGAATTGCTTTCTTCTAATAGATTATCTGATACTGGATGATACCAGATACTCTATTTAATAGTTTGGCCTTGTAAAGATACGGAAAAAAAGACCACAGGCAAACTGCAGCCTTTATGGGTCAGTAATAGTTTCCAGACCACTTCTCCAAAGAGGAAAAGAAGAAAACATGCTAACAGAACAAAATTTATCTGGGAGGTAAACAAAGCAAAACATTATCAACAGAAGTGCTGGAATAATGTTGATCATTAAATTCCTATAGAGATATATATGCAGTTCAATGGGCATCAAACACTTTGTTTGTACTTTAGGAATGTTTTTTGGTAATTTATGAAACAAAAGCTTTTAGTAGTTGGACTCAGAGTTGTTAAACCCACTGTATATGAGCTCAATGTGATTTTTTTTCTTTTCATTTAAATTATAAATGACCAAATATGCTGTTACTCTTCATTTGAGGTGATTGGTGTATTGTTTTACAAGAATGTACTGTATTTCGTATACACACACACGTATATACATATATATAACCATTAATTCAACGGAATTTATAAACAGTATATCTTAATAAAAATGTTCCACTTGGTTGATGGTTGTGATTTTTGTGTTATGTAAGATTTGGAAAATTGACAATTGATCCATTCATGTGAGAAACGTAAATGGGCATTTTTACCTGAGAGAAGTTTTGTTACCTGTTGTCCAGAGTACACAATTATGACTTGATTAGGTCATGTTTTTTATAACTTTCTGTTAATAGTGCAGTGATCCCTGGACCCTGTTTTGGTAATTAACCCATGTGTTTTGTTGACATTGGCTTAACTTCCTCATTGCTTGGGGTTACAGCTGTTATATGTTTAAAATAATACTTGCAAAATCAACTGATTTTTCACTTGAAATATTTTGTTTACCTTCTGTCATAACCTACTGTAGATAATGTATCAAAGTGGCAACCCTTACTACAAACTAAACTTGCATGTTTTGTTACAAAATATGGAAGCTTTTCATGTTTTATGGGTTATATGGGCAATGCATGAACAAATATGTGTTCCTGTCGATTATAATTAACCATGTGCTACACAGTGGCAGACCACAACTAAGTACTTTTACTAAAGTAGTGTGCTTAAGTTTGTAGTACTTGTACTTGAGTATTTCTATTTTCTGCTGCTTTTTTCTTCTACTCCACTAGATTCATTAGATAACTTTAGTTGCCAGTTCCATCACAGATTCAGATTATGAATACAGAATGCAATCAATAAATTATGATGTATTATTATAGGTTAAAATAAAACGTTATTGATCCCTGAGGGGAGGGAATTCATGTGCTGTCCAGCTGTAAAATCAATAAAATAATTAAAATTATCCCTCTTATTAGCTGCAACATAAACAACTTAATGTATCAAAAGTTATCATCCATTCATTATCATACAAGATAAATCCGCCACAGGAAACAACTCATTAGCTCTGTTGGGGATCTTTTACAGGCTCCAGTTGTAAAAGCAGTGGTGGAAGAAGCACGCATGAAGTATTGAGGCGATATAACAATGTTAAATATGTTTTAGGAGCCGGAACATCCCAGAATATTGCTGTTAACCCTGATGAATTTAGCTGCAGTTGCGCAAACTCAACACCAGGGGTCTCCCCGCCGCCGGCCACATGTCGTCGTCAAGGCAACCAGAGTGTCATGGCAACCTCGCTGACGCTTAAGAGGCACTTCCTGCTCGAGCTGGTCAACAGGGAGGAAAGCGACTCAAAAGTAATAACGGCACTAACGGCATTTAACGGCATTTTAACGTTTTACGCTGTATTTTAGCCTCAGTATTGGGAATCTGTTTTTCCAAAACAGCTTCTTAAACGGTATTAACTTTTATGACTTTTACTCTTTTTGTGAAGGACTGAAGCCAAGAAACAACCGGGGATCCTCACAGGCTTCTTTCACCTAAATAACTGGTTAATGATGCATTTAACAAGGCCAAAGTCCTCCAAGGGGCGTAGCAGACCCGCTGTAAACAGCTCTCCATGCACAGGTGACAGCATCCAGAGGCCACCTGCGTCTCCAGACTCTCCAGGGCACAGCGGGCCGGACGGACACCTCCGCTCCCAGTCCCAGCCCATAATGTGGCCGGCCGGCCAGCTGAGCCAGGATGAAGTTCTGCAGATGCTGCAAGACGCCCCTGCTGCTCCTCCACAGTCCCTAAACAAGTACAAGGTTCTTCCCTCCATAGAGAGGAGGCAGTCAGATGTGAGTCCTGGGAGGAGCCTGGACAAACAGACGTCCAAGCTCAGCCTGGCTGATGATGCTATCCTGCAGCAAAGGCACGGGCATGAGGAGCCAGATCTCAAAACAGTGACCCAGATTAGCAGCTCTGAGGTGGACAAAAGGCCTGATGTGCACTTCAGGGTCTGGCCTAAGCCCCCTGACCCAGGACCAGTAATGACCAAAGAAGGAGGAGCCACTGGCAGTTTGCTCCTTGCAATCCGAGCGCCATGTGGCAGGAGGTTTCAGCAGCACTTCGACCCCACAGACAGTCTGCTGAGGGTGAGAGCCAGTGCAGAGGTCAGGTATGGAGCCAATTATGGAGACGCCTCCATCGAGACCATGGATGTGCCACGCAGGACCTTCGCAGACATGGATATGACCTTGGCCCAGTGTGGCATCTTGAACAGATCAGTGCTGTGCATCTCTCAGAATGACAGTGTGGTGGAGTGAGTGTGAACGGCTGAAGTCTCCCTCTGCTTCAGAGTGTCTTTTGCTTATTGTTGCCTCACTTGGAATGTTTGAGCTTCACTGTGCAGAAACTGTGAGAGAGTTTAAAGCTACAAGACTGTTTTCACATTGACCCGCTATGAAAGGGAAGCTTCTCAGTGCTCACCTTCAATCCAAAGTTCAGGACGTGTGCATCAGACCTTAATTTTGTGACATCACATCTAGTCTGGAGCCAATCGTGGGCCAGTATGCAACTAACTGCTAACTTGTTTTGCTGTACTACTGAACAGAGCATTCAAGGAGGGTTCGCTAAAACATCATGTATGGCTTAACCGCATCTGGCCTATGAGCATTTAAAATTACATATATGTTGTTTTTCAGTTAGACTACGTAAGATTTTATTCAGAATAGCAGGTAATAAGCTCATTAAGAACTTCGATCTGCTGTTAGTGATTGAGAGTAGAAAATCTGCTTCATCTATGTGATTGCTGTAGTTCTGGCATTTAATACGATATCATAATCAGATGCTGCTGACAACAAAGTGTCTTGCAATTTTCCTTTTCTTTTTTGGTGCTTATGTGCCAAACAGGATGCAGTGGTACAGAATTACATTAGTAGGTTGCCAATACATGATGAATCCATCCGATTTTACTCTCATACTACAACTACTGCCCTGCTTTCAAAGTGTGTAAACAGAAATACATAAAGCTTAGCCTTATCTTGTTTTACCAATTTCAGGTTGAGTCATTAGTCTACATGAGGTAACGTGCAGTTCAAAAAGAAGAAAAGGAATCTATTTACTGCCAACCAAACAGGTAAACAGCAGGTCTTTTTCACAGCAGACATTTTGACATATCGCAGCAGGAAAAGCACAGGTGAGTCAGACTGACCGCTGTGACAAAGGCCAGTTTCAAAAAGTACCACGATATAACCAAGCAAATGTCTTCCAGCATAAATTTAACACACACAAACCCTGCTCACTGTGGAAAATGTATTAAAACCTTCACACGCTAAAGTGCAGAGGATTGAGAGGTTACAGGCGTCTCATCTTTTGCACATCTTGTACAATCACTTAAATATGTTTTCATTGTATTTAATGTCTAATAAAAGGTTCTGATAAAGTGAGTTGTTCTTTTAGACTCACCTGATAGAATGGTCTTATTTGATCAGATGCCTGAAGTCATCGTGCAAAAAGAGAATTTCAGCTGCAACAGGTCTTACATGCAACAGTAGATTTATTTTTTCATCCACACAAATAATAATCTTTGATAAGATAATCAAAACACAACACTGCAAACCATTAACTGTATTTGGTATTATCACCACCCTTCTTAATTGCTGTTTTAACAGCCAGTGGTAGGTTTATAGTCTCTAGGAGACAGCTTAAAGCCTTAAGGTGACTTCAGTGATCAAAGTCGAACACATCAAATGAAATTTAAGTGAAAACTTTGGCACAAATTACTGCTGTCAAATAAGTTTGCATAGTCAACATTAGTAAGCATCCCTCTTCTGTAAACACTAAAATGCAAAGAAAAAAGCCTTGAAAGAACTCAAGTCACATTTGAGGTAACACATCTAAGTGCTTCATTGCTGGGCCGTGCATGTGGGGAAGCATTCAGCTCATCAGGATTTCCATTTCGTCAACATTGCTGGTGTCAAGTTTCATGATTCTCCTGTCTGTGGGAGAGAGACGCAGAGATAAATGCTACGTTCGGATCCTTACATTTGCCGTTTTACATGATCAAACTGAAAGAAACAGAGACATACTGAAATGCATCTCAATTTGGTTGATAATATTCATGCTGTGTTTGCTATCAACCATATTGACTGCAAATCCTCTTCTGCCAAATCGTCCTGTGCGGCCAATCCGGTGAAGGTATGTCTCATTGTCAGCATTCCCATCCATGTCCAACGGGAGGTCAAAGTTGACCACAAGGGACACTTGTTCCACATCAATACCTGTGATCAACAGAGCCACAGATGGTTTTGGGATATTTATACTCGCCTCCCAACACAAAGATGCTGTAATGTTAAAATCTGACTCTTTCCGCTTACCTCTGGAGCACACATTTGTGGTCACGAGCACTTTCTCCTTGCCGTTTCTAAAGCGTTCGATGACGGCGGCTCTCTGCTCCACAGTCATTTCCCCGCTCAGCAATGCCACCTGGTGGCCCTCTTTGGTCAGGTTCGCAGTCAGCCAAGCAGCAATCTTGCGTGTCTGAAGAGAAAGTAACAGCTAAAAAAAATTTCTCATACTACATTCTGTCAGGGGATATTTTCCTGGGAAATCTTTGTTATTTTCCATAACTTAGATACACTTCCAATTTGTATCACATCATACGGGGAAGTCTTAAAGCTATAAAGTTGTTCTGGTGGGACTTCCAGGATGTGATGCTGTGATCGTACTTTTGGCTTATGCAGAATGTAGTAGCCTTTTTTCAGACTGCCAGCCCAAATCTGTTTTATTTATTTTTTTGGCATATCCAGATTGTTTTCAGATTGATTTTTAAAAATCAAGAAAGCAAAAAAAACCACAAGAAATTAGATCCAATGTGTCCCAGCCTTCCTCCGTCGCGCCAGACAAACTCAGCGACTTGACAGCGCAACCGTTTGGAGGGTGAGATGATGAATGCCCATTTCTCATGCTTCCATGTTAGAAAGCCGCGTCACCAACACAGGTAGTTACTGATGCCTATATAGTTACCATAGCAACCCATGCAGATAGATTGTTGATGTCTGGACACACAAATCTGATCACTTGCAAGTAACAGTGCAGACTGTGTGTCTTAAAGATTTGATTTGAGAAAAAACTGATTTGCCGACAGTCTGAAGAAAGCCTTAGTGATTAAAACACATTTTATCATGTATCAAATTCTAGACCACATTTGGCATTAACGTGCAATGTGTATCTCGATCACATCTGGACACAGAGAGCCACAACCTAACTCTGCCTGCAACTGCTAGCTCAAGCTGCCTGGCAAAAGCCTTCCGGCGCAAATAAAAAAAAAATTGACTTAAAAATGAATTCTCGACTCTTTTCAAAGGAAAAAGAAGTAGAGCCCAGTCTTTTAAGTCTTCCAGTCATGCCTGATGAACCTGCATGTTGAAACCCGATAACCATGCAAGCAGAATGGAGATTGGAACGAATTATTAATACAGATGTCATTATCCAGATGATGTATACAGATACAGACCACCAGGTGTAAATCAGGAAAAGGAAAGTAGTAAATTTTGATCAGAATTAAATGTGGACCATACAGGATTCAAACAGCTGACTTACATGGCAGAAGATCATGGCCTGTGCAATGGTAAGGCTGCCATACAGGTTACAGAGGGCTGTGAACTTGTCCTCCTTCTCCTTACAGAGCACATAGAACTGCTTGATGGTGTCCAGCGTCTCCTCCTCGCGCTTCAGCCTGATGATATTGGGATCGGGGACCACCTGCTCGGCAAACCTCCACACCGAGTCTTCAAAGGTTGCAGAGAAAAGGAGCATCTGACAGTCCTTTGTCAGCTGTCTGCATCGGTACGAAGAAAAGCAGGAAAATTTTGTGAGAACAGAAGCTTGCTGACTGACATGACAAAGGAAACTTTTATAATCTGAGCTGTATCTGAAATCCACCTCTGGATACGTATGCTCTGGTCTCGATGACCCTGCGTGGCGATCATCACATCAGCCTCGTCCAGCACAAACATAGTAATCTTCCTGGGGTCAATGAGCTTGTATTTGATGCACCAGTCAAGGACTGTGCCTGGTGTTCCAATGACAATCTGCTCCTGCAACTTAATGCCTCGCTCCACTGAACAGAACGCAGAAATTCACGCAGTGATATAACTACCACTGGCTCCTTAATGAATTTAAATCAGACGTAATTACAACTAAGACCAAATTCTTACTTCTGTTGCCCCGAATGCCGTAAGCGAGCTTCACATCAGGACAAAATTTCCCCATTTGCTCGATTACTTGACCAATCTGCAACGCAAGTTCGTATGTTGGCGCGATGCAGAGGCACTGAAAAAACAAAACAAAACAGTTTTTAAATGGTGAGTATTATTTCAGCATCTACAACTGGATGTGGACACTGGCTGGCCTTGCAGATTACATGCCATGCTTACCTGAGTCCACTTGTTGGCTGGGTTTACATGACTGAGCATGGCCAGAGAAAAAGCAGCAGTTTTACCTGTGCCAGACTGCGACTGTGCAATCAGATTCTGAGGTCTGAACCCAGAGAAAATGCACACAAAGAAATGATTAAATCACAGACACACAATTGGTCAATCAGCACAAAACTCACCAGTAAATATTTAGGTAACTTTCAGACAAAAATGCTGAGAAATGATGATGTTAACATGAGGATGTGTTGCTTTTCATTATCTTAAATTATATGAAACTAAATACTTTTGTGTTTGGGCTGTTGGTTGGACAAAATAAGACAAATGTTAAAGTAAGACTGATGTTAAGTAACAGGTAGATTTGTCAATAATGAAAAAAAGTTAAAAAGTGCTATTAAGTCAAGCCTGCCCCTAACATTCCCTCCAAGTGGGGTGCCACAAATTACTATTTTATAATTGATTTTTATTAATTGAATAATCATTTAGTCTAAGGTGATGCTGTTGGGTCACTCATGTCAAAACAACAGTACAAAATGCAGAGATGTTAAATTTGCTATAAAAGAGTGAAGAGCAGCAAATCCTCACATTTGACAAACTTTGTCAAGAAAACATTTGGAATTTTTCCCAGCTTAACATCCACAATAATTAATCAATTATCAAAATTGTTGACAATTAAGATTAGAGTGCAAGGCGATGTCAAGTTGCTCACTGTCCAATTGATAGTTCAAAATGCAAAGGCACAACATTTTAATGATATAATGAAGAGAAGAGCAACAAATCCTTACATTTCAGAAGCCTGAACCAGCAAATATTTTGTATTTCTGCTTGATTACCGACTTAATTACTTTAGAATAAAAGTTTTCTCCATTGATGAATTGATCACTTGTGTCAAAATGAACTCACGGCTGTGCCAACATCATGGGCAAAGCATTCTCCTGGATCCTGGATGGTCTGTTGAAACCCATGTTGTACACGCCCTTCAGCAGCTCAGGTTTCCTATTGATTATCAGGTCAAAATAACAAGAACAGTGTTTGTGAGTGGTGAAAAAAAGCAGACATGTGCTCATCTGTTTCAGCCAAATGTCAAAACTCACAGCCTCAGCTCCTCAAACGTCTTCACGGAGAACAGAGGAGAGATGGGGTCCCGCTGCAGAACCTCCACCTCGTTTCTGTTCCGCAGCAGAGACCGGCGGATCAGTTTGTTCAGCAGGGACTGTTCAGCCAGGTCCACTTTGTCCCCGTCTCTTGTCCAGCCTCCATTTTCAGTCTTCTCTGACACTATGTTGCCTGCACACACCAAAACAAACAACACCAAAGCCCGTCAAACTCCATCACGACTGAGCGGTACTAAAGTTAGCCGAGATGACAATTAGCCAAAAACCGTTAATGAAGTTACCATTTATGTCTCCTCTCATGTTACGGGGACATCGCAGTCGATCCACTTTCTTAGAGAAGTCCAACTGGTCAGTGGAAATACAGTTTATTAGCACCAAACTGCGTGTGTAAGTCAGCAAGCCATATTGGAGACAGACAGCGCAGCAGCTAGGTAGCATATCCAGCTAACCTGCTAACGAACGATGAGTAAGATGGTTTGATGTAACTTTTGAAGCTGTTGGTCACCTTTAAAACTTACCTGTATGGATGGAGTTGTGGCTTCTTGAACATCGACTGCAACCGCCCACGAGTCTTCAGACATTTTCAAACATTAACTGTGTGTTTCTTTCGACACAAACAACACTTTCATCAAAAAGTTTGATGTCAGCGTGAATGATGTCCGTGGAAGTGAAGTGACGACGTGCCGCTGTCCTGATCCGGACCAACCGCAACCCGCTGGGCCACACCACTGATGCTGCATTCCCGTTCATCGGAAACATCGGACTTTACAGAGCTTCAACCAATCAAAGAGGCGAACGGCCCACACATAAGACGCGAGTGGTAATTTTATAACGTCAGATAATGTCAGCAATAATCCTGTGGTAGATCTTGCGCTGAAAGCTGAAGGAAAAGTTACATAAAACTCATATTCACAGCATCTCCAACCCCCTGTCAGCCATTTAAATATTACGATTACATTTGTCTTTTTTACGAGGTTTATGAGGAACACATGAAGGCACCGCTGTATTCCCACCCTGTGCTGTGAACCTGCTGACACACCCATCACACATTATCTACACGAATCTACTACATGATTGGCATTTTCCCTAATGAGGGCAATATACGAATCTCATCATCATTTTGCCATGTAAAGCATCTAGAAAAGTACTTACAAACAAAATATCATTATTTTCATCAGTATGGTTGCAATTGATGATTATTTTAATTTTACGATTTTTCCTGTTGTTGTTGTTGTTGTTTTGATTGATTGATTATTATTTTCTGTATAGTTGGAGGGTTAAAGACAAACTTCACTTACATTTAGATGTTGCTGATTAGATGCTAGGTGTTGAACTAGGTCTATTTTTTAGATTACACAAGACTTTGGTAATCTCACAATTGAAAAATTCACTAAATTTAAAACTGATTAATCACTTTATCTATGAAATGTAAAAAAAAAAAACTAATGAAATGACAATTTCCCAGACCTCAAGGTGACATCTTCAAATTGCTTGTTTTGTTGACCAACAATCCAAAACAAACATTAACATATTAATTTTTATATGAAATTGTGCCGCTTTGAGCGAAAATGCTCAAATTATCAAATTTTAGGATCTTAAACTGGGGAATTTTTGCTGATAAAAATAATTTAAGATTAAGAAGATTGATGTTCTGTCTACTGTGGAACTGACTAATTGTTTCAGCTACACAGCAGATTAACTCAGTACTTGACAAAGGGAACAAAAATACTTTGTATTTCTGAGACTGTTTTTTGACTAAAGATCTTATGTGACTGTACACTGAATTTATTTGGTTCTTGGATTGTTTGCTGCAAAACAAGAAACCTTGATCACCCCAAGTTTTAGGATTTTTTTAGGGCAATTGTCTCTGTTTTCTGACATTTTACAGACAAGAAGAAAATAATCTATAAATTAATTGATTAATTGGAACAACCTTTAGTTGAAGACCCATACTTCAAACTCACTTAAACAAAGCCATTTAAGTGGACTTGCTTTTCACCTTATTAGAGCGTGAGTGAGTGTGTGTGTGTGTGTGTGTGTACGTGTGTGACTGTGTTTGAGAGGTTGAGAAACAGATAGACAGCGAGGGGAAAGGAGTGAAGGGGGAGGGGGGTGTACAGAGTTTTATTGGCTGCAGGTTGATTCAATTTGGAGGCGGATGTTGGGTTTCAGCCAATCCACCCCCACACACACACTTACTCTCTCACGCAGACACACACACACACAGACACCATCTACATTTTCGTGACTACCAAAATGACATATAAACACACATTAATTGTCATGGTAACCTCGCAAGAAAACAGATGGATCAAACCGAGTGATCACAAAACACGGAGACAGCCAAACACCCACAGCGGATTTAATACACTGAGAGCTTTCTAATCACACCGTAGGGAGGAAGAGACAGAGATTATAGGTGATATGAGGGGGCATGTAAGGCTCCCTCACCCACCAATCTGTTCCTCCAAGCCTTTTTTCACTGTCCTGGTGTTACAGTACATGTCATTTACCCTCATCCATACCTATTAAAACGGATACCTGAATGGCTCCTGTTGTCATCGATTTCAGGGAGGGCTGTAGTGAGTGGGTGGTGCTGATGCTGTGAATGCGCATCTGATGGGAAGGGGTATGTTTATTGGAAGGAGTGGACCCTCTGTCTCAACCCACCTCTGTCTCTGTCTCTCTCTCTCAAAGCCCTCCAACTCCAGCATCCACAGGGATGAGAAAGAGGAAGAGGGGGAGGAGAATAAATGAAACAGTTTTTGCAACCACATGTTGCATTGCTTGATTAAACTGCTGCAGCAGCTCCTACCCACCTTCCCTTCCTTTGCATCGTGCGTCTAACTAACGATGTGGCCACTGCATCTGTAGGTCCTGCCACCTGTGGCAGCACTCCTATTCCCTCTACGCCACAGAGACAGAACAAAAAAGGGGAGCTGAGAGAGGTCGGAGAGGAGGAGGATATCTTTCATGATAAGTAGACTTCTGACAGAGAGAGATCCTCGCTGCATCGCCAGCTGACACAAATGAAAGGTAAGATAATGAGGCTGATACTGTGATCATATCAGATGCTTTTTAATGCTGTATAGTATTTCTTTTTGATGATGCATTTGTCATTTGTTTAAAATAAAGAAAAGGTTGACCAGTTGGATGAAACTACCTGCGATGCATCTTGATTCGCACTATAAACAGATATTCAGATGCTGTGTCCCAACAGGTGGTTGCCACAGCATCTGCTCACTGTTTTGACTCTAATGAGCGCAGGGGAGTGTGGCAATGCTGGTAGAAAATGTTGAGAGTTGATGGTTTTAACAAACCCTGGAGGGGAAGCAGGGTGATACATGTGACTGAGCCAACAAGGAGAGAATCATCCTGGGACTGCCACTTTTAACACTAATTACTATCAGAAGAAAGATAGTAAAGGGAAGGATGCCTTGAAAAAACCTGACGTGCAGCTCATGGAAATGTCATTTTTTAAAGGCATAATATGAACTTATGGAAAATCTAAATTCATATCACCTTTTGTATGAGGTGCAATTTAAATTTCACACTAATTTGCAATTATGTGTTGATGTTCGGCATCTGTATCTGGTGTTCGGACTGGGAGTTTGCAGTCCAGCTGTGTTTGAATTTTTCTTTTATAAAGCCTTTTTTGTCCACCTGTGTGAGAATATAGTATCTCTCTCTCTACAGCATAAAGAGATAAAGGGATGTATCACTGTTTGCTTCTGTGGCTGACTGGACACATGATGGCACTGTTGAGATGGGCAACTGAATGGTCTAATTACATCTGTATGACCTTTTCCTCGCCATAAATAACCATAGGTGCTAAAACCTATTAGAAAGATTGATCCAATGTGTTACTGATTATTAACAAATTCTTGTATTGCCAGGAGGTGTGAAAGTTGTGTCTGTGGATACCAGCACAACCTGTTTGAATGTTCTAATTTCACAATATGATTTTGTGGTGCGTGTGAACAACAGAGATCGCCTGGTCTTTTAATTGCAATCAGTCACAGTATCAAACATAAAGGCACACACAACAGAGATGTTACTGGTCAGTCACCAGGCAAGCAGGCAAGCAAGCAGAGCTGTCTCTATGGAAATTGCTTTCGTCATAACACTTCCTATCAAGCCTGTGCTGGGGCTCTGGTCGTGCAGCAGACACAGACCCTTGACAGCACATAACCAAGATTGCTGGTGGTGGAGACGACATTAAAAATTAAACACCGCCCGAAGCAACATATCATTTTATTGTTCAATTTAGATAATTACCAGCACTGCATTCCTCCCAGAGATTTCATCTTTATGTATCTTAAGTTTCTGTTTTTCACCTCACATGGCACTGAATACTGTTTTTTCTCTCTCCTGTTACATTGTTGGTGTGCTGTAACGATGATACCACTCTAAATTTGTTTTTTATAGCTGTGACCTTTATCTCTAATGTTTAAAGTGCCTGTGTCACCCATCCTAAGGCTCTTTTGGTTTCGCACCACATATTATTGAGGTTGCAGAATCTATAAAACCGGCTGCATTGAAGTGACATCTTTATAGCTGCTTTCATCTAGTTTTGGAGTTTGTAATGAAACCCTACTGTGTGTTTGATGTTATTGCTGGGTAACAAACGTGGTAAAAGAGAGGAAAAAAGAAAGGCTGTAGGCTGCTATTGAGCCCTAAAGTGCTAAAATGATAAGCTACGTCCAATATTGTACAAAATCACACTTATAAAATTTGTAGAATATCTTAGCAAAACAATCATTTGAGACAAATGATTTTAGAAACGATTCCAACTCAACTTTCATTATTGTTATTATAACGAAATGTTTATAGTGGCTCATATTTATTTTGCATTAGAATTTTAAGTTGAAAATGTCCCTTTTCGAGTCAGTTTTTATTTCATAATGGGATTTTCCCAGTAACGCTTTTATTTGGTGAAACTTTTTATGTCAAAATATCCCTTTTCATGACAGTGGTGATATGCCCCCCTTTGTCTGCAAGCTCAACAACTGCTACCAGATTTAGCCATTTAGCACCTGTTAGCTAGAGCAACAACAATGCTTAATTATTTCTCAATCAACTATGTAGCTTCTGCCATAAAAACCACCTTCTAATGATTTAGTTTAACAACGCTGCACATGCTACCTAGCTGGCTAACTAGCTGGGCAGGATTGTGACCCTTTTTGCTCAAATTCAAAGTGAAGAACCAGCAACAGCAGCAGCTAACATGAGCTAGTTAGTTCAAGTTACCTCAACAGTAATAATTTTAATAGTCCCAGTAATAATCCTAAAAAAAAGGCACACGACTCTGAAGATCAGAAAGAGTATTTTTCTTTGTTTGTGCGAGCCAACAGGAGCTAGATAGCAAAGCTAACACCAGCTCTTCACTTCCATGCTGAGTAATAATCCAAGAGCCTAGTTAGCCAACATGAGCTAGCATGAGCAGCTTTACACAGATGGTTTCTGTGTCTCTGTACTGTGTGTCAGACTAACTTTTTAATTTTCACTGAATAACGATGGCATTGTCTTTGCTGTAGCTAACAGGAGCTAGCTATAGCTTAACTGGCTACATTTGGTAGCTGTTGTTGAGCTTGCTGGCTGAAGAGTGAATAAGACTTTCCATAATGAAATAATAAAAAAAAACATTAAATCTGTTATTTATCTGCTTTTTTCAATAGAATAATGAAATAACATTTCATAATAATCAGTTGAGTTTTGATAATTTCTTCAGTCACAGTATTTCACAAACTTTAATCTAATATTTAATATTTCCAGTAAAAGTTTTGTTTCTGACAAGTAGGCTATCATTATCTGCAGAGTTTATTTTAACCTTTTTTTTTTTTTTTTACATTTGGCAACACACCAGAATCCTAAAACGAGCACCATGCCTGGACTCATTAACAAGGAGAACCGGAGCGCTCTGCCCCTCAGTGTATCTGACATCACTTCCTGTGTCAGGGGTTATACTCTGGCCATGACAGCCTCTATGACCTATGAAAATATCGAGGATCATGCCATTGAGGGTGAGTGTGCACACTACTAATTAGTTTGCTTGAGCTATACCCATGTGAATGATAGCTACTTTCACCTAATTCAAACTCAACTTGCTGTGAAACACACTGTTGTAAGATTCACTATTATCGACTGAATATTTGTAATTGCTTGTTTGCTGCCTCTGAATCATGATCTTATTTCTACTGCCTGTTAGGGATCTTCATTTATCCACTGGAGGAAAATTCCATTGTTGTGGGGTTCGAGTCTATGATATCCAGTCAGATTATAACACTGCAAATCAAAGACAAGGCAAAAATTGACGACTGTTATCTGGATTGCTGCAACACATCCAATGGAGCCCTCCAGAGTGGCAGTGGTAAGGTTAAAGCTGCTCTAATCAAGTTTGTTATTTTAGCAGTTCTGACAAATTATCATGTGTAATGTGAAAGCATTCATTTGTAGCTGTTATCACCTCACTCTGCACTTCCCTTTCAACTTCATATTGTGTTTTAGTGTCTTTCAGCTCATTGTTTTGGCTATACATCATGAAACTTTGCTGTATTGGTTCACTCCCACCACTCTCACTTTCAGTGAAAAAGCTCAGATAAACCCACTGTGCACTACCTGCTCAACACAAAACAATAGACAGATAATGTTGTCGACAAGCTGGTGGAGAATTTATCTTAAAGAGCCCTGTATTTCCCTCAGGAGATGGTGGAGACCAAATAGTGTTAAAAGGAGAGTGACTATTACATTTACTTACAGTACATTTGTAAGGTTGTCTGAAACATGGCTTCAAATGAATGTTGACCCCTTAACGCAGATTGTCATGAATTTGCATCATACCGCTTTAATCCACATTGCAGCCGAATTGAGCATGCATTCCTCTAATGCCGGTTTGTGCATATTCAGCACACACCGAGGAACCTTTTGCAAGCAGTGGTTTCTCATCGGACCGGTCAAAGTGAAAACTACATCCGTTGAGTTGTTGTTACAATGAAATGGTTGTAAAAATTATTTGATCAATGTTTGAAGGGACACTCCACCTACTTGTCGTATGGGGGGTAATACTGTGAAATCAATTCTTTACTGCACAGCATGTCATCAGCATTATCTCAGATCAGGATTGTGACCTCGAAATTATGTGGGACCCAGCATTTTTTGAGCTTGACTCATGCTAAAGCCTAAAAGTCTGCCTTTGCAGCTTCATCTAGACCCCCAACTTTATAGAAGTACAATAATAAAATGTTGGAGCACCCCTCTAAGTCTTCTGTTGCATGGGTAGCCATGTGAACATATTTTCATCAGATGGACTGTATTTATAAACATAATTCTGGGTCTGGTTTACATTCCGTAGATACAAGCGCAGTCATTCAGTACGTGGTTTCAGATGAGTGTGATATAATAATATCATAGTATACTACTTCACTTGAAGTGGAAATACCTCTTGTATAATTAACTCTGAGGACAATCGTTTGAAAGACTGCACCAGTAATGTCCAAGGTCTTTCTAAAGATGCAGCCGAGTTTCTGTACTAAGATCCTAATTACAGGAGCATCAAAAATCCTGATTGCTTAAATGAGTCAAGACTGAATAATCAGGTTTTTAAGGTGTCAAAAATAAGTCTGCAATTCCTGAATTGCTTTTTAATTAGCATGGGCGCCTTCAGGACCCTATAAGTTGTGCTGAATTGTAAAAATGTGGTTGCTTACTAATCTAATCTGGTGTTATAGGACATGTAGTGATGGATGAGGATTTGGAGAGGACAGTGTTAGTGGTTTACCTTGGCATCATCCCTCCTATGGAGACAGTCCATATTCTGGTTAGTACCTCCTCTGAGCTCTCCACCCTTCCCAGCGGAGGCATCAGGGTCTCATCTCCACCGGTGTGTACACCTCGGGTACAGAGGACCATCAATGAGGAGCAGGGACTATCCCCAAACTTCTCCAGACCGTAAGAAAATACACAAATTCATGAAAACAGTATAAAAGTCACCAGCTTGTTGGGTCAAAATGTGTTGTATTGCACCACAGACTGGACTTTTAGGCTCCAAATATATCTTTTGCAAGGATATAAACTGATAATACTGTTATTTTATATGTTCATTCAAGATGGCTCCATTTTAATGAGAGTTGTGCTTTGCTGCATTTAGGCGGGACAGGCATACTTGTGCCTCAAGTCCTCATGACCAAACTCCCAACTCCCCTCAGCTGTGGTTGGCTTCATTACTGGAGGAGGAGGTCATCAACTCAATGGACTACGAGTTTAACTTTCAGCTGGAGATACGGGCTCCGTATCTCCTCGCAGGTCAGAGAAATAGTTAATACTAACAATGCATTTGATAGATTTATTCTCTTAAGGCAAGTATACTTGTCAGTTGTGGAATTGCACCCATGAACTATCTGGAAATAATACTGGTTTTGTCACTGTATAATGATATAACTGGCCTGATCACATGAGATAGCCTGTTATCAAGCATTGCATTTCAGTACCTGAAAGCTTTCATATCTGCAACGAGAAGTTGTAATTGTGCTTCCTCCAGTGAAGTGCAGAGAAGGAAAAAACGGAACATAAGTGTGTTAAAAGAATGATTAGACATTTTGGAAAATATGGCAATTTGGTTTCTTGCCGTGAGATGAAAAGATCAATAACCCATCCATGTTTATGTGTGTGAAAACTTCAAGTCGCGTGGCTGTTTCTTGGCCGGGAGCGCTGAGTCTCGTTGTTACCATTGTCAAGCAGCATCAGCCAAGAAATAGCCAGCCGCATAAGCCTGTGTGTTAATTTGTGAGCTTTAGAGGTGCAGGTAGGTGGATTTTTACACCTTTAGACTGAGCCATGCTATCTGTTTCCTGCTGTTCCCTTTCCTGTACATACATTATCTTTCTTTTTAAATCTTTTGGAAATTTGCGCTCTTCTAAATGTGAGTCATTCGAGTGGGGGCTGTCGCTTTGTTATACTGTTATTACTGGAAGTGGAGCCACTGTTTATTTGATCTGCTGTGGTTGCTGTCTGTGTAGGTGTAGAAAGCCCCTCTCATGCCATCCGAGCTGATGCAGACCCTCTGGCTCGCTCTGCCACCAGCGTTGTCATCACTCTGGCTGACAAGTACACTTATGACTGTCCTGTCAAAATCCTCATCTACCCCAGCGGTAGGTCCACAACTTCAAAACTCACTCCCAGCATGGCCCCTTCAATTTGTATTTCCTCCCCTTCTTTTCCAGCATTTTTGGTGTGAAGCTTGAAATCATATCAGTTGCGAGGTGATTCAGTGCTCCACTTGGTGTGTGTGTGAGTGCCTCATCAGAAAAAACAGGTCCTCCTGTTGTAAATGTATGACATGCCAGTGGAATCAGACTCCATTGTGTGGGTGTGCAGCGTCAGGTCTTTTTTTCCCCTGTGCTCACTGCTGTCTTGACCTATAGTATGTGTGGGCCAGTTGTCTCCCAGAGGCAGGAATGAATGAGCCACGGCCTCGCAGATCCAATAGGCTTCTTATGAAGGTTTTGTTCACAAACAGACCTGCTGCCAGTGCTGGGCAATTTAATTCAGCTCAGACTGATGCTGCAGTTTCAATCAAAACATGGATACTCAGCTCAAGCAGAGAGATGGAGGAAATTGAGCTGCATTATAGGCATGCATGTGTATGTGTTATCACACATCATCAGCTTGGTTACTTAAGGCCACAAACACAGGCTGTGTGTCAATACCACACAGAGTGCAATTTAATACCTGTTTCATAGTCAAAGCATGAGAGTATGAAAGATCTAAAATGAAAATCAGTGGAGATGATAAGGGTGAATTTCTTCATTTATTCATATTTAGAACATTTTTTTTTTTACAGTATTTCCCAGCTCCCAGTGTTACCATTAATTAATATTTCACATTAACACAGAAAATGGATGGATGAATTCATGGATGGATCAACCAAATAAAAAGTAACTAATTAATTTAAGGTCCATATGTGGATTTTATGTAAAATCAGAGGTTTGGAACAATAGTACTGCCAGTTTTTGCTAGAATCACATGCGAAAAACAATGTTACTGCCTGCAGCAGGCTGGGTGACAAATAAGGCCTTTGTAAATAAAATTTAAGCTAAGGACTTTTTTTTATGAGAAAACTGAAATCAATGCTTTTCAAGACCTGCAGATGCCTTGCACTGAAGAGAAATAACAGCCCCCAGGACTCACACAATCCTCTGGGCTCATTTTTGTTGTCCTGAAACCACGCTGTGGTTCAGCATCTTTATTTGCAATCACCTCTTGATTCTCACGTCAGGACTAATTCTGCACAACAGATAACCACACTCCCCCATGGTGTCAATTACAGGCATTGTCCATCTGATTTATAATCTGTCTGTAATATGTGTAGTTATGTCTTGGTCCTGACCAACTGTGTCGCTTCAGAGCCTCACGTGCCACATGTGCTCATTGAGAATGGAGACATGACGCAGGAGGAGTACGATGAGTATCTTCACGGCCGGAGCGATTTCATCAAGGCCACCAAGAAGGACTCCAGCAATGAGAGGAAAGTGAGTGTGACATCAGCACCACGTACCTGAACTGAAAGCAACACCATCACAACAATATCATTTTGAGGAGCGTGTAAACAGTAGAGCAATATCATGAACAATGTCCTAAAACAAATGGCTTTTCTGAAGCTGAAAGATTATATCTCATTATCTTGTGATATCTAACAATATAATGAAATCCAACACTATGATAGCACACAGTATGGTTTTAAATTACAAGAAGGCTGTATCAACTCCTGTCTGACACACTCTCAACAAATACTTAACACTATGATGCACGCAGAGGTATTATTTCTGCACTTTTATTGAATTGGATTGAATGAACTTCTGCAGGTGTGACACCCTCTGTAAATCCATAGGCTCGTGAAATGTGGAGAGTTATGAATGTATCTGTTTTCCAAGATGTCTGTCTGTCTACTATGACAGATAGATAGATAGATAGATAGATAGATAGATAGATAGATAGATAGATAGATAGATAGATAGAAATAGATCAAAATAGCGAGCAGTAAAAAATTATATACATAATAATAAAATAGCAAAATAGCAAACAGTAGTAATGAAAAGTATTGCACAAAAAAGAATATCTACAGCAAATGGCAGTGTGTAAAAAATTAAGTGTACCATGACTGTAAGCATTACACACAGTGGAAAAAGTGAAAATTTGTGAAATAGGACTATGAAGAACAATAGAACAAGAACTATATAAAAAATCTAAATAGCAAGCAGTAAAAATTATATACATAATAATAAAATAGCAAAAATAGCAAACAGTAGTAATAAGAAGTATTGTACAAGTATTGTACAAAAGAGATACATACATATATATACACACACAGAGAATATATATCTTAAAAATACATTACAAGTCAACTTAACCACACAACATAACATGAAACCTACTAGTCAAAAGCTCAGATGGCAGTTAGCTAACTGCTACTACTTAATTAAACTAGCTAGCTTTAGCCGAAGTTCAACTAGCTGTTTTCTTCTCTATCATGCTTAGACTTAGCCTCTACCTCAATTAGTTATGTGGAATAACAAGCCAACAAGATGTGTAACTGCAACATAGATATTTTAGATCAGCAGGAGAACAGTAAGTAGCCTAAATCTAGTTTAGCTTTAGCTAAGGCTAGCTGTGGCTATCTCACCAGCTAGCTAGCATTCACTTGAGTACTAGTAAATTCTACATGCTGCTTTCAAGGAAATTATCTATTTTTAATCATATGTTTTTAACATACTGTAACATATTAATTTTGAGCAGTTAGAGCAGCCTACGGTGTTTTGCCTGTTAAACATTATTAATGTATTTTCACCTTTGTGAGTGCTGTATGTGTCCTTTGACGCTCTGCTATGCGACCACAGACTGAAACAGCAGGGATAGGGAGAGCACTTAGCCATACAGCAAATATGTGTTTCTATGGAAACACTCCAAGGCTCATCTCATTCTGCCTGGAATTTCCTGCACATCCACATTAATTGATGTGCTCTGTCTATCGACCCGGCCACTTCTCTCTTTTTTTTTTTTTTTTGCCTTGTATAAGTGTTAAATGAAAGCCTGCACAAATTTATAAAAAGTCCAGTTACCTCATGGTGCCAAATCCCCCATAATCTATGGTTTTGATGTTGATCTGTCTGTCTTTACAGGTAGATATCATTCACAGGCGACTCCATAAGGACATCCTCCACAACCCTGTGGTCATGTTGAACTTTTGCCCAGACCTCAAGTCTATTAGCTCGGACCTGAGGAAGGTTCATGGCGAGTTTATCTTCCTCATTGACCGCAGCGGCAGCATGAGCGGGGTTAACATCAACCGTGTGAAGGTATTTTAATCTCAGTCTGGTGTACGCTGTTGTATTTCTTGCATAGATGCAGCTGCAAACATACGCTGATTTACATATGAATTGTAACATATGACACATCATCTCCAGTTTACAGATGCTTTTTTTAAAAAAATCCTATTTGCAGATTTGAATGAAATGTGGAAGAGCGTTATAGACGACGCCGAAAACATCTAAATATACACATTTTTAAAGAGATTAAACGTGATATGTCACTGGAGGCTGTAGATTTCAAGGCTCACAGCCATACAGATTCTGCAGTCTTTGGAGATTATGGATGTGGTTAGCCAACTGTGTGAAGGGCAAATACACAAGGATATTGATCGGACAAATCATTCACTATTCACAAAATGTCTCCCAGTTGCTAGGTTTTAGACAGCCAGTCTTTGAGGCCTTATCAGACTTCATGTGATGTTTCTTCAATACCTGCACAGCTGGTATGTTTTTTTTTTGGAATATGTTTGTACGTTATTTGGATGCTTATGCACTGATGTTGCCTACGATGTGAGACTGACTGCTGTTCACTCCTGAGTCAGACTCAGGCTTTTATTGGATGTGTCTGATACTATACAGTATAGGCTTAAGGCCAGGGCAGTGATGTAATGACTATTTACCACTGATCTTTCAAGAAATCCTGCAGATTACATTTAAAACTACCTCTTAAAAGTAGAACATTACATATTGAATTTGTTCTTTGTTGATGCACCTGAGCTGACATGTCAGGCCAATGTGGTTTTTGTGCTCTTCCCCTGACTGAAGGTTGAGATAAGTGTTTTTTTCTCCAGTAACTGCTCCTCTGCAGCAGAGGGGCCAGTGATGAATGAAATGACAGTGTGATGCCACTCTCCACTCATCCCCGTCCTTGAGCTGTGCAGAGATGACAGCTGTGTGGAGCGCTGCGCTTCAATTCAACCAGACATTTGCAGACGTAGCTGTATTAGAGTGGAAATGATCAAATAGTTCAACAGGGCATTAAGCACTTCACGAGGAGAAGAGTTTTTGTTCTGTTCTATTTTCTGGACATGAACTTAATCTGTTCTCGGTCTATTTCTGTTAGGATGCCATGGTGGTGATTCTCAAGAGCCTTGTGCCAGGCTGCCTTTTTAACATCATAGGCTTTGGCTCTACGTTCAAATCACTTTTTACAAGCAGCCAGACGTATGAGGAGGTAAAGTAGTCCTGCAGTACATTACTGCCTAATATTTTACAGATTTTACAGATTTTTTTTGTGCTATGTTAGTGCAGCATTTGTGTTGACTGCAGAGTACAGCTTCTGGAGCTCAAGAAACCATAGTTTATCTTTTCTCCTCCTCATCTCCACAACTCAGGAAGCCCTGGCCCTGGCTTGTGAGTATGTTAGAAAGATCAGAGCAGACATGGGTGGGACCAACATCCTGGCACCGCTGAACTGGATCCTGAGGCAGCCGATGTTCAGCGGACACCCCCGCCTGCTCTTCCTACTCACTGACGGGGCCGTCAGCAACACGGGCAAAGTTATGGAGCTGGTCCGCAGCCATGCACGCTACATCAGGCAAGTTTTACTGTTAGCACGCTCTGTTTTCAATGTTAGGATAAGGAATGATGATCAATAAGGAGTGAGATTTCACAGATATTGTCATTACTGTTTAATAGGAGCCTTTGTTGTCAAAGCCATTGTGTGTGCTGTGTCTAAACAAATTACAAAATGACCCATTTGTTGCTGAATGTGATTTGTGACATGAATGTATGTTTGATTGTTGCTTGGTTTTTAAGAGCAAGCGCATTAGCAGCCGCTGTAGTACTAACAGCTCTGGCAGACAAGCTATTGTATGTTCTGTCAAAGCAAATGATGATACATTCATCTTTTGTGTATGTCCATTGTGCAAATAGCAAAAACCACAGCTCATGGATACCATGAATTCAAATCCAAGGATTGTCAGGGGCTTAAATGAACACCTGGTTATGGAGCTGTAATCCCCTCAAAATGAAATCTGGAAGTATGAATGCATTGAATGTAAATGTCAAACATGATATATAACACCACAAAGAATCTGTCAGATTTATGCAGCCTTGATTGTAGAAAGAAGATTGTTTTAAAGCTGCATCTAGCGTAAGGAAGTAAAAACGCTCCCTGAAGGGTGCAGTCACCAACACTGAGAGTGAGCGGCGGTGGCTCAACAAATCTGCAGTGCACAGGGAAATCATTTCATTTTGCAGCTTGCATCTGAGTCTCACGCTGTGAATCCCTCTCCCAAGTCACTCTGGAAATAATTGACTTTTGATGAATGCCCCCAGATGATTGCATTAGGTTCACAGAGCTTGGCCAATTCGTCAACACTTCCTGGGTCATTATCGTACTCTGTTTACAAATCAGTGCAGCCAGTCAGAGATCAAACAACGATGAATCGCTGTTCTGAAAATCCACCTGAGGTTTTTAACTCTGTGGAAGGGGACATTTCCGATTCAATCTACACTCTTTGATCTCATTAAAAATGCAAAGGGACATGGCTGGTGCAATGAAATTACCCAGTCCATCCCTCTGCAAAAAAGGAAATAAAAATGGCCCCAAAAAAAAGCATCTGCTAACCTACCGAGCAAGAAGTCTGAGAAGGAGTGGGCGTGTCTCAGCCCTCAACCATGAAAGATCATTTACTGTCTGTCTCTGTAAAATGTGCAGACATGCTGAGATGACACCTGTTACCATGCACATATATCTCTTATCTATCTGCAGTGTTTTAATGTGCTTGTGCAGATGTTTTACGTTCGGCATAGGACAGAATGCTTGCAGGAGGCTGGTGCAGGGACTGGCAACAGTTTCCAAAGGAACAGCAGAGTTCCTGGCCGAGGGAGAGAGGCTGCAGCCCAAGGTACTCATTTCCAGCTTTGGGTATCACTCCTCATGACAGCCAGCTATTCTTAGGGGCACTGGAGAGCCATTATGTGGTGGTTTCTAAGCACGGAGTGTCTACCTCGCATATCAGTTAGGAAATCATATCTCAGAGATGCTAGTCGCTTTATGTACTGATCAAGGAGAGGCTGAATTTTATATATCTGAACGTCTATTTTAGTTGGCTTATTTTTACCTGACAGATGATAAAGTCCCTGAAGAAAACCATGTCTCCAGTGCTCAGTGACATTTCCATCGAATGGCTCTTTCCCGAGACCAAAGAAGTGCTGCTGTCCCCAGTGGGCAGCACCTTTCTGTTTCCAGGGGACAGTCTGATTGGCTACAGTGTGGTTTGTGACACCACCCGCTACCATGCCAACCCAAAATCAGTAAGTGCAAGCTTGTTTTGTGAATAGTTATGCAAAAAGCAACCTCAAATTACACAGTTTTTTATGTTCAGTTAGATTGATAATTTGTATCATTTAAATCATTGATGCGTTACCTCTGAAAGGTTTACCTAAGGAGATAAAAAAAACTGAGTATGAAGAAGATTTTAAATCAATCTTATGGAAGCACTTGTCTAAGATATGTCACCCACTCAAAATCTCAACAGGATAAAAGGAGGCGATACAGCATGATGCGCTCTGTTGAGTCAGCCAGCTCTGTGTTTTACCACTCTCAAGAAGAGGACCCAGGGAAGACAGGTGTCAGCACACCTGGCCAGGGGTCCTACAGGGACGCACTCTCGGGCCCTCTGTGTGACTCTTACCAGGACTCCATGATAGACAGCAGCCCTGCCACCACAGAGCAAGACGGCATGGGTAAGAACTAAATGAGGAATTTCCAGTTTCTTAGACTACAGTCCACTAGTCTAACATTCAGATGGTTAGCTTAAGTAGTTACAGTGTAGAAGTACTGTAAGTGACAAAGTATCTGCTCTTTGCTTGGCTGAAGGTCATTCAAAAGCAGTTTGAGGGTACACTAAATCAGAGCTTGGTGTGGAAAGTTTCTTCTAATTAGAGGTTATCTGTAAGACTAATGGATCAGATATTAGTGGTAGATCAATAAACTGGTTAGGTCATTCAATCGGTTGATATTAGCATATTGCAGATATATATTTGTATCGATGTATATTTGGATGAAAAAATTGGGGTACAGAAATGGCAAAGTATGTTTGAGCTAATTTAGAAACGATGTCACCACTACTGTCCGCTAGAGAGCACTGATAAGGTGATTTTTAACTGTAAAATGTAAAAAAAGAGGGATTTTAAACAAATAACTCCAATATCCAGCATCACTAAATAAGGTTTGGTGAACCAAGTATCTGCTCTTTGGTTTGCTGAAAAGATGCTAAAGATGGCAATGTCAGTTGCTCTGTCCATCGCTTTGGTCTAGACTGAAATAGTTAAAAAAAACTCCTGGATGAATTTTGTACACACACTCATGGTTCCCAGTCAGTGCATCCTGTGGATTGTCACAAACATTACCTGCAAAGCTAAGGACATTCCTTTGTGCTTGGTGCTAATCAGAAAAAATTAGCATGCTACACTAAGATGATAAACGTGGTAAACATTATACCTGTTAAACATCAGCATGTTAACATTCTCACTGTGAGCATGTTAGCATTCTTAGGTTAGCATTTAACTACCTCATCATTGACTACATTTACATGCACACTAATATTCCACCATTATTCAGAATATGGCAGTTTTCTGAATTTTATACATGTCATGTAAACAGCATATGCTGTATGGATATTCCAAATTAGGCCTTATGGAGCATTTTCTCATTAAGCCATGTGGGTTATGCCAATATTATTCATGCATCAGGAGCACTCTTTGGACAGGTGTGCAGTGCATTCAGAATATGCCTCTCCATTGGGGTTTTTACTGCAGTTAAAACACAGTTTCTTGCCCATTTACTGTCAGCTCTTTGTGTTGTCTTGCCAACAGTTGGCAAGGCTGGGGTAGAGAGGGATCACAAAAGAAAAGCCCACAAACACACTTACCTTTAAATATGATAAAAGATTAGATACCAACTGATTTTTGGATATGCACAAACGCCCTTGTTTACAAGATGGTTGTTGAATGCCTGACAATGAAAGACTGTGTTGGTTGGATGCACAGCTGCATGTAAAAAGGAATTTTAGTTGTATATCAATTTTCAAGTAAACATCATCGTCATTAAGTCCAGCCTCACACAGCTGCTAGCGTGGCTGTAGACTTCATCTAAGATAGTGGTTGCACATAACAAGCACTACTAGCTAGTTATTCTATATGGGATGCTTTTGGAAATGTAAAACGAGTCACTCTGCATGGCAGAGGATATTCCCTGTTCAGGGAAGAACTGACCCCCAGTGAAGAAAAGCATTGGTGAACTGGGCGGCATTATTTTTTGCTTTAGCATTCTTGAACCAACAATCAGCAGTTCAGAGTGGTCAAAATAAACAATTATTTGTATGTATGTCATGGATTGTAATTCAGAATTTTTCTTTGAGTTGATTATTTCTATTTTTGAACAAAACATCAGGCTTGGATTGTAATTCATCTCCAAGAAGGCGTGCATACAGTACCAACCAGATAATAGACTACAACCCGGCAAAGAAGGTCTTCACTCCCAGTGATCCCAGTTCTGTGGTGGCAAAGAATCCACTGAGGAGAGCCAAAGTCCAGGAGCTGATAGGCCAGATGAGCCCTGAGCACGAGACGCAGTGGAGGAACGACTACCAGGTGTGCTCTCACATGATGAAGAGTAACATATGCATGATTGCTTTTGAGATGATCTGCAGTGGTTTAGTTTGAAAAATGGATCAATAGTTAGCTCTAATGAGTTTTCTTTAATAAGAATAATGCACATTTTGTATGCTTAAGTACACATATGCACATTAAATAAGCCACCATCAGTTATGGATGTAAAGGCAAGAGAATTCTCCGTTGTCATTATGTGGAAAATGTATATTTGTATTCAGTCTGTGTTAACAAATTAAACAGCCATCTGACCTGTGTCTGGACTGGAGTATAATCAAGAACAGACTAATGCGCTCTCCTCAGTAATGAGAGGCAAAATGTATGACTGGTAATTAGTTTTGAATATTCCTCTGGGAGTATCTAACCAGAATTCACTGGCCTGTGAAGTAATTGTTTCTTCTCTCCATTGCGAGCACACCATGATTAATCTATATTTAATAGTTCTCAGTAAATATTATAACCTTCAATTCAGTGGTTTGTGTATTGCCACATACATGAAAGAAAAATAAATTGAGATATAAATTAAACCTGTGCAAGATGAAGATGAACCTCAAAACAGGGCAAACAATCCTTCTGCTTCATTCATTTGAATCACGTTGTCATACTACGACATCAAATTAATTGATTTCTAAGTCCCGCTTAAACACAAAGTTGTTAACCCCCTATTCCCTAACCTTCCTCTGTACTTAGATACAGGTACCCAGTCAGTGTTTCATTGATACCTGATATATCCTAAACAATTACACTTTAATTTGTGGGCTGTAATTAAAGTGTGACCAAAGTGCCAAACATTTCTTTGTTCTAGCTTCTCAATTGCGAGCACGTTTGGCCAATGTGATAATAAACTGGAGATATTTGGGTTTTGGTCTGTAATTGCTAAGTAAATAATTGTTAATTGCAGTTGCAGTATAGATTATTCATTTAGTTTAATCAAACAACAAACATCATGAGTCACAAACTGTTTGCATCCAAAAAGAAATCCTATGATTTTGTGTGTGACCATGTAATATGAGCTGCAGTGAACACACAGCAATACCCACAAAAACAAATAAAAATATGAGCTTCCATAACTTATGAAAACTTTTTTGCACCAGGGTATTTGAAAACAAAAAAAAAACAAACAAAAAAAACTTTCTTTTGCTGTCAGCCACAGCTGGCAAGCCTGTGTGCCACATCTTCCAGAGGGCGTCCCGCCAGCTGTCACAAGCCGCTCCCTCAGCAGGAGCCGCTTCTGCAACAGGAAGCCGCCTCAGAGCCTCAGCTTCATCCCCAGCCTCAGGACAACCCTCAGCTCAGCAGCAACGGCACTCCGCCCGCAGCTCGCAACGCCTCCGGGGAAGATGGATCCAGATCATCCACTGACAGCCCATCTGTAGGCAGCATCGGAGATACAGGTGAGACCGCAACCATTCTGTTTCACTGAAATGTGCAGAGTTTATTGATGTACTGCATATATCTGCATGTGCATGGTTTATGTTGGACCAAATCTGAATGAATCTGTCTGCAAATGTGTTATGTGTAAGTTGTTTTATGATATAATAAGTTTTAAAGTCGTCATCATCTTTTACCCAAATCAGACACATGATTGTCCCTTTAGGAGTAGCTCAATTGCTCAATTGTTTTATTGCCATGAGGTCGCTGGATGGACACCACTGTCACTTGTGTCTCTTAAAAATAAAGCTGCATCCAGTTCAGCTTTGCATAAAGACAAACATTGGGAAACATCTAGCCTGACTCTCTCTAATGGTAACAAAAATCCACCTAACAGCTCCTCTAAAGCTCACTCAATATGTTTGTTAATCTGCACAAAAATTAAAGAGTAAAAGTGGCAAGTTGCATTATTTCAAGATGTTACATTTGGCACTAATTCTTGGCAAGGACCCGTAACCTCCAGGAGTCCGTATGAATTAAACAAACAAGATATTTCATGTTAATTACTGAGCTTTTGAGGTGCTGGTAGTTAGATTTGTATACTTGTGGACAGAGCCAGGCTAGTTGTCCACCCGCCTATCATGTCTTTATGCTAAGATAAGATAGCTGTCTCCCAGCTCCAGCTTTATATTGATTAGGCGGAGACGAGAGTGGTATTGATCTTGGCGTCATCATGAGGTTGCAAAAACCAGCAGAGACTGCTGGAAGTCACTGACTGAAAAGATCTAGAACCAGAGCCAGGCTAGTTTTTTCACCTGTTTCAAGTCTAGATATCAAGATACGAAAAATGGCAAGAAAACAACTGTTCCACAAAATGTTTAACTACTCATTTAACGTGATAAAACATGAAGTCCCAAAAGTAAAACAAATCTGCTTTGGAAGTAAACTGGAGTAACCGAAGCAATAAAACTACCAGCCTTTGAATTCAAGCCAAGACCACGGTGGATATTCAGCCTGATGTGACAAGAATCTCAAAAGTGGATTTCTATCCTAAATCTAAGATGAGGAAGGCTGACACTTCAGTCTTGGCAGATCGAGCACAGAGGTGACTTTCAAGGAGGACAGGAAATGTTTTTTCTAAATTTGGGAACAAAACCGAAAATTAATCAGGAGATGAATAAGGCACAAATGAGGTAGCACTTCAGAAAACAATTACTGGAGCTCCATTCAAGCAGAATGAACACAGACAGCTTTGGAAACGTAGCGGGTGAATCAATTTAACATAAATCCCGTCATAAGTGAGCAGTAGCAGGTGACGAGCTTCAGATGAGTTTGAATGCATGTCAGTAAAAAAGGGCAACTCTCGTGATATTTCAGATGGTTATGGACACCAGTTATGTCAAGCAGAAACCCCACAAGAGCCCCAAACGTCAGATCTGGGTACAGCCAACCAGCACAAAGGTGACTGCAAGGCCGTGGTGTCGGGACTGCTGTGTGGGAAACCAGCGAGGTGGGAGGTTGTCTTCGATATCGAGCCCTTCCTGAGCGGCCGAGAACGCGAGGAAAAGGTTCACGAGGAGCTGTGGAACGAGACCTTCCACCACCTGGCTGGACGCTCCATCATACACGACTTCGAGCACATGGTGGACAAGGAGTGTGAGATCGAGCACGGTGAGCCCTACGGTGATTTAAGAGTTTTTAGAAGGAGGGAGCTGTTGTCTCACAGCAGCTTATTTCACAGAGGTGTTGACATTTTATGCATAAAACTTAGGAACAGTGAACCGTTTTGGGAAAATACGCTTATTTGAGTTCAGTGAGAAGGTTCATACCGCTCACAAATTTGCCCATTTGAAGCTATAGCCAGAAGAGAGTTAGTTTAGTTGAGCGTAGAGACTGGAAACAGGGGAAAGCAAATTATTGATTAAACAAAGGGACAGGTTAGACTGATTTTTCTCCCTTTTGGACAGAGCCAGGCTAGCTGTGTCCTCCCATGGCTACAACTTTATATCAAATTTATCATCTAAATCTCAGCAAGAAGTGATGAAGCACATCTCCAAAAACGTCAAATTGTTCCTTTAGGCTATGTTGCATATGAATGTAATGTATGATTCATGTAATCATGCACATTTGGAATAATGTTAGTCAGTATTATGTAATACAGTATAATGCTATGTAAAGTTATGTAATCCTATTAAATGTTACGTAATCATGTTGTGTTTATTGTAATTCACAGGCTCTGGGAGGAAGTACCAGCTCTATGCTATTCACACCAGCAAGGCCTGCAATATACTGAGCAAATACACCGCGTTTATCCCCATCGACCTGGACACTAATGAGTATTTGCAGACATGCACTGAATACATAAACCCCAGTAAGTCATATGGATTCAGTGTGAAAAAGTCAGACGTTTTGGGTGATATGCTTCTTGGCTTTCACACCAAAAGTTAGATGAAAATATTGATATCACTCTCATATCTATTCATTAAATCTGAAGCTACAGCCAGCAGACAGTTACAGCAGCTTAGCTTAGCATAAAGACTGGAAATGAACCAGCACCTCCAAAACTCACTAATTGTAAATGAAATGAAATGAAATAATCTATCAAATTGTTGATCGTCAGCAAATGAATTGGCAACAGTTTAAATAATAGAATCGTTGATTAACAGAGTAAAATTTGCGAATATTTCCTGCTTTATTGAAGTTTTTTATGTTGTGAAGATTTGCTGCTTCAAAAGTCAAAGTCAAAAGTTGTGATGTTCATTTCTCACCAATTCCATTTCATAGACCAAATGATTACTCGGCTACCTGAGAAGACAATTAACACATTAACTGACAATGAAAATAATCATTAATTGCAGTCCTGAACATGCTGGTTTGTTTAAGTAAAAATAGCACTTTGCAGTTTTACATAGGTTCAAAAAATAAATTCTCAAATTGACCATCATAACATTGTACTGGGAAATATGTACAACTAGTGCCAAAACATATTGATATTTATATGGACTAAATTATGTTCTACTCAGCTGTGGGGTCTCTAATCTGATATCAATGCGGTATCATAGAAACGTTCAGTTTCTATGTACATATACTGCAGTTGTGAGAACAAATATACTAATTATGGGAACCCATGAATAATAAATTCTCTATGCCTTCATACTTGGCGTACATCACATGAACTGATTTCATATTGTATGCATGTATTATTCAGTAACGTTTACTTAATCTTCAAAGCTCTAGAAATAAAACTTGCTCACTTACACCAACTTCTCATTTTCATCAAACCAAAATAATGACAGCGGATTAACATTATAATGTTAGTATGACGGGAACAGTTACTTCCTTAAGATTTGCCATTACTTTGAGGTTGCCAGGCAACCAGTGGAGACTCTAAAAAGAAAGCAAACATGCACATTTCCAGAATATTCAACCGTCCCTTTACCTCTCAATGTTGCAGCCTGCAGGTTTGTCACAATACTGAGCCTAAACTGATTTAGGTTCAGTTAAAAGCATTCCTAAATCCCAAACTGTATTAATCCCCAATCACTTTCAAGTTGTGCAACACAGGTATATGTCTGCCTCTTAAATTTAATGATAATTTTGTGTTCAGGTGAAGGTCTGAAGAGGGGCTCACATTCCAGGTCTCATTCAGGGAGCAGGAAGAACAAAGGCTACTCCATCGGACTGGGTCGCTCTCAGTCTGGCGGCATGTCTGAGGAAGCTGAAGATGTCCTGCTGCCCAACAGTAGACTGCATTTTATATATTCAGCTCACATTTCAATCACAACTTGATCAACAGCAGAAAGCGCTTTACTAACCAACATGAAATACAGCAGAAAGAAATCAGAGCTATAGAGAAAGACAGACATCTTTTATTGAGAGTAAATGTAGTGAATAGACAGGAAATGGGATGTCATACTTTGGGGAGAAGGTGATATGAGATTTTTCAAGATTTATGTTTCTATATTTATATTTATTCAAATCTGTCTTTACTGGAAAAGGAAAATTTGCATCTCCAGCAACAGGAGCTGTGAGACACTGAGCATCAGTGAGTGCTGCTTTACATTAAAATACTTTGACTTCAGTAAAAAGGGCACAACATTTAAAATTGGTTTTCAGTGGTGGCATAGCAACAGCAGGAGCTAAGACTAGCACACAGCTTGAGCATCTGTTCGGCACTGCCACTTAAAAAAAGAGGTGCACAGTGGGCACAGATCAGTTACATCAGTGTTGCCTGATAATGCTGTTTTTTTTTTTTTAACATCTAGTCTGTTTTTTCTGAAAACTAATCTTTTTGATAACTGTCGTAGATGCAGAGGATGGTGTCTCTCCATGCAGCACCCCTTCCTCCTCCGGCTGGGAGAGGTGCAGCTTTGCAGAGGGTAAGTAAGTGCAACACATCAGCCGTTCAGTGAATTTGCTGTGTCTCATCCACTTTCCTCCACAATGACCTTTGACATAAATTGGACACAAATTATTATGGTTATTTTCTGTGCAACAAAACTATTCCAAATATGAAACATGATACTATTGACATTCTAGTCCCCCTTCTCGTAAGTGATGACAGAAGAAGAGGGCATTTATGGGCTGTATTGACAAATGCTGTCTGGACTTTTGACAATGAGCATCTACTGAAGGCACAGACACACACAGGAGGAAGTGAGAGACAGCTGCTGGAATATACTGTTTATCCTCCGCTGTCACTGTTTCATCTCTGTGGGTGTGTTTTTCTTCTTGATTATGTGTGATTCATGTTCAGAACTAAATAACAAAGTGTCAGAAAATGTCACTGCTTCTCTCTCTCTCTCTTTCCTTGGTCTAACTCTGCCTCTCTGTCTCCAAGTCTTCCAGAGGAGTCCGTCTGTGACCTCTGATCAATCACAGAAATCGGTGGAGAGCCTGTTTTCTGCCAGGTGGGTGTTTGGGGACTGGCTGGCTACATAAATATGCTATATACGCAAACGCAGGGACTTTAGCTCAATAATTGTTTTAATGGCTGCCTGACAAGGCATCTTCATTCATTTCTGTTGGCTGATTCCGACTTTTAGAGCATGCTGTCTTTAGGTTAATGTATTAGGACAGTACAGGACCATTCCATAACCAGTCATGACCAAGTAATAATGACAATTTGTTCTCCCCTTAAAACAAGACTAAGAGTGTACAGCCATAGTGGCTCTGTGAGGCTGTAAACGCAGAGTGAAAAGCCAGCTTTTTTAAAAAAAAAAGAGCGGAGAAACAATAATGTGTGTGGTTAATAACACATATATGGAAGGCATTCATAGAGTTGAACTCGGCGCCGGCAAACAAGAGTGGCAAAATAGCTGTTATGTAAAGAGAGTTGGAGAAATGGGTTCAAGCCCTCGCTCCTTTCTCACCTCCACACGCACCTATGCTGCGTGAAGTCAGCGTGAATGTTTGGTTGTCAGTTTCGGAAAGTTACAGAAGCTGTTTGACACACTTCAGGTGTCAGAAAGGTGTGTGTTTGTGTGTGGTTGGGGTGTCCATCTGACAGTCATCTGACAGCAGCATGCTTTTATGCTCACAATGACAATGCTAACATGCTGGGGGTTTTTTTTGCAGATGCAATATTTACCACGTTCACCATCTTGGTTTAGCGTTGAAACATATTTAGCTGATTAGCACTAAGCACAAAGTACAGCTGAGGGTGATGGGAATGTCATTAGTTTTGTTTGGTCACAAATCAAACTGTTGGACAACTTGAAAATTTGACCTGACGATGGTGCTAGATGAAAAGTTAAAGGGGACATGAACATCTGTACCACATTTCATGGCAATCCTTCCAACAGCTGTTGAGACTTTAAAACACAAAACCTCACTGTGGCGAAAGAGGAAAAGTCAGGGGATCATCAAACGCATCTGGATTCATCCTCTGGGTACCATGCATATTTAGTTTGTGCAAAATGTCATTGCAATCCTTTGAAAAGTTGTTTAGATTTGAGTCTAAACCAAAGTGAATTTGCATCGCCAATGTGCTAGCCTGGCTTAAAATAGAAATCTACAAATGTAGCAGAATAATCAATATAAAGAATTGCTTTCCTATCCTGATAGTAGCGGTGCATTAAATCTAATAGTTGTGTGCGTTTCACTCTCTCTCCTCTGTTAGATTGGCCCTCAGCAGGACTCGTCTCCTGACTCGGGCTGCCAAAGGATTCATGTGTCGATCTCACAGCAAGTCCGGTGATTCAATGGGAGAGAGTGACAACGAGAACAAAGACTACATTCCTCTGGTGGGTAGCAGATCTGCACATGCCAATGCTCTGTCAACCTTGCATGTTTTCGGACGGACACTAATTTGAACAGGCTGTAGATCTGTCTAAAGAGACAAATCTGTCCCAATCTGTTGAGCCAGTAAGAGTGCATGGCAACAATAAGCAGTAGCAGTTCCAACATGTTCTGAATAGTCCAGAGTGCTACGATGTGCTACATGTTAGCATGCGTGCAACTTACAAAAGAAAATTCAGAGTAAAAATTCAAAAAACAAATCAATGTTACTTGTCACTCTTAGTTTTGCCCATAACTGATCATGGAAGGCGTCATAAAACCTGGCCAGATAAACTGAAAACCAAGCAAACTACACAACTATGTTTTTGTGAGCACTGTCATTATTTTTCTGCCGAGCAAAAGAAAATACCAGTCATAGAAAAATCCTCTGTAATTCAAAACTTTGCATGGGGGGCTAAAGCAGTGCTCAGACTTAATGTAATATTGTGAGGCCATTCTCTGCCAGTCCCTCAAACCACCAAGGCCTTAAAGGAGGCTCTAATTATGCTGCACATGCCACCTTGTTCATGTATTATTCATCTCTTTTCAAATCCAATGGAAAATGATAAGAATAGCTGCCCCCGAAATGATTTTCCCTTCCTTTCATAATACCAAGAGGTGTCCTATTGGAAGGCACCTCATGCACCAGCAGATGATTGGAGGAGGACATAACGAACCATGGAAGACGCTTGTTACAATATGCAGTGCAGAGGAGAAAACAGCATGCACTCATATCAATTGATCAGGGGCTCCCTCACTTTTTTATTGTTCTCCACAGGTTTTGTTGCAGTTGGCTAGTGGTGCATTTCCCCTGGACACAGCTCTGTGTGATGCCATTAGCGTGCCCATGGACAAGCTAAAGTGGACGTCCCCCTTCAACAGCCACCGCACCAGCCTGGGCCACCTGTCCCACTCCAGCAGCCGCCGTGCTGAGAGCGCTGATGACGGACGCAGATCGCTGTGCGAGCCAGAAACAAATCAGCAACCTGCTGAGCACATTGTAGGCAACCACAGCCCTTCACATCTGTCCAGGAGTGCCTGGATGGTGGATGCTGGTTCCTCATCATTCGGAAGTGCAGCCACCACTGCTGAGCCCCAGCTCTCTCCACACTCTGAGGTGGACAGTGGACGGGGTTCTGGGTCAGGGGGCTTGGAAACAGCATCTCCCAGCTGGGCACTAAAGAGGAAGCTGGATCCAGAGAGCATGGTGTGGGCCACAGCTGTGGCTCTTGCTTGGCTGGAGCACAGCTCTGCCAGTTATTTCATAGAGTGGGAAATGGTAGCCGCCAAGGCCAGCATGTGGCTGAGTGCACAGGACATCCCAGAAGGCCGAGACTTAGCCTCCATCAAGGCTGCTGCCAACCAGCTCTTCATCATCCTCAGACACTGGGATGAAAACCTGCAACTGAACATGCTCTGTTACAACCCTAACAGTGTCTGAGGCCTGCTAGTCCAGGACTGAAAATACAGACCACTGAAAGGACTCAATTCTATATGATACTATGCTAACTGAGGCTGTACTATTCTCTGTTCAGCAGTATGTCCTCTGGAGTCTGATATTGCCGTGCAGTTGTGAACAATGTGTATTTTCCTCTGTTCGTGTGCTGTTCCACTAAACATATCACAGGCTCTTCAGAGGCACTATGTGCAAGCTATTACCTCGCTGGTGCCATATACTGTAGCTGGATCCCCGTTAGCAAGGGATCTAATCAGAGCTATGTGACAGATTTGGTTTCATGGAGAAGAACGTCAGTGTTAAATTAGTAGCATGCTGGATCACTGACCATCAACATCTGAGAAAAGCTCTTATTGTCATCATATTGATGTTATGAGGAGAATGCTGCAAAACGCTTGTAAGAGAAAACCGTTACATCGATTGACAAACACTGTTTTTACATCTTTACAGCATTTCCTGAATTGATTGTGTTGTGGAAAAGTGCCACAGGACAACAGTGACATCTGAGTACTTGCTAGCAGGACTGCCTGTCTTTTCAAATGCCTGTCTTTGCCATTGCAGTGTTAGTAATATTAGCCATTTTGCTGTTTGATTATAGCAGAGACAGAAAAATATGCAAATAGCTAAAGAAAATACAAAATATATGTTAAAATTTAGTTAAAAAATGTGTGGATTTGGTGGGAATCTGTGAATGTGTATCCCACTAGCATGTTATTTACTGTTTATTATTTAATGATACATACAGTATACATTTTTTCACTTATACCTGTCTAGGTTTTGACCATGCATTACTTTTTCGATTCAGAGACAGTAACAATCCTGGAGTCGGTTGCGCCATCTGTTTGCAAGTTCAAAATTTGCATAGTTGTAAGCGCAGCGTAAGGGGTTGCAACTCACAAACTACCAAATATTTACACCCTGTAGCTGCCAAGTATAATTGTCGCATAGCTAGCTAAACCAAATGACAAAGCTAATGTTAGCTTGTTAGTAATATTACCCATTCAGACTGAAATGGACTGACAAATGTAAAGTCATGGCTACATTTAGAAAAGATTGGAAGTTTAATATATTGACCTTATAAAACTGCTATTTTTTTTAGCCATGCTAGCAGAATGGCTATAAAGATGGCAATTTTTGTCTGTCTTGGTCCACCACTTTGGTCCCGACTGAAATATGTCAAACTACTACTCGATTAAATTTTACTCCCCTGACTCTACTTCTTGTGCCACCATGAGGTTAAATGCTAAATCATTCAGTGCTTTGGTTTATGACCAAGTACCAGGTTTGTGTTCAGTGCTAAGTAGCAAATATTAATATGCTTACATGCTACACGAAGATGGTGGACCTCGTTACATTACACCTCCTTAACAGCATTGTCACTGTGAGCACATTAGCATGCTGCCATTAGCATTTAGCTCAAAACACTGCTGTGCCTCAGTACACGTGGTGTACGTGGAAGTTGCAATACCCCGATCGAACAGTACGCCAAAATCACTAAACAGCCCAGCTCAGTTCCTCTGGGCTTTCTATAGGCTTTCATAGTTAGCTAGCAGTTAGCTGGTTGCTTTTTTTGGACAGTGCTAAAGATGCTTCAACCCCATTTAATAAATCACTAATTTAAAACTAGGATGAACACACATAAACGTAGTAATGGATTTACTAACAGCTGGTGCGACCATTTCTTGAGGAATATAGGCAACGACCAACCGTCCTTACTCTGGGAATCAGAGAGGAAAGAGCCCTGCAAGTTCTGTCATGCTCACAGCTCATTTACCACAAGTGCCTAACCAAGGTTTAAAGTCCGCAGAAAATGTACATCTGTTCACTGCAGTTTAACCAGCGTGGGTAATGATTGTTTCTTTTTCTTAAATATACAGTACCTTATTTCTTTAAATTGTTCTTGAACCTGTGTGTGGCCTGTGCAGGCATCTTTTACTATTGATTTTCTTCTTATTCCATTACAGTTGTTGCTTTACTCAGGTATTTCTCTTTTTTTTCACTCAGGCTGAGCTGCATAAATCTTTCTGCATGAACACAGGTGTTTATGTTATGATGTTTAATGACTGAATTGTCACATTGGAGCCAGTAGCGCAGTATTTTGTTCTCCGAAATGAGAAGTACAGTAGATGTCATATTGTAATATTTTTGTGCTGTAATTGCAGTAGTAAGTGCAGCTGTAACTGTTGTACTTTTATGTACTGGGTCAATTATATAGTGCAGTATCTTTCAACTTGCTGTGTGTGCCTTTATGATGATTGTTGACTGTTTGAGGCTGTTTAAAGCTTCTGTAGTGTCTTTATAACTGTCAGTGCTATGATCTGCCTTGCAGGTGCATGTAATAAAATTACTCAAACTCTCAAAATAGAGGATGCAGTGCAACTTTCAACTCAATCTCTCTAAAGGCCTGGTCACACCAGCATTTAAAACACTGACATTGTGAGGTAAAAGTGATTCATTTCAATGAAACTACCACAATCTGTGCAAATGTTTGTGCCAAATTCAAATTTGATTAACATTGACACCCTTTAGGAAATAGCCAGAGGCCAAAATGGAGGAAGCTATTGAAGCTTATTAGCTGTGTCGCTGTCTTCTGTTGAAGTATAAATTGCTTTACTAAAGAAAATGATTTCCAGATAGTTATGAGACACGAGAGTCTTTGGTCCAAATACGTATTTTAAATAAGATATGTGAGCTTATTGTCCTGTTCACAACCAATGTAGTGAATTAGCAACTTCTTGGAGCTACATAGTTTGAGCTAATTTGTTAGCAAGCTTGTTAGCTTGGAGAGCTTTTTGTGACCCTTTCATTATTCTGTATTGACTTAAATTATTTACAACCTGTTGAACAAAAGGCCAGAGGGGGAGAAAACAGCACAGTGAAGAACAGATAGATACTGCAACTGACTAGCCCTAACCCAGCTGGTTAGTATGTTAGCAGTTAGCTCAGCAGCTACAGTCTGCCAGCTAGTTCTTTGAATAATCCCTGCTTCACTAAGCTAATAGAACCACATATTTCTATATAATATTTCGCTTTTAAACTTTCAGGCCTAAAGCCTGAACTCTTGTTGATGCCAAGCAGCTCGGTTCCTCCTTCCGCTCTCCAACAACATCTGCACGAAAAATGGCTACTGTGATTCATGAGGCAACCAAAATTCCCTGTGCATCTTGCATCTGTCAATCGGATGTGTCGCTTTGCAGTGTATAACATCAGGAAAAGATCAGGTTAAGGAAGATATTGCAGCTTATTAGCTGTCACTGCTCTTCATCATTTGTGCCAACAGTGTCCAGTTGCATGACACCCACCTACCTGAAGTCCCTCAGTAACTGCTCACCTGTACTTTGTCTCCTTCTTATTTCCTACGTACTTTATGCCTCGCTGCATGTACCTGCAGCCCTCTGGCTCTCGATGGCTTCTCTTTGATCCACCGCGGCTTGGACTGCACCTCATTTCGGCATCGTTTTGGTGCAGGAGTGTCTGTCCAAATGTAAATGTGAAAATAAACAACCAATCAGTGAGTAACACTTCTTGCTCCACAGCTCACACACAAATGTCTTCTCTACTAGGACCGTAAGTAAAAGGCACACGGTGTAATTCCATCTGGTTCAGCACGTGATGTCATGGTGACATCTACTGTTATGGTTGTATTTCTTCCCAGAGTGATGCAGCACATGCCTCATTAACAACAAAAGCTCCTTGAAATCAAAGAGGGCACTAGTAGTTAGGATGACAAGACATCATTTACACCAACCAGCCTTTTTATGAGGTAAAACGTGCACCGTCAGAGATGGAGATTTGACAAGGGTGAGTGAAGGAGGGCTGGAGGGAGAGGAGGACAGAAAACGGGCTGCGGTCTCAGAAGAATGATAGCTCATTACTGTGGTGCTAATAGCCACCTCCACCCCTGCTTCATAGATCAAACAAGACTCAAACAGTTCGTGACAGCATAAAGTGCTTTGAAGAGCACACACATACAAAGACACATTATATTATCTGGCAATTTATTCAGGTGCGTTATTTGGAAACAGCAAAGATAGCATGCCCGTTACTTTTCCCAAAACACAAAGGAAAATGGCCTTATTAGTAGCTACTGACTATGAAATTAAGCATGAAAAAAGTTTTTTTGAGACTAATATAATTTCAATTACAGCACATTGTCTCCATATGCTATGTCAAGTAAAGTGTTTTTAGTGATTAACCCTCAATTCAGTATTCAGTATTTTAATGTAGATTTTAGGTTAAAAGACATCAAACCTCTCATTTATCTCTTCTCACACAGTCGTCGTGCTTTTTTTCCCACACAGATGTGTCCAACCATGAATTTTCAGCTTCAATTATTCTCTTCTTTTATAGCTACTTAAACTCCTCTGGCTGCAGAGCGACGGCTGATGTCTAATTTCATCCAGGCCGCTATATCACTGCAGATTAATGTGCACATAAATAGCGCGGCGAACACACATAAGTAATTGCACTGTCTGGCTGAAAGCTGGTCTGGAGGTGGGTCGTGGGGTGCGATAAATTAATCTTTTCTCAATTTTGGGGTGCGAGATAATCAGCAGTTGCCATGGAAACCATTGGTGTTTCTTCTAACATGGTGTATCTGGAGTGCTGCGAGGAAAACTATCTGATTATTTAGCTTTACCCCAAAACGTCTCATTTCTTGACTGACTGCATTCATTGGTTTATATTGGCCTTATCATAGGTACTTGGTAGTTTCTCTGGAGGCACCTGAATATAAAATGTCTGGGTGTGTGCAGGATGTAAGCTGAAGTGTGTCGGTCAGACCGACAGTTTGAGGTAACTGGACAAGCCCTGGCCAGACTGGCATGAAACTTCCTTTGGATATTTGGTCACAGTCTGGTCCAAACATATTTTGACCAAGAGCATAAATAGGATGGATCCCAGATGTCGATGCTACTTCACTGACAATCTCATCTCTTTTTGCATCGGCTTTTTCATCATTCTGACCTTCTATTATCGGGGGGGGAACGGCTCTGTTGCCATCAGTTCAGACTGAGGTTGCTCTGGACGGCTTCCAGTGAATGCTTGTAAGTGTGTGAGAGTAAACAGGGCCTTCCTGAAAAAAAAGACTGAATAAAACAAAGGTTAAATCATAATCTGTAAATGATGATATTTATTTAAACTGTAATATATGCTACTATATCTCATTGCAGAGATTTGTCTGTTTAAATGAAAGCAGGAGTAAAGCGACAGTTCAGTTCAACTGACTACAAGCCACGCCAAAGAGGGGAAACTCTTCTCTTGCCAGATCTCAGATGATCAGAGCGGAAGATGGTAATAACAAACAATCAGCTGCCAAATGACACAACTGAGGGCTGGTTGGAACGACAGTTTCATTCATGGATACTTTAGCACAGTTCATTTAAACACAAGATACTTGCGCTCAAAAAGAGGATTCATTCTCAGTGAAGAACCTTGGAGCCCTAATCTGCCTCTATACCTGCCAAAGAGCAGTGATTCCTAACACGTCTCTGGGGGTCATCAGGTGGATAACTCCCTTCAATCACTGCTCACTTCCCACTACACCTCCAGGAGGCTAGGCGGTGAACTCCGGCGTCCCAGAGTCACCCCCCCTAGTGCCAGTTCACACTGCTCCTACACAATCCAAACAGCACTGCCACGTTCAACTGACCCAGAGATGCTCCAGTTCCGGTGCTACCATTTAGCTAATGCTAATGCTAACGCTAAATGCTAACCGCTACCTGCTAAGAGGAACAGAAGAAGACAATACGTCTAGATTCACCAATACTGTCAATGTTAACTGCGAGATGCCAATACTAACTGCTAAGATACTATCATACTACCACCGCTTTAGCTATTGTTAGCTGCTACAATACTACCACAGGCCTAGATGCCACATGTAACTGCTGATTGCCACACTACCATCATCTCCCCCTGCCTCTCACCAACTGCACCAATAAAAGCGGGATGGGAATACAAACCCTGGTTCGGGTAGGGGGTAGAAAATAAAGAGGTAGAGTCAAAGATGAAAGTAGGGATTGTATACAGACCCTTGTTCGGGTAGGGGGTAGAAAATTTAGAGGGTGCTGAAGGTGGAGGCCTAATCCACAGACTAGATTTAACAGCCTCTTCTAACATTTCCCTCAAGAAGCAACAAACCCTAACAAATCAAAATGAGTCTTGATGTGCAAGTGTTAAGAAATAAAAATAACAAGAGACCCTCAACACCAAACTGTGTAAGCAAAAGGATGCAAATTTGTTATAATGTTATAATGCCAACAAAACAATGCTGCAAATCACAATAAACTGAGGTGATAGAGGCCATGTGGGGAAGGGGGGTAATTTTTCTGGGGTTCCTTATAGTGTTGATCCAGCCCTGATCTGAGCCAAGATGATTATTGAGATGAAATTTCTGCTGCACGAATCATTTTTCTGACTTTTCTGTAATATTTCTTTTTTCACTGTGAAATTCCCCACAGTTAACAGATCAATCTCACCCCAAAGGTCCATTCAGTAGTTATTTTTGAGCTTTCAGTCATCTCACATGATCATGCCCCGAAAAAAAATGGAAATTTGAACATCAACGACTCTATCACAACCGGGCTGCCATCATGTAATATACTCAAAAGCTTCTGGAAAAAGGAGAGATTGTTTCTTTCAAAGTGAAAAAAGATCGTTGAAGGTCAGTTTCTGGATAGTTTTACCTCTTCAGGTATAAAACTTCTAAAATGAGGGATCACAGGTAGACATTGATTTGCTCTAAAGGATCACAAGCTCAGAGGGTTTGGAACCACTCTTCTATTAGGTCACAAAATATAATACGTCACATGAAGTTCACATCTGCAGACAGAAGCAACCAGAATCACCAGTCTTCTTGGTCATAATGGTTTGATGCCAGCAGGCTTTACGCATGTAGTTTAGCAATGAGCAAACAGGCTGTAATAGAAATCACTCGTTTTTGATTGCACATCTGTATGTGACAATATAACTGCGATCAGGAGAGCAATGAAAAAAGTCTAATTTAAAAGAGAGGCATCAAGGAGAGTCTAAACCTTTTAGCCACACTGAAATTACCCCCATATAAATAAACCACATTATTTTATAACACATTAGCCCTAAAGCTCATACTTTACATGTGTGCATAAATGGAACGTCACCACGTCCATCTACTCAAGCAGTGTACTGAAGTACAGCCTTAAGTGTTTCTATTTTTTAATGCTAACATGCTTTCACTTAAGACAGACTAGAATACAGGACTTACAGGACTCTTACTTTGATGAAGTGTTTTTGCATTGTGGTACTGCAATTTTTACTCCAAACAAAGTGTCCCGTTGAAAACTACGAATAGGAAGCATTAATGCAAAACAGCAAAACTTCACATGAATGCAACTTCCCAAGATCCCTCTCATGCAGAAGTGCAATTAATTAGCCGTGTGCCTTTTAAAGTGACATTTTCTTAACAACAAGGTTGAGAACTGTATTCTTTCCTTGAGAAGACACTCAAATATTTCGTTTGAACAGGGTGCTACCGTGACTGGAGCCTAATTGAGTTGAAAAATCAATCCGCTGCCTTGACAGCTAAAATTACTTTTCAGATAAAAAAGAAGAATAACTGAAATGATTCAAGTGTACCACACAAGAGGCCTGCCTTTAGAGCGCCTTTTCACAGAATGGTACCAATTCCAGTTAACCTGCAGTATAAAAGAACTTTCATGAGTCTTGAGTGCAGTGAAAAGTGAAATTCAATGGGAACAAATTAGTCAGGATTAAGACCCTAATGGGTATAAACTGATCTGATGCCATTCTTATTGCAATTTATTACGCCGCAGAGCTAAAAAGGACTGAATTATACATTTAAATTGGTGTTTGAGAAACCAACACTGTAGATTTGTCAGATTTACAACTATAGGATTATTAACTTGAAGATTTAGCAGCGTCTTCATGCTTTGTAGGAGCAGATTACGCACTAATCTGTTATTTGACTGCTTAATCTCATTGTCTGAGCTCTGAGATCATCATCAGAAAACCATTTCTGACATGTTGCTCTGAGTGTCAGGCCATGTGGAAGTGCCTCAAACCAGCAGGGGAACTCTATGTCTCTATGAAGTCTATGAGAAAATGACCCAACTTGTTACTTAATTTATTTCTTTAGCAAACAGATTATTGACAAGTTCATAGTCTCAGAGGCTAGTTTCAAGTGTTCTACAACATAGCAGGATGCTAAATTTGTAAATGATGCCCCCCACAGGTGTAGCAGTGCACATCCGTGTCACTGTGCACATTCAAATGGCTGTGAATTTGTTTTTGGGTGTCATTGGTTTTTGTCTTATTACTGTTTTACTGTCTTATTACCCTTTCGCACTGTGTTTTCAGTTAATGACAGTTTACTGTAACGTTCTGGTCACCTAAAAATGTCTTGTTCAACGTTCAGTTAGCGTAAATTACGGGTGCACCTTAACCAAGCAAGCTAGCCAGCGCTAGCATTAGCTGATAACTTAGCATACAGTGCATAGTGTTCCCAGCTCCACCCAAATATAGACATTTCTAGCTCCAAACACCAGGATGGCTACAGCCAAAATGCCATACAAGGCTTCAAAACCACAAGACAGTGGGTGACGTCATGACAGCAACGTCCACTTCTTCTGTCCATGGACCAGACTGCTGTGTGAATTCTGAGGATTTGAACCAAGGCCAATTAATACGAGAGTAAATCAGTCAGTGAACATCTCACCTCCGTCATTCAGCCTGTGTATAGCTCTTATCATGCAGTTCTTGCTCAGTCCTCGTGTGGCATTGAAATTCAAAACTCTTAAGTGGGGAATAAAAGAGGGAATGTCTTTGATGTTTCACTCACTGTCAGTACAGTGACAGCTCCTGTCGATAAAAGCACTGCAGGACCAGACTGAAGGGTTTCCATGGTGTTCTATCAGAGCTGCTGCTTTCATGTGTGTAGCACAGTGAGAAAAAGTAGTTCGTCAACACGTGAATAGTGGCTGAACAAGTGATGAGGGTAGAGCACACATCTGGTAAAAACATCTGGCAACAAAGATTTGAAAGACCTTCAACAAGCATCATGTCTCATTAGACTTGGACATTTGCGGGCAAAACTGCTTGACAGAAGAGACAAGTGAAGGGGTCACGATGACTCATACTGCCGCATTTGTAGTTTTTTTCCCTGGGAGCTGTAGTTGTTTTTTCTGTGCTCACAAAGTAAATGCTGTTTAACTTAAAATCACAAATGTTTCATTATGTTTAAGCAACTGCTGCAGCGGACGTTGATCTTAGAATATGGAAAGTAAACCACATGACCACGCATCGTTTTTAGTAAAACGGCTGCTGCATTAGAGAGTATGGGCCTGACGGTAAAGTGGCCATGATGACGCTTTTCTGCTTTTATTGGTTCAGTACTTCCAACAGAAAGGAGTGCATAATGCTCTTCATGGTTGATTACACTGTATATCTGACATTTAGCTCAGGTTCCTTCAGAGACCCACCAGCAACAGCTCGCTACTGGAAAACAGATATCTGTGGGCAAGCCACTGAATGCTAATGTAATGATAATGCCAAAGTCCCAGTGTAATGTTAAATAATACATGTGAGGTTTTGTGGCATAATGTGGGTTGATAAAATGGGATTTTCCTTTGAATAATACAGAATTATTTGAAAGTACAAAGGGCGTTCTTGTGTGCTCCAACTGCTCTGGAGCCAGATCTGCATCCCCGCTGGCCTCAAAGCCATTCAAGCAGCAGCAGCATTTTCTCCAGCCGTCTCCATCCTTTCACTTGCCTGACTACAAAAGTGCTCCAGCTATTTTCTAAAAAAACAAATAAAGGTTTTGATTCTGTGCTCACTGCCTTAAAATTAAACAATGTGGCAAGATCGCAGAGAAACAGCCACTTGAGATCATAAATTGATTCATTTCACGCCACCAAAATGAAGCCAAACTGAGATTTCATACAGGGGCCAAGCAATTCACTATTTCAACATACAGGCAGTTTGAAAACAGAACAAACAAACCAGCAGGAGCTGAAAGCAGCTGCTTGTGTCAAGAGAGCATGAGGCATCACAAATTGGTGCTCTCTGATTCTCTCCTGCACTCCTCGTCTTCCTCATAGGCAGACATCCCCCTCTCCTGGCAGAAATCTCCATCTTCTTCAAACAGCTTTCTCCTCGTCTCATTATTTCACACAATGACTGTGACATTAAAGCGACTCAGTTTTACCACAGTGTTTGGTGAACATTGCATTTGTCTTTAATGAGGTTTCAGTTGCAAACAGACAGTTGGTTGATATTTCTGGCCACTGTACTGCACTCTTTCACAGGTTTTACATGTGTTGCCTCTTGCTGTGTGCCCTCCAGCTGAAAGTCTGCAGAGCCTGAGCACTTGCTTCTTTATTAGTGGGCACTCAGAGGAAATTTTTTTTTAAAAAAAGAACAGAACAGGACAGGGTCAGCCTGCTCCCTTTCTCCAGAACAACCTGGCAGAAGCTTGTATAATCATCCCCTCCAGCATCCCACCTCACTCGGCAGACTCTTGCAAGGACTCTGCCTCATCTGCTCTGAACCACCAAAGCTAAACCCAATTTAAGACATTAACAGAACGATCAGGAAGACTGAACAGTCCAAATCAAACGTAAAGACCAAGAACAAGATGGGCCCCATTTCCCAAAAGCATCTTAGGTAAAGTTTGAGCTTATTTCCCAAAAGCCTTGTTCCTGAAAACATTCTGAAACGTGATAGGACGTTCAGGAGTGAAGGCTCAGAGCGTCTTATTGTAAGAGGCTCTACAAGTTGCAGGAAGGACATGTTTCATTCATTTTTAATAATCTTCACGTCTATATTTCTATCCTGTATCTACCTGCTCAGGGACTGCAGGTGGAAAATAGCTACTGTAGTAGATAAGTCAGGTGCAATGCTTGTGTTCTCTCTGCACGAGATTAATGGTTTTCATACGTGGTCCCTGACAAATAAATGTAATAAGCTGAACCATGGCCTCTGATTCTTTTTGCAGTGACATTTGATGCACAAAGAGCGCTGAAGAAACAATGTATTCAACATCTGATTCTGTCATTTGACAGTTTCTGTCTTCATTGTCCTCAACAGATCTACTCTAGCTGAAATCTTATGATTTCATCTGTTTTCTTTAGAATCATGTTGCAAATGTAGTTTGCCACCAGCTTAAATATATAGGAATTATGACCTATCAAATGACGGGCAAACTCAACTGTCACTAAGTGATTTCAGGTTTAATTTATACCTCAGAGGAACGAATTGAAGCATCAGCAAAATTGAACTGTACTTTGTACTGAATTGAAGAAAGATTTCATTTTCTCTGTTTTTACAAGTTCCTAATTTGATTCGAACATTTGATGGGAAACATGACTGCATCATGACTGAGCACAGAAACCTACTTTTTATCTGTAAGAGTGAGTGAAAGAAAAAAGTGCAACAAAAAGTACAGATATGACTATTTTCAGGCAGCTGTTTGACATATTTCCAGTCTGACCATGGCAGTGAAATGTTCTGTAGACGTCCTGCGTGATGTAATCCACAGTTCTGCATTTCCACATTAGCTGTTGTAAAGAGGCACCACCCTGTCTATGGTCGCCCTGCAGATGGGGCATTTCTTTGGCCCTGGCAGGGCGTCGTAGCACTGGGCACAGGCACACACGTGACCACACTCTAGAAACACACAGGACCGCTCCCGGCTCAGGCAGACGGTACAGCTGGTGGGCGACACGCTGCCTTCCTCCAGGTTGAGTTCACGCATGCGTTTCTTCTGGTGCTCCTTGAACTCCTCCAGCATGCTCCTGTCCTTCTGGCTCTGTCGGCGCTGCACGTACTGCTTCCACAGGATGAAGAGGAGCGCGGAACAAGCGGCGACACCGAAGACCACCGTCAGGATCCGCCACAGCCTGACGCTGTTCCGCTGCTTCTTGAGAAGAGACTCGTAGTCCAGCCGAGTGAGAAAGTAACGGAAGCCCTGTTTGGGAGGTTGGAGCTTGATCAGGTTGTTATCCAGGACCAGCTCTCCTACACCTGTGACGCTGTCTCCCAGCCGCAGCATCTCCTCAGTTTCGTGGATGCCCTTGGGTCGTTCCCCGCTGATGAAGTGGCCAATAACGTTGGACAAGGACTGGACTGTGGGGTGGAAGTTCTCATACGTGGTCTCCAGGTCCAACTCTGCAGCGTCTAGCGGACGTATGACCCGTACTGTGGCAGCGATATCATCATCAAGAGACCCGAGGGCAAATGGAACTGTGTTGGTGCGCTGGTGGATGACTTTCTCTGTGTTGTTCCTGTTTATAAATATCACAGTTATTAAGGTTTGTTTAGGGCTGCAAAAATTATTATTTTTCCTTATTAATAAATCTGCCAATTATTCTCTTCTTCTATTAGTTGCTTAGACTACAAAATGCCCATCACAGTTTCCTGGAGTCCAAAATATCATCTTCAAATATCTTTTTCTGTCTGACCAAAATATGATTATTTTCAGTTTGCAATTAAAAATAAAAAAATAAAAACTGAAAATCCTCATATTGGAAGAGCAAAAACAAGCCCATTTTTTGCATGCGTTTTATTTAACCAACAGTTTTAGCTCTATCACTCTCAAGTCCAACTGAAATCACGAGTCATCCCTTTTTACATTAAAAAAAAGCCTTTTTTTTATTAATAAAAAGGAAAACTGAATTGTAAATGGGGAAATACAGTATCCTCTCAGCTGCTGGAAGTGTGTGTCTGTGTCTATGTTAAGAGTAAGAACCACACCTGGGTTTAACTGAACCGAAGTGACATTTGCAAGTGTGTTTACACCCTGGTTAATGTGCTGCAGCTCAGCAGCTAATGAGCTATCTAGCCTGCAAAAGTGACAAAGCTGGCAGTGCACGTTCAACAGGCTGAAAGGTGCAGGAAAAGACGTCTGTAAGTTAGATACGAAGGAGATGGAACGCTAATGTGGGTTGTTGTTCAAAGCTCTTGTGTGGTGGAACAAATCACAGGATGTGATTTACAGAGCAGTTATGTATGCTGTAGTAGACAACAGTTCCATTTCAGTTGGACTTACAAAACCAAAAAACTGCCACATATGCTTCAAGAGGTCGTCTGACTGTACACGTTTTATTCAAACTGCAACACCTCAGGCCTCTCAGTGACTCACCAGAGATGAGTGGTGCGATTCCACACCATCTTTTCCTCCTTCAGGGTCAGCCTTTCAATCACGCCTTTGCAGTTATCAACAAACTGGCTGTTCAGAGTTTCCTTCACAGATCTCACTACACCTGCAGTGTGAGATAAATGAGACGCTGTGTAAAACTATTCTCAGAATCATGAATGGTACATTTTAGTCAACAGTTAATTAGTATGAATTTAATTTAATGGATTTTAAAATGAAGTAACTTTATTTAGGCTTTCAGGGTAGCCCAACACACCTTCTATGACAGCATATGGGACGCATCTTCCAGGAGTTTCAGAGAGCATGTTCTTCAAATCCAGGTCAATGGAGACTTTCTTGGCTTCCTGTGGAAACAAACATTTCAGACTGACAAGTGGAACATCACAGGCAATAAATTCACACCCTACTGACATTCACATGACAAAGAAATATGGCTGACCTTTAATCTGGCAACTGTTGTAGCTCTGCTCCTGTAAATTGAGTAGAAGAGAGCAGTCAGGGCTGAGCTGGTGGCTAAAACCACCATCTGTGCCGTTGAGGGTTTCCCACTGGAGTCCATCCTGTGAGCTGCAGCATTCAGCACTGTTGTGACAGAGGAGCGCAGATTAAGAAGCTGTCTTTCACTTAAAACTGTCAGTCAAATATATGTTTGTTGTTGTTACACAAAACCAGTGGCATGCAATGTTGAGCTGCTTATGCTTCTCTAGAGTGCAGCCATTTTCTGCAACTTTCTACCACTACTCTAGAACTGAATCATTTATTATATCTATTTCACAATAAAGCTGCAGATAATTACTTTGGTTAATCATCTAACCTATAAAACCTCCATCATAACATCCCAAAGCCCGATATACCATCTTTAAATGTTCAAAACAGTTAAAAATCAACAAATCCTGACAGTTGACAAGCTGGAACCATTTTTTCCCACGTTGTTTTGCTGAAAATGACTGAAATTATTCCTGTCATTCGGAAAATGGTACTTTTTACTCTACTACATTAATCTGACAGTTGGTTACTTTGTAAATTAAGATTTAACATTAGATCATCTTAGAAAATACATAGCTCTGCTGAAGATAAATAAAACCTCCGAAAAACCTCACTCCTCATCAGCTACTACATTAAAATGCTGCAATAAATAACAATGATCCTATGATATACATCATATAATACTTTAAAATAGGCCATTCTGCATGATGATTACTTTCGCTTTTGATCCTTAACGTACATATTTCTCATATTTCTATTGTTTTTCTTTGTGGTATTTATATTTTTACCGGAATAAAATGTCTGAATATTTCTTTCGCCACTTAACAAATTATTTATGACAACTCAAACCGACTGAAGATAAACTGTAAACGAGCCCAGGGGGGTGAGCTGGCTGTTACATGAAGGGAAACCTCTAACTGAACTGTCTTGATCATAGTCTGAAGAGACCACAGACCCTGACACTGTGCTAAAACACCCAGAGACATAGCCAGCGACAGGTTATGTCTTGTCAAATATCAGCCATGGTCTTCTTTCGATTCTACATTGACAGGCTTTGATTAGTTGAGTCCAGGAAGTGACACGATTAGACGCTAGCAGATAAAGTTAACAGAGAGAACTTAATGCTAACGCTAATTAAATCACAACCACGATGAGTACCTTGCTCTTTGTTATATAATGTTTGTTGTTCATCCTTTTGTTTAAACCCCTAAAACGTAGTTAAGATGGATAGCGAGCCATTAGCTTGCAGTGTCACACACTTCCTTAGTTGAGCTTAGTAGCTAGCAAGCTAAATTAGCAGTTTGCTAGCTAGCGTCGCTTCTGCTGAAACAACATGCCTGAACGACCCGTTTAAAATATACTGTAGCCTTCATGTTACGAACCATTATAATCTGCAATAACACTTACAAAAGGGTTCGTTGACAAACCTGTATTTCCAGTGGTCCCACTAGCAGCAGGGCTTTAACAACAGCTGCGGGTCTCCACAGATCAAACATCAGTGATGCACCTCCTTGCCAGCAGAGGCCGCTGTACAATCATTTATGGTAAAGAGAGACTTGAGTTTTTTCTCTCAGGAAACGCACAGGTGTGACACAAAAATACAATTTATGATTGCTGACTTTTACTGACCATGGTTTACTGGGACATTTGAATAAAACAGAGCCATCATCAATGTTATTAGTAACACCTGCGCATTTCCTACTGTGGCAAGTAAAAAAAAATCTCTGCTTTGATAAAGGTCTATGGATGACCCCCATCCTGAACACAGCTGTGTCCCAATTCCAGACTACCAATGCTGGAAGAAATATGAAGATTAGCTATAATTTCATAATAACAATTCTTATGTAATATAATCCAAAATACACATCTACAGAATAATAATAAGTGGGCTAACTATACATGTAGTGGAGTAAAAAGTATATTTCCCTCTCAAATGTAGGTTGAAGTATAAAGTAAGATAAAATTAAAACACTCAAAGTAGCTCAGAATTGTACTTAAGTACAATACTTGAGTAATTGTACTCACTTTCTACCAAATACACACTGATTTAATACAGAGTTGGAGCTGTTTAAAAGGAGCAAAATCACTCACAAAAGGCAGTGTACATACTGAACAAAACACTTTATTTTTGAGCATGTTGTTTTTGTATACTCTCAATGCTGTTCACGGAGGAATGAGCCATGGCTGCAAAAATAAATCCTTAAATAAATTCATTGCGAGTGGCAGTGAGACCTTTTTGGACTGTGTGGAAATCAGTGTAGTGTGGCAAAAAAAACAAACAAAAAAACCCCCACTACAAACAATGATGATTGCACAGCTGTGCACAATTTATACATTTACACACATGATCTACTTAGAGCTCTCAGTTTGTTTGAAGGTGTAAAGATCTCATAATGTTTCAGTATGACTTAATGAAATAATGAAATGGCAAATACTAGATGACATTTGGTGGTAATCACTTGGACTTTTTGATATTATGACCTCTATTTAATGAGCAGGTCTCACTAAGATCTGGACCTCTTTTGCCAGAAAGACCTGAGTACAGCGGTTGGAATAACTTCCCAGAGGTGACATTATTACTATATTTTACTTTGAGCAGTTAACTTTGAGCTCACGCTAAACTGAACTGTATATCAATTTGTTTTAATTCAGTCATTGATTAAAAATCATCAGAGATGTCAGAGCAGTTTCTGCACATTGACTCAAAAGCACATTACAAGTTTTATGTATAAAGCATTATTAAACATAGGGACAATGAGAAATTCAGTAATTCACAATATTTAAATCCTTCCCACACATTGCAGCGCTTCCAAATACTTAGTCGCTAACACTAAAACTGAATTTCACAAACCTTCACAGCAGGAAGATTATCACCATCTATTTCTGGTCAATTGAACATTAAAATGCAGCTAGTGGCGCCCTCGGATTAACAGCAACTGTGCATTCCAACTGGTTGAAGGGAAATTGTGGACTTGGTCTCGACCATTATGCATGACAGTGCAGTATAACTTGTGATACATACTCTTCAGGCTGGCTTAACTGCAGTATAACTGAGCACAGCAGCTGGGAATCATCCATAATCGGTCTGCAGACTCCAAATCCTCACAGGTGTTCCAGGATGAACATATGTCTGGCTGATGGTGCCACCGTGTCCCACTTGTGTTTGGTGAAGGCTGGTGTTTCAGCTCTGAATTTGACCCTTTTCATACTCTGACAGCTACAGAAAGATCTAGGAGAATAGAGCATGTGGACAGTGTGCAAGTAAAGACCTTTTTAGTCATGCTGTAGCAGGAAAATAGTGGTGTAACAAATAACATTAATGGTAGTTCTGCTGCCTTTAGGAGAGCCATTCAGCCATGCACTCATTATTAATGTTATTAGATACACCTGTGCAAGCTAGCCTATCACCTCTTTGCTTCTCTGTGCCCAAAGAAATATAATTGGATAGTCCAATTATTGGTTATTAATTAATAGATACCATAATTCATAAAGACATTTGTTATCTGTTCATCAGTTCAATTATTAAATGCCATTACGTCCAAGCAATATTGTCTAATTTTTACTATATTGTGCATTTTTATCTGTACTCTTAAATCAGTGTTATTTTACTTACCATTTGCACATTTGCATTTACCCTTGACACATACACATTTGCACATTTTTGCTATGATTATCAGTGCTATGGTTATGGTTAGGTTTTTAAGTACTTCATCCTTCTTTCTAATTGTGTGTTGAGCAGTTTGTACTGCAACAAAGCAATTTCCCTGCAGGGATCAATAAAGTTTTCTGAATCTGAATCGCTAAATGAATGTCTAAAAGGAGAACTGAATCTCACTTTGTTGGTGTTAAAAGTGTTTTTCTGCTCATTATCACGTCACATTCTCTTTGTCTCTTGCATCTTTCACACATTCTTCTTGTGTCACTGCAGAGGACATAAAGTCTGTGCTACAATGAAATTAATATAGATTCCAGCCCATAAAAATGTGATGGTGCGCCCACAGGCCACCTGCAGGGTATGAAGCTGTCTTGCCCTGAGTTGACCCTCTCAGCTAGTGGTTCATCCCTGCCTGCATACAAATTGTGCTTCCTTCACTCGTGTTAATGGCAGACTCCAATTCAGCCATGAGTCTGGGTCTACTTATAATTCCCACCAATGTGCACACATGCATGCAGTTAGAGTTGGATAGCAAAAGCAAAAATCCCAGGAATAGATTTGATGTTGTCAGGCGACATAAGGCAGAGTATGAGTCAGTAGATTTATGACAATGAGCTCGGTGGAATGCATGCGCCTTTTGTTTTGAGGGATTGCGCCTCATCTCTGTCGTCTCTGACAGGAACTGTATTTCAGCAGAATATGTGAATTTGCCTTTTTATATATTGCTTCTTTGCACATTCTCGTTGCATCATGTGTGTGCTGTACTTCTTCAGAGCTCTCAACAGGGGAACACTGCTCTGAGAGAAGATGTTCTTAGACTTGAAAATTCATGCAGTGCAATCACTGACAGAAAAGAAAACATTTCCAAAACAAACACAAAGCATAACTGAACTCAGCTTTGTTTAAACAGCAGCTTTCATGCAAACATGCAGCCCAAAGTCCCCACATAGCAAAAATATGAACGATACAAACAAACAACAGTAAATACGGTTTAGCAGGACTTGAAATTACAAGAATAAAATGTTAAAAAAACAATGAATAAAGTCAGAAAACAGAATAAAATAATCACCAGGGATAAAAAATAATGTAAAAACCTTTGATAAAAATGTAAAACTAATGTTATAACATGACTCCAAAGTAAAAGCCAGATGAAAAACATTTAATTTCTTTAATTTCCTTTTAAAAACACTGAGAGAGCCAGAGCCATTCTAATATCCAAAGCCAGTGAGATCCACAGTTTAGGGGCATAAAAGCAGAAGGCATTCTCACCAGTTCTTTAATGGGACACATAAGGAACATTCAAAGTTCCAGTGTCATTTTTAGGGCGGGAAATGGAATATAATGTTTATGAGTGTGATTCCATTAGTGTAGAATCACCTGAAAATAAGAACTGTGTTTTCAATAAAAAAAAGCTTTGGCTCCACGTATGGAGAAACTAGATGCTACTTCAGTGATTTTGCTGTTGTTGTTGTTGTTTTGAATTGGCTATATATATTATATATTCCCTAAACCATTTCTGATTCTTTATTTTCTTCAGGTTTCCCAGCTGTCAAAAATGCCCCACTGCAGTCCATTAAAACACTGGCAGTGCACAGTGTTCTCAGCAAATAACCAGCAGCTAGTTTCAGTCATTGATAGGCTGCATCTGTGGTGTGTGTGTAGGTGAGGCTGGGGGTTGGGTTTTGTGTGTGCTCTCTCTGACAGTATCGGTGTGGCTTGCGGGTTGGAGGAGGAGCTGGCTGCACACACCAGTGCCTGATCTTCATCAGGAGCTTACATAAGGCGCGCCCGCCTGTGTTCTCGCTGCCAGATTGTCACCGCTTTGTGGAAGATCGTATGCTAGTGCCTCAGAGAATTTTCGATTGCGATTTCCCATACTTACCTGTGTTTTCTATGTTCAGGATCCAGCTCGTTACCCTCAAGCCACCCAGCACCTGTACCAGTCAGCTCGAGCCACCGCTGTGCCACACGGCCTACTTCCCTCGCCGCCTGCTTGCTTGCCTCCCCAGTCTTCCCTGTGTCTGGAGACACCACCTCTACCTACGCTTCCCCCCTCACCGCTGCCTCAATAAACCTTCGCCTAGTCACCTTTCCAACGTCTGTTTGTTTGCATTTGGGTCCAGCTCCCTAGCCACATCACAGAATCAGTGCAAGCAGAGCTGCGCTGGGGTAAAAGAACCAGTGCCTCAATATTCGTGGTATTTTTCAGGTGACACACACATCTGAACTTCTGCTGTTTTGCAGAAATCATCCAAATCCTGTGGACTGATGCTCTGACTGAAAGGCCATTTCATTACCAATCTTCCCAAAAGATTATACCCCCCGACTAATTGCTAGTGACATTACAAAGATCTGATAAAATCTTCAGCCTACTCATTGGTTTAGCCAGTTAGCATACGGCAAGCTAACATGATGAGCAAGATTAATGTGTGAAAAGGTGGAAAATAATGGATGAGCTGTGCTAACTTTTACACCTCAGTCATGCTAACACTTTTTTCGGTTGTTTTTGCTGTTTTTTGTGCACAAATTGAAAATGTGCACAAATACAGTTGACGGGTTGAAAAAGCACTTGGACAGACACACAGTGGAGGTAGATCTGTCCACAGTTTATCAGGTAAGATTGCTAAATGCAAAGGAATGAAGCAAAGTAACGCTTTCAAAGGTAAAGTGTGCAAAATGTGATGATTCAAAAACAGTGTTGGAGGATGGCAATCCATGGACGATCTGTATCAGCCAATCCAAAGCTTGACTGCATCTGTGTTGAGGTCTATAAACCTGCTCTCTATTTTTTTGTCAGCTGTCTCTGCATTCAGTCTACTATAGGCAGGCCTCAACAAACGTCAGTACATGATATATTAGATTTGCCAATTAACTCTTTTATGTAAACAGGAAAATTGTGGTGTAACTTTTACTTCGATGGCCTCTTCTGTCTTTTAAAAACTTCAGATGTCCAATAGTGTAACAGGAATAGCTGCCACAGAAAACTCCCCTGGCTGAATGAGTGTGACATAATCAACCTGACATGTGAATGATTAGCCTACGAGAATTTGCGTCTTGCCTCTGAAGGGAAAAGGTGCAACCTTTCAACCCCGGCAAAAGAACAGAAATGTCCTCGGGGCCTCTGCTCGGCATTAGTCACCTTGTTTTGTGGACACAGTCTACCTTGCAGACCCTGGGGCCCCTCTGCCCACGTAAACCTCCCACTTCCCAGCTTCCTTTGTGTCTGTCACATAATGGCTTCCAATCAAATGCCGGCCTGACACACATTCACGTGGATTTCAGGCCGGCAGAAATAGCGACAGCAGATGGAGGCAACAGCTTTATGGGAGGAGTACGAGCGGCGAGAAGAACCTCACATGCGCCCTTTTGATGCTGTAGAGTTGAAAGGCAGGATGGTTGGAGTTTGCTGTGGCTGGTTCAGCTGGCACCTCTCCTGCTCCTGCAGCATCAGACAAACCCGAACACTCACCTACTTCTCACTGAGATCCTGTTTAAAATACCAGACTAATTAAGTGTAGAAAACAAAAAAATATTTGTATTGTTATGCAGCCAAAGAAGCAACTTTTGAAATGTCAGATTTGAATACGAAGCTGCTGAATAGACGCTGGCTGTCTCCAAAGTTTCAGCATACTTACCTTTATAATGTCATTCTGACTTGACAAGAATTGTGAAGCATATTTAATGGGATCAGTCACAGGTCTTTTTAGCTTCTTTCAGGCTCCTTTAATGGACTCAAACATTCGATATCAGGGATGTGATGAAAAGCCGTTTGGACAAAAACTTCAGTTAAACCCATTTGGAGAAACTGAAGATTTTTTCTGTTCTCCCACCGAACCACACAGCTTTTAGCTCTATCCTGGCACACGATCTGCTTATTCTAATGCTGAAAAGCACATAATTTGGAAAAGTCTCAGTTTGTGGAGATATTTAAATCAGCTGGCATTGAGCGCCTGGAGGATTGCCTCTGATGATTACCCAACAAAAGCACTGGCACACACTTGATTGTGCCTCATATTCTGTCGTTCAAAGCTTTAAAAGGGGAACGCGTTTACCTGCAACACACTAATGATGCTAACGATACAATATGGGGATGATCAATTATCACAGAGCATGCAAGGGATGATAGAAAATGCTGTATTTCAATGCAGCTTTTAAACAGCAGAAACTGGTACTATTTTAGAAGAAGTTAGCTTATTTGCTTTGTTATTAGCCAGGCTAGCCAGTTATGTCCAGTCTGTATGCTAAGCTACGCTAACCCTTTAAGCTTGATAGATATGAAAGAGGTATCAATCTTCTCATTTAACTCTTGGCAAGAAAGCAAAAGCCCAAAATGTAAGAATAAATTCCTTTAAAATGTTCTATACCTGACCAGTTTAACAAACAAACAAACAAAAAAACCCTAGCAGCACCTCGCATTTGATCATGTCTGTCTGATCTGTAAAAAAAAATGTAAAAGTAATAATTTGTAGTTTGAATCAATACTGTTTCCCTGTCAGTTCAGTTTTCTGCAGGTTAAATAAATGGATGTGAAGTGTTAATTACTGAGCTTGAAGTGCTGGTAGGTGGATTTTGTCAGCAGAGCCAGTCTAGCTGTTTCTGAACCTTCATATTTACCAGACAGGTACAAGAGTGGTCTCAATCTTCAAAAACCCAAAAAGTGAAGCCATGTATTATTCATCTTAACAGCCACTAATTGGCTCTTGGCTAATTGCCTCTTATTTTTTTCTTTTACCTTACATGCAAACTAACAAATCACTTTCCCTATGGTATAGCACAGGAGTAAATGAGGGGGAGTTGACCTGTGGGTCTCCTGGAACTGTTTTGTTCTCCTGATTAAAGGAGGCAATGAGCCTCCTGTGTGTAATGTCCAGCACTCTCCCTGTTCATTAAACTACGATTCACTTGGACTGCATTATGTATTCAGTGGAGCCCATGGGAATCTGTGGCGTGGGAATGAAATTATTCTGATTTCCATCGCTTGAGGCTCATACTTCTTTTTTTTGTCACCACTGAAATAACTTCAGCTCGAGTGTTCGTGACGTTCGTTCTCTTATAATTTTTTACTGAGATGTGCATCTTTCTTTTTTTTTGATTGGGTGTAGGCATGTTATCTATCGCAGCAGTCTGATATATGAAGAGCACGGCAGCCCTTCCTGTCATCGTTCCCTCTGTGCGCTGGGCTGCCTCGCTGCCACCCTCACGTATGACCATAAATCAACCATCTAAGAGCCGAGACCTTCTCCGCGAGGCCCCTCTCATTGATTACACCGTGCTCGGTAAGTGTAGCGTGATGAGGAGAGAGCCCTATTCAATTAGGCCGCCTTGCTAGACAGAAATATGTAGCATGCGCTGCCCTGGATAAAAGGATGTGTTCGGGAGCAACGAAAAGAAACTAAGGCTAAGGAAGGAGAATCCGGGAGGTGAGGCAGCGGTGTAACTCAGATGAAGCTAATTGGACCGCGATGATAGCGTTCTGCACCCTGGGTCGTTTGTGCAAGTTGATAAAGGATGTGTGTGTTCATCCGGAGGAGCGAGGGGGATGAAGGTGGAGTTACGGGAAATGAGGACAACTCTGGAGCAACGGGCTGAGCTGCAGAGCGCTTTGTAATGTGTAGTTTTTAGCCATGATAACGGCACGGCTCCATGGACGCCGACGTCAGCGTGGTAATATCTAAACGCCATGGACTTTAATACAGACATTTGCGCTCCCCAGAGGATGAGCCCTACTCTGATGATCCCTGATTTTTCCACTAGTTCCACTTAGTATTTTATTGAAATCTCTCCAGAATTGTTGGATGTATTAGAATTAAATTTATGACAGATATTCACAGTGCTCACAGGATGATTCTCTCTTTTCCAGCAAGTCACAGTATTCACTTCCAGTAAAATATCTGAAAATGTACTTTGTAATTAATGTAATTAATTTTCCATCAGGTCATAACCGCAATTGATCCAATACTTTCTGACCAAACACGAGCAAAACTAACGACACTCCCATCAGCCTCAGCTGTACTTCCTGTTTAGAGCTAATTAGCAAATATTAGCATGCCAACATGCTAAACTGCTGGTGATATCACGTGCATATAACTAAAATGAACATTCACACAGCTTATCTTTGCTCTGTCCACACAGGAGTATACACTTCAATTGAATGCATGCAAGAATTATTACATTGTATTGCTTTCTGTTACAACATGGCCTACAAACAAGCTGTTTCACACTTTCAGAGTAAACTACCAGCCAGGAGGTAAAAAGACGAACACGTAACACACAAAAGAGTCGAGACATTTCCTGTTTTCATTGAACAGCCCTCTGATACAGGATGGTAACTCGGGTGACAGATGAGTCAATACTGAACACTTGCATCCATTTCTGTAAAGGCCAAACCAAGATGGATTTTTTCAATTTAGCATATCGGGGCCTGCGTTAATCTTCTGTGGTTAGAGATGAGCTATCTTGCATGGCAGAAGTGATTTATGGGACCACAGCTGTTTTTGTAAACCCTCTCAATCTCACTGTCTTTGGAGGCTCAAGAAGATACTATACCAGCTCATCCTGGATCAAACCATGCTTCCACTCTTTATTCACTAAACATCCACCTAGACCGAGACCAAAAGTCTCTGAATCATTCCTTAGGGTAGTGGCTCCTTTATGGGGACTGCCCAGACTATCCCAAAACATTAAATCAGTTTTCGCCAGTTCCAAACAGTTTTAAATTTGGCCATACGCCCGCTGGCTACACTTGTGGTTTACAAAGAAGCTCTTTTCAGCTTTCATCCTCAGCCACTGACAAAAGAAGAAGAAGTGAACAGAAAAGACCAGAAAAGAAATTCAGAATAGTCCTGCGCTCAAATCCGCTCCCTCCTTTAAATAATCGGAATAAAAGACAACTATGTATGAGATAGTGCCTCTGAAGCAATTAATTTCTCTTTTCATGTTTTATTTCATTCACAGCACACGGCAGGGTTAGAAAAAGAGATTTATTTTCCAGTGTTGCCACAGTAACTAGCCTCTCAGCAGAGAACTTCATCCACCATCTGCACGTGGCCCTTCGGTCCATGCCGCCCGGCACAGCTTGGTGGCAGACACAGATGATACTTCTTTTGATTCATTGCACCAGAATCCCTCCACTAAGAGAGCAGCCGCCCTTTGTCTGCCCTCTTTACACAGTGTCAGCCAGCTGTTTGGACACACAGCATTAACATGGGACAGATGTTCGCCCCTGTTCTCTTGTACTTTGCACTGAATTTCAACACAATCTGCTAGAAATGAAATATTTAACGTGTTTTATGAGCATGACAAGCTTTTAATGGATGTTGATGATTGACGTATCTGCACACTTATTTGACTTATTTTCATACTAGAACATCTGCATGTAAGTTAAGCACGATTATACCATGGTCTGGGTGAATACTCTATTCTGATTGGCTGCAGGGTGTCTGTTAAAAAGTGTTATAGGACACCTATAAAAGAAGTTCCAGTCAAATACCCTGATTGTTCTAAATTATTGCGCTGGCTCAAATGCTAGTTGGAAACTCAGAACATACGTTAGCATACGTTATTTCACAGTTTATTTTTCACAACGGCAAGGCAGTAGACAAAACGTGAGTGATTTTATAGTTTCATTTAACCTATTTGGTGAATTTGATAATTTTGAAGACTGGGATGCAGCAGAGGAGAAAGAGAGAAGAGAATATAAGAAGGAGATGCGACACAAGGAGGTGACACCGGAGGAACTGAACAATTTGGAGGATGAAAAGGACGAGGTAAACACGAAGAAAACTACAAAATGGGCAGTTAAAACATTAAGGGACTTCCTAGCTCAGAAAAACATGGACATCAACTTTGAGAGCTACACTGCCACTACTCTCAATGACATTTTGCGACTGTTTTATGCATCTGTCCGGTCGACTGAGGAAGGAGGAGAAAACAGTGTTGTCAGTTTTAGGAGTTTGAGAGCCGACATTGAGCTGCAGGTTCTGTGGCCAGAGCTGGTTTCCTTGGCAACGCGTCACAACGAGAGATATTAAAAAGTCCGCTCAGCCGCTTCTTGTGAAAAACTAACGGTAAAAAACAACATTAAGGTATTCATAATTGATTTAATATTTATCTTTTTCGTAAGTGACCATGGTATAAGCGGGAAAATGCCCTTCGATGTGTCCATTATCAGAAATGAATGGACTTGGCGGAAGCAACCATCCTCCGCGTCGTCCATTCATTTCTGATAATGGACACCTCGTCGGGCCTTATCCCTTACTTAACCCTTCTTTGTGGTTACGTTTAGACGTTTGCAGCACAGGGTTACGTTTTGAGAAAGATGGTGGTCTTGCTCAATATTAGACAAAACAGCCTTGTCAGCAGCTCTGTCAGGCTGTGCTTTGAGCTAAATGCTAAAACATGCTCACACCGACTCAATGGTAAATGGACTGCCTTTATACAGCGCTCTCCAGGAGCTGTTTGGGGCTCAGACACTTCGACCTGCAGACTGGAAATCAAACCACCGACCCTTTTATTGGTGGACAAGCCACTCTAACACAACGTACAGCTGAGGCTGATGGGAATGTGTTTAGCATTTGGTCAAAAACTTTTGGATGAATTGATCACCAAAGTGAGTTTGCTTGATCGTCTTGGGAACATGAATGTCTGTACAAAACTTTATTTAAATCCATCCAATAGTTGCTGAAATATTTCAGTCTGGACAGAAGTGGTGGACCAATTGTCAGATGGACATTACCATCCCGAGAGCCTGAGTAAAAAGTCAATTGTGACCTGAAGCACGAGACAGGATGTCTTTACTTTATTCACCTTGAACTGAAGCCACTTTCACTAAGTTTAGCCGAAGCGCTCTTGATACCTTTTGGAGTCCTGCTTTTCCCTCCTGATCACCTATATACTTCCTGTACTGGAAGAAAAACTGTTCAGCAATTCATTAATTACATTTATTTCAAAATGTCGAGACAGGAATGAGCGTTCATACATTATTTTCCTCCACTGCTTCATCTGAAGACCTGACATGCCTTTAGTAATTGTACCGTGTAGAATATTAATTACATGATCGGTTACAAATATACTGGGACTCTTTACTTCAGATGCATAATTTATGTTTCATCCCCTGAATCTTTAAAGGAAAGTGCTGACAAACTATTTTTAACTGCACAAACTTCCTTCGAGTTGCTCCTGAATTATTCAGTAATATCGTTCTAAGTTTGGTGTCCACTCCATCATTAATTTAACCACATGTCATACGTACACCGTATACATTTTTTTTTTTAAAATTCTGTCTTTTGTTTTTCTCAAGTTATCAGACTTGAAAATTGCTGATGTGAACAGCATTGGAGACTGAATGTAGTTGGTGTTCCTTCATGTATTAAAAGACTCATCGGTTAATTTGAGAGTAATACCAGGTTGTGATTTTGTGTTTGTGTTCATGCTAAATCATTCTGTTGACATACTCCCATGAACATCACACTGAACATTTAACAGAACAGTTGATTCCATTGGATGGACTTGACTGACTTTTACACCAGAATTAACAAGTCACAGAATTCCCCTGAGGGAGGATGAGGAGGCGATGTTCCCTCTTCTTCAGGTTTTCAACAAACAAAAATACAGTGATACCTCGGTGCAAAGCTGGAAGGATAAATAACGCTAAGGCAGGGAGGGGGTTGAGGGTGCCTGAGCGCCAGGCTGCACGGCTCCTGCACTGATCAGCGCTGCACGATGCAGACAGCAGAGGAGAAGGAGGAGGAGGAGGAGGAGAGGAAGGAGGAGCGAGCGGGGGAACAGACTGGATGAGGCTCGCAGCTCTCAGTCTCTCCTCTGCGCTTCGAGAAGCAGCTTCTCTCTGCTTTTCCTCCCTCCCTCGCGCACGCCAGCGTTCCCACTCCTGAGCTGACGAAGAGCGAACGCAGCAGCCGAGGGGCTCGCTCGCTCCAACTCCTCCCGCAACATGCTGCCCTGGAGAAGGAATAAGTTTGTTCTGGTGGAGGATGAGGCCAAGAGTAAACCCAAGAGCCTGGGGACTGGGCTGACCTACCACTCCATCCTCTCCTCTCTGCTGCGCTCCTGTCCGGACTTGCTTCCCGACTGCCCCTTCGACTGGGTGGGCAGCATCTTCCACACCAAGCGGCAAAAGGTGGAACTGAACAAAGAGGAGCCTGTTTACAATGTGCGCTACCTGGGGAGCGTGGTCACGATCACGGCGAAGGGGGACGGCTGCACCCAGGAGGCGGTGGCCAAGATCTGGGCGAGGAGCAACTACGGGGAGCAGAGTGTCAAGATGAGGCTAACGGTGGGACCGCAAGGCATCCGGATGAGTGCTGACAAATCCGGGAAGAAGAAACCCATCCATCTTTACTCTCTGAACAGAATCACCTACTGCAACGCGGACCCGTGCCGGCCCAAGATCCTGGCTTGGATCTACAGGCACCAGGTCAAGAACATGGCCGTGGTGCTCCGCTGTCACGCCGTCCTGGTTAGCAAGTCGGAGAAGGCCCAGGCCATCGCCCACAGCCTCTACCAGAACGCCACCTCCGCCTTCAGCGAGTTCAAACGTCTGAAGCGTCAGAGCGATTTCCGGCACTGCCAGCAGCAGCTGCTGGGCGAGGAGGCGGTGCCCCTGATGCCACTGAGGAGGCTGCTGAACGGGCAGTGCCACTACAGACCGCCCGCCGACAACCCCGGGACTGCCGCCCGCCTCTGCTCCATCACAGAGGAGGAGGAGGAGGAGGAGGAGGAGGAGGACGGCGAAGACGAGAAGCAGGAGGTAGAAGAAGCAGAGCAGGATGTGGAGCAGCAGCAGGAGAAACAGAAGGTTTTAACAACAAACACAGACCCGACTCAGCTGTTATCAGAGTTGGACATTGGGGATATTGCCAGACTGGAGCAGTGCCAAATCAACTTCGTCAGCGACAGCAACAACAACACGTTTACATTTATAACCTCTCTGGTGTGACAGTAACGCGGCTTAAAGAAGGCAATTCTGCAGCACCACAGTAACACATTCCTCTCGTTGCCCTTCACCGGTACCCCACTCAGGCTCCCTCCTGCCCCGTCCATGTAATGTGAAGTGTTTACCAGAAACTTCTCCTACTGCCGGGTGGTAGAGAAGCAGCAGCAGCAGATCGTTCTGTGGGAGTGATTTCTATTCCGGCCAGATGGCTCAGACGCCGGTTTGACTGTAGCAGTTTGGGAAACTGCGTGTTTACAAAGAGGGCTGGTGATGCACAGACTAACGATAGCACAATGACGAGTGAGGACAACGGTTTGAGAAAACACGCCAGCGCTGACGCTGAGATCGCTGACATGCGGGTCACATATTGATCGCAGCAGCAGGCAGGATGTGTTTATCAGTCCTCTCTCTCTCTTGTTTTTGTGAGTATAATTAACGCCGTGTTTGCCAGCAGGGACATTTTTTCGGATCGACTTGTAATATTTTTTCAGGGAGGCTCTTTGTAAATTTGTGTAATTTTTCTAATCTGACAATCCTCACTGAAGCTGTTCACAGACTGACCTTTCCGAGTGCTCACAATCACGAGAAGAACTTTACTACGGTTTTACTAATGATCACAGCCGACTAATGAATAAGGCTGTAATTTAGGAAGCAAGCCATTCAGTCGACGTGTTTATTGCTGTCATCCGTTACCGCCCCGATCATTTATGCATGACGTGTCAGCAGCAACCTCTTCATGCTGAGCTTTTGTCCTTTTTCATCTCTGATCCTTCGGCTTCTAAAATGAACACTGTGATAAATGAGTGACCAGGGACAAAATACAGACTATTCATGCAGCAATGTCTTATTCAATGTGATGCATTTTTTAATATGCATATTTCTGTGTCGCCTGGTTTTCCGAAACAACCCAAACAGATCTCAATTTGCCATTTCTGTGCTCTTTTTAGCCAAGTTTTGTTAGTGCAGTTTTTCCACATGAGCCCTTGCAAAAATGCAGATGGACCCTCACGATTTACCACAAACTGTTTTGAATATGACTTTAGCTAATTTCCTGTTGGTTATATATGTGCTACTGTCTAACGATGCATTGTGATTATTATGAGATGAAGCTATTTATTTTCCAACCACGATGAATAAAAATTACCCTCACTTGGGTTTCCTTCTTGAATCTCGGAGGGAGGGTATTTCTAGATGTTTTCAACGAGATTATTCAAATGAATCCTACAACTCTGCGTTCCACTCGTGTGCATTTGCATGTTTCTGATGTGAAAATGTGTGCAGCCTAAACTTCAAAAGACAAAAAAAAAAAAAAAAAAACAGCATAGCATAGCATAATCTACGTCATGAACTATAAAACTGCCTAAAAAAAGACACAGAATGTCAACTTTAAACTGCCAGTCAGTCCCATTAGACGTTAGTGTGCTTTGATACATTTTTGCAGGCCTTGTACTGGCTTTTCAGCCTTTTACTCTGAGGGGAGCAATTAATCAGCGCACTGAATCGTTGGGGAAATGAACATAAAGCACCTGCCTCGGCAGGACGGCTGTCAGGCTCTGACAGGAGCGAGTGATCCAAAACGGGTACCGGGAAGTTGACTCACCCATCAACCATTTTACTGCAAACATCAGCCATTTTAACGATGGCAGAGTCTTTAAAATGCTTTCCTGGAAATCACACAAACAACAGTGAAAGCATGTTTGAGTTGTCGCTTGCGGTCGTGCAGTTTCCAGAAATCAGCATCTCTGTCTTTGAACAACAATGAATTCATTTTTATACCCCACATTATATCATCTCAATTAAACATTGCAGTGCAATAAATATATTAATGCAGTGGGGAGTTATTGATGCTAAAACTGGGCATAAATTCAGTTTAATTGTCTGACATAACAACATCAAAAGCTGTTTGATTAGACAGCGGAGCGTCCTCATTGAGAATTCTGCCTTTGAGGAGGATGAAGAGGTGCTGCTGCTCTGTGGATGAAAACAGAATCATTTTGAGTTGGTTTGAATTACTCAGATGGATTATTCTGAGGGGATACTTTCAGCTGGAACCTTTAAGATCAATAGTTTTCTCTTCCTGGAACAAACTACGTCTGAAAAAGAACAGAGTCTAATGTCAGCAGAGAGATGCTAAAGGATTTCTGTGCCCTTGCTGCAAACTTAAACTCACATGAAGGATAACTGCAGAATCTGAATATTAAGATAAACCAATTGTGTTTTCATCGCTTTATTATACTTTCCTCGCATTTGAACCTCCAGCCGTTTCGACAGACTTCTGCTCTGAACAGATAAACACTCACATGCACACGCAGTGCACAGTGTGATAAAGCCAGAGTGTTTGCTCACTGACATTCATGCAGAAATGCGTTGCGTCTGACATGCTGCCAGTGCTATGTTAACATGGAGTGGTTAGCAGAGGAGGCACGGTGCTTTTATGTAAACATAACTCTTGTCAGGCAAGCAGAAGAGAAGGAGCAGATGGCAGCAGCAAGGTGCACGCCGGGCTTTATCACACTCATCTTCCAGAATAACAGGGGCTCAAGCCCAGATCCAAAGCTCGTGTTTTGTAACATCGGCAGCCGCAGGGGACGCTCTTGAAGAACACCCAAATCTAATCAAACATGGCAGACACCGGCCTGTCGGGTATCGCGCATAACCGTGCTGTCATTTTTACAGCAGGGGGTCTTTGGAGACCCAAAAAGCTGCTTCTGCCTGCACACAGCTGTTGAAAGGCTTTCTCATCCCAGCGCAGCACCTGGGAGGCAATGCAGGGGGGTGAGTGACACCACCGCAGGCCCGCTCGTCTCCATCACGACGAGGAAGAGCAGAGGAACAAAACGTTGCGTCCCAGAGCAGCTGGCAGCAGGTGGCGGTCCATTTTGTTCCAGTGAGAGTTGCACAAAAAGAAAGTTTTAAGCAGCTTCTGAGCGAGGACGGCAGAGAGGAAGAATAGGAAGGACACTGTGGATCCACGAGACTCTGCTCAGTAACACAGAGATTAACAGAACTGAGACCTTGTAAAATAAAAAAATTGCTGTACAGAAATTTTATTCCATATATTAATCACCTTATTTGTCCCACAAAATTGAATTAAAAGATAAAATAGGTCTTCATCCCTTATAGAAGGTCCAAAATCACTGCTTGGTTTGGATTAAAATTACTTCTTTGTTAAAGACCCTTTATGAAACTCAAGTTTTTGACATGTCCATATGATGTTTTTATATGCATCAACACATATTATGAGCAAAAAAAAGTCAACACACAGTCAACACCATGGCTGAGCATGAACCAACAACAGTCTCAAAAACACAGATTCAGACAACGGGTTTCATGTGACACATTCCTCGGAGGCCGACCCTGTTGACCTGCAGGGTGGGGCTCTGAGGTAAAGTCAGGTGTAGCTGCGTATTGGTATTCTGCCAGCTAAGCTTCACTATTTTCTTAAAGGATAACTTTCATTTTTTACAGCCTGGACTTTATTTCTAGCATTAAATACGACCATTTACTCACCCAGACAACTTTGGTGGCATTTGGAGTCGTTTTGAAGAAATTAGCCCCAGAGGAGCGGCGCATATATCCGTATAATGCGAGTAATTGGGGCACCCGTGCGTAGCCTCTATAAACGCATAATCTGCCGTGAAACTTGTTCATATTCCAATATTTTGTTATGATATGCTGGTGCTATTCCCCTCTGAGCCCGTGGTGGCATGTTATCAATATACAGCATCTCTAGACAACTACCTCTGACGTGGATGATGTCATTTTCGAACGCCGCGCGCTGCGAGCAACCAGCCACAACACGGCTAACTCTGCGGCGGTCAGCCAGTTTAGCTGTAGTTTGCGACTGTTATTTTTCACAAAATGGATGAATATTTTTCCGACTCTGAGGTGGTGGACGATGACTTTGTTTACAATGGACGTCCTTACCGTTTTGAGCCAGAGTACACGGACGAGGAGCTCGTTGAAAGGAGGACGCGGAGGCAGAGAGAGGAACAGCTGGCCAAACAACAACAAATGGCTGCGTGTCCACGAGTAGACGGTAACTGGTGGTGTTCTTGTGGACAATGTTCATCGATGACAACAGAGGAGGATGTGTCAATAAACGTCTGTATCACAACACTGGAGGATTTCCGCGCAATGATAAACCGGGCTGTGGTGGAGACGTTTTTCGTGTCCCTAAAGTGAACTGGAAGACCCAGCCAAAGCCTGCAGGACCAAATGGGCAACTTTCGATTGAGTAAGTAGCTTACACACATGTATAGATTGTTTATTTGCCTTGGTTTTGTTTGCCGGAAGTTTATCATTGCGCGGAAATCCTCCAGTGTTGTGATACAGACATTTATTGACACATCCAGATGCGTATCTCCTGGCCACAAGTCCCACTCTTAGCAACAGAGGCATTCCTCCTCTGTTGTCATCGATGAACATTGTCCACAAGAACACCACCAGTTACCGTCTACTCGTGGACGCGCAGCCGTTTGTTGTTGTTTGGCCAGCTGTTTGGCCAACAGCAGGCGGCGCTCGAAAATGATGTCATTCACGTCAGAAGTAGTTGTCTAGAGACGCTGGATGTTGATAACATGCCACCACGGGCTCAGAGGGGAATAGCACCAGCATATCATAACTAAATATTGGAATATGAACAAGTTTTGCCGCAGATTATGCGTTTATAGAGGCTACGCACGGGTGCCCCGATTACTCGCATTATATGGATGTACGCGCCGCTCCTCTGGGGCTAATTTCTTCAAAATGACTCCAAATGACACCAAAGTTGTCTGGGTGTCTAAATGGTCGTATTTAATGCTACAAATAAAGTCCAGGTTGTAAAAAACGAAAGTTATCCTTTAATGATCATTTGGGTTGCAGAGCTGCAAAAGGAGTCGTGGTCCCACAAGTATTTTCAAAGGTTCTGAGAATCCAAGACAGAGAAAACTCTGGAGCCTACGAGCCAACATGTTGGTGAGTTTATTTTTGGAATGGGAGAAACTTCATAACTTTGAGGTTCTTCATGAAGAAAACTTGCCATGATAAAGGTTAAAGGTCGTCCTCAGAGGCTGCAAGTGTAGCATTAGCAAGATAAGTTTAGGTGCTTGAAGTGCATGTGGCAGGTGATTCGTTTGTGTGTTTGAAGGTGTGGTAGGTGGGCACACAGGGCCAAGCGGTGGGTGAGCAGCGGAGGGGTGGGTGGAGATAGAGGAGAGGACTATTCGCATATTCAGAGATCCAAGCATAATAAATTGGAGCAAAGTTGTAGAGTTACATCTACATCTGCCTTTTTGAGACATTAAGTTTTTTTCCATGAAAAACTTCTAAAAATGCAGTTTTGATGAACAGAGATTACTTTTTTGGGAATTAATTGTTAAACGGGACTCAAAAACTTTTGGAGCCAAAAGCAGGGAGAGCCTGTAACGGTTTAATTTTTGATAAGATGACGAGAGGAAGAGTTGGAGAGCTGATCCACAGTTTAGGGTGGACGCTGGGTGAGACAGGCAGGGATTACGGATGAAAATGAACCAGAGACACCAGGAAACTACTGACTAACCTACAGCAAGGCCAAAGCTTGAGTACTTTTAGTGAATGTAGAGCCGCCAGAGTATATATGTACTGCAGGAGCTTGATGAGCAGATGGGTTGCAGGTGTGAAAGCTGATTGGCAGGAGGAGACAGGTGATTGGAAGCAGGAGGGAATGGAGAGCCACACCCAGACAGACTCACACACACACAGAGAAAATAAACAAGAAACACAAGTATTAACCAGTGACCAAGTCTTTATTATGGTATGACAACCGTGGTCACAAGAATAACATAATGACATTATTGTGGTGTCTGTCTCTGCACTTTAACAGAGATGATGAAGTTAAGCAGATGTAAATCTGTAAAGTCGGTCTTTCTTCATGTCTTTTGTCAGAAAATACTGTTTAAAACACTGGCAATAAAACAGAAACATCACGTTTGTGCCACTTGTCCGAAGTTTTCCGGCGCACCATCCTCTACGCTTCACTGTGGCGCATCAAACCGTGATGGGCTCGTTAGTGCCGCCAGAAAATGCCCACTGGGACTTCATGCTCTGCGACGACTGGAGTGGATCTCTTTCCCCCCAAAGGCCACAGTGGTGAGATTCACGCTCCATCCAAATTGTTTTCAAACTTTATTTTTTGGGTTTTGCAAGAGGAAGAACTTCAACGATAAGTGTGAGTGGTTGGTTTTCAAACGCACGTCTTGTTAACTTCGCTCCCCCCTGTTGAAGAGCAGCACACACTCCCTGAGCACTTCTATGGGACCGTCTCACACCATGGATGAGTCTTGAACGGAGGTATAAAACACCGTCACCTGACCTCCTCCTTTGCTCTCGTAATTCCTTCGCCTGCCAGAGGACATCGTGTCATCACTGATGAAACCGTCGTCCTTCTCCGGAGGACAGTCTACCCTTCCTTGCAACGTTTGATGCGCCTATCATTTTACCGTCGACGGAGAAAACTCGAGTTAGAGTTACAAGTTCAAATGATCAGGCAACCAAAGCTAACAAGCATCATTTTCCATCTCATGCATATCTTATAGCACATTCTGAGAAAAGATTTGCACACCTGGCAATTTGCAAATGAGGCGCCCTGTGTTTTGCTGCTCAGCAAATCACACCGAGACCGAGGCGCCTCTCTTTCTCTGCGTTGGTACAAACAACAAAGCTGCTCTCCAACGATAAGATGCGCATTCATGATTGCTTTCGGTTTGACAGACATATTTACAGTGTATATTATACAACACAACTTCACATAGGCTTAAAGCGATTGAGAGCTCATTAGAGTTAAGTTGTCAGATAATCTCCTGAGGCCACAACTGTTCCTGTTGAGTGAATGCTGCAGTCCAGACTCCTGCAGAAAAACAACAAAAAAAAAACCTTGACAGCCAGTGAGCATAACTACACAGCTAACTAATTCATAAGAATCAGGGATTAGTTACTGCCTTCAAACATTTATGGTTTTATCCCATAAAAACATAATAAGTGATGCCAAAATTGTCTGGGAAGAAGTCTGAGATGAAAAATCCCGCCTGAGGAAACTCGTGTGTGCATTTTGTTCAATAATGATATTCAGAAAAGAGAATAATATCTCTGTCGTCTCCTCCCTCCCTTCAGTGCGTGTTTTTGTAGCGAGGCAAAGGCTGCAGATAAATTTATGGTGGCAAAACAACTGAATCCTACAGTCCTGAATAGCGTTTCAGCCTGCTTCACTGCTCATCCCTGCTCTCCTTTTTGCTGCAGTTTATTGCAAATGAGCCACAGAAGATATTCCCTGCTCTTTCCACCGCTGTCCCGCTATTACAGCTGTTTAAATTCCATTTTACAAAACTGGAAATAGGTTATTTTGGTAATAATGTTACGCAAACGAGAGCTAAAATTTAATAACCCTGCCACACACCACCTGATGTCTTTCTACCACAGGCTACAGAGGGGTAGGATTGCAGGAAGGGTGCACGTTGTCCACTGATGTCACCAGAGAGCCATAACACAGACTAATTATGAAGTCAATAACCTTGGAGCACAAGTTTGTATTTCCATTGTGTTCTTTTATGGTACCCAGTTGGACAAGGGCACTGCTCATGTCCTTGTGGGGTCTGCTTAAATTGCATCGTGTTTGTTGTGCTTGTGCGTCATCAGCTTCACTGATTGTAATGATGAGATGCATCAACCGTCCTGTCTGACACCTGTGATAAGGTATACACTGACTGCTGTCATCAGTGCTGTCAGCAGTGCGCACAGAAAAACACAGATACGGATTTAAAGAGTAAAATATGAAGAGATAGATAGATGAGAAGATCAATACCTGTAACAAGCTCAACAGGACAAGGAGACTCACAAAAAACAGCTCGCAGTCAGCCTAAATCAGGCAAGAGTCCAAGCAGAGTCCGAGGTCCACAAACGAGCTGCCATCAAGACGTAGGCTGGCAGGCAGATTAACAGGCAGGAAGAAAATGTCTGGATCGCTCTGCACAGAGACGATCTGGCAGAGGATTGTAAGGACTGAGCAGTTATGTGTATACAATGCACTATATTAACCGAGTGATTAAGGGAATGAGGGGCAGGTGTGCTGGCAGATGGTGATCAGCTGATGTCTGAAGTTTCCATCCAACTTTAACACAAATTTTGTTAAAATTCTCAGAAAAAATAAACAAAAGAAAATGCTAATTGATTTCTCATCTACTAGTGTTGATGGTGCAAATATTAGGAATTCCTAATTCTCCAGGTGCAATTAAAAGATTGCAGAAGAAGAGGGTGCAACATCTATATGCATTTAGTGTGAGTTAACAGAATATTGAACATAGAGCCCTGAGAACAGATACACTCCTATTAAAACAGCACCAGTCAAACGTAACTAGAGACCTATGGGGAAAACCTGATGGAAATATGACATTTACATGCATTCATTTATACCTAATTTACGCTATACATAAGTTATTCGCAGAGTCGCTTTTAAATGCACGTCATGGCATTTTGTTTTTATCACTAAATCAGAACATTTTTGTGATATTTCAACTGGACAGTGGCTTGACTCTTATTGAGATATTGCATTGGAAGCTAGAAAAAGAGAGAATATCATGGATGCGACACCAGGACTTGGCTCTCTATTGGAAACCACAGCCAGGATATAGTTAGCTTAGCTTAGAATACAGACTACAAACAGGGGGAACCAGCTAGCTTGACTCAGCCACCAAAAGCTCACTAAAATTCACATAAAGATTTTTGTTTGGAATCACAAATATGTGATTTAACTTGAGTTTTATAGTGAGCTTTGGAGGTGATGAGGGTTTAACTTTTGGACAGAGCTAAGCTAAGCTAACTGTCTCCTGGCTGTAGCTTCATATTCATCCTAATAGGGAGATATGCACGGTATCAATCTTCTCATCCAACTCAGCAATAAAGCTCCCATTCTTCACTCAGCTGCTTCTCCCCTACTTGTAGCACTGTCTCACATTAATAGCATCTGACTGGGTTGCACTAATTATAATGTACTCTTCACTGTCACTACACACATAATCCAGCATAATGCCACAAATTGCTTTTTTCGCTTTGGTTTTTGTATGAATAATTTAATGAATAAAAAAAAAACTTGTCATCCAACTCTCAGAAAGAAAGCCAGTAAGAGTGTGACGCCTGCTGTTCCTTTAACAAACATGAGACACAAGCGCGATGAGATCAAGTCTTTCAAATATGGCGAGGTGTTGCTCCGTTTCTCAAATGCCTTTCCTTTCACCTCCTCATCGTCTCGTAACGCAGCTATCTCAGATTAATGACATCCTCTGGCTTCCAATAAAGATAATGTACCCTTCAGACATCTTCTTTGTCTCTGATTTAAACCACTGCTGCAGATAAAGGGACGACTAACATTACAGTCATGTCATTCGCCTCCTTGCTGAAGGCTCCTTATGTGCAGCTCTCTCACCAGGGGGCAACAGGAAAGTAATTGGCTGCAATTATCATCACATTCGCTGCTATTTGCAGTAACAGTGGAGGTGTGCATGTCATTATACCTGTGGGTCTCTGGGTTCAGTCTGATGCAGAGTTTTTAGCTCTTTGATCTCTTGGTAAAAGGCATGAATAATATCACAATGAGACGGAAGCACTCTGGAAAAGAAGAAAACAAGGCTCCATCAAAAAGAAAAAAAATATATCCCTATTCACCCCTGAGGCATTTTGTTGGACAGTGAAGAGGCAATCAGTCCAGCATCCGTTTGTTTCCAAGTTTCCTATTACCTGGGGAACGGAGAAACAAGGGAAGCAGGGAGCAATCAGGCGCACACACAAACAAACAGTCATAAAAGAAACTGGGCCAAAACACACACACACACACATGCATGCATGCACAACGCTGGGGGCATTTCATTTAGGTAGACAGCGTTTGAAGATAAGATAAGGCCTTTTTTTCCCTATCTTTGATGAGCTACAGAGAGTGGCAGGTGGATAAAGGGGGCAGCAGGAGTGGGTGGACTTGGCCGGCATGTGAGTGGGTTGGCACATGCCACAGAGGAGGCCGTGCATGGACACGAGCCACGGTCACAGTACCTGAATAAACAAGGATGCACAAAAACAAACAGGCCAGACCTTTGTAGCTTATTAAAGGGGACAGGGGACATTTCTAGTGAGGACAGCTTTATTTCACTCTATGCACTGCTGACCATCAGTGTTTGTAATTTATGGCTGATTTAAACCAACTTTCCCTTAATTGAACTTCTCTTTCAAACAAACCAGCGTACACATCAATAAGACAGAAAATACAATATAAGTATACAAGGCTGTAAGACTGCAGACTCCACATATTCAGAGTATAGGTGTAACATAAAGCCTACTCATGCATTTCAGCGCCAGAACAAGCCCATCATTTCACTGTAGATCCTTTATTCAGAGTGTGGGAGTAAACTGCACAGGATTCGAGCTCCAAGGAATCGTATTATGTATGAATTGTTGACACACAGAATAGAAAGGGCTTAAAATTTCTGTTAATGAATGATATTAGAAGTCAAGTTGCTGGGAAGGATAATGTTGGAGACTCTACACTGAAGAAAGGAAAATACTCATCCCTCATCATGGCCTTTTTAATCCCCTGCATAAAAGAGGGAGGGCACGCACCCGTCCACCTGCTGAAGGTGATGAAGCTAACTGTCGAGCTAACAATGAAGCAGACGCTGTGCTCTGCAAATATTGCCATTTGAGTGTTTGTGCAGACATTTAAAAAAGTGAGATCCAGAAATTATTTAACGAGCAGAGCATTCTGCCCGCTGGTGCTGGACAGCTCACGTCAGAATCGGAACAAATTGGTGAACAGCTGGGAGGTGAATTCAATCAATAACTACTGTATATCCCAGGTGATGTCAGTGCAAGTCATATCACAGCCTTGTTCCCATGCATTGTTCATATTTGTTGAATGATTTCTGTGCTGAATAACCTTCATGAAATTTAAAGGATCATCAGTTCATCCATTAAGCACTGAGACATTTGACTCAAAACCACAAATGTGAACCTTAGGGTGGAGACAGAGGGAAAAGTAGGTGATCAGTCAGTCGGCTTCATCTATTGGGCAACATGAATGTCTGCAGAAGCAAATGCACTCAGTAGTTATGTAGATATTTAAGTCTGACGCAAAGTAGAAAACCAACCAATGAACTGATGGACATCTCAAAAGTCCGGCTGTCCAAAAAGCTACATAATGATTTTTGAGCTTTCGAGGGTCGTTTTGTAAATCTGTGCAACTCTTTTTTCCACAGCTAAATTAAATTAGCTCGCACAAAATAATAAAGATATTTAATAACACCTACTCATGGGACAATTTAGGAATTTTCCTTTTTTTTTTTCTTGGGCTGTTTCATCAGTCTAATGCTTCCCGAACCAGAGGTATTGCGTTCCACTTGGATTACCCCATTTGGCGATTTACATGCATGACAAATCCCTCTTGCTCTCTCAGACAGTGCTCGCGTTCATTCGGGATCAGCAGGAAGTCATTACAAAACCTGCCAATCTACACGGGGTGCAACCTTGAAGCTGAGGTTAAAGGGCGCATCGTCATCAGAGGCGTGCTTCAGCAAAGGAGAAGACAGATTAAAGACGCAACGTGTTACATCACATGAAGATTTATGTCAGGCTGAAAGACGTCCAGAATTGGCTTTGTTTATTTTTAACGGCAGCGCATGAAACGTAGCTGCATGAACATTCATGCATAAATATAAATTTACCGTGGCTGCATTTAGCTCGCACGCTCATTTATTAACAGCCCAGTTTTCTTCATCGTTTCAGTTGAGGTGAGTGTCCTTGAATCCATTTTGTCAGCTATCTCGCCGCCACCGAATGACATGCAACTCTGAAAACGTTGACAAGAGCTGCAGGGGAATATTCATGCACCACACACACACACACACACACACTGTAATGCTAATTAATTTCAAAACTCCTCATCTCCTGTGTCTGGGTTCGGAAGACAGACAGCCATCAACGCAGATCACTCAGAAAATGCTCCCTGAATATTCTCCTGCCTTCTGTACATGCTGTGCTCGATTTGAGTCTTCGTTACCTGTCGCAGGTAGAGACTGTACCTGCTGTTACCCTGATAAATATCTAACTTATTTAAGTTGAGCTGATATTTGAATTGTCCTCACTCTTTGTGTGAGGAAATATAAACTATGACGCTATTGCAGCATATTTGTTGGGCTTAGTTTTACATTTTTCAAAAGAAGATAAAACCAGTGGCTGAATGGATTTGTAATTGTACAAACACAAAGTACAAAATATCTCCATGCACACTTAAAAACGACTCCAGTAGTGTAGTGAGCTTATTTTCTTTTTGCACTGTTAACTTAAAAACACAAACTATAGCAGTGAATTATTTATGTATTTTTAGTTATTTAACACGTGCAGCGACAGACTGCTGCATCCACTGTGTAAGCAGGAACTCCCCTCTCCTGTGTTGATGTTGTTTCACATCACAACATCTCAAACCTACTTTTTGCACTACTCAGTTATTCATGTTAACATTTGCTTATATCCAGTACATCTGTGCAAATATTTCATGCAGTAATCCATATTTTTTACTGTTCTTATATATATTTTACTGTTATATACTTTTCTACTGAGCATATATGAAGGAGGGTGTCAGGCTAGCATTAGCTGTCCTGTAATCTCAGCAGACTGTATGTTAGCATGATTCAATTACAACACATAGAAAGTAAAAGCACAGATAGTGCTAAGTGGCTAACAGCGTTGGGTATACTGGAGCTGAAGTATTAACTAACTACACACAATTATTGCAGAAAACAGATACGACTTAATTTCTTAATTTTTCGTTATTGCAATTAAGACTAGTTCATGTCAAGCCAAACATGGAGTATATACTGACTTCTTAACAAAAACGGATTGTCCAACTTCTGTCAACTCTGCAGAATGTTAGCATTAGACAGCATTAGTATGGCAGGGACACGCTCAAAGATTGAAACAAGCTTTAATCCCTGCTGATGTGGAGCTCCTGAGATGTATGAATGTATAAATGGAGCTGCCATTTTGTGAGAAGACTGCCTAAGTGGCGCCTCAAAACCTCAAAATAACCTCTGTAAAAAAAAGTTTCATCTTCACAGGTGAAGTAATGCATCAAAATAACAAGTCTAAAAGCCAGGCTCGAGGTTTGCTTTGAAAAATGACAAATGAGGGCAGCGAATATGTCTTTCTCCACAATTCAGAGCTGCTCCTCACATTTAAAAGGCAGCTATGGGTAAAATGTATATTTTGGTTATGTAGCTTGGTGGGTAAAATATGCCATTCTCATTAACCCTATGAGATGGTACTGTCCTTTTAGGGTTAAGTAACATTATTTACAGAGCAAAACATCACAAAAGGAGTCAGGCAAATAAATACAGACATAAATGCAGACTTAGGAAGAATAAAATATAACATAGAAATAAATTGCAATAACAGTAAATACAAACCTGACTCTAAAAAAGTCGGGACACTGTAAAAAAATGAAGTAAAACAGAATTCAGTCGTCTGCAAATGGTTTTACGTAGTGTTCCTGAGTCCATGCAGCAACATCCTTTATCCAATCGTGTTCACAAAGAGGTGAAACTCGCTCCATCCTTGCTTGTGAACCACTGAACCTTTCCAGGATGCTCCTTTCATACCCAATCATGATGCTATCACCTGTTACCAATCAACCTGTTTACCTGTGGAATGATCCAAACAGGTGTTTTTGGAGCGTTCAGCAAATTTCCCAGTCTTTTGTTGCTCCTGTCTCGACTCCAGAACAAGCAGATATTTACAAAAATCAATTAAGCTGATGAGGTCAAACATATATATTGTCTTTGTGTTGTTTTCAGTTGAGAATATGTCAAAACAAGTTATCACATTTTATTCATGTTTTTACACTGCGTCCCAACAACCTGGAATTAGTGAACACAATCCAGTTCTCCTGAATACAATGTTGGAGGTGAGAGCCCATTCATTCTTATAAAAGCTGCTGAGGGGCGCATGAAGCCAAAAAAAAAAAAAGTCCTGCAGTGAACAAATTACCGGGATGACTGCACACTGTGCATGCTTTACTGACCCAATGCGTACTAATGCGACTTCTCCTGGCCCAGCTGGCTAACATCCGGTTTAGCCCTCCGCTAACTTGAATGTGGATAAAATGACTCAGTCGTGCAGCTCTTCTAGACTGTTGTCAGACTGAATGGGAGTCATTTCACTTGGGTTGTGAAGCTACCAAAAATTTATCCTCAGAAATTCAGCTGCTTATTTCGCTACGTAAGCTTATGTGCATCACATGACACTGTAAATATACAGTTTGGCCACTATGTCAAACTGGCTTTCTAAGGGCTTTGAGAAAACCAAAAACAGGAAGCCATCTTGTTTACTGCAGCACTGACATATATGATGGTTTGCAATCCCACATACCTTTGTTTTTTTAATTAATGGACAAAATTAAACCATTTGTTTATATTGTAATGCTGAAATGTGCATCCTGTGCCGGCTTAGTTTCACCAGCCTACAGGCTACTTGTCAATTTTATCAGCACTGGAGACCAAAACCAAATGAGTTGGATCTGAGGTGTTCAGTTGCACACATATTGCAGGACTACGAGTGTTTAATATTACAAGACAGAGAGCAGTCGGCGTAAAATGCGTGTGTGTGTGTGACAGAGAAGGTGAGAGTGCCAGCATGAAAGAGAAGAAAATAATGGAAAGAGAAAGAATTAAAGAAAGATGCAGCTTATTCGTTTTAAGCAAACATAGATTTTCTTATCACATTTAAATCACATTTCGGTTTAATTCCAAGCCCACACAGTTCTCTCCAGACACAGATTCTGTCCTCAGGCTACGCTTTCTCTCTGGCAGACTCGTTCTGGCCTTTGATCTGCAAGTGCTAATCTACTGTATATGCACACTGTTATATAGCTCTGCCCTGCTGTATCAGCTCTGTCCCTGCACACTAGCTGTATAGACAGATTGATGAAGGGGATTTCATGGTGATTTATCACGGCTAATCAAATCAAACGAAATAGTCAGGTCACTTATGTAACATTCGTCAGTAGCAGGGGCTTACTTCGTGCTCATTCGGAGCGCTTGAAATACAGTACATGCAGCTGAACAACACAATCTCCTTGTGTCTATCTATCTCTCTATCTATCTATCTATCTATCTATCTATCTATCTATCTATCTATCTATCTGACTGAGAAAAAATTATGTGCTCAATAAGTTTCAGTGTTTCTTGTCCAAATAAGAGCACAGTAATGAGCTCTGGTACTCAGTTCTACCATGGATGTATTATAAGAACTAGATACCAGACTACAGTTCACTTGAATGAAAACTACAGAGCATGAGCCAAAATAGTTTTCTAGCCTCCAGGCTTGCCTCTGTATTGTGGCACAATGGTGAAGGCAAGATATCCGGAAACGCTCAGTGGATAAAGCACGGTGCACTGGAGAAATGTTGCGCGTTGTGTTTTAATTTCGATAATGGCAAACACGAATTAATTGAGCACAGAAGGGATTTTTGTGACTTTGATTTAAATCTGCAATAACAGGTTTTTTTGGCCTCTTGGGAGCAGCAGAAACAAGCTGTGAACACAACGCCAATATATTATGAACCTTTTAAGTTTACATGGGGAACTGGACCGCAGACAGTTGCCTTATTACACATCAGGCAGATATGAAGCAACACTGTCGTTCATTTAGAGTTGTGTTTCTGGCCGCTGATGAATTTAAGTCTAATATTCACTCTCCTTTTAGCTCTGTTTTGGTTGTCACCAACCCCTGAGGGAAATACCTGCAGCTTTTGCAGCTAAATGCTCCACAATCTTCACCAGCTTGTGGAAAACTAGCATGTCAGGAGCCCTCTCATCAACAAATATTAAAAACTATCACACTGCTGCTGCATGTCGCCATAACCAGCGTCATCATTGAATTGTAGCCACTTCAAATATTCCTTGCATGATCATAATTTCTCTATAAAAACCTTTTTATGTGTTCCCAATCGATAATGCTTTTTTCTGAACATCATTTTAAGCAATCAAAAATTTTAATAATCATACAAGTGTGTGAGGTCAATGATAAAAATGCCAGTTTAGTTTGCATTCTTTGCATTCTCCCATATAATCCCCTATCTCGATTCTGCCCTTCTCAGTCCATTGCAGTCTTTTTTGCTCAGCTTCCCAGCGGACACGTATGAAATGTCATCTGTAGATACGAGACAAGCAGCAAACCCTGCGGACCAGGCAGGCTTGTGAGCAAGTTTAGCATGGCCAAGGATCATCTCCATTTAGCCATGAACCAGGCTTTGCTCTGCAGTGTCCTCTTAACTTCCCAGGGACTCTTCAGGCGGAGACAGCTCCGCAGCCACAGAGCTGTGACCCTGAGCGTCACGGCGGAGCTGGCTGCCGCACAGCTTGTGCCAGACAGAAATATCAGCATCTAATAACAGAGCAGCACATTGAGAGTCTCGTTTAAAGGGAAAGTTAGATTTTTAGCAGGGGGAAAGCTGTTCTACTAACTCTACTACCTAACCATGCAGGAAAGACTACAGCTAGAGTCACGTTAGCAGCTCTATGAGACTGTACTTAGGCACTGTGGTGTGTTTGAGATAATGCTAGCATCAGCATACTAGCACACTCACAATGACACGGGTAACATTCTGGTATTTAGCATGTGCAATGACTGAATTATTCTAGAAAAGAAGTGCACAACATGTTGTCCAACCATGTCAGAAATCAAGTGTTTATTGCTGATCGGAACGGCCAGAATCGAAGACAGAGTGTTGATTACGTGTGTTAGCATTTTACATTTCTTAATAGCACTAGAGGCTGATGGGAAATTAGTTTTGCAGGTATTGTTCAAATTCAAATTTTGACCTGATTGTGGCACGATGTGACAAATTTGATACAAACATTCATTTACCCTATACACAATTTTCAGCATATTTCAAGCTATATTTCACTCAATGCCACAATCGCCATGCACACGTTGGTGCTTGAGGAAAGTTCAGGGGATCATCAAAGTCATCAGGGTACGTCCTCTAGCAACCATGAGGTAGATGATGAAATATTTCACTGGAACTTTGATCTGCTGGCGGCATCAGGTGGAAGGTCGGGGCATCACCAAAGTACTTTAGATTCATCCCCTGGGCATCATGAATATCTGCATCAGATTTCATAGCAAGCCATCCAGGTTTTTCAGATATTACATTAAAAACAAAACAGTCACAGGTTCACCAGTCATTAGGCTTCATCCTCTGAGGACCATGACTATCTGTACAAAACTTCCTGATGATCCGTTCAGTCGTTTATGTTAGATTTCAGTCTGGACCAAACTTGTGGGCTGACTGACCTACTGACCCAAACATCCATCCCTAGACAGACAAAGGCTAAAAGGCTAAAAGTTAAAAATGCAAAATAAATCAGAACACCCACTCCTTCGAGGAGTTTTGAGAGGAGGCGCTGCCTGACCACAGACCGTCCATTTTAGCACCATTCAACATAGATGCAAATAATGCCTGACTCTAAATATGAAGAAAACTGGGTAAAATGGGTAAATTCTGGCCTGGGGAGATATAAAAAATCAGAGTTGCTATTCAGAAAGTTTGCAATTTTTTTAAAAAAACATCCAATGACCTCAATCTGCAGCTGAAAACTTCGCATTTGCACATAGATGTGGCGACATTCATGCCGTATTCAATAGCAGCTCTGCCTGGAGAAAAATTTAAATTGATTCCCAAATCTCACCACATCCTCGTACGGCCGATATCGATGATGGATGTCAGTCACAGGCGTGAAAACCCTCACATTAAAATGTTGTCACAGTGTGTAAAGAAAGGAAAAAAAAAAGGTGATAACAACCCCTCTAATTGTTAGGAACAGCAAACCTGACAGAGGGAGATAGACTGAGACGCTGTTGTCTCCACTGTCGTGCCGATGTGTTTTTCTGCCTGTTTATTGCTTTCTGGGAGTATTTCAGTGATGCGTACTGAAAACAATTACCTCCAATCGTGTAGGGAGAGTAGCAGGATGTGCTGCTAACAAGGCACTGAACAGCAGAATATGAATGCTGCAGTGCACACAGCGAGCCACCTCAAGTCTTCATTACTCATCCATGTACACTATTTGTCGAGAAGGGGAGGGAATGGCGCGCTATGTCACACCCTCCATAATGACCTGAGAAGAACTTATCTAGTGGATAAGACAAATGAGCTTTTATACATTTTGACCATCTGGGTTTGGACACAGACGTGATATTTTCTTTAACTTCATTTCCGAATCCGAAAAGCACCATCTGTGAAATCATCGAGAGACCAAATTTGGAGCTGCTCCACTAATAATTAATGGCAAGCGGGATTTTCGGGGACTCGGAGTTTAGCTGAGTGTCTTACATCCAAATTCGCTTTTATTTTATTCTATATTTTTTACTGTAGTGCTCGAGGCCTTCAGCTCAGAGAAGGCATTGCTATCTCCACCCGATTTTCATTTATTGTCAGTGAAGCGGCTGTAGGATTTGATGTTTTCCTGGATCACCATGGCAGCCTGGGCTCCCTTGTGTCTTGCTTGGAAGAATTTGTCATGTTCAAAAGCCACAAATCCTTACCCTGAGGAACAATCCAAAATCCACATAAACAATCATTACCAATGCTCTATTTTGTCATGAGTTTCAGTTGAATTTTATTGTAAGCTGAATTTACATCTGACGTCAATATTTACTTTCATTTTTTCATTTTTCCCTCCCAACATTAAAACTTAAGACTTACTCATCAGGCAGGCGACATGGCCCTGAGCCTCCACACCATATGCTCAGCTCTCTGAGCATATGGTGTGAAATTTTTGGGGCTCCTGCAGTTCTAGCTCGTGAGATTAGTTTCTAATCTGAGTTAGAGATTTGGCCTTTTCCACAAGGAATCAGCAAGGAAGGCAGCCCTTCCCCGAACTTGATCGGCTGTAAAATATGTCAGGAGAAGTGCCTCAGCTTTTTCATTAGTCCCATCGCTAACGTCAGTTAAAGGAATACACATAAAAACACGGAGAATACTGTAGATGTAAACCTATAAAAGTGATGATTTAAAAAGTGATGCATACTGTACGATATTAAAGAAAGGAGTCTACTTTCATTTTACAGACAATAAAACTTCAGTACTTGATAGTTAAAATACAAGCTTCCAAAACACACCAGAAGATGTGATACGATGCTTTAGTGGAGATGTAAGAAATTAATGAACTATCAAGATAATGAATACGATATGCAATTCATATTGTTTCATTTTATTAGCACTACTCTTCCTTTGTCAGCTATTGTAATCAGTGGATTAGCCCTGTGTGTGCTAGTCTGAGATTGGAAGTCCTGGAAAGCTATTAACTGGTATGGAGGCTCCATGTCAGCCCACTCCACGATAAATTGGATCCGAAGGATTTACGGCATACCTGATTGCAGCGGCTTGGGGGTAATGAGAACCTTTTCAAATGAGATTGCCTTTGGGTGGGGGTATCGCCGGAGGGTCCTAACCTCTGCCCCCACCCCCCATGCATCTCTAACAACGCTGCAGACATTTTCAGTCACCACGTCCTGCTTCCATCACGTCAGCCGGAATAAGCACACCTGCCACCACAGCCAGACCCAACTTCCATTCAGCGGGCCTGTTGTAAATTCAGCAGCAGTCATATCAGCGCCTGGCAGCGGCTGTGGCTCAGCTAATCTCCTGAAGCTTTAAACAATGCGACTGTCAGAAGCAGGGCCTGCCAAGCCCCTCAGCTAAAGTGATCCCCAGCAACACTCGTCTCTGTGCTCTGCTGTGCTGCAGCCAGATGTGCAGTGCAGAAATGCACTGAGTGCTTGAAGCAAGTCAGCTACTGAAAAAGAACCTCATTCCTTCATATTTTAGCTGTGCTAGCTGTGTGGCTGTAGGGCGGCAGTGCACCACTTCAGTTTAGACGGAAATATTTGGAACTATTGGATACTTTTCCAAGAAACTTTGTTCAAGCATTCATGGTCCCCAGAGGTTAATCCTAATGACCTTGATGACCCCCTGATTTTTCCTTTAGCACCACCATGTGACTAACCTTTATGGTTCTCAGTGAAAAGTGTCCAGAATTATTGAAGGGATTGCAAGACAGTTATTCATGTGCCTCAGTGGATGAATCTAGATAACTCTACTAACTGACTTATCATATAGTGCCATCATCAGGTCACTTAACAAGTGAAATATCCTGAACAGTTGCCGGGGAGGGATTGGCGCAACATTTTGTGCAGATATTCATGGTTACCAGAGGATGTACCATAATGATTTGGTCAGTATTTGGGATTTGAGTCAAATATCGTAACAATTTTGGATAGATTACCATAAAATTTGGTTGAGACATTGGTGTTCCCCTCAGGATGAACCGTATAACTTTGGTTCATGATCAAATACCTGCAAAACTAATGACATTCAGCCTCAGCTGAACTTTGTGTTTTGTGACAATTAGCAAAGCTAGCATGCTAACAAACTAAACTAATAAATGGTAAGCATTATACCTGCTAAACATCAGCATGTGAGCATTGTCATTGTGAGCTTATTAGCATGCTGACAGCAGTTAGCTCAAAGCACTGCTCTGCATGGCTGTAGAATTAGTCTTGTTTCAAAATGTATGCATGTGTTTATTAGGCCACGTTCATGTGTTTTTCCTCCTTGAATATGAAGCATATGTTTTTTTTTTCTCCTCCGTCTTCATATATTCTGTTAACACAGTGAAGGGCACTGGGGAGGCAGACTGCAGATGAGATACCAAAGCCATTAGATAAATCAAATGGGCAGAATCAGTGGAGAGGAAGGGTATGGTGTAAATTTCCCAGTGTGTGAAAGCATTGCCTCCCACACTTGACACAGTTAATCATGGAGCTCTCACTGATGTCCATAAATAGCCCCACATTAGTCAGTTCACAGGGCCCCAGTGTCCTGCGTGAGACGCGTGGATGACACTGCTGTAACTCCATAACAAAAAAGTAGGAGTTGTTAGGTCCACACACTGAGGCCAAACACCGGCAACGTCCACTTCACTGAATCCATTAAACTTGTACTATTTATGAATGCTGTTACAGAGGACGGCCTCACATTCTGACCCTTTGTGGAGGAGATGAAAACTGGCTAATGGGATGAAAGTTAGGCTCCGGCTGAATATTCCTCAGGGAGATACGGCAAGGGAGAAAATTCGGAGCTGATTAAGATCATGACAGAGTTTTGATTCTACAACTCTTAGTAAAAGAGACAAAATGAAAACGTGTCTCCCATCTCTTCTCAAATTCACCATGATTTACAAATATAGAAAATACAATATAACTTTATTATCATCTCTTTAAAATACGTCTCACAAAATACCATATTTACCTTCTCTGGAAACAGACAAGATGATTTTGAATGATGAGAATTTAAATGTTTGTGCAATACATTCATGTTTATTTACAGTATATTTATACAGTCAACTTATTATTCTTCACCTTTGTCAGTTTTTATATTATTTCTCAATTACATTTGTGAGCCTGTGTATAGCCTGAACACATTTCTATTGCAAAATGTTCATTATAACCCATCAATTAGTAAAAGGTTGAAGAAACTTTTGTCATGACCCGTGCTATGCACGCCGGTTTTGTTTAGTTTTCCTTGTTTGATCCTCATCATTGCCTTATTTAGTTAGTGTTGTCTCAGTCTTGCCATGTTTTATGTAAGAGTTTTTGTATTGTCTTGCCTCATCGTGTTTGTGTTTTGTAAAGTTTCCCATTGTGTGTTCTCTTTGCCTGGTTTTTGTTACATCCTGTTTTATTTTGAAGGTTCTTGTTATGTGTCTTTGGTTTACTTTACTTCCTGTGTTTTCCCTCCTGTGTGATTGTCTGATGTGTTTCACCTGTGCGTCATTAGTTTTCCTCCCTAATGTATTTAAGTCCGTGTCTTCCCTTTGTCCTTGTCGGGTCGTCGTCAGTGCTACCATAGTTTCTTGTCCCCTTTCCGTCTGCCTCAGCCACAGCCACAGAAATAGTAATTGCCATAGTAAGTGTTTGTCGTGTGATTTCTTTGTCATGTCTGCGTCGTGTTCCATGTAAGTTTGTTTCTAGTTTTGTCATCGTCTCTTGTTACCAGTTTTAGTAAGCGTGTTTCTTTAGTGTGGTCTGCGTTACCTTGCCTTTATGTTACCTTGTCGTATTTAGTTTAATCATAGTTATAGCCACAGCCACTGCCAAGATTTCAGCTTTAGTTATAGTCCTAGCCTAGTGAGTGTTTGTTGTAGTGATTCCTTTGTTATGTCCGAGTTGTGTTTCGTGTATGTGTTCATCGTAGAGTTTTCTTAGTTCATGTTCGTGTTTCCGTTCAAGTCTGTTATCCCTTTATGTGTCTGAGTTTATGTCTGTGTCATGTCCTGAGTGAGTTTCCGTTTATTGTATTTTCCATAGCCTAGTTTTGTTTCGTAGGTATTCGCTTGATAGCCGATTTTCTGTTTATTATTGTAGTAATCTGTTTCTTTTGTGACTCTGCATAGTGATTATGTTCCCCTGAGTTTTCAGGCGTGATTTTGTTTCTGTAGTTTTGCCAGTTAAGTTCAAGGTCCTTCACCGTCATTTGTTTCTTCCTCCTACGTTTTCTGTTTACTTTAAGTCATTGATATTTCACTCATAGTCTTGTCTTTGTCTTTAGTCTTGCCGTGTAGTGTGTTAGTGAGTTTCCGGTGTTCCCATAGTCTTGTCTCTAACTCAGTTGTGTTGCGTGTTAATCCGGTGTTATCTTTGTTCTTTGTGTTTAATAAATTCGTTTATATTGGAATCTACGTCCCCACTGTGTCTGCATCTGGGTTCGACCCATAGTTCCCCTCATAGTTCCCCCTAAGTTCCCCCCTTCCTGACAACTTTTTTTCTTAATTTTAAGCTATTTTTTTCAAAGCCCAGTATCAAATCTCCTCTGTCTCTTAAGTAGTAATGTTTAATTAACAGTTGAATTTAACACATCCATCCTTTAAAAGGGAACTCCTCCAGCTGTGCAAAAGCTGATGAATTGCCTCAAGTGATGTCACTTGAGTCAATGCTGGTTGGGACTGAGGACCACAAGTTTGAATACGTAAAAAAAGTGAGTTTCCCAGACCTCTGTAGCTGCTCCTCATCTCTGCTTGAGGCTTCATCAGTCACTACTAGCATAACATGCCCAAAATCTTCAACGCGTTGCATTGTGGGTAATGTAGGCACCATGCTTTGATGAAGAAGAACGCATAAGAACAAAAAAAGATGATGTCTGTGGTTCTGCTGCATCAATTTTGATCCTTCGTGTGTTAACCTGCTCTCATGAGTCTGACAGTGGTTTAGGAGTGCAATGCTAAATGAGTGGAGTGCCCTTTAAATTAAATTCTCCAAGATACCTTAATCACCTTGTTAAAAAGTTTTTCAAAAAGATGATACTGTTTCATGTATTTACATCACAGTGGACGGTTTATGAAGCCAGAAACAACCTCAGAATCCACCCGGATGAAGACAGCCCTCAATGTTTGACTCACCACATGATGTACTGGAGAGGAGTTGCACAATGTACTCTAATCTTCACACAAACATTCACACATATTCCGCAGAAAGACTTTTACGTATGTTGTGTGATCTCAGTTGTCATCTCTAAAAACGGGTTGAACTGGCAGGAACAATTCTGAAGCTGATATTGAGCCATTTGAAAGCAGCACTCTCTGCAGCCAGCGCCTCTCTATTTCACCTTTATCTGTTTGGTCTGTTACTGATTTCAAAGTTGAATAATCTGTCGTTAGTAATGATATAATGTCAGTCAATTCCCACTAACATTTACGTGATTCACATTTTGGAGCTGAGGTACAGTAATCACCTGAGAGAGGACGGAGAGCGGCTGTGCAAATGTCAGTTAGATATTGCCTGTCAGAGTATGAAAATCCTCCTCTCCAGCTCTCCTTATAGAGGAGTCCTCATGGGGCAGCCTGGACTGGGAAATAATAAGCAAGCAAAGCTCTAATTGTTTCATACACAGTCAGGTTTTATGAACCCCTCCAACCTCAGAGCCACTCAAACCCCAAAGTGTGCCATTCATTAAAAATCTGCCTCTGCAAAATGCATCTTAAACCTTTCTGTGAGCCGAGATCAGACACACAGCTCCGGTCCAGGCACGCATGCCGTGTTTCTCATCCACCGAGAGCACCAAGGCTTTGAATAATATATGGCAGAATGTTACTTGACTTCATATATTATAATAAAGCTTTGTACACTGCACTATTTTACCACCACATTTACATGCAGCCTGTGCAGTACTTTAAGGCCCTGAAAACTCTCAGTCGGCTTCCTAGTGTGAGGCTCCTACATCAAGACAAAATAGTCTGCCAAAGTGAGAACATTTTTAGTGATTTCGATTGAGGGACTTTTAGAGAATCAGATGGACGTTGATGCTAATGAATTCACACAGAAGGAAAATATTTTCAATTCACTCAAATATGGATACATTAACCCCTTAACGCCGATTTTTGCAAATTCGCATCATACCGCTTTAATCCACATTGCAGCATGCAATAAAACACCCTGTGCAGACTCCGGATTGTACATCAACAATCAACGCAAACCATTTGACTATGAAGCCTACTTACTTGAAGCACAAAAATCAAGGTAAATGACCAAATAAGCACGATCCGAGCAAGTCAACGAACCTCGGCAGGCAAGACACTCTGCTTCTCATTGTCATTTGTAAGAGGAAAAGAGAAGACCATATTCTTATCCAGTGTGGCTCTTGCCCCCTTGCATTTCTAAATCAAGTGCACCAATTAGGGGTTGTTTTTTTATAGCAATTTTGTAATATCTGACAAAGATATTGTAAAATGCAATTAACCACAGGGGGCTGAAAGGGTAATATACTCTAATCTTCCTCACTATCATGACTCATGACTATTAAAGTGACTGAAGCTGAGGGAAGTACTTCATCGTTGTCATGTAGGAACAGTCCAGCTCATGATGAAAGCCTCTCTGAAAGTGATACAATGAGCTGAGTTTACTCAACACATCTCCCAGCGGAAATCTCAGCTGACTTGACTTATTTATTAAATTTTCAACCACCAAATATTTATATAACTACCAAGATGCATGAATCAGAGATCTCCACAGAGGCTCCCCTGATGGAGGGGGGAATAATGAAAGAGCAGAAAAGCATTTGGGGATAAGCTTCCTTCCTCTCCTCTATATTTTGAGTGAATGGGGTTTAAATCTCACTGATGGTATGAAGGAAACAATAATAGCACTCATCTAGCAGAATAATGGCAACGGTGAAAAGGACAGGAAGAAACCGACAAAATAAGAGCAGATTTGGAAAGAGGCTTAAACATCCACCGTGTTACATAAAAAGGAAATAGGTCGGGAAAAGAGGAATAAGTGGTGGGAATTTCTCCTCAGAGCACGCACGCTGAAATACCAAAAAGAAGACTCCCAGAGCAGAATTATGAATTCATGAACCTCATGGTTATTTTGTTTTGACGAAGCAGAACGGAGCGACTGACTGAAATATTCTTCAGCTTACTGACACCACATTCACAGCTAACAACTGTGAGCACAGCGAGAGCACAGCCAGAAGCACAGAGCAGCTCTTTAATTGCATTAAATATTCAAATGTAGTCACATCAGCTTTCTTAAGCCAAACTATGACAAGAAAATATTTAATAATCTCACACAATTTGCTACGCTTTTTTCTACTGGGCACTGTATGACAAACTTTGTGCATTCTTTTGTATCACCTCTAAGTCTGATGGCAGATTAACGCAGGAATTGTGTTATATTGCTATGATTTAAAGTTGGCTTTTTTATTCTGCACCCATGTGGATGTGCTCCGAATGCGAACATTGCACCCCTGAAGTTCGCTTGTCTTGTGCTTGCTCTGCAAACTGTCGAAGTGCTCTGCCTCAGTCGGAGAAGAAAGACCAAATTTACATTTCATTTTAAGCAGCTGGTAATTAAGCTACACAGCAAAGCTCCTCCGTAAAGTCTGACTCAAGTTAATTGTAGGTTCATAATAAGATCGCTCACATTAATGGAGCCCAAAACCCCTCGTGTTTGAGTCCTCACATGCCAAAAGAGGGCAAAGTTGATGCTCAAGTATTAATGGCAGCACTGATTTAACGTTCAGATAGCACCATCCTGCTTCTCCTTAGCTCGTTCGCTCAGCAAGATCAAGACGTGATGTGCTGAAGTTTGAGGAACCAGCAGTTTGTGTCTTGAATGAATCGCTTACATCCAATCATTTCGCTTGATGAACACTGTGCTTCATGCTGGTTGATGGCAGTTTATTTATTTATTTAATTATTCGTATGACAGATGAACTAATTCTCATAATCATTACCCGTCTAAACACAGTGTGACATGTCATTAAACAGATATTTGCCTAGTCTGTTTTCTACCTTCTTCACCACTTCCTGATGAAAACACCGGCACCATGGTATCAATGAATGAGCTAAATGAGAAACTTAATGCATGTATGCATCTAGCTAGCAACCTAGTTTTACCTCAGGGACACGACATATGACACCATCCTTAGGCCGTGGATGTGTGTGTACACAATAGGTCAACACAGTATCACAGTATATTCAAAATATGATGATTAGAAACTGTCAATCAGACTACCTCTGTGATCCAGACAGATCCCGTCAGTGTCAAGTTTATCCTCGCCGAGGCATGAAAAGTACATGTATCTATGAAGCTACAGTACCAGCAGGGGGCGATAGTGATGGGAGCAAAAGGGGACTGTATAGGGAGGAGTTTGTGGTGGATTGGTGGGTCAAACACAGGACTTTCACCCAGGAGACATGGGTTTATGTCCCAAAATTTAGTGTTGACATTTTTTGACTTATTTCACACACGTAATGTCTGGTACGTGTGTATTACGTATTAACTTACATAACTATTGTCCTCTAACTAACTATTGACCTAGCTAACCATAGTAGCTAGTATAGTTTAGTATAGCTTTATAGTTAGTTATATAGTTTATAGTCTTGTGATCGTCACCCGAAATGTTTCTCCGCAGTTTTTTTTAGAAAGTTTAATTGGATGTTGCATATTTATTATGCTAACTTAGCCGCAGAATGAGAATATTTTCTTTTCAGGTTCTTTTAGCCAAAATGTGACACCGACTTGGTGGTCCAATGGGTCTGTTACACACTTTGTTGGATGGATTGCCTTGAAATCTTGCTCAAACATTCGTGGTTCCCAGAGGATGAATCCTAATGACTTTTTCTCGAGCAGGTTGCCATCTTTGGTTTTTAGTGACATCTCTTAATGAATATTGAATGAATTGCCCTAACGTGCTTTAGTATTCATGTTCCCCTCAGGGTGAATTGTAATAACTTTGGTGGTCCCTTCACTGTGTTTATTCCTTTAGTTTAATACCTGCAAAATGATGACAGTCCCATCAGCCTCGGCTGTATTTTGTGTTTAGTACTGATTAACAAATGTTTGCGTGCTAACTCACTAAACTGAGACGGATTACAACGTAAACATCATATATACTAAACAACAGCATGTTCGGATTGCCACTGTGAGCATTTTAGCTCTCTCATTCATCATTTGGCTTAAAGGACAGCAGCGCCTGAGGCTGTGTTCATACTGGCAACAGCACAGTGTGAAAATAACTCAGCATCCTCATTCATTTGAATGTGATCACTACGTCGGCTCAGTGCCGCTGCTGATGGAGAGAGCTATGGCAGAAAAAGCAGGGTCATCTGGTGAAAAAAGTGAACGTGAGTCAGCTTTTGCTGCAACACTACATTATCCAGCACGGCGCTGCATGGACCAAATATGTACACGCGTGCATTCCTGGTGGATAATATTTCCACTGTTTGCTTTGTGACTGATGCAACAAAAAAAAAAAAGAATGACAAATTATACTTTACTCATTTCCCCAAACACAGAGGTCATGTGATGATATTACTCCTGTGCCAATCAGCACCTCTGAGATTTGGGGTGATGACAGAGAACGTCACGAGCAAAAAAAGGTTGTCAACCGCAAAACATCTGTTGATCTAAATGAGCTGCAGATGTGCATTTATGCCTGTAACACATGAACAAATTGGGCAAAACAACTCTAAACTGTATTATTAACGTGGCTGCTGAAGGACTGTCAGTAAATGTGAGTAAAATACAAACCTCAAATGCGCCCCATGAAACACAGACGTGGGGGTGTAATTTCTAAATCACTTTAGGTCCCCTGGTAATACTAGTCCCTTGTGAATAGGACTTAATAAGCGTTCAAACTCATGGATCCAGAACTCAAACCAGCCATCCTGGTTTCATCCCATCCCCATTTCATCTTCTTACCGTTGCCTAAAGCAACACACCTTCACGAACGCAGCCCTGTGTGTGCTGATTTAGTTTTGTTTTCATGCTTTCCAGGTTTGTGTTTGATGTCACATGCACAGCGGCGTACATTAAAACAGTAAAACATTTTTATTTGATGCTTATTTCGTATGAGGTCAAAGGCTGCAACCACACAGTAAAAAGGGTTCTTCATGTCTGTCACACGCTTTTCGCTTTCGTGATGTACAAGCCTAAACGGAGCGCTGCTCCTGTTGTTAAATGACCCTCTGAGGGTTTCCACCAATTGTCCAGTTTCACAGGATAGACTTCCTATTAAAAAGCAGCAGCTGGAAAATGAGCAATCTGAGCGAGGGGAGCCCAAGTGAGACATTAGCGGAGAGGATGGGAAAGAGAAATGGTTTCCAATTTTCTTCTCCCACCTGAGACGCACGCACACACCAACGAACACACATCAATCTCTCTGTGCATAAACCCTGAACATGTGTTTCAATCTGCGGCGGTGGAGCCGCAGAGACGCCATGTTTGTTTCATTAGTTGTCGCTGAAGTCCCCTTATATATGTCAGATGACTTTTGTTAAGAAAGAAGAAGAATTATTTGAGGATGAGGTGCAATTTCTGTATTAGCTAATGCTAATGAGTGAAGCGATTACAACCAGCATTGTTAAATTGGGGACTAAATTAAAATTACTGAGGGGAGGATAAGATGAAATTTTTGGAAGAGCAATGATCTTTTATTTTTCATTCATCCCAGATGATCCAGCTGCCAGATTAAAATAATGAAATTGTATTTTTGCAAACCACAGACATGTTAAATTTCTACATTTCATACGTATCAAACATTTCTGCTACAGGTATCAAAGTGACGTAGTTCATGTACATGAGCTGAGTTTCTCATCAGGAGGAAGAGGAGGAGGAGGAGGATGGTGGTGGTGGTGACAGCAAGGCGAGAGAAGACTGCCAGGCAGCAGACAGCTGTCTGAGCCGTGTTCGTGGTGGCAAAACCTTTTATTTTTAATGAGACGTCGGGAAACTTTCCAGCCATGTTTTAAGCCGAAACTCTGATCTTTTCCCACCTCCAACCAAGAGCCTAAACATAACCAGACGTAAAGAAACATGAAGTTTGAGCTTAAAGAAAGCTGAAGTTTCAACAATTCAGCATTTATTCTAGCCAATGAGTTGCCAAGCTAATATTTTATTTCATCTTTCCTGACTTAAATACAAAATAAGAAAAATAATGACAGTCAAATAGTTACATCAAAGAGGTTTTTGTGTTTTTCACAGGTCATAAAGGTGAGCTAGCAATCCTGTCTCTCGCTCTGATTTATTCTCCTCATCAAAATCAACCAGCAGGAAGGACCAAGCTGTCTGTTGTCAGGACAGAAAAGATGAAGTGAATGAAAATCATTTTTCATTTCTTTCTGCCTCATAACAGAAAGCAGCACGCAGCTTTCTCTCCTCTGAATCGGACTTCAGTTTAACTGGCATTTTTAATCTGAAGTCACAGTGTAAGTATTTTATTTCCTGCTGTCCATGTGGACTTCCTGTATACTCACTCCAAAACAGTGCACTATAAAGAGTAGTATATACACTGTGCTGTATACAGCCAACGTGTAGAAGGAAATTAGGACACAACTACAGAACTTATTCTAAGAAGAAAGAGACACATTGTGCTGCTATGTTGTCCTGTTATGTCAATTTGTACAAACTACGATGTGACGCGTTAAAAAAGTGAGAATAAAACTGGTTTACATTGTGACTTTGTAATGGACTTCAGGTTGCAGTGATGATGCACTGTGCAGTCTGTCTGACCCAAATGAGAAAGGATAATTATAATGGGGAATGGGAACGTGGCCAGAACAGACGGCTGGATTTATCTGTCCGAGGGTAATATTTCTGTGGATTTGTCTGAGGCGCAAGGAAGGTTGCGCAGACAAAAAGAAACTTTGAAAAGAATGAGGAGAGGGGAGAAGGTTACTTTGAACGGTGACAAAGTGGAAAAACAACCATCTTGATTCAGTGCTGAGGACATGGGCTGCTGTTCCTGCCAGAAAGCATCCATTTGATGAAATGAAACACATCGATCTGGGAGATTTGGACAACAGACTCGGGCTCATTGTGAGCTCGCCCAAAAGACCTTTTTTCATGAATAAAAGTCAGCGCAAAAGCTCAGGTGGGGTGTCGGGTTTTCGGAGAGATCAGCTGCCAAAAGGAATCACCATCTATCCGGAGGAGATATTTTCAGAAACAGCGAGCTCTTTCATTTCATTTACACTCAGTCCGAACCCTTTGTTCTCTTTCAGCACAATAACACTGCAGCAGATTAAGAGAGTATCAAGGCTTTTGAGCATTCACTAAACTGAACCAGCAATGTTCCACCAGCTTCATGTATCAGCACAGTGTGTAGCAATTATGAAGGCTACTGTAAGTGTGGCCAATCAGACGGCTTTTCAAATTAAAAAGACTGAGAGCAGCATGAGCTGGTTGCTCGCGGCTGGGATAAATGAAGTTGTCAGCGGCCGCTCCGTGTGATTCATATGTTTACAGGCCGTTTGTTTGTACTAACAGATGCTGCTTCTCTCTCGGGGCTCTCAGGAAACACATGACACGTGAAGAAAGACCTTCTACGTACACACGGCGTCTTCACAGCTACTACCGAGTGTGATGAAAGGACATGATGGATTCGTACGTGCTCCCTGAGGAGGCCACAGTTTTCCACCTAATGATGGTATTATAACAGCTGGTGGTAGTGCCTTGGCGTGAATTGCAGCATCTACAGCAGATAAAACAGAAACCACATTGTTCCAAAGCCTAAAAATACTGAAACTTTTATACTTTGTTTAGTAGTTTTATCTATATGCAAAGTTATTTTACCCTTTAAAAATTTTAAAGCATAGCATTTTGTCAATTACATCACATTTGTCTGTTAAATATGAAACAGCCAGCAGCCAAATATCTTAGCATATCTGAACATAAGGAGTGGAAATAAGGGGAAACAGCTAGCAGCACTGTATGTAATGCACGGTTACATCTCCTCTAGTTGCCTGGCAATTAATTTGTGACAACATGTTGACAGGAAGTTGCTGCACTTGGCCAGGAAATAGTTCCAGCAGTTCCCCTTGTTAGTATATTTTCATTTTTGGATGCATTAAGCCGATGAGATTGTGAGGTTGAGAGGTGGTGGAAGGCAGATATTTTTACCTTTGGACAGAGCGTGCCAGCTTCTAGTCTTTATGCTAAGATAAGTTAATTGTAGCATCATATTCAGCATACAGACCAAGGTTGATGTAACTCTGCAAGAAAGCAAATGAGCATATTTCTATTTAGTTAACCAACCAGCCAATTTCAGTTTAGCCTATTTTAGAGCCATCGAGCACGCTGCCCCTTTAAATGTTCTTTATGAAGCAAAGCTGGATTACTTTAATCAACTGAAATAGTTACTTTAAAATCTAACTAATGTCACTTTAAATCAGAAATAAACTAAATCAGAATTGGGCATCATGTGAAGTCCGTTTACAACAAACCGAAAGCTGACACAGATGGAGGTTTAAGTGCAGGGATGTCGGCTTGTTGTGGCGGGGGCTCATTAATCCTAATTAGTGCCCTTCAGTAATGAAGCCATTAGCCCTGTTGTGTAGCCAGAGGCTTGCTGGCTGTGCTGCTCCTGCTGCTGCTGCTAAAGATCCACTTGTTTCCATCTTGTTCTGTTTTGCCTTCACAAGTGGCCTCTAACAGACAGTAAATCTCAGAGCCATGCATGTAATTTGGCAAATAAGATTTGATTATAAATGACATACGGAGTATAAGTGCATTCCGTGCATGTGCACATGCTTTCAGTCAGAAAGGTTGAGCCCTGTTTCAAATACAACCAGTGCAGTCTGCATCCTTTTAAAACTGCATCCCAAAGCCACAAATTGATTCTTGCATTAGGCGTTACCTCTGCGCAGCAACTTTTGTAGCTGAGGTTTGCAAGGATGTTTGTTTGTACTTGTGAGGAGTGCGAGAGTTGGCCTGAAGGCTGAATACTTATAAATCTATGGGGAGCCCAAAATGCTAATGGATAAAAAGACTCGCAGAAGAAATCTTGGCAGTGAATCTGCCCGCGCTGGATGTTCCGGAAAGTCACAGAATGAATTATCTGGTAATCAAGCATCATCATGAAGTGGCAGAGAGGGCTGCTAAATCAAAGCGATGCCAAAGCACGACACAAAGTCAAATAATTCATCAGTAAATATTAAATTATCTTTATGTAACCTTGTTCCCACTGCTCTTCAATAGAATTAATAACCTCACTGCTTACTTCCATCAAAAAGTGCTACTGTGATATATTGTGATATTTAAAGAGTAACTACTCAGTTACTCTTTAAATATCTACTTTGAAGTGCTGCCATTGGTAACAGGGGTAGGATCTCAAATCCTTAAGCGATCCCTAAACCAGGTCCATGGGACAGAGGTAGTCCCTCTTTCAGGTACGAGCTCCTTGTTTTGTCCCTCCCCTTGTTCAGAATTACCTCGTTCTGTGTCACGTTCACCCTCCTCTGTGTTTGTTTCTTCCCTGCTTGCTTCCATGCCGTGCGAAGGAATGCAAAGCATCGTCCAGACGACGAAAACGTTTTCCCATCATGCATGCCAAGTGCTGGGCTGTTCGCTGTTTTTCCGCTTTTTGTTCCAAAGTGCAGACGCTGCTTTTTGTCAGTGTTTGAAATGGGTCTGTTTGGTGGTTTATGTTATGTATTCCAGTAGCACCTTACGTTGTACTTTTTTAACTTGTTACTCCCAAAGTTGTTTGCACATTTTTGTGCTTGGTTGTGTTTTTATCCTCCGCCATGGCAACAGCCATGGCCAGGCGCGTTAAGTCTCTACGTACGTACGTCCGAATTGTTGTGGACGAGATATGGTACACACATTCTCTTGGACTTATGGATGAACTGATTCATTTTTGGTGGTCAACATATTTTTGGCCATAACCCAAGAATTTGTACACTAATTATGACAAAATTTCACTCAAATGTCTCACAGGATAAAATAATAAAGTGACAGCACAAACTCAGGTACAGGAGATTGTGACCATATTTCACATTGGTCAGACGCTGGTGACTCTCATCTTGGGCGTCCACCTTGAAACTGTGCTGATTGTACAGATGCTCTGTGCTGCTGGGTTGAAGATGAATAAGAAACAGGTTGTAGCTTCTTTGCAGCAACGTGGGTATTTGAAGCATTGTAGTCCAGCAGAAGCTGATTGGTTCTGCTGATATTGAGCTTCAGGTGATCGTCGTTGCACCTTGTGATGATGCTCTCTATCCGTCCTCTGTACAGCATGAATCAAACATGTCAAGATAGTGATAAATTCCATTTTGCCAAAAAAAAAAAATACACTAAACAGCCTTTATTAAATTCCTACAAATGCTTCACTACACATATTATATGAGTCTGGATCACATGCATCTAAACTGCAGCTTGACTGGTTGGAGTCATACAACCACGACATGGTAAGTGTAGTTTGTTTGTCTGCATTTACTTGCATTTTCTGTATTTCCAGCATGTTTGGCGTAAAGTATTTGTTTTCACATCGATGAAGATGTTTTCTTCACTTGCTTTTGTTGTTTTTACACTGCAGTGCGCTGAGCTCTCAGAAACCTTTCGCTCGTTTCTTTACTTGCTCAACAGAGTCCAGTTTGAGAACTCCTCGCAAATATTTTGATGCTCAGGTCTCACGAGGAGTGTCATGACTTCGGTTGCTGTCTTGCTCAGAGATTGCTCTATTCCCACCCTGGTGCTCGCAGAAACTCCATCAAGTGGAGCTTGTGAATTGCCTGGGGGCTCTGCAGCCTCATAACACCTGTCTCTGTTTGGAATTGGCCAGGCAGTAACGTGGATCTCTTTGGATCAGGCCGGTGTACTCCAATATCCCATCAGTCTTTCTTTCTCCATATTGATCGCCGGCCCGTCTTGGCTTCTGCGAGTAATCACTGGCTGGCAGCGAAGGGAGGATGACAGCAGTTGTTGCGTTCTGCATACGGATGAGATGTAATCTGTCTGCCATCTCCAGCTGGAAGTGCTATCTGTGGCCCGCGGGGCACAGGAGCGGAAATGACTCTGTTCTGTTCAATCACTGTTCTCTCTTGAACCAGGTCTCTCGGACGTAGCCGGGAGCTAAAAGATTCTGCTTTTGCACACACGCGGAGGAGGCCGTCCCTCTGATGAGCAGCATCCACTTAGAGTATATAGCTTCCCGGCTGCAGTCTGTGCGACCGCTGACCTCTTGGTGTCCGTCTCTGGCCCTGCTTCATTTTCTCACTGATAGATAATTTCTTAAAAGTTTCAGGTTGCGGGATCACCCCTGACATTGCAGTTCTGCAGGGACCCGGCTACACATCCTCTCTCGGGTTGGTAGTCTGCAGAGAGTTGCGTGGTGAAAGCATCTCATCCTCGGATGTGACGTTGTGTGTGCTCTCTGACACGGGATCGAATGCCTTTCTTTCCAGCGAGACTGAAGAAGGTTGTTAAAGTAGCTTTTCTGTCGGGGGGGGTCCATTGAAGATTCAGACTGTTTGCCAAGTACATCTAAGATTCTGTCTGAGTGGTTCAGCTTCAAAAAGGAATTCAGAGCGGGTCCACAGCACAGCCACCAATCACTGTCAAAGCCTCCATTGCTTCTCTTTGCGCGACAGCTTTGGAGATCTCTTCTGTGTCTCCTTGCTAGATTTAGATGGAAGTGTGATTATGGTCTCTTCTGAGTGGCAGCATCAGTTTTACACAGTAGAGCATCAGAGCACGGGAAGATTAATTACTGCACTTTGCCCCCGTGCTACCTTGCCTTACACAATTTCAGCTTCCATAGATATGAAAACAAGCTTCCCTCTCTCGCTTTGCACAATGTTTTAATCACTATTGTCTGAACGTAACATCACAGAAGCTGTCTGAACACTTCACTGTCGTGCATTATTCAGTGTGGACGGGTGTCCTCGTCTTCTGTGCAATGTGGCGTGCACAACGTAGGCACGCCAAGCGCCCGCCAAGAGCAAGATGTACAACAATGATGCAGTTTGTTGTTACATAAAGCTGCATCTTATTACAAGATTAGACAGGAGACAGTGGATGTGTGTTATGAAAGTAACGGGAGTGACAGTTATTTACATCCAAACACAACAAACCTTGTGGCTCGTTTGAAATATTCCGTCAACTCTGATGGGATCAGATGTTTTGTTTAATCCCTTCGCATCGCCCCCTCTGTCACTAACTTCCTCACACATCCTCCACTCGCACCCCAAACGGCATCTTTCGCACCATCTGACAGGGACACGTAACACAAGCAAGACAGGAGTGTCACTTCTGCTTCGTCAGGCTTTAAATCGCTTACCTATAATTAGAAGCTAATAATTATAAATCGGCGACCAAACAAGCAGAAAAACTGCACTTCAGTTTCAACAAATTTATGGCAAAAGGAAGATCAGATCCTTCAAACTACAGTGAAAATGTAGTCTGTTAAAAGAAAAAACACCCTGCATGAGAATTAGCATTATCAGCAAAATATTCTCATATTATCAAAGTGAAAAGTGGCCGCACTTACACGCTGTTATATAAATCACATAGTTGAAATATTGTTGCAGATGCATCAACATGTAAGCAGCATTTCACTGCTATAATTGGTCCAGTTGGAGCTAATTTGAGCGACTTCATGGGCTGTTAGGAACTTAAAGGATAACTTTCAGTTTTTACAACCTGGACCTTATTTCTAGCATTAAATGCGACCATTTACTCACCCAGACAACTTTGGTGGCATTTGGAGTCGTTTTGAAGAAATTAGCCCCAGAGGAGCGGCGCGTATATCCGTATAATGTGAGTACTCGGGGCATCCATGCGCAGCCTCTATATGTTCATATTCCAATATTTTGTTATGATGTGCTGGTGCTGTTCCCCTCTGAGCCGGCGGCCGCCAGGTTTGCTGTAGTTTGGCACAGCTATGGTTCGTTATTGCGTATTCGTAGCCGACCGCCGCAGAGTCAGCCGTGTTGTGGCTGGCTGCTCGCAGCGCGCGGCGTTCGGTAATGACATCATCCACGTCAGAGGTAGTTGTCTAGAGACGCCGGATGTTGATAACATGCCACCATGGGCTCAGAGGGGAATAGCACCAGCATATCATAACAAAATATTGGAATATGAACGAGTTTCACTGCAGATTATGCGTTATATAGAGGCTACGCATGGATGCCCCGAGTACTCGCATATACGCGCATAAACGCGCCGCTCCTCTGGGGCTAATTTCTTCAAAATGACTCCAAATGCCACCAAAGTTGTCTGGGTGAGTAAATGGTCGCATTTAATGCTAGAAATAAGGCCCAGGTTGTAAAAAACAAAAGTTATCCTTTAAGTCTACAATAAATAATCATATTCATGAAGTGATCAGGTGTTAGTGGTAGACTAGTGAGGCTAATGCTAAGAGATGTGGCTAAATGTTCAGTATTTTGGACTGCATTTCTGTTTGTGTTTTGAATCAGCCATGACAGTAATGTTAGGATGTTTTCACAAGTGGGTCTATCTCGTTACTAGCTGGTAAAGAGTTGGGGGAATAATGTCAGCGGGCTGTGATCTGAGGCTTCGGGGGGGTTATCAGCAATATCTTCTCAACAGAACAAAGCACTGCCTCCCTTTGATGGCAGCCCTAAGTTAGGAAACATGATTAAAGTGCTCTACTTTCTGCTAATCCTCTGAGGGGAAACTTGATAAATCTACTGAGCAGCAAAAAGGACATGGAAGGGGAGCAGAGGCGAAGAGGGAGGGGTGGAAGCAGCGTTTCGAAATCTGTCTTGTCATTCACTCTTTGCGCATTAAAAACCGAAACCAAAGATGCCTTTCCACTGCCTGTGTTTAGTAATTAATGAACAAATAAGCTGAGTGAAATGTTTTCTACTGTGCACCCAAAGAATCTCCTTCCAGACCGTCTCCCCTCGCTGTCTGCGGGGGTGAAAAGAGAGATGACACACTTCACATCTCTCTCATCCTCCGGGCCGAATGTCTTTCATGGAAACTGAAGTGCTGTTACTTGCAATTATCATCCTCATCCTGCTTCTCAATACTAATCATTCTCTGTTTCCCTGCACCTCAAACCATTTCAGGCTGTCTCAGGCTGACATCTTAAACTCCTTTTTTTGCAATTGTTTACAACTTACACACGTGTTGTATCTTAGCAGCTGTCTTTTGTCTTGGGATTTGTGCTCTATGTAACGAGGATAATCTCCCACATCTGGCTTTTTTATGAGATACACCCCAAATCGCAGGGGCCCTGTACTGTAGTGATTTAAGACACTCACACAGCCAACACTTTAGGACACTACAGTCCTTATTCAGGGGAAAGGGTCGGTGGTAAGCGCGATTACATGCAGCAGAGATGTATTAAACAGCTCATATATGTGGCCTGGCGACTGTGGAGGATGTATTTCCTGCTCTTGTCATCCAGTGCCATATCCCCAACTCCATAAACATGAGTGGTTTTTAATATTCAGCTTTGCTCTCCCAGGTGTTCACTGCCAAAACTGTCGGGACGCAGCACTCGAGCTGTTCATCTCCATTTAGCCACAAGCTCTCCTTCGACGTACAGAGGAAACAAATGGCCCCATTTTAGATGTAATGGATTTTAGCGCTGACTGGTTGTAAGACCTCACAGAGCGTCGGCCAAATTATGAGATAAGATAACTATTAAATTGAGGATTCTGTCTCCACCAATGAGAATCGACGATTTATTTTCTGTATCGGCTAATGCTTCGCTTTGTCTCCGGTTTGAAGCTCGCCAAGACAATTGACTCTGAGTGCTGTATTTTGTGGCATGGAAGTGGTCTGAAGTCGAGTGGCTGATTCATCCACTCAGCCTACTCATTATCGTGTGGATCTGTCCTCCTGCATCTATTTTTGGTGTCTAATACAGCCATCAAGGATGCTTTTACAATGAAAAGCAGCTAAAAAAAAGCTAGACTACACAGTATAACAGTGAAATGTTCAACAAAAACTCACAAAGGCACTATTTTCTGTCTCTCCCCCTCTGTCCAAAATCAATTGCACAAGCAATGATTAGCCTTTCTAATTTAAAAAAAAAAGAAAGAAAAAAAAAGAAGTCATAATTCAGCCTTTGCCTCTGAGCCAATTATTCCATCTTCTGCATATTTTACACATGCGTGTTGTCCCAGATTCATGAAAAAGCCTCTTGGCTGAAGCCATGTCAAAGAATTAGGGAGAGAAATTGTAAAAAAAAAATAAATAAAAAATAAAGTGCATGAATCTCTGCAGGGTCAGAAGAGAGAGAGAGAGAAAGAAAGGAAGGAAGGAAGGAGGGGTAGAAACAGCAAAAAAGAGGCTGTTTGTGAAGCTGAGTGGCTCTTTGGTTTCGAAGAGATGGCCGCACAACAATCTGGTCACGTTTTCATCTCAGCTTCTGTCATGCCTCGGAGCTTCCTGGCATCCCTCTCAACTCGAACAGTTGTCTGGCCTCCAAGTCTCTGCACCTCGCCTGTGATAAGCATGGAGGACTTTTTATGACATAAAAACAACCAACAATGTTCCTCATATCATAACATAGTAACAATACAGTTTCGCCTGTTTTACTATTATTATTACTATGAAGTGGGTTATATTCTGAAATTTATTTTACATGAAGCACTTGCACTCTTATATGAAAGGTGCTATACAAATGAAGTTTATTTGATTATTACTATTATTCATATGCTCATATATACGCGCTAAATTCATGAGAACTGCACGCACAAAGTGACATCATACAACATATTTGTATGCATGTTGATATTCCTGTGGGAAAAAGGAGCAGTCATAAGCTGTGGCTACAGGCTGTCAGGTGTCAGAGCTCACTTCATGCACGCTTCGCAGGGAGATTCACGCTGCACAACCAACACTCGCCTCCCTCTCTCTCTCTTTCGTCCTCTAATGAAGCCTCTCCAGCACAGTCAAAACACGCTCACAATGTATTTGTACATTCACAATCATTTCAATTCAAAAGCATGATGTAACGTTTTTCGTGCGCAGACACAACACTTCAGAGGACGGGCTTCTTATAACGAAAGAGGAAGAAGTGCCAGCAGGCCTGCACCTCATCTGTTGTTTTTCTGCTCCTCATGCTTTAATGATCAAATGCCCCCTGGTGGCTCAAATAAGTCGTGTGCATTTTCATCTTCCTCTAACAGCCACTGCCTTTTGTTGTGACAGTCTTGGAAGCGTTTCTGTTTTTCTTATCTGTTAGCACAGCTTTCATCTTCAAAAAGGTGCCTGAATATCAAAACAGATGTTCTTAAGCAACAGGGCGATCCAGCAGGCGCTACTGGATGCTGCAAAGTAATTAGTACATTTTCTGAGTTGAGTTTTGTGTGCTCTACTTGGGTATTTCCAACTTCTACTTCACTGCATTTGTAAGTGAAATATTGTGCATTTCACTCCATTATATTTATCTCACAGCTTTAGTTACGTTTCAGATCAAGATTTCCTATATAAACGTACAAGATAAGCTCATAATGACATTAAATCAGTGGTTTGCAACCTTTTTATCTTATGACCTCTTACAAAAAAAAGCTAGCAAAAAGCTAAAGTTTGAGAAAAGCTTGTTCAACACAGATTTGTTTTTTTCTTCTATCCTGTCACATCAATCATCTGACGACCACTCAGATTTAGCGACCCATGCAAGGGAGTGGACCCTCAGTGGGAAACAACTGGATATAAAGTAGTTAAAAGTAGCTCCACCTCAAACAGCTACAGCAGTAAAATGCTAAATGCAAATTTAATGTAAAACCCTTTCCTTTTCAAACTTTTAGCACAGTTTGCTGTTGATATTTCTGACTTAAGAAAGATTTAAAGTTTTCTTGAAGTCGAGTGTTTTAGCATTGCTGTATACGTATTTTCACTTCAGTAAAACCTCTTCCACTGCTGTCTAAATATCTGTTCATGAGTATATAGTGTACCATGCCACCCCTGATACCCCAAACGTCTGCCTTAGGCATGAAAGTAATGAATAACATATATGGGAAAATAGAGGATCCTGGTGGCCTAGTTTTGGCAAAAGAAGCCATTATGGCTGTAAAACATGTTTCGTCTTCCCAGCTGCCAAAGAAAGAGTCCGTTGGGAGAAGCTGTTCAGAGAATGGACACAATCTGTACGTCAATGCTTTTCCACATGAAACATACAACCCCATTGAGGGACATTTCTTTTTGTGGGCCTATAGAGGACCATGTATTAACCATGTCAGGCAATATACTCCAGCAGTCCCTGAAGAGGCCTTCTAATGCCAGAACAAAAGGAATCAGTCTTTATGTAACCAAGCCTGTAAAATCAGAGGAATAAAAGCCCTGAAATCCATCAATCACACGGGGCGCTGACACACCCATCATCACAGAGCAAACAGGGCTGAGGAGTGAAACCGGAGATGCCGCTGAAGTAGGCCATCAACAATTCATCCTGTTGTGATACACCTACACCTATCAGGTGTGACACAGTCTTTGCTGTCTTTTACCGGAATCACTGCTGGCTGAGGCAGCGATGCCTCAGAGCCATTACACAGATTGCTGCGAGGGACGACTGGCTCATGCATATTTCATGAAGGTAGTCCAGTTTTAGGATAATTCATCAGACGTTTTAAAAAGGCTGCATGGTGACAGACGACCAGGAATTACAGCCTACACCAAAAGGGATCGCTGTAGTTTTTAAAAATTAATCAGCGTACTGACTTATTAATTGTGCCCCTGTAATGGCTTTACCGACTTGTTGTATAAATGAGACGGCGTGAAGAGGACTTTGCGGGTTATCTATCCAAACAGCTTGTGTAATCCATTGTTAAAAGTCTCCACTCAGGAGCAAAGCCTGCTCTGCGAATAAAGAATGCAGCCAGTGAGTGGGATGATCAGTACTTTATTAAAGTGTATAAAACAAGAAAGCACTCCAGTTCCTGTCGCTGTTTCATAACACACTCACAGCTTCAATCAAGCTCTTCTTTTGTACCTAATTCCATGCATTTGCTCACCACTCACACTTAAAGGTGCTTTATGTATGCACAGTGCCTGGTTTATAACACCACTGGTCCATAAATAAACCACATGAAATTGGCAGTAATCATTGACTTGACTTGCCCAGAAAAGGCTTTGTCTTCCTCTAGCACGCACACACACACACACACACACACCCTTATCCTAACAATGACCTAAACCTACTTCTACCCTCGCCCTTTAAACCAAGTCTTAACCTTTGAACAGCCCTTTGAAGTCCTCACTTTCCAAAAAAAAAATGTCCAAACCCAACTATATGTCTTACATTAATTTCTTGGAGATTTACCCAAAGCCCAACCCTAACTACTATTTGCCTAATCCTAATTCTAGTACTAACCCTAATCTGAACCCAGGTCTTCACTCTAAAATTTAATACTACTACTTTAATGTATTACTTTATGTGAACTTGTGTTCTGTCCCAATAAGTAAGGAAGGTGAGTCTCCACAATGTGACTGTTTAAACAAACTTATGTCCCCGCAACATGAGTAATACATGTCAACACACACATACACCCACACACACACGCAGTATATAGATTCTTAACCATTGTAACTGAGATAGTTCACATTCAGATTGACAGAAATTCTGTGTGCAAAAATGGTCTTAAATTGATTAAATTCATCTTGAAGGAATAAATTGATCCATTTGTGTATTATTTATGCCTGCAGTCAATATTAGCAGAGATGACCAAAAGCATAAATTTCACCATTTGATGTTTGTTTTTTGCATTCCAGTGCAACAAACCCACAAACAAAACTTGCAGTCCAGTCCACACTTTCGTAACAATTACTTTCAATTCAGTACAATCAATTAATTTTATGATGAATAAAAATGGCCACCACTATTTCCTCAAGCCCAAGCAGTGTCAGACCCAAACATATTCCCTTAATAGCAATATAAGACAAGGAATCAATCAATTAGCAAAATAGCTGCAGTTTTCCAATCATTTTTGGTTCCAGTCTTTACAAACCTGAACATCGCAAGCATCACAGAGGCAATGTTTTTTTTAGCAGAGCTTCTGTATTGGATTGCATGATGTTGCTGGTGCGTTTTCAATCGCCTGTGCACGAGCATTGAATGTTCGCATGCTGTCTGGTGTAGCTGTAGCACCGGTTAGCATTTCAAACAGTTCTCTGTGAGGCTCTGAAAGCACTGATTCTGGGCAGTGATATGGCACCTCGTTCTTGATGTCGTGGAAACGTGGTCAACGTGTCCTTTTTCTTTAACCAGAGAGGTGTTGGTGGATTATTGATAAATGTTTTACACAGATCAACAACAGACATGAGGAATTGCACTTATTTCCGCTCTTGCTGAGAGATAGATGAGAAAATCAAGTTTCTCACATTTCGTTTTTTGTACAAATAAAAAAAGATATTAATTATTAATTAGTCAATTTTAGTAATGCTGTTGGGTGTGTTTTGTCACCATCGGGCAGAGCTGATCCGCTTGTTTCCAGTCTTTATGCTATGCTAAGATAAGATAACTGCTGCTAGCTGTAGCTTCATATTTAGCGTGCAGCCAGCTAACTCTCTGCAAGAAAGCAAAGAAGCATATTTCCCAAAATGTCAAACAATTTCTATGACATATAATAAAATGTGCACAAATGGTAAAAAGAACATTTATTAAATCAAAGAAATGAAATGAAAATAAAGTCTCCACTGAGTGTTTTTTATGTCAATAACACTGAGCTCTAATCCTGTTTACACCTGCTGTAGTAGTTGAATATGGTGCTGTCTATCCACCTTCGGTACTTGGACACAGCAGTGTAGACTCCAGGAAACTGGGCTTCAGCACATCCGCTCCCCCAGGACACCACACCGTAGACCCGGCCCTCACATATAAGTGGACCCCCAGAGTCGCCCTGAAACATCACATCATATTTTACTGAACAGGAAGCTTAGAGTATAGGTCTGGTGATGTCCTCGATTTTTTTTTTATTGCTAACAGATCACATGAAAAGACCAAAACCAACACTGAACTGAACAACAGCCTGAAATATCTTATTCCTCTGTGCCATAGACCTCCATTGTTGTGTGCACTATTTTACGTAACATCCTGCTGATGTAAACACTCACTTTTGCACTACATTCTTAGTCTGCACCTGAAAATTATTCCCGAAAAATGCATGATTTCCTCCTGCTGAGCGACATTTTCTAAAAACTACAGAACCCAGCTGTGGCTGGGAAAATACCCAAGAAATGAGACCACCAAGAAATATTCAGATCCTGTTCAGTACCGCCAAAGTAGTGATGCCACAGTGTAAAAATACTCCAATACAAGTAGAAGTAATGCATTCAAAATGTTACCACAGTACAAGTAGAGAAGTATTAGTGATGAAATGTTTTGAAAATATTAAAAGTACTTGTCATTATTATTATTTTATTACAATGTCAGTGTGTATTTTTCTGTATATATGACATTGTTTGATTATTATTGGTGAATAAATGATCTATCTATCTATGTTGTGTGGAAGTAAAGAGAACATTTCGCACTGAAATATAGTGAAGCAGATTTATGAAGTAGCATGAAATTTGAATACTTATATAAGTACCTCACCGCTGTTTGAGGGACATTTTAAAGGTTTTGTAGAGGTAGAGACGAATGCATTTTTTGGCGGCGTGCCAGACACAGAGCAGAGAAGTCAGAATTAATTGCGAAACCCAGTGTTGGTTGTGGCTGTTTAATGGGATTCACTGACAGTAACAAAACAAAAGGATAAAACAGCCTCATCATTGAACTCAAAGACTTTAATACTGGCTTCATTTTAGACAGGATGTAGGAGAAATGGCAGAAAAGTCTGAAAGAAGACTATGTTTTTGCACAGTCAGGGATCTAAAGATGAAGACATTACCTGCAAACAGAACTGGGAAATGTTTCAGTTTAAAACAAACGCATACACTGAGTAAAAGCACTGAGGTCTTCTCACCTTACAGGCGTCCTTTCCACCAGCACTGAACCCGGCACAGAGCATGTTTTCTGTGATCCTGCCATCGAACGACTCGCTGCTGTTGCATTTTTTTGTGGACACGATGGGGAGCTTGACGGTGCGAAGGGTGGCCGGGATCTGGCCCGTGGGGCTGGTGTATCCCCAGCCTGACACTCGACACATTCTGCCCTCGGCTATGGAGGCGCCCTGCCGGGGCAGCAGGGCGATGGATACGTAGCTGTTCAGATAGACCGGGGCCTTCAGCTGGAGGGGCAGATCACAGTGTGATCACTTAGAGAGCGAATTCACTTGCAGACGGAGTAAAAATACAGGAAAAACAGAACAGTTTGTGAAATGTACCTTTATAAGCATAATGTCGTTGTTGTTGGTGGTGCTGTTGTAGTCAGGGTGGGGAACCAAAAGCTGGGGCAGGATTCCTTGTTCTGTGCCCTCATAGATGGCCAGAGAGTAGTCCCCTGCCACGATCATCATTCTGTTCACCCTGCAGCGATGAAGGCAAATTACGGTCACCATTCTCATCAATATTAAAGGAACAGGTCAACGTTTTGTGATCTTTTTCCAAAATACTGTTCCTTTAAGAGCATGACACCTGATACAGAGAGCCAATGGGCAACTTTTTCCAGAAGTAACAACACCTCAGAGAACATCCCACTGACATTTGTAACTACGCTCATAACTAAAAATCCAGCCTTGGAACGAGATCACCTCATATGTTTAGATAAAAATCTAATGTCAGTGTTTGTTGCTTTTAACAAACACCATTTCCAAGGTGATGTCTTCAGATGCTTTGTTGCAAAAACCCCCCCAAAAAATTAGTTCACGATGATACAAAAGAGACAAAACCAGCAAATTCTCACTTTTGAGAAGCTGGAACCAGAGAATGACCAGAGTTTTTTGCATTAAAAATTATTTTTTATACATATACTGAATCATTTCCTGCAGCGCTACTATCAACAATTTGCAGATTGCCAGGTGCATAAGTTAACAATATTTTCTTGATAAAAAAGCAGAATCTGAGCATTATGTTTAAAACAAAACCAAATTTCTGATGCAAATTAGTAGATTATATATACATGAACAATAATGAGTAAGAAAACAGTAATGACTCAGCACTATCACTGGGCTACTACTCAACACCGTGATGTGAAGCTGTTGTCTGTTGACTGATGGGAAAACAGGCGACACTGACATGCGAAAACTCACAATCCAGCATCTGTCATTTAAAAACAGGCTAAAATCAGAGTCTGGACTGAACACCAAACATTGTCTGAAATCGCTGCTTCCTCTCGAGGCAAGCTGTTTGTAATTCATTTAAAAGTGAGCCCGTCATATGCTTGTGTCAGATTCCGGCACCACAGAGCTTCATTGTTCCTGCCGAGCTTGTATCACTTTCATGTGTTTTCTCTCAGGCCCGATAACTTGCAGAAGAGACTATCTGATATGGCTCAAAATTTACTGGATCTTCTAATGCAATCCTGTTTGTGCACATTTCCACGCAGGGAAGTCAAGTTGAGGTCATCGTGTGTCAGTAGGCTTTTTATTGCTGCCTACAACTTCCCTACAAGAAGCTAAATCAGGAAATAAAGGTGCATGGTGTTCTGTGACCTGGGGTTTGTTGTGCTGCTTGATCAAGTTCGTGCTTCTGCCTGAGGTTAACATTTAAACTCAGCAGACGTAAATAAAAAAGAAGAGTAATCAGCTCACCCGATGTTGCAGTGTGCTGCTGTGATTACCCAGTACTTATTTATCAAGGAGCCCCCGCAGAAGTGCTGACGCTGTGTTGTCTGTATCGACACAATGTACTTGATCGAATGTGGGACCGGTGCGTATCCTCCCACGATACGTTCCTGCGCCGCCTCTCGACCTGCGACACACACAGAGGGGAACAAAGACGAGCTCAGGCCGGATTTAGAGGGAGGAACATGTGAAGCGGCCCAGAAGGGTTTTATGAAAGACCTCAGAGGGCTAACACAGTTGTAACGCTGTTACTGCAGCTGCAGCATCAGCAAGAACAATACAAGTCATAAAGAAAACAACAGTTGACTTCATTACACAGACGCCTCTGGCTTAGCAGATCAATGAAAAGCAATCTCATCTCTGAGGCGCATTGATTCACAGTGAGCATCAGTCTGACCATCATTATCTGTCTGATGTTCGCACACACTGACTTCACACACATCTCTACTCTTTATGTGGTGGCTTGAATCCTACTGCAAATAGAGAAAAATGTACTTAAACTGAAAGTACTTTTACTCCAGTACTTTGACATGAGTATTTCTTCTCTTTTAACTAATTTATGCTTCTACAATTGAGAGAGAAATATTGCGCTTTTCAGCCCGCTGCAGCTATTCGACAGCTTTGGTTACAGATTAACCTTTTTTACATAAAAAGCATATGATAAGCTCATAAAATGTGATGCACCATTACAGAATAAACTATCCAATAAAATAGTTATAATTGCCTCCACCTACCATCCAACTACATCAGTAAAATACTACTTACACATAAACACATCAGCACTAATAAAACAATAACATAATATGTAATAATGACACTAACAGCAGCCATATTTCTGAAATTTGAGTACTTTTTCTAATAATCTTCTTCCACCACTGCTAAATAGAACTGAATCTTCTCAGTTAACTTTTTTTAACCTTGAGTGAGAGAGTTTGAACATATGATTGGGATCTTTTTAATAGAAAAGATGGAACAGCCCCTTAAAAATGTGAATTATGTAAACTAAAACAGTGAATTGGACTTTTTTTCAGAATTCACAGAGTTCACAAGGCTATAGCTGCCATTTTCTGTGAGTTTGAATTACAAATGCACGTTTTTTTTTGTCTTATTCCAGTTTATGTGTTTACATTTAGGCCACAGATTCAGTATTACTGCATCAGAATGTCATTCCTGCCAGGCTCTGACACAACACACCTTTATAATGGGAGATACAATTTGCTTAACAGTTTAGTGAATAAGTAAAAGATGACCAAGCAAAAAAAGGACTTTGGGGGAACTTCGGTTCACTTGGAATCCTAAAATCTTGGCTAAAAGTGTACGTCACTGATGGGAGCCATTCAGACACAGAGGGATGCCATCAGGGATGAAACAATACCCTCTCATTACTGTCCTAGATATCGATCCTATGCTATAATTAGCAGCAGTGGTGCATGTTAAGAGAAAAATGGTAACCCTATACAGTATACTGTACGCTGGATGGATTGGGTGTGTGTGAGATGAACAGGCACACATGAAGGTGCTTTAGAAAGAGTTATGTAATGACTCTGGAAATGAACCTTGAATAATGGGTCTCCTATTATGTGTCATGTGAGCTGAGTTGAATTTGGTTATTGTTCGCGCTGCTTAAATGTAAACTGGCAGGTCGATGATACAGCTATGAAGAACCCGTCCAAAAGAGTTTGGATGTTGTGTAAAGCAAATAAAAACAGAATGCAGTCATCAGCAAAGAAGCTGCATTTACCAGCAACAGAAGTGTTCCTGAGCCCACGTATTCATCTCCTTTATCCAATCATGTGCTCACAAAGTGGTGAACCTCGCTCCATCCTTGTTGTGAATGACTGAGCCTTTCCAGGATGCTCCTTTCATACCCAATCATGATACTATCACCTGTTACCAATCAACCTGTTTACCTGTGGAATGATCCAACAGGTGTTTTTGGAGCGTTCCACAACTTTCCCAGTCTTTAGTTGCTCCTGTCCCAACGTGTTTGAAACGTGTTGCTGCATCAAGTTCAGAATAAGATATTTACAAAAATCTATGAAGCTGATGAAGATTAAATATATTTTCTTTGTACATTTTTCAAAAACAATTAGTAAATTATCACATTCTGTTTTATTTATTCAGTTAGCTATAATGTATTTTTTTCTTCTTTCTTCAAGAGGAGCTAAAATTAGTAAATCTTTATCAGTCTCCAGCATTGTCCCAGTTTCGAGACCTGTTCAAGGTCTTTATTGGAGTCTCCTTTCACATTTTATCTTTGCAACATAATTGGCTTGCACAAAACTGGGGCGTTGGCCTGCATCTGTTGTTCCAGAGGTTTCAAATTCATTTGGTGAATAAGCACACTTTTACTGACCTTTTCATTTCTAAAGCTCTTTATCTCCCAATGATCTCTTTGCACTGTTCTACTGAGAAACAATGTGCATGTTTCAGGGCATTTAAACTCTATTACAGATTTGACTTAAGTTTTAAACTAGACTTTAAAATGTGAACAAGAGGATTGGCAGATTAAAAAAAAAAGGGCAATCAGGTGTATTTATTGTAACCAGTATCGTTACAAAGATGAGCGTAACTAGATCTAGACTGATCAAATCGATCAATTTACCGCTGACGAATTCTTATCGTTCCACTTAAAGTACAATCCAAGCAATTCTCCCCTTTCTTACTTTTACTGTTATTGTGATTTATGATTTAAAGCCGTAAGAAGTCGCGCTCAGTCACGCTCTGTTGACAGTGGCTCTGAGTCACACGTCTTCATCAAAAGACCATCTCAAGGGAGCATCAGGACTGCAAGTGCCACAGAGCACAGCTAAAAGGGAACTTTTAAAGCATTAATAGAAGGGATGCTAACAACACATCACATACACATCCAGCCCAATTAAATCCACATTCAACTTATGAACCCAAAACTGTGAGCATGTTGTTTTTTTCGGGAGGTTAGACAACACAGTCTGCATCCCAGCTTCCCTGTCACTGTAACCCAGAGGCTGAGCTCCACTTACAGCCCTTTCATGCATACACAAATAAACAATAAACTCAACATAAAGAGGCTTACTCACAGTTTGCAGCCAGGACTTCCAGCAGTAAGCAAACCAATAAAGATGGCAGGTCCATAGTGAGACAATGAGAAGAGCAGCCTACACGCAGGGAGAGGCTTCACCTGTGTGCTACTCATCTACTTCACGGGATGGCATCACACCTGCACTCTCGGGTTTCTTATAGTTCCTATTTCCGTTTCCATGGTCACCTCCTTGTCCCACAACCGATATATAATTGAAGCTTCCACAGCTCGGCCCCTTGTCTCACCTCCTCCATGACCCAATCAGGCTGTCCTTTACCCCTGGCATTGTTCATATAATCATCCAGGTAATGAAGGCCCATTCTCTGTCACATAAAAGGTGAAGCATGTGCTGTGTTTATTGTTCTGTCTTCACTCCGCATGTCAGGATCTCGTGCAGAGCCTTATCACGCTATCGTATAGCTCCTGTGATGCTGTAGACCTGTCAGCTACTCCCCAACAATTAACATGTTTCAACCTTGTGATTGTTGCTGCTTATATGGATCAAATGGGCTGCTGTCGTCCTAAATGAAAGATAGGGTCTCTGCAGCTCTTCATCATTGTACAGTCCTCCATCAATGATGCCCCAGGAAGGATTAATGAGGGTTTTTGACTGATGACAAGCAGCAGAAGCTTTTTTGTTCGCGAGCAGGTCGAGCTGCTCCACATCTATTCTCGGGCCGGGCGTCATTAAAAATGGAGCACGGCTCAGGCAGGTCTCATCACTGCTACCATCCCTCTGTGGAGTTCCTGACCTCGGCTGGCTAATAGCCCTCTCTGCTGCCCTCCCCGCTACTGATAGCTATAGCCGCGCTCCGGGTACCTCTCACATCCCCTGAGTGCTGACCGCTGCCGTTTTTCCGCATGACTCCTCAGTCCAAGAGCTGTCATTACTGCACATGGCTGCCAGCTCTCACATTCATCTGTCAGGCGCTGGAATGAATCTGTATATCGCAAACGCTCTAATCCCCAAAATCTCCTCTCTGTTCTAACACACCCTTTTCAGCTCATTATCTCTGCAGGTTTTTCTTTTTTCCGTGAGTTAAAGGGTATTTCAATCCCGATCAGCACAGCAGCATTTGATTTTATTACATCTGTGAGACTTGACAGATTATAAACAAAGCTCAACATGCTTCAAAATGTGCTTGAGGATTGCAAGTAAACTGTTGTTTTCAATCACTGACAGAAAGTCGCTTAAAAAATAACTAATTCATGACTGTAACAAAATGTTTCACTGAAGAGGATGCAGGTAGATCCTGAGATAATCTTGGTTTACGGTCTTTGCTGGGGTGGCACTGATGCTAGTATCACTTCTCTAATGGTACCAGTGACTCAGCAGCGGCTTCCCGATCAAACCTTAAACGATTCCTCATTGGTTATAAACATACTAAAGGGGAAATCCTGTTATGCATAAGTATCTCAAATTATTGGGTGTTAGACAGTATTACAGCAGTAGTACTTGAATGTTTTTCTTTTGAAGTAAAAGTAGCAATACCACAGTGTAGAAAAGTAAAGTAAAAGTAATGCATTCAAAATGTAGCTTGAGTAAAAGTACTAAAGTAGTAGTATCAAAGTATATGTGGAGTACCAAAAGTAAAAATACTCATTATGCAGAATGGCCCATTTCAGAATCATGTGCATTATATTATCTGATTATAATTATTGAGGCATTCATGTGTTCATCACTTGCTGGGTAGCTTGTGGATATTTTGTATTATTTATCTGAATATGCAAAGTAATCAGTTACTTAAGTAATCAAATAAATGTGCTGGAGTAAAAAGTACAATATTAACTTCTGAAATATGCAGCAGAAGTTTTTTTTTTTTAATTCACTTTATTGATCCCAAACTGGGAAATTATTCTCTGCATTCCACCCATCACTGTAAACACATACATGCACATGCAACACGCAGTGAACACACAGGAGCAGTGGGCTGCCGCATCAGGCGCCCGGGGAGCATACGTGGGGGTTAGGTGCCTTGCTCAAGGGCACATCAGCCGGCTAATGGGGGGGGGGCAGTCCGGTGGGGAGAATCGAACCGGCGACCCTCCGGTCACAAGCTGCCCCCCAAATTGTTATGGCAGGTGGGATTCGAACCCAAGCCCCCAAAGAGACTGAAGCCTTAATCCAGCGCCTTAGACCGCTCGGCCACGCTACCTTTTACAACTTAGTATTCTGTAAAGTAGCAGGAAATGGAAGAAAACAGCTCAAAATTGAACGAAAGTACAGTACTTGAATAAATGTACTTAGTTTCTTTCTTAGAAACCAGCACCTAGTTTTAAGTGAGATGTTTGGAAATTGGTAGCTAGGAAACATCTGAAGCACTGTCCAATCAACAGCAATCAACTTGGTAACAGGAGGTTACTGTAGCTGTTCCTGTTTTTGGACACAAACGGTAAATTACGCTTATCTGCCAGTCCTTTGTGACAGTTTACATGATTTATTTATATGTACAAATGTGTTCCTGCAGTTCAGAATGAGTGGGAAACATCCAGCTTGACATTATTTTGGTGATTAGCATATATTGTAATTTCAGGCATGTTATTTTTGTGAGATCATCCCACTTTACATCATTGCTGAACAGCATTTAATCCGCTCAGATGTGTGAATTGACAAAGATCTGGGGCAGCTAGCTCCGGGGGTGGTCGAGCTTCACCCTCAGGCCTCGGGCGGATTTGGTTCGTGTTACCTCTGCTGAAGACTCCTGCAGGCTGTCACAGTGAAGAGGGGGCTGCTGCTCCTCCCATTTCAGAGGACCCAGGTGAAGTGATTCAGGCTTTTGATCGGGATGCCTCCTGACACCTGAGGTGTCTGTCACCTCCCTGTGGAGGAGGTGCAGGGGAGGAGCGCACCAGAACTATCACATGTCCTGCCCGCCCTGGGGATGCCACGGGTCCCCCCAGGAACAGATGGACAACGTGGCTCTGGATCTGTTATGTTGCTGAGCCTGTTGTCACTGCAACCCCAACCAGACAAATCACATATTTAGGCAGCGTAGCGGTAACCAGGCCTGGAATCTGATCAAACATTAGGGCACAACTTTTCACACGTCGCACTTTATCACACTCTGCTATGAACACAATATACTGAACAGTAGGTGGCCCTCTGAAAGCACTGACTTTTAGCAGCTCCTTTAGTAACAGACTGCTGCATCCAGCTTGTAAGAAGGAACGCTACCGCAGGTCCTTCAATTCATCAGCTGTCAGATTATTCAACTCCAGCATCATTTAACATAAGACTGTGTTGATGTTGTTTGCCAAATAATCTGCTGTTTTTTTATATTTTTAAAAATTTTTTTATATATTTTATTCTTCTGTGCAACAGTAGTAACACTGTTTATTATTATATTTAAAGGGCCTTACATTGTTTTTTCCACAGTTATCGGGGCAATACATATTTTTAGTATATTTTTTTCTTTTATATAGTCAAATTTCATTTTGCTTGTATAATATGTACATATATATTCTATTTTTTTATTATTTGTATTTCGTTTTTTGGAATTTCTCTGCCTCTGTTGCTATTTTTCTTCCCACTGCTATCACATGCTGCTGTAATGCCCAAATTTCCCCAACTGGGGATAAATAAAGTTTTTATCTTATCTTATCTTATCTTATCTTATCTTATCTTATCTTATCTTATCTTTCAGCACTATGTTTCCCAGCAGGAACATGTGACTCAAGTTTAAACCAGCATTGGCTCCTCTGTTACCCACCTGGCTTGTATACTGCCGTGTGTGTGTGTGTGTGTGTGTGTGTATGCATCATTTTGCATCTGTTATGTGCATGAAATGGAGTAATATTTTGTTCAGGGGGTCAGATCTGAATCTTGTTGGAATCTTAAAGGATTTAAACCAATTACTACTTCCATATTATTATTGTTATCATTAGCATTCAGAAACGTAAATTCAATTTGATCACTAAATTAGATAAATAGAATAGAATCCATTTTCATTTATTACTTTTATTAATAGGGTGGTATTACTAGTATTATTTTTATCAGTATTATTATTATTTTTATTATTTGTAAATAAATAAAATATCCATTCCTTTGTCATGTTTTGAAGCCGTAGTCTCTATCTCTGTGAGATTCTGCACTGATATTTATAACCAAGCAGGGTGTGTAGGACAGCAGAGCCATAGTGTCTGAGTTGTTAGTAACCTTTTTTTAAGGGGAGAACAGAGTGTAAACTGAGAATAATTCAACTTAAATATCCATTGAATTACCTATATGTAATTCACATAGATTTAAAAAGGGAAATTAACACTGGGATCACATGATTCACCTGGTTTTAATCAGTTCTTTATTAAAACAAAAGGGAAAAAAAGTATGTGTGAAAATAAAATGCAAGAAAATTCACATCATGGCAAATTAGTCTGAGTGAATTTCATCTCGTCAACGAGGTCAAAAGCATTTATTCTGTCCATAACCTGCTGCTGATGCGACCGTGTGAAGGCGTTTCCATCCCTGATACCTTCATCACCCAAAGTGCAAGCAGAAAACTGGAGCTTGGAAACAAACATAATAGAAGAGAACACTTAAGCTTTGTCATGTAGTAGGTCAGTTTCATTGTTGCAGATGGTCACAGTACAAAACCAGACGAGAAGATAATTTAAACAAAAGATCCGCTCGAGGATACAGTTACACTATAAAAGGCAGCAGGAGAGCATTGGTCCCACCAGTTGGAGATGCTCTGAGGGTCCCTGTGTTTGGGTTTACAGGTAAGCAGAAGGCGATTTTAACGCTTTTCAGTCAAACTTAGTGACTAATATTCAGGAGTTTAACCAGAATTCAAGGTAAGAAGGTGTTCTCAACAAGAAAAACTATTACCTGTTTATTGTGTGTAATACATGTTAAATTGATTCAGAATATTCCTTTAATACTCGAGTGTCAGAATAAAATAACGTGATTCAGTGAAACATAAATGTTTTAAGCAATGCCCTGATACTTATGATGCATTCCAGTTCATGAATAGACTCTTACCAATTAGTGATCGAGCCATTTATCAGTTTGTAAAAGAAGAAGAGTGTGAGCTCTGTTTCCTTATTTAGAGGCACTTCGGTAACTTACAGCAAAGTCTAAAAACCCCTCATCTACAAAATGCTTTTAGGTGTCATAACACAGTAAGCATTAAACTGAGATATTTCACTCACTTGTTGCACATCTGTGGAGCCTGTTGACAAAAGGTTTAACTATACCATAATTTGTGACAATGCATTTTACACAATAATACTTCAATTTTATCAGGATTGTCAGAGGAATTGAATTAATCAGCACATTCTGCGTATAGAAGCTGCTGAAGTTTCTGTTTCTGCATCTTAGATGATGAGTAAAAATATGACTCTGCTGCAAACGTCGACTGTGCTGTTGCTGTTGGCCTTCTCGGTATCAGGTAAGTTCCTCAATCACATTTTAAGTCCTGGGTGCACTTAAAATGTTTGAAACCTGAGATTCAAGATGTCGAGCTGCGTTGAAAGGGCCGCTCACAGACCATTGGCTGAAATGAGGGTGAGAACAGGATGCACATCAGGAGTGACGTGGCCCTCAGCCTCTCTTCTATAGTGCATTAAGATCTGAGGTAGAGGAAGTACTCACATCTTGTACACTTCAGTAAAAGTACAAAAGTAGTAGCATCAAAACTTAATCAACAATACTTACATACATGAGGCATCTTTCAGAATAATGTATATTATTGCATTATAATTATAAATGCATTAATGTGTTCATCACTACTACTTTATATAGTTTATCTACTGGGTGTCTTGCCCCTGTCTTTTAATCTATAATATAACATCATAATTTAGTTGCTGATTATATTTCTTATTATCAAACTAAATCTGCAAAGTAACTTGTAGCTCAACCTGGCAAATAAGTGTAGTGGAGTAAAAAGCACAATATTTACCTCAGTGAGTAAAAGCAGCAGAGGTTCCTTGAAATTGTACCTAAGCACAGTAGTTGAGTAAATATACTTAGTTACTTTCCTCCACTGATTAAAATTATAAAGACAATAGAGCCTTAAATATGAAGTAAATTCAGTTTTTGTTGCAAACCAGAAGAACTGACAGTGCATCCGTTCTCCCTCTCTGCAGAGACGTTGGCAGCGAGGATCATCGGGGGTCAGGAGGTCTCGCCGTACTCCATCAAGTATCAGGCGTCCCTGCAGACTGAGAAGAGGCAACACATCTGTGGGGGAACATTGGTTGGCGCTCAATGGGTGGTGTCTGCTGCCCACTGCTGGAGACCGTGAGTACTGACTGTACTTAGGTAAAAGTATGAGTAGCACACTGTAAAAATACTCCTGTTCAAGAAAAAGGAAAAAAAAAATCACCCAAAGTGACACCTTCAAAACACTTGTTTTGTCCAACCAACAGTCCAAATCTCAGAGTTCTTAAAAATAAAATAAGACTGCATGACAAATGACTAAATGATTATCAAAATAATTGGCAGTTCATTTTCTGTTAATCAGTTAATAGGACTAATAGTTTCACTTGTACGTTTTCAGATGTTTCATGTGCAAAAAAATTCATTTGTAAAGTTTTTAGTAACTAAATCTGTCAGATAAATGTAGTGAAGTAAAAGTACAATATTTCCTTCTGAAATGTAGTGGACTTGAGTGAAGAGTGCATGAGAAGAAATTGCTCGGGTAAAGTAGCTCAAATTTGTAGTACATTTATTCAAGTACAGTACTTTACTATATGTACATTCCACCACTGGTTTTCAGAACTTTTGCATTGTGTTTGTGCCTGTTTATTATTATGATTATAATCAATATTTTTTCTGCTGCATCAGTTCAAACTGAAATAAGACAGAAACATGAAAGTCAGCCCAATAACTGGAAATGATGTGCATCTGCTTCCTAAGAAATATGAGCCCAATCAGCCAGATGGTGGCGCTGTAATTGAAGCCCAAAAACACAGTTCTGGAGAGGCCACACTCCTCACGCTGAAAGTCTGATTGACTTGAAACTGGACACACTAGTCCAGCTCAATGTGCTCTAAAAAAAAGCCTCTTGGACCATTAAAGATCTGATAGATTTTCATTTGGAATTTTTTGCAAAAAAAAGTTAGATTTGGACCGTATCAACACTGAAATGGGTCTACAGCATTATGGCGCGGCTGAAAAACATGGCCGCCAATAACCTATACAGATTGCAAGGGGCAGGGCCTTGCAGGAAAATGAAAATATGTCATTAATGATTTGTCCAATCATCACAAATGTGGGTGCATATCTTCAGTCCAGGTTTAGGAGCAGACCTGACGGAGCATTTCGACTCTGACCCATAGGGGGCGCCACAAACACCAAAAATATGTTCTTTGGTGCGAGTGGACATCCCCTATCACATATTTCCTCATAATTGAAGATGTCTTTAGACAACCCTGACCGAACAGAGACATCCTGTGAGACATCCTGAACACACACACCCTCAAATCCAGTCCAGGGGGGACAAATGGCATGAACTCTGAGTGTGTGATTAGTGAAATGCTGCAGACTTTACTTGCAGACTAACCCTAACCCTGTGTTGATGCACCAAGTGTGTTACTGAATTCAACTAGCTGAAGTGACTTTGCTCCCCTTGTCACTGGTTGCAGCTTTAATTTCGGCCCAATGAGCTGCTTCCTTCTGTTGAGCGCAAAACGGCTTGAATCTGAAATCCCCTATTATTGTCTATATTTAAATCTGTTGCTGCATAATGAGGAGAGAACGCTTTTTTGTGACAGCAAATATCTGAAATTATAATTTGACTGCAAATCACAGTTAAAGGGTTAAATTCTGAAGCACCTGGTGTCTGTTTTCGGCCTCCAGGAGCAGCCTGATGATGGTGGTGTTAAGTGAACACAGCCTGGAGAGCACAGAAGGCTTTGAACAGGTCTTTAATGTCTCAAAGATATTTGTCCACAACTATAACTACAAGACATTCAACAATGACATCATGCTCATCAAGGTAGGCAGAACAGCAGCAGCCTGATATGATACATGGACCTCACACACACACACACACACACACACACACCTCACGTTCATCTTCGTGTTAAAAGTTAGCTGTAACTTTCCGTTTGTCTTACAGCTGAGTAAGCCGGCAAAGCTGAACGCCAATGTCCAGCCAGCCGCTCTGCCTGATGACAACACTCCTCCACTCATCTATGATGTGTGCACAGTGAGTGGCTGGGGTGTGACACAGATTTACAGTTTCTACCTGTCCCCCGTGCTGCGTGCTGTGGACGTCAGAATAATGCCTTACTGCAGTTATTACTACTGGGGGAGGATCACTTCAAACATGCTGTGTGCTGGATCTCGGCTGGGTGGCAAAGACTCCTGCCAGGTACAGATTTTTTTTTTTCCGGATGCACGTGTTGCATGCTCTGTGTACTAGATGCTTGTTTATAACAATAATAATAATAATAATAATTCTCTTTGTATTGCTCTGCATGCTCCGCATTGCATGCTTCTGTGTGACATAGTTTAATTAGCATACCGTGCCCTGTGCACTGTATATTATCATTATTAACTATCATTACTAACTATCAGGTGTTTCATCATTGCTCTGCATGTGTCAGTGAAGCTGTACTGGCAGTGCTATGAGCTAAATGTTACATTAGCATACTAACATGCTTGCAGTGACGACATTAATATGATGATGTTTAGCCGTTATATTAATTATTATTTTAGTTTAGTGTGTTAGCATGCTAGCATGCTTTCCTATCTGCCATGAATACAGATAAGACTGTTGGGAATTTGTTGTGCAGGTAGTCAGTCCTGAAAGTCTTGGTGAAATATACATTTTGACCACATATCTGTACTAAACCTCATGGCTATCCATGAACCAGCTGTTGAGACGTTTCAGTAAAAAAAAAAAAAAAAATCAAACTTGTGGTGCTACAGGAAAAGTCCTGAGATCACAAAGTCAGTAGGATTTATCCTCTCAGGACCATGAATGCCTGAATGAAACTTGATGACAAATCTAGTTGATGAGATACTTCAGTCTGGACCAAATTGGTGGACTGACTGACCAGCGTTGCCATGCCTAAAACCACGTGCTAGCGGGGCTAAGAACAGCCTTGTGGCTAACTCTGGCATATTACAGCAATTTGTATTAATATATATGCATAATCTGTGGTAAATCGCCCAAAAAACGAATAAAGACCACCTAAATACTAAATAGGTAATATTACAAACTGGTGTATACAATTTAAGACTGGACTTGAATAGATCGTGTATCATCTCTAATTGGTCTTTATGATCCACAGGGTGACTCTGGTGGTCCCCTTATCTGCAACGGCAAATTGGAGGGCATTGTCTCCTGGGGCATCAGCTGTGCAAACCCATACTTCCCTGGAGTCTACACCAAAGTGAGGAACTACGTCAAGTGGATCAACTGGATTATCAACAATGACAAAGCATGAACACAGTCCTCGATGAGGAGCCAGTTCACTCTCGTTATTTACAATGCCCTTTTTTTTTTATTACTAATAACTTTCTTTGTGTTTACAGGACTAAATGTCCACGTTACACTCTAAGTTTATTTCATTTCATAATGTTGGGTTTGCTAATAGAGCCAGACTTATCATGTCTAGATATGAAGTTCCCTAAAAGTATGTTCAAAATGATTGATTTTCATTCATCCATTGCTCTAAAATGAGGTAAAGAAATAAACCTGTTATTATTATCATCACTATTAGTGGTAGGAGCAGTTGTTGACGTAGTAGCAAAGATGTTTAAGCTGCATTGATGAGTAGAGCGGGAGGATATGGCTTAAATCAATAATAATAATTAATAATTTAATCCTCACCCAGCCCTGCTTCTTTTTATTTTCAAATCGAGTCAAATGACAATATTCACACTTGAAGAAGAAGAATTTTCACCCGACTTCCCATCAACTCTACAGACGATTGTTTCTATGAGCGACACCTTTCACTTTACAGTCACTCATTCAATTCATTGTGAATATGAAAATATTGACTGGTGCAGCTGGGGATTGGAGATAGTGTCCACATATTTCACCAGAATGAAGATTTAACCTGCTGAACTAGCAAGTGAAATTTTACGCTGTTCAGCAGGGACAAATTTTATATTGCTACATGTCTTAACAGATTCGATGTTATTTACATGACTGTTTATTAATGTATAATATCATCATTTGATCTAAGGAGCAGGATCACCAGGAGTGCTTCTACACTTGCTTTATTATTATTATTGTTATTATTATTGTTATTATTATTATAGACTCTCATGTCCACATACTTTGTTTAGCCTGCTTTTGATCAGACCCACGGTTTTGGATTTACATGTTCATCTATCAATTCAGGTGTGCACGCTTTAACTAATGAAGAGTGTGTTTAAGATCAGTCTGGATAACAATATCTTTACAGTAGGTTGTGGATTTCAAGTAATTAGCTACTACGAATTGTTTAAAGGTCCAGTGTGTAGGATTTGAGAGGTTCTATCGGGAGAAACTCAATATAATATTCATACGTATTAAATTAAATAAATTAAATATTTGCCTTGCTACTGAGCTGTCTTACTGACGGCATATTATTATGAAGGAAAGATACTTGGAAATATTGATAACTTTAGGTTTGTTATTAAAATTGCTACTACCAAGCAACCGAATCTGCTAGCTGTAGACTTACTTGTAATCTTGCTGCATGAACAGTACTAAAACAAAGCTTACTTTGTTTCACCTTTGTCATACAGTTATTAATCATACATAGGCTGCAAACAGCTGTGTCAAAAAAAGACAAAATAGCTATTTTAGCCCATTAAAAATAACTTGCATCTTTCTTTTCAGTAGACAGATCAACAGCTTTATGACAGGGGGCAGGAATGCAAATGGCAAATTGGAAACACTACCGCTTTCGTCCACAGGGGCCGCCAAAAACACACAATTAAAGTTACTTGTAGTTGCTTTCAGACCATTCTTAGATGTATTTTTATATGTTTTATACATGCTGGCCCACATAATACGACGACTGATAGAACATAGTTCGTTAACTGGATGTCTGTGGAAAATGATTAATGTTTATTGATATTGCTGTTCTGCCCTTAAAGTCGTTTTCAGCTTTTACGTGAACCTAATAGTACTTCGTTGTACGGGAGCTGAACAGAAAATAAAGATATTTAGGTCGTCTGTCGCGCATGCGCAGTGGCAGGTGTTTTGTTTACATAATACTGTCCTTGCTACAGTGGATACCTGAGGACTGCGTGACACAAGCGGACTAAATAGCAGCTTAAGTTACCTTTTCGGGTAAATTATGTCTGTGAAACACGCTATCAGCCGCGGGCTCGAGTTGGGCCGGTCGGTCTTTCAGCTGGGTCTCCTAAAATCGGGTGGCCGGGTGGTAGCAAAGCTCCGAGCTGACCGTTTCCGTGTAGGCCCGTCGGTCCGCACCGTTCAGCCTCAGGCTTTCCTGCCGTCTCGGTACCGCTATTACCGCACCTCTCTGAAGGGCCTGGCAGCTCAGCTACAGTCCGCCGGCTTTAGGAGAAGGTTTGGCGGTGGGTCTCCACGAAACCGGGCCGTGTTTTTGGCTTTCGGGCTCGGCGTGGGGCTTATCGAACAACAGCTTGAGGATGACAGAAAGAGCGCTGCGACCTGTCAGGAGATCCAGGTATGATGTGACCAAATACACTGCTTTTTCTGAAGTAATTTTCGTGTACTTATACTTTACTTGAGTATTCCCATTTTCCATGATGAAGTTACAAAATATTAAACAGATTAAACTACCAAACCAAGGGCTTAAAATTTTAATGTTGCTGCAATCAAATCACTCAAACAGTAATCCTAATGGATTGCAATACAATACAATACAATGTTTATAGTAATATGGTATAACGTTCATCATAATAATAATATTTAAGTTTATTTTGCTGATAATACTTCTTTACTTTTAATCAAAGACATTTTCTTGGAAGTAGTTTTCCTTAAGCTCAGGATTTGAGGATTTTTTCCCCACTACTGGCAGTTTGATTATTGTGTATTATGATGGATTTTGTTGAGAACTGATAATAGATAAAAGTTGTCCACCAGCTTTGCATTAATCCTACCTGGTACTAGTTGGATGATATCCTTTTACTTATTGCCAGTTGATGTGGTTAAGCTTAAGCAAAAGATGATGCATTCAACAGTATAGAAAAAAGCCACTTTGGTTGCTGATCTGACTTATCTAATAATGTGTTATTACGTTATTTACAACTGGTTTTTATGCATTAATGAATATTTCTGGATTAAACCTCCTAAAACTTTATTGCCATGACAACGTGGAAGGTGTCAACCTGACTGGGTTTTTTTTTTAATTTCTGAAAACATGTACCTTCATTTATTTTTTGCCAAGAGCTTTAATCCAGTTTATGAAAAGTCTTTTCCTTGAGTCTGTTATGCTTCACCTGGCCTTAGGATGCGATGTGCACACAACTGCTTTTCTGTGTCTTAAAAAATATTTCTCACAATGTGCAGGCTGTGTTCAGCAAGAAAAGATTCCAGACCCCACTCAAGCCTTTCAGCTCTGGATATAAACTGGAGGATTACATTATTGGGAATCAGATTGGGAAAGGCTCCAACGCTGCTGTGTACGAGGCTGCAGCTTCATTTGCCTCTACGAAGGAGAGTAAGAATGCTCAGGTGCAGCTGAGAGAAGATGAAGAGGAAGGGGAGACTGCTCGATCTCTGACATGCTGCTCGCTAAAAACCTTTCCTCTGGCTATCAAGATGATGTGGAACTTTGGGGTTGGTCTTCAGCAATATTCCACACTTTTCCCCACAAGTTTAGGTATTAGTCCTGCAAGGAAAAACAGGCCCACATCAGCACTGATGGGTATTTTTTGATGCCATTTGTTTGCAGGCGGGGTCGTCAAGCGAGGCGATATTAAAATCCATGTCACAGGAGCTGGTGCCTGCAGGTCCTCTGGCCTTAAAGCAGGAAAAAGAAGAAATAACTCTGGATGGGTAAGTATTATACCTCCAGTGCTTTCATCGTTCATTACTTGTCCTGCAGTACTACACAGGGGGTAGGAAAATTGCCCACGATTAACTGTGATCCCTCTGCATGCAGAGATTTTGGAGTCCTGCCCAAAAGAGTGTCCGCACACCCTAATGTGATCAGAGTGCACCGAGCTTTCACAGCAGACGTCCCGTTGCTACCAGGTGCCCAGGAAGAGTATCCAGATGTGCTGCCAGCCAGGCTCAACCCCGCTGGTCTGGGCAACAACCGCACCCTTTTTCTGGTCATGAAAAAGTAAGATCTGCGGTCAGTCAGGATTGTAGTGTGAACAAGCAGCAGAGGGAAATGTCCAGTTCGAATTAAGAGTAACATATCAGATCTGATACAGTGTTAGTAGAGTGAACAGTGAGGCTGAAATCAGTGAGATGAGATTACAGACGGTAAAGATGGATTACACTCTGGCTTCCTGTGAATTCCTCATGCATGTGATTCGAATCACGTGTGATAATAGCAGACCCACCACTGCAATGAACACTTCTTAATGACTGTTGCTGAAAAATGCAGACCATAAATAGCATCAAAAACGTCTTTCCTTTCCTGAAAATCTTGCAGATTAAAACTTTAAGAGGTGTATATGAGAAAACTGAAGACTTCCACTTCTGGCATCCTCTCTTCCTTTGTGCCGTAGCTACCCCTACACGCTGCGGCAGTACCTGGAAGTGTCCACACCAGACCGGAGGCAGGGCTCTCTGATGGTGCTGCAGCTCCTCGAGGGGGTCGACCATCTGTGCAGACAGGGTGTCGCTCACAGGGATCTCAAATCTGACAACGTGCTGCTGGAGTTTGACTCTGGTCAGAGAAATATTTAGTCATTAAAAGAACGATTTGAAATGTGATTCCATCTGTTCAATGTTAAAATTTGAATTGATTTCACTTTTATACAGACGGTTGCCCTCGTTTAGTGATTACTGACTTTGGCTGCTGCCTGGCCCAGAGTGACTCTAGTCTACAGCTGCCCTTCAACAGCATGTGGGTCAACAGGGGAGGAAATGCCTCTCTCATGGCTCCTGAGGTAAGCTTAAGTAGTTCTGTATTATTGTTAAGTAAAAGAAGAATGTCCAGCAGTCGCTGAGCCGTCTCTTACACAACTTGAACTTGTTTAAATATTAATAAAGAAGCAGAGCATTATCATTTGACAGTCAAAGAAGACTATATTTAATAATTGCCATCTTCTTGATGTGTCTGCCCAAAGGTGACCACTGCGGTTCCAGGCTGTGGTGTGGTGATTGACTACAGCAAGGCAGATGCCTGGGCTGTGGGTGCCATCTCCTATGAGATATTTGGCCAGCATAACCCGTTCTATCGAGCAGTGGGACTGGAGAGCAGGAGCTACCAGGAGAAGCAGCTTCCTCCTCTGCCCTCCAGTGTTCCAGCTGATGTGCAGTACTTGGTCCGATTGCTCCTCAGGAGGAACCCAAGCAAGGTATAGCAGGGGCTGTGAACGGTTTGTTGAGAGTAATGTGTGCTCAGTCATCGACTGAAAATTGTTAAAATCACATTATTATTATTTTTTTCCTAGTTTTTCTGGTTAGAAGTTAGACCTGTTTTGTGTGCAATTAAATCATTCTCACTAGCCGTAAAAGTCACTCTAACCTGCATTATCTTTATTTCTTTTGGCCACTTGGGGGCAATTCATCATGCTGTAAACACAACATTGGCAATATTGTCAACTTGTTATGTTGATATATGTTGCTTATTTATACACCCAGCAAAAATGGAGCAATGTTTGCATTTATTTGATGAGACTGATAAAATAGGAAATTCAAAGCTAGAAACTAGAAATAACACTAAAGCCTTACTCCCTATATATATAGTTTCTAATATATAGTGTTACTGTACAATGATGATGCTGAAAGGTGAGAAAACGCTCTGAATAGAGGTGATAAGTCACTACCACTACCTCCCTTCACATTACAAACAGCCATTTTGCACTCAGGCATGGGCACACTTAATAATAATAATAGTAATTGCTCAGTTGTTCTGCCTGTGTATGTAGCAGCAGTCTGGTGACATTAACAATTAACCAACTGTTCCATGCTCCATTGCTCATGTATGTTCTTGTGACTCTGCAGCGCCCCAGTGCCCGTGTGGCGGCTAACATGCTGCATCTTAGCCTCTGGGGACGGAAAGCCCTGGCCAATCAGGACAGCGTTGGCATGAGGAAGCTGGTTGATTGGCTTCTGTGCCAGTCTGCTGTGGTTCTCCTGAAGGGCTGCAGTGGACCCAGTGGGAACACGGTAGAGGCGGAGCTTCAGAGGAGCTTCCTGTCTAACCTGGACCTGGAGGACCTGCGCTCCGCTGTGGGCTTCCTCCTGTATGGACGAGAGCAACATCAGGCCTGCATTCTGTCTGCATAGACGTACTCTCACTCATTCAGACAAGTAGTTAAAGAGAGACTGGGAACTGAGAGTTGAAACTTGCTTTGATATTCAGCCAGACATCTATATTTGTAATATTTATAGTGTTAGCCTTTACATCTAATGGCACTCTTCCACTATCCTACATCATCTATGACTGTCAGTGTATTCCAATTATTGTTAATTATAAATGGTCTAAATCACCAGTGTGGATTGCCTGATCCACTTTTAACCACTGTTCTCCATTGCTTCTGAAATCGCTGTTTTGCATTTCCCAGAATCCCAAACCTGTCTTTTAGGTGTGAGGGTCCCATTTCACTATCTGAGGAACTGCCCCACACTCAGCAGTGTGTACAGCAGTTTTTACCTGTGTGTTTGATTAAACTTGGTCTGCAAAGCAGGTTTAGATAAAGCTTCGGGTACAGGTGAAGGCCAATGCAGATATTTTACGTTAGAGTAAAAAGTACGCACTGTACTTGTCAGAACCTACTGTGTAGGGCGACATTAAGTTTCACATATTCCCAGGTAACATGCAGCCTTTAAACAGCTCATACATCCAACAAACTGTCAGCAGCAAACATCTTGCCAGTGGGTGTCTGTGTGAGGTTGTGAGATCAAATCAAACACTTAATCACCCATTCTGCAACATAATGCATGCAAAAATCTCCCCAACATGTTACTACACAGTTATCACAATGATGATTGTAGATACTGCAGATTATTTACTGACTTTAAGGGTGTGATTTTGTTCCTGTGGTTTGCACTTTATGTCCATGTTTGCACTTGCTCAGAGCCATTGTCAGGCCTTACTGGTCTTTGTTTATTGCCAGATTATCTAAAAGCCTATTATGGTAAATAATTACAAATAAATATGCCAAATCCATAATTCAAATAGATTGGCAACAGTTATCAAAACGAGTCACATTAAGTCTACACTTTTGGCATCATAACATGCATAAATAGAAATATTCATGAGGTGAGTTAGGGATTTATGATATGGAGTGTTTTCATGCTAAAGATGGTGAGAACTATTTTGGATATATGTAGAGTTTTCTGCTGTTTCAGAATAAAAGTATATCTGAAAAGAACTCTGAATGGTTTTTGCAAATACTTCCATTCGTGTCTAAGTTCACGTCTTTGAGTTGAGTGAATTTCGATAGATTCAGAGCTGGTGACAAACACAGTTAGATGATTTAGCATCGGCTGTGGAAAATATACGAGAAACAAATTTACTTGAAAATGTTCTGAAATGTAAACTACAGTCTAATCTATAGAGTTAATAACCTTTGCATATGTCAACACACACACTTCCAAACACACAGATCCCAGTGATGTTTTGTTTTTACACATTTTAACTTGATTCAGAGATAATGTGAATAATCTCTGAGCTATGGGAAACAGCTTATACACCCTGAAAATCACAGTTGAGACACTGATATTCATGATTTCTCATAAATTAAAATCTTTTTCTTCCTTTCTGGTTTATGAACCAGAGCTTAATTTGTTGTATGAGCCAAAAATCATAAATGAGCACAAAAAAGTATCAGGTGATATCAGGTATGAAAGTATCTGGCAAAGGCAAGCTATAATCAAATCAGATCGCTATTTCTTAACTACAAATATAGCAAGTATTTCAAATACTTATTTAGTGTGTCCTGTAGCTACTCAGCGAAGCTAGATACATATATTGTTTTCTGCTATATATCTATTTTTCAAACTCGAATTAAATTTCCTCATTTGATAGCATCTGGAGGGATATGATTTAAAGATTTCAGGAAAAATCACCTCCAACATATTCATTCGACAGTATTCACAGAGAAATAAAGAGAACAAACACACGACTTCATGTTAGAGGAGTTTTATTTAGGACAGAGCAAAACTCACTTATTGTGATAATTTCTCTGAACAGTCACACTGGTAATTAATAGACAAACATTTCTGTTTGAAATGTACTTAAGAACAAACGGAAATCATTATTTCCTGTTTAACTAATGCTTTTATGTCCCTTTTAATACTCCTCTCCTTCCTCCTCTCCCTCACCCTCAATGGAGTCGACTCCGACCTCCTCATAATCCTTCTCCAGAGCTGCCATGTCCTCTCTGGCCTCGGAGAACTCTCCCTCCTCCATACCCTCACCCACATACCAGTGAACAAAGGCACGCTTAGCGTACATCAGATCAAACTTGTGGTCAAGCCGAGCCCAGGCCTCTGCAATAGCAGTGGTGTTGCTCAGCATGCACACTGCCCTCTGGACCTTGGCCAGGTCTCCACCTGGAACTACAGTGGGCGGCTGGTAGTTGATGCCAACCTTGAAACCAGTGGGGCACCAGTCCACAAACTGGATGGAGCGCTTGGTCTTGATGGTGGCAATGGCAGCATTCACATCTTTGGGCACCACATCACCACGATACAAAAGGCAACAAGCCATGTATTTGCCGTGGCGAGGGTCGCATTTCACCATCTGATTGGCTGGCTCGAAGCAGGCGTTGGTGATCTCGGCCACTGAGAGCTGCTCATGATAAGCCTTCTCGGCAGAGATGACAGGGGCATAGGTGGCCAGAGGGAAGTGGATACGGGGATATGGCACCAAGTTGGTCTGGAACTCTGTCAGATCAACATTGAGGGCACCATCAAAACGAAGGGAAGCGGTGATGGAGGACACAATCTGACTGATCAACCTGTTCAGGTTGGTGTAAGTGGGACGCTCGATGTCGAGGTTCCTACGGCAGATGTCGTAGATGGCCTCGTTGTCCACCATGAAGGCGCAGTCAGAGTGCTCCAGGGTGGTGTGGGTGGTCAGGATGGAGTTGTAGGGCTCCACCACAGCGGTGGACACCTGTGGAGCTGGGTAGATGGAGAACTCCAGCTTGGACTTCTTGCCGTAGTCCACAGACAGACGCTCCATCAGCAGGGAGGTGAAACCAGAGCCGGTGCCACCTCCGAAGCTGTGGAAAACCAGGAAGCCCTGAAGGCCGGTGCACTGGTCAGCCTGAGGACAGAGAGGGAGACACAATGATCACACATCAGACACAGTTCTGTCTTTTCATTTCATATTCAGGACCAAAATCTGCTCTGAATGTACCCACCAGTTTGCGGATCCTGTCCAGCACCAGGTCGATGATCTCTTTGCCGATGGTGTAGTGTCCACGGGCGTAGTTGTTGGCAGCATCCTCCTTCCCAGTGATCAGCTGCTCAGGGTGGAACAGCTGGCGGTAGGTCCCAGTGCGCACCTCATCTAAGGAGACAGGTTGAATCAAAGATGAGTTGAGGGTTTGACCAAATTAACTCAAGAGACAACTATCTAAATATATGTAATGAGAGTTTACCGATGACAGTGGGCTCCAGGTCCACAAAAACAGCTCTGGGGACGTGCTTTCCAGCTCCGGTCTCACTGAAGAAGGTGTTGAAGGAATCATCTCCTCCACCGATAGCTTTGTCACTGGGCATCTGTCCATCCGGCTGGATCCCATGTTCCAGGCAGTAAAGCTCCCAGCAGGCATTGCCAATCTGGACACCGGCCTGACCCACGTGGATGGAGATACACTCGCGCTGGGGTGCAGACAAAGCAGATTTGGATTACAGACGCTGAGTATGACAAAGGAAACACATTTTCCGCAATTGCTCCTAATTAACTGGAGGAATGAAACAGGGCCAAAGTTAAAACAATGGGCTCTTTCAAACGTGGATGCCAATTTCTCCAAATAAGTGTTATTTTTTATGGCTTTTAAATGAGCAGCATAGCTACTAACAAGCACAACATGCTTCCTATAATCCCCACTGCATGAAAATCATTTATGGTTGCACCTGTAGTCTGTTTCTATGATAGCATGTCTAACTGCGACATTGTGCAGGAGGCATGTAGAAGATGGTGTCTATTTTGCATAGGATTACTGTAGGGAGAGAGGATTTTCTAGGTCAGGCAGTTTGCAGCGCACTGTCTCTTTAACAAGAAGCAGCCTCACTGACATGAACCAATTTCTAATTCATTTTATTTTATTCTAGTGAGCATTTAATACAGATATTAGAAGTGGCTTCATTTTATGTAACACATAAATCTGGGATAGTCAGGGGGAATCATCATTTCACATAAAATGATCTTTAGAACAAGGAGCAGTGAATTGATGGTATATATATTTAAATAAAAGCTGCCTAAATGGGAATGAAACCAGGCTGACAAACTGGTGAACTAGTGTGAAACCAGTGGTCAAGTGATGCTATCTAAGCTGATTTAGAAAGGTTTTGTGGGAAGAGGATTAGGCGCTTGTAGCGCAGGAATGCATTCCTGTCGACTACGTGAAAACCTACAAAGCCTCACAGCAGGGAAATTATTCATAAAACATCTTCTAATTATAACAAGCTATAGAACGTGCAAGAGAAAAGAGGGAGTGACACTGGAGGAGCATCATGAGCGCGACCTACTTTCCTCCCCTTCCTTTTTCTAATATCAGATCTAAGGTTTGACTCTCACGGCAAGAAATCTGGGAGATAAAACACGAGAAATGACATTAAAAATCTGACTCACCATGATGGCTTGTCGATATTATGTAATGTAATGAGACAAGCGTGAGGAGTGCTGGTGTCTGCGCAGGTGTCTGAAGCCGCTCTGTGGATGTACCGCGCGCAGCCTCTCGGGGGGGAGGGCAGGTGAAGTGCGCACTTAGAGAAACCCCGCCCCCGTCTGACGCACGAACAGTTTCGCACCCAGAACCAGACCCAGCTAGACACCGTAGTTCACATCAGACCCAAGACCTCATGTGGACAGATGCTAAAATACCGGAATGGAGAATGGGAATAATTTAATGTGTCATACATTTAAACCCACCGACCCCAAATTACAGGACGTTAAAACTCTCCTGTCCTGGTTAAACTGGGCTAAATTAAATGATACAAGGTCTTGGATATGGACTCCAGTAAACCACGACCCAGATCTATAAATGGGCCTTTAAAGTTCACAAGAATCATTATTGTGCCTTTTTAAAATTGGCGTTGTTGTCTGTTATGTCATATTTTCTACTGCTTTTGAGTACACTGAATTGCTTCTTTTTCTAATATTTTTTTTTAACACTAATATTTCTAACACTGCAAATGAGATTTAGACGTAGACAAAAGTCAATAAAGAGATTATACGAACAAGTTGCATCTCCTGGAGCATGTTTGACAAAAAGAGAAATAATTTTCTGTTTTTTTGACATATACAATTAATGAAAATATGAAAAGTTGGCTTCTGTGAAACTTCAGTTCATTAATGTAACCTGGTGCCAAAAGCATGCAATGCAAATTTCGTTGACATGCTAAGCTCAATGACAATGAAGACCATCTTGAATCTTGATCTTGAATCTCCAAATTCTGCCAATTGTAGCGTGCCATCTTTTATTTTAGTGGGTCATAACTCTGATTTATCGCTCATTGTTTCGACTGATTCATCCTTTTCATCCCTCATAAGGCACAAGCCAGGATGGACCTGTTTTCTTCCCCTGGCAGAGAGGGCCTTCCGCATGTTGTCCCCTTCAACTGTCCCATTAATCATTAGTGAGCTGCTGCATTCACGCGCACACCCACGTCGGAACATTGACTACCTGAAGTTCTATCCCACGCGAAAGGTAGCACACGTCCATCTCACCTGAGGTCAAGTGATACCTCGTAGCATGTATGTGACGATCAGACATGGTACATTCAACACGTATGGCCGTTTAAATATTAAACGCTATCCTGGTAGATATGGATATGTCCCAGCTGCTGATGAGAAGCTGAACGTTACGAGCTTACAAGGAAGCAGTGAAGGTATCATCAAAAGTCAGACTCGCCGCAGCTGAAACTGCTGTTCGACAACAGCGATGTTTTCACTTTGGAGAAACCTGAACGTGACCCGCAGTGTCATTTCTCCGACCTGCAGCGGGACTGCGGCGGACTTCTTCTCTCTGAAGCCTCGACAAACTTTCGCTCCGTCCAGAAAGTCCTCAGGGAAGCGCTACAATGTGCCCCCGAGCGCCGAGTTTGTGGCCAGGGTCTCGGGGATCCCCACCATGGCCAAGCTGCCCTTCCAGGAGTCGGCGGACGGGCTCGACGCCGCGTTCGTCGGCGTCCCGATTGACACCGGGACCTCCAACCGGCCTGGAGGCAGGTGGTGTTTTTCTCTGCAGCTGCTGTTCATGAGTGTGGTTCTGGGGCGTTGCTTCTGCTGCCAATGAGTACACATTATTGACAAGTGGTAAAGGAAGTATTCAAAGCCCTAAAAGTATTAATGCAAGACTATAAAAATACTATGATACAAGTAAAAGTCCTGCATTTAAAATCTTCAGTAAAAGTATCTAAGTATAGCAGAAATAGTATTAAAAGTATTCAATGAAAAAATAGCCCCTGAAACAGATGCATCTATTATCAGCATAGATGTTAACTGTTTTGTATAAGACTGCAACTAATGGTGACTTTCAGCATTGATTAACCTGCTGATTATTTTCTTGATTGATCGATCGGTTGATTGCTAGAAAGTAGGAAGTAGAGAGATATGTCAACACAATTACCCAGAGCCCAAAGTGACACCTGCAAAAGCAGTGATTATAATAACAATAATACATTAAAAAGTGAAAGTCCTGCCTTCAGTTTTCATTCTGCTGTTCTATTTATCACCTAGAATTATTATGTGAATAGAAATGCCAATGCATTCATGTGTGAGCAGCATTTCTCAAGGTAAATGTGAACAACTGGGAAATGCTGCTGTGTAGTTTCATCTATAGCAAATCTTCATATTTGAGAAACTCATCATAGTTTTTGTGTATTTATAGCTGAAAAGTAATTAATGCTGTCAGATGAATGTAGTGGAGTAGAAAGGGCAATATTTCCCTGTCAAATAGTGCAGTAGATGTGCAAGGTGGCTCTAAAATACCTCAAAACTGTACATAACCCCTGTATTTTAATGTACTCTGGCAATAATAACAGACCAAAACCAGTCTGCTTCACAGCTTCGGACTCGAATCGCTCCACACTGAACTGGAATATAATCCCTCCTCCGCTGCAGGTTTGGTCCCAGGCAGATCAGAGTGGAATCCGCGCTGCTGAGAGCTTACAACAGTGGCACCAGGGCGGCGCCCTTTGAGTCCCTCATGGTGGCTGATATTGGGGACGTCAATGTGAACGTATACGACCTGAAGGACACCTGCAAACGCATCAGGGAGGCCTACAGGAAGATCCTGGCCGCTGGCTGTATCCCTCTGACGATGGGTGAGGGCGGCTGGAGGAGAAAGGGGAATGTGTCTGCAGATTTTTTTCACCTTCTAGACCGATAGTCAAGAGACTGGTTTAGTTATTGCTTTCTGACAATCAAAGCAAGCTCTACGGCGTCTGTACAATCATTATCCATTGAACTAGCCTTATAAACTGTATCTCAGGTTTGATCAAAGGTCAGATGCTGAGGAGTTTTTGTTGTCTGCAGGTGGCGATCACACAATCGCATATCCGATCCTGCAAGCTGTTGCTGAGAAGTAAGTGGGACATGCTTCCTTATCAGATATTGTTATCATAGTATCATCAGTTCGCATGGCGTGGAGTTTAGATGTGACTTTTTCCTTGTTTACACAGCGAACACAAACTTCAACAGATCAGGGCTGCGACTAACGAGTCACACTGATTCATCTGTTGATCTTTTTTTTTTTTTTTGGATTAATAATTTTGTATGTGAAAAGTAAAACAGTAAATGTCCATCACAAGCTTTGAGAGCTCAAGGTGAGATCTTCAGATGGCTTGTTTTTTCTGACCAGCTGTCCAAAATCCAAAGATATTCAAGCCAATAAATGTTTTTAGTTTGATAAAAAGGCTCAAATAATTTGTGAGTTATCAGAATTCTTTCTGATAATAATTTTATTCTAATTTTTGTTGATCAACTAACTAATTAAGTGTAATTGTTTCATATCTGGAACATGTCATATACATTCTGTTTTGCATTGGTAATGTTCTTGTGCCTCACTCAGTTTGTCCTGTAATTATTCGTCAGGCATGGTCCGGTGGGTCTGGTCCATGTGGATGTTCATGCTGACACCAGTGATGTGGTCTTGGGGGAGAAGATTGGACACGGGACTCCGTTCAGACGCTGTGTGGAGGAGGGGCTGCTGGACTGTAAGAGAGTGGTCCAGATCGGCCTGCGTGGTTCAGGCTACTCTCCAGATTCATATGAGTGGAGCCGGGCGCAGGTATCTCCGACAGAATACTGTGGCTTGAAAAATGAATAAAACATGGACGCGGTCTTCTTGACGTCACCCTATGCTTCTGAAGAGCCAGGTGAAGCTCAGTAAGAGTTGCTCTGGCTGTCGCCATCTTGGCACTGCCTGACTTCACTGAACTCAGGGCTCATCCAAAAATTGGCAAGAAGGTGGAGCATTGGTGGAGCTGTAGCAGGATGAATGAAGCCTGTTTGCCGAAACCCAGCGGCTAGCTGTCACTCAGAGCAGCCATGCCCATACTCATGCATAACTTTAAGCCTTAATTTCATTGAAACAAGTGAATTATATAAATGGTAAATTCGGTTAGAGACCAAAAGTGTTTTGTACCAGGCTGTAAACATGTTTATTTCTGTTGTGAAATTGGGCATTTTAATATGGAGGTCTATGGGGATTGACCATTCGAGGAACTTGCAGTTTTTTAGCGTTAGCTTCGTTTTTCAGCCCCGGAGGTTGCTGCTTGCAAAATGGTCGTTGATTGATTTGATTAATCGACAAATCATGAAGCTGTAATGTGCTGCATTAATCTGCGTATAAATGAAAGAAAAACATGCCCATTTTTGAAGACAAGTCTAATAATTAATGTATAATTACCATTAGAATAAAAACACACTTCCTCTGTATACTTCGTAATTCTCAGGGAGAACAGCTACTGCTTTGCCGGTCGCTAATGACAATTCTAAAGAAACATAAACAAAAACATCACATTGATTATGTGTCTTGTTTTACCACCAATTCTCAAAATTCAAATATCATCAGTATATATTTATTATATCTATAGACTATTTACTCTATATTATACATCTTAACTGCAGCCAGTTATCTTAGCTTATCTTAGAATAACTACTGGAAGCAGGGGGAAACAGCCAGCATGGTTCTCCCCAAAATCCACGTACCTCTAAAACTAATGAACATGTTATATTTGGTTTGTTTAATCCTTATAAAAACAAGTATGAAAGGAAGCAAATGGGTGTATTTTCCGAAATGTCAAACCCCATCTGTAAGGTTGCAAAGTTAAACTCAGCAATGTTTGACCTGAAAATAAATTCCAGTTACCAGAGTCGGCCAATGACAGATACTGTATTCTAAGTCGCTGTCATTCTCTGCTGTTGGGCAGTAATAATGTTGCATATATATATATATATGTATATTGTCTCTGAACAAACATCCCTCACTTGTACATTGTGCAGGGTTTCCGTGTGGTACAAGTGGAAGAGTGCTGGTTCAAATCTCTTGCACCTCTGATGGCTGAGGTCAGGGCTCAGATGGGCAGCGGTCCAGTATATCTCAGTTTCGACATTGATGCTCTTGACCCGGGCTTTGCTCCTGGAACAGGCACGCCGGAGATAGCAGGGCTTACTCCCATACAGGTAAACAGACTTTAATCCCTCTGAACCATCTTCTTTAACTTTACCTGATGATACAAACTCGTCACATTACAAGTCATGTAAAGAATTTACTCCACTTGCTCCACACAAGTACTGTAACTCCTGTGCTTTTTAACATAAGTCAGGTTCTGTACTCATTTATCTTCTGAACACTAATATGTTTGTATTATCTTGGTTGGGTTTAGGGAGTCGAGATTATTCGGGGCTGCCGTGGTCTAAACCTTGTTGGATGTGATCTAGTGGAGGTGTCCCCACCCTATGACACCACAGGTACTTCTTTTACACATGACACACATCGTCAAATTATTGATTTACTTTTAATCCAACCATTATTTATATATTTTTCTGTTCAACAGGGAACACAGCACTGACCGGCGCCAACCTCCTTTTTGAAATGTTGTGTGTCCTCCCAAAAATCAAATACTACTAAATATATGATAATCAGTACAGACCAAACAGAGCAGAGCAGGTGGTTTGTTAACAGTGAATGCAGATGCTGCAGTGCCAAATGAGCAGAATAAACGAGTAAGGAAAGGAAATTCTCCAACAATTACAATTTAACATTTTAATCAATGAACGTTGCATTCTTCTTATCCCTCACGATACATCCTTCCAGATCCCATTGATGACATGATTGTGTGCAATATTTGTAACTCACAGTAGCAACAAAATGATATTAATGACATCTGTGCAGTTCATGTTGATGAGTAAATCAAACACACTAAGTTTTGTCTCACGTTTGTCAAATCACACAATTCTTTCCATTTGGAAGACATTCAAAGGTTGAAATGGACTCTTGTGTGTGATGTTTATTACCAATATTGAGTGTGTACAGTGCATATATACATTTGGTCCCTAAAATAAAAAGTCTCCTCATCTCATGTGACCAGCAGGACACACACAGGCATCTGAGAGGAGGATATAGATTACATCATACTGCTTGATACTTCACTGCTTAACTCCTCAGTTGGGATGCAGGTTGTTGCTGCATCCACCAGCTAATTTTCTGAGACTTACCAGATGCTCAAAAAGACAAACTTAGAGTCTCTTACTTCCTTGTGGAACTGTTTGATGAGCTCATCAAAGTCCTTCGTACTGTCCAGCATTCAGGGCAAGAAAAAAATGCGTTAAAACATGAAAAGTATGATTTTTCTATGTTCACTTTGAAGTTGTGAGCCTTAAGATTTCAGTCCTGGTTGATTTGGCGACACCTACAGTTACTGGATGTAACAGCACAAAATTCTGGGGGCAACAAAAAAGAAACTATTTTCGTATTAATAAAGAAATCAGGCAATAATTGGCCTTTCCCCGTCATTCAGTGAGCAACTGTAATCTGATTTCATGCTGCACAGGGCATCAGTCTGCAAACAGCGGGACTCAGTGAAAGGAGTTTGTTATCTCGCTGAGCAATTGGAGGTGTGCAGCCTGCAGTTTTTCATCTAACAGCTCATTGTGGCTGCTTCTTCTTATTACATGACTCCTACAATATTTCAAACTGATCCGCTGTCAAAAAATGCAGAAAATGACTGTTGTCTTGGTTTGTAGACACATTTTTGATGAGTCATAGCACTCAGTGCAAAGGTCACTGCCCAACACATTTCAGTTCCTGTGAGTACTTCATAATAAAACTCAATGTGGAGTTCAAGAGTGAAATACTGTTAATGTAAAGGAAATGCTTGCATATACAGAATGAGTGCAATACCTTCATTAGTGGGCTATAGGCTCAGTCAGCATCTGCTCCATTTAGTCAAATTATAAGCAATTATAAGTTAAAGCTGTCAGCTGTGGAGAGAGATAAGTTTTGACCTTTGTGTTAATAATGGAATCACTGTCAGTGGGGCCTAAGATATATGAAAAATATCATATTTTCTGCCTGACCTGGAAAAGGTCTGATGAGAATAAAACCTGAATTAATCATTTTAGTATTTGGAGTCAGTGTTCAGGTGTGATTCTTTTCAATCAAAGGTGATTTCAGTGCACCTACATGTGATTTATGCATAACTGCACTCTTTCAAATGTAAAGTCTGAAATATCCCTGCTTTGATGCACTGCTTATACAATGTTTATCAGCATTACTGCTAACAAGACAGCCAAATATTTACCTGCCCCACAAGTCTCTGCGGGATGAAGTCCAAAACAAACTGCCTCCTTTGCTACAGCAGCATGGAAAAGCTTCACTTTATCATACATGACTTCAGTTATTGATGGGATGCTATGACCACCAAGGTGTCAGGGCTACTCATCTCACATCCAAGACAGGGTATCAATAAACACACACACACACAAACACACACATCAACCTTTTCAACCTACAAACAGCACAAGGTTTTCGGATGATTTGCAGTCTCCATCTCCTGCGCCGTCTCTTCCCAGGCAGGCTCAGTTTGGTGAAGTGATGTTTTTCCGGCGCAGACTCTCAGAGCTGTCAGGCTGCGCGTTGATGACATTCGGTTAGGGTGTAATGTGTGCTTGTTGTCAGTGAAGTTGGTGTCTGCTGTAGGAAGGAAGGTTGAAGAAGGATTTGTTGTGGCTATGAGCGTACTGACCTCTGTTGTACGGTTGGGTGTCGTCAGTCTTTCCATAATGGTCATAACTGGCATGTTTGTGCTTCCTGGATGAGATCCAAATGTTTGATAGAACATCAATAAGAGCAGACATGGTCTCGCATGTTTGTTAGCCTTCACTAAACTCATACGATTTGATCATCTTGATTAAATGAAAGCTAAAAACGTATCTCTTCACTTCAGCCCGATTTTCCTGACACAGGCTTGAAACTTTAGCGCTTTGTCTTGCACGTATGCACTGCTGCACTTCTTTTAAAGTGTATTTTACTTGATTTTCTGCATTCTTTGTATTCTATTTTTAACTTTATTTTATAACTACTGTTTAGTGGGTTTTATTTTCTATCTTATGTTTTGTATTCTCTTCATGAAAGACTACCATACAACAGTACGTTTTTTTCTGGGGCAGCATCAGGCTGTGCCCGACACATAAAATTCACAGTGAGGATAAACCCATGTGAAGATGGCCTAGGGGAGTCTGAAATAAGCTTATTTCGGTTAATCAAGACTGGTGGTTATGCTTGAGAGGCAAGGCAGCGACTGGTAGAGTGTTCAGAAGTACTTTCTGACTTCTTGCCTATTAAGCCTCAAACTGCTGACGGACCAAAGCGATAAGAAGAGTCTGGAGACCTTTGATGATTTTTCCTCCTAATTTTTCAAATTATTTTTATTATTATTATCAAGTGGATTTCATTCTCCATCTCATTTTACACTCATTTTCTGTCCCTGTTTTATGCTCGTTCTGTTTTTTTATGTGAAGCACTTGATGCATGTGATTTCTTTGTTAATAATAATAATAATAATAATGTCATAGTGTTATAATGTAGAGTTGTTTTTCCATTAGCTTATCGTCGCAATAATTAACACAACATCTCTGTATTTCCGGCACCACGCGGCTCAGTGAAAGGTGTGCGGTGTTTCCAGCTTGTTGGTTGGTTCACGCTTATGTGAAAAGGCGGCGAGTTGACTTCAGCAGCCTGTTTCATCTGCATATGTTGGGTTTATTGTTCGCCTCCCTGAGATTTATGGTGTGAACGTTACGTGGCAGGCTAACAAGCTGCCAGCGGGGCGCAGTAAAATAAATCAAACGTACCCTTATTTTCTCCCGGCGTTCTCTTCAGTGGACCAATCACAGCAGACAACGATATAAACAAGGAAGTGGCAAGTTCAGCCGCGCACAGATACAAAAAAGGAAAAGACAACTTGTCATATTTGTAAGAACACAAGAACAGTGTATCGCTAAACTTTTCCAAAGTGCGTATCATAGCGCACATTTTATGACACCGACTGACAGGACTGGTTAGTTTTGGCTTTTTTGACAGTTCTTCTGTCTACTTTAACGTTACTCAGTTTGTATTGAATGGAGAATGGAGGAAAGACAAAATCGATCTCGTGAGAGGTTCGGACCATCAAACCTCAATGTGACCCAAGACATGATCGATAAAGGTAGGATAGTTGTGTTATGGAGCCACACTTTACCATCTAATGTGATGCCATCCACCGTGTCTGACATCAGTGCTATGGTACTGATGTAATATGTAATGTAATATCATAGCTGTCTGTAAAGTTAGTCTTTGTAGACAGTCTGTGGTTACTTAATAAATCATCTTTTTAACAAAGAAAACCAAAGTAAAATATAAAAAGTATAATTCTTACATTATGCAATTAACAAAATCACCAAAAAGGCGATCTGATTGATGCAAATATGAACTCCACTGACACTTTAAAAGCAAAAAAATAGTTGTCTAAACAAGTCTTTAAATTGTGTATATGTCTTTGAATCATATTACATCCATTTAGTACCTTTGTTGTCCTTGTTTTTAGCTGCATGTCTCTTTCTATGTTCCTGTGAATTGTTTTTGGAACATGTGTCACATTGAGTGCACCTTAAAACTGTCAATTTCCTCATATGTGGACATATACTTGGCCAGTAAAGCTGATTCTCATTCTCTCATTTTGTCAGTAATTTGGCTCAAATCAGACTAGCATTAAAAAAAAAAAAAAAAAAAAAAAAAAAAAAAAAAAAAAAAAACTGCTGCAGGTGCCAATAATATTAAAGTACTTTTGGACCTCTTTTTCATTCGAAGAACAATCCCAAACTAAAGAGCACGCTTGTCTTATTTCCTCACAACCTGTTTTATGCACTTAGAGCCAACAGAAAGACAAAGACTGCTGTAGAAGAAAATGCTAAATATGTACTGCAGCATAAGACCATATCTTCTAATTCATCTTTGTTTAATTTCAAATGATGTGTTTCCTCTTCATTGAATGCATATATGAGAACTATAGAGTGAATAATAGCTTCTGTGGAGCATCATAAACAATGTGGCCTTCTCTGGAGACAAGATTCAACGCACTCCATTATGGATGTCAAGATAAACTTGAAATAAGTAAGAGTCATTTCTTCGGCCATGTGTCTGAAACTCTCCTAACTTGTTAAGTCACATCTAAAACTCTGAGCTAATTTTTGTAAAGCACACTTTTACTCCCACATTTCAGCAAATCAAACACGCACTGGCAGCTTTTTCCAACAGGACTGCTGTGTGGTTATCATGCTGTCATAGTACTGAAGTGAGACAGGTCCTGTTTAATCCATGATGATTGCAATTAAGAGCCACTCAAAAAAAGCTCTTGCACCACCTGGGGCTTTCCAAAGTCAATGTCATTGTGGTTATCTCAGCTCAATCTTTGAGATGACAAATTCATAACAAAAAGTCTGCATTACAAACTGGGGACAGGGTATAACAGAAGTGAAATATGTAGGCTTTTATCAGACAGGAGAGATCTAACAACAACAAAAAAAAAACACTAGTAAGTTGCATTGTGGGAAGTGTAGGATTCAGTGTTTCCAGGCTTGACACATATTACGGACTAAAAGTCAGGATATCTCAGTCTCATGGGGAACATGAGACTGAGACATGTCAGTGGGACACGTTTATAGGTGTCCCCTGATGAAGAACATGGGACAGTTAATTATGTGTCTATTTTTACTTCGTGCTTGAGTTTGTCCTTGGTGTCCGTTTCATGGAGGACTCTTTTTAATCTTTGCTGTAATGCCCCTCTAACTCCACTAGAGGGCACTTCATTCTCAGTGTGTTTTTACAAAGTCTGCACCAGCACTTCCTTGTTTTCTGTTATTATTACTGTCATTATTTTAAATCAAAATAAGGGCATCTCAGTCTTTTAATGACCAGGAGCTTTCCATTAAAACAGTTAATTGCCTTTAATTTCATTAAAGTGAAACACTGAGTGGAGTGGAATTACATTTCGGGAATGCCAGTAAGGACTTTGATAAATATGTGATGTGGGGGTTTTATTGCTCAATCAATTAAAAATCACAAATCTCTGAGGACTGGATCTAGTCTGCTTTGTTTAACTGTGCTGCACTGCATTGGACCGCTCACTCTTCAATCTTTTTCTGGCAAGACCCCCAATTTCATGGAAGCATGATAGTTGGAGTGCAACTTTGATTCGATACTAGCTTTTGTATGCAGAGAGGCTGCAGTCACTAAATGCATTCCATCCACTGCCACGTAACAAAATTCTCTCTCTGACCTCCTCGAGTCCAGATCCAGATGAGTTGTAGGGCCTCATGCGTGCTCGTAGGAGAGTCACAGTCCTTTTAGTGATGCTGTGCATGGTGTGATGGTGTACCTCAACAGCATCTGCAGGGCAAACCCCCCACAGGGACCTGACCTGTGGAGGAGGTAGCTAACAACGAATGTACTGCTAATAAAAGTAATAAAGATTGTGTGAAATGCAGAGCCAGAGCGAAGTGTCACTGTGGTCAACTTTTCCCAGTGTGTTTGAGCTTGAATGTGTGCATTGTATTCATGCATCTGTGTTTATCTTGGTTAAAGATGGCACAGCCTTTCAGATGCAAGTCACAACTATTAACTCAACTTGTATGTTTTCCTGATACCTGTTTGACCATGTGACCAACACAGGCTCCGTCTTTTGGAGGGACGCAGATTTGGGCTCCTGATACGTCAGGACTGTAACCTTGAGGAAAAATGCTGCCACTGATGACTTGATAATGATGGTGAGCATCTCTCTATTAAATCCTTCCGACCACTTAGCGCTTTATTTTAAACGTAAATGCATCTGATTATTGATCGCGATCATCAGTAAGTCTCCCAAAGCTCTGCAAAAACGCAAATTTTCCTCTAACTTCCTTTGCAAACATGGGCAGAGGTCAGTTTGACAACACTCAGTTTCACTTTCAGGGCATGAATCAGCTTCAGTGCCATAGGTCATGATTTTCAGTCGCAAGATATATTAATTCACTTTGTTATAGCTGTGCATTTACTGTCTTACTGTTTGACTAATCGTAGGTAACTTTTCTGCTGACACATAGTGGCTTTCAAGACTACATAAAAGATACTCAGAAAATGTTCAACTTGTACTAAAAGACATATCCTTTGCAAATCTCTTTATTAAACAGCTCCTGATCAAGAAATGCAGTTTTGTGAAGTTATTTGGTGAGAATGAAACTGGAGGCAAGACATGACTCATATATGACAGTTGAATGGAAGAAAGGGTGGGGGGAAAAAAAAAAAAAAAAACTCCTGCACGTCCTCCTTCAGAATAACTTCATGTGTATCAGAGTCCAAGGGCGTTGACCCTCACTGAGAGCGGAAGTGTCTCATAATCTTTGGCCGATCGGTCGCTCGTCACAGCTGCTTTCTGCAGCTGCACAGTCCATCTACAGTTGGCAGCTCACACTGTGCTACAGTTATGCTAATGTAATCCACAGAGCTGGAGTGAGACATCTTCACCGCCAATCTAATGATGTGTACGGAGTGCAAACACGGCAACTACACTGGGAATCCATCAGATCTGCCCTGTGCTTGTCGACGGCTCTTAAACTAGACCTGTTTTAAGTCTTTATGTCTTCAATTCTTTTATCTTGTTAAAATCCTTAAAATTGCAATCCTGTATCTATGATTATTCAAATGTGTGTCATTAAAAGTTTGCCTACTTCACAGGAGATGTCTCCAACTCTACCTAAGTGTCCATTGTCAGTGTTTGTGCACTGGAGGCTTCAGGTTTCCACATCACACTCTTGTATGACTCGATATTGGACTAAACTACTTGTGATGTCAGAAACTCGTTCGTGGGGGGGGGGGTGAAAAACGTGCGCTAAAGTGCCCTCTTGGACTCTAAAACGCGTGCTAAAGTGTCCCCTGGGAGCCAAAACACGCGCTAAAGTCCCCTTTTGGACACCAAAACGCGTGCTAAAGTGCCCCCTGGGAGCCAAAACAAGCGCTAAAGTGCCCTCTTGGATGCCAAAACGCATGCTAAAGTGCCCCCTGGGAGCCAAAACACGCGCTAAAGTGCCCCCTGGGAGCCAAAACGCCTGTTAAAGTGCCCTCTTGGGAGCCAAAACGTGTGCTAAAGTGCCCTCTTCAGTGGCGAGGATGCGCTATATGTGCCCTTTTTTTCCTTTTCGCCCCTGCCCTTCAAAAAGTCTGTGCACACCACTGGTCTCAGTAGTGACATAAAGCTGTTAAATAAGCCTGACTTTCATATCTGGATTTTGTTATTTGCTTTTATAGTTTATGGAGCTCTCTACTCAACATGTGTTAATCCTCTCTGAAAGCCAGAGAAAAATGTGATGTTTTTATTACATTATGCTCTTCTCCGCATTAATTAAGATTCTTTGGGTTTTAACATATATTATTTGAACGGTTGTGTACTTTACTAGACTTTAAACTCCAAACCCTAATAGATGGTGTTTGTGAGTCACAGAGGACTTGGCCAGTGGCCGCAGGAGTCCAGGATGCAGCAGTATCCTTAACATTTCGCTGAATGGTACGTTGGTTTCGGGACCTGTAATAATGGCTTGAGACAGTTTATGCGAAACATGTTTGACACAATTTTTCCAGTACTTTTCTGCGGACAGGAGGCGAGGGAGGAGTCCCTAAATCACACCACTGTGGTCAGTGAGATGCTTCTGGTATGCACTCACAGTCAAAGACCAGAAATGATTACTCTGTGGTATTCAAGTGGACTCTAAAGAGCACAGGAACGAAATTCTGCTCCGGGGCCTGTGCTTTTCTTTCAGCCTCTGACATAAAGGACGTGCGGTGGTTTATATGTGGTCGTCTTGTATATCAGCAAAAAAAAAAATATATATATATATATATATATATTTTGAATGTTGATTATTTGACATCCTACAGCAGTGGTTCCCAGCCTTTTTTGGCTTGTGACCCCTTGAAATAAAACTTACAGTTCAGACAAGCTCAACACAGAAATCTCAACAACTTAAGTACTGGAGGCATTAAAGTATTCAATAAATCACAAGAAAAAGCAACGATTAGTAGAAAGTATGCAGAGGTCTTAACCCCCATAGTGTTGGCCTGCAGGTATCCGTCTATTCCCCTGTTGCTTCTCCATCATGTCTTGGCTGTTACACATACTTCTGCCATTTATCCCTCATGTTACAGTATGAACCCACCCAGCTGATAACATTTTTTTTTTTTTACCTTCATGTTTTCCTTTTTATTACGCAGCTATCGCACAATGAGACGATGAATTTAAAGACTCACTCCACTCAAAAATGTGTTTTCTCTCTTGTAACTTCACTCGGATGTCTGAGCGTCACTGTGCAGAAAGACGTTTGTGAGTTTGATACTTGAAGACTGTTTTAACATTCATCCACTGAAGGAGGGAGGTTGCTCTGGTCATTAAATTTGACTTCAACATTTGTATGTATGAAATGATTTTGTGATTTCACAGCTAGTTTTGAGCCAGTTGTGGTGCAGTACGCATCTTAAACAACTGTAATGTGAAAACCTCCAGTGCACATTCCCTGAGAATAGACTTTTTCTTTGAAGCACATGACATCTTGTGTCAAATTGTTAAACTTTTGAAACAGAACATATTTGCATATTCATAGATTATGAATTTTTCAATGCGAGAGGAAGAGTAGATGTATTTTCAGGAATGTTTAATTTGGCAATTTGACCTTTAGAGCATTTCTCTTGTAATCTAATCAAACTGTAAAAATGCAAATTTCACAGGTGCTACATTCTGAACATACCAAATAACTTGCTAAGCCCTTTCTGCTCAGCTCCCTTTTAGCCTGTTTTGGCAAACAAATGAAAACAGCTTCTTGCCATTTCTATTCAGGGTTCAGCATTTAATTGGCAACAGCTGTTCTCTCAGATCTCTGAGCGTTCCAGTGTGCTCTTTACACAGCTTACATGGATGGACACACAGGCCTCCATGCAGCTCCTGACTCCAGTCCTGACAAGTAGTTTACCACATATCTCTGCATGTGGCTTATATTTAGGACATGTCTCCGATGGGCCAGCAACACAAGACAGTGAATTATGTGTCTATTTTTACCTGTAGGTTGAGTTCTTTGTATCCACTGCATTAAGAAGTCATTCTAGCCTTTGGTGTAATGCCTGTCTACCTCCAGTAGGGGGCACTTAATGCTCAAGTATGCTGTGTAGCCAGAGAGATCCTTTTACTGAAGTCTGCAACAGCAATTCTATTTTCTTCCAAAATGGGAGAATCTCAGTGTTTTAATGATTGGGAGCTTTCCATAAAAAGATTTAATTGACATTAATTTATTCAGTGAAGCACTGAGTGGAGTGGAACTTTGTTTCGGGAATGCCAGGAAGGACTGTGTGAAATGTGTGTCCTGAGGGTATGAAAAGTACACTGCAGGCATGCAGCAGGTTTATTGCCCAATCAAAGTAAAATGACAAATCTCTGAGGATTAGATTTAGTCTTGTTTGTTTAACTTTCCTGAATTATAATGTTTGTTGACAAGTGCTAAGCCAGCACTTCTACATAAACCATGACCTTAATCTTCACAGACGTACTGACTTTGCACAGACACTGAACATAAACTACATGATGTACTTTTAAATATTGTGCATTATAGTCAGCTCCACCATGGCAACATTAAAATACAATGAGTGCATCAGAAATAATACTCCAGGAATGCCCCACATATATAGAGGGGTGGAAAAAGTAGCAACACCACAGTGTAGAAATACTCTGCATTAATAATCTGAATATGCAAAATTAGTTGAAAATCATCTTGTTAAATAAATGTAGTGGAGCAACAAGAACAATGCTCGATTCCAAAATGTCGTAAAGTAGAATTATGAAGTAGCAGAAAATCCAAATATTCAAAGTATACTTGTACTTAAGTACATACTTGTACATTTACTTAAGTATACTTGTACTTAAGTAAATGTACTTACAGTAGTTTCCACCACTGCACACATGAGCTTGTACATGTTGAAAATATTAAACTTTGAAAACGATCTTTCTGCCTTAAGAGGACTTTTACGTTTGATACTTGGAGCCAGTTTTGCGTAATGTTACCTTTAATGCTTTTATTTTGAAATTGTGTCTTTTTACTTGTATTGGAGTATTTTAACAATGTAATCTGTTTTTACTACTACTAGTAAAGTACTAGTACTACTACTACTAATATATATATAATATATATAGTCTCTATTTTTATTTATATTTTTAATTTTTATCTAGTACAGTAGTTTTTAATGCACGTGTTCATATAATATTTAAAATAGTGTTTTTTCTGACCTACATCAGATGAACAGCTGCTGCAACACTGCATCTATCTATCTATCTATCTATCTATCTATGATATGAATACTGCAGAAGCGCTGTCTCCGGGGTGGACACGCGTGGGGGGTGTGTGGCCACGTAAAGGGGCCAACATGGGTCTACTACTCGGTGGCGTCTCCCCTCGCTGGGATTAGCTGTCTTCTCCTCAGCACTCCCTGAATTCCATTCCGCCTTTTACTTTTCCTGCAGCTCTCTCTCTCCCTCTCTCTCTCTCCCCCTCTCTCCCCCCCAGCACAGGACTTCCCAGTGACTTTGCAAGACTGCATTTAGCCCACATCAAGTCCCAAGTTTCGGAGTGCGCGGGGAGAAGAAGCAAGTTTGGAGCCCCTCCGACTAGACATTTCGCGACCGCCGCCGCAAGAAAAGCGTGGAAAAGGATCCGTTTTACCTGTTGATGAAGTCCCACCGGCTGCGGGACGCAGAGGAGCAGTCGGGTTCCTTCACGGAGAAGAAAAGTGTGAAAAAGGTGCAGACATCACAGCACTCCAGTGGCCAGGAGGAGTGAAGGACCTCGCTTTTTTCCTTTTCCCCAGCGTTTGCAGCCTGCGCTGGGTTGGTGGAAAATGGGCACTTCGATCTGTGGACTTATCCTCTCTTTGACACTCACATGCCAGCTGGTTACTGTAAGTGAGCGCAAACTTTCTCTTTCCTCCTTCTGCTCACTTTTAAACTCCCCACTGTGGATTTTATGTCTCACTCACTCACAAAACCGACCCGTGAAAGCACCGATTCCCCCAGAGGTCAAGTCAAAGTTGCAAATCAGTGCGTTAATGTCCTATTAAAGGCAAACCAGAGGCATGTGTTGGTGTTGCTATTTATGTGAAGTAAATAGTGTGCTGTGCTGGTGCAGGGCTGCTCACATGCAAGAGGGCTGCATAACAGATTCCATCCCGCACAGTCACATCAGCATGTTCTGTAAAGATGCTTTTAAAAGTAATATGACAAACTAGAACCTGCTGTTGAGTGAAGCTGGGCTAAGTTTGTCCATAGAAACAAGCTATTCATAGTCTCCCCGGAGCCCTCAACCCTAAACCTTCTCAAACTTTGTCAGGGTACACTTTGCACTGCCTACACTGCCTTTTTGCTCTTTACATTAGTGTGGAGTTGCAAAACCCATATGAAACCGTGCTTTTATTGCCTCTATGTGTCGTTCTTCCTTTGTGTCCCCCCACATGCAGACTGACTCCTTTTCTCTGCCCTTCTTATTAATGAATCAGTCCTGCAAATACTTCAGAATAAAAGTTTGGGTTGATTTGCCAACAGATAATTGAAAAGAAAGGGCTCAGGTTTAGGCTGTTGAAAATAATAATAATAAGAATCCACTTGTCCGGTGCCATTCTCCTCTGCTGCAGCTGGGAGGATGCACCGAATTGGGGATTTCTTATTCAGCTTTCACAATTGTGTAGTATACTGTAGGATTGCAGCTAATCTTTATTTTAATTATTGGTCATTTTTCAGTTATTTGATATAACTAGTACAGAAAATGCGCAAGATCATGTCTTCAAAGTGCTCATTTAGTCCAACCAATAGGCCAAAACTTAGATTTTTTTTGAATCGCAATGATTTTACGACAAAGAAAAGCGGCAGAAAATCGTCACATTTGACAAGAGGAAAACATTTAGTGTGATGAATTGATTATCAGCATGAACTTTAACCGAACTGATCAGCTGTTACCGCCCGTGCACTGTTATTCTAGTGTAATTGATGATATACTCTGAAATATTTTTATTCTATGTCTGCCACATGAATCATATAGAGGATGAGCATTGCCTCGCTGCTGAGAATAGACCCCCCCTCCCCTCGCACCCTCCAGAAATCCTGTCTGGTCTCTCACCTTTATGCCCTCCAATAAACAGAGCTGTCATGGTTGAGATATCTGCGACTCCTCTGTGTTGATTTGATCTGAAGCAAAGCCTTTTTTGAATGATGGGACGTAGTCGCGGTGGCCGGCAGACATAAATCTTTCACCTGCTGGACACAAGAGTATATGAGCGGTAATGTTCCAGACCTTTGAGAAGCCGTAACGTTGATGACTTCAAGGTATATTTAACATCCGGCGGTGACGTGCTATCGAGCGCGGGGCCTTTCCTGCGGATGAACTGTCGCTTTGTGTCAGTTCACAAAGTTGAGACAAAAGGCGCATTACCTGCATCCTCAAAGGCAACGCAAGTGATGTATCGGTATCATCGATCCGGAAAAGCTGCCCGGTCCCCAGAGGCCTATCTTCATCTGTCGTGTGCTGACACTGGAAGGTAACAGGAGATGGCCTCTACATTGTAACCGCGGCCTTGATTGACTACCGGCCCAACAATACCAACGTAATTGAATTATCTGGCACCACAAGCATCTGTTTCTTGCGTTATGACTTTGAACAGTCTGCCTCTTGATTCAATTAAGCACATGTAGTGGTGTTACTACGGGCCCTCCCCTCACCCACGCTGGAATGTCAGGGTCACGCACATCAACTCAAACAATCAAAGTCAATAAAAACTCGCGGTGGGTAAGAGCCCTCCGTCACAAATGAGTCCCACGTAACCTGCTGTGAGCCACCGGCAGCATGAGTGAAGCGTCTTACAGCTTCGTGTTTAATAAAACCTGTAAAAACGGCCACTGGCAATTCTGTTTTTGACTCCTTTGAGCATTTTGCAAGTGAAAATGGACGTGCGGTCTGTGCCTCTGGTCTTCTGTAATCATACATATGAGGCAGCGGCCACTTTGCGTTCTGATGTATGACATCAGCCCAACTGTGAGCAGCACTGCTGACAATTTTGGCACACAGATCTGTCCTAGTATAGACTGTCATAAGTGTCCCTTGACTTCATAGGGGGTTGGACTGGAGTTGGGGGGAAGGGCAGCCTGGATTCCTATGACTATATAGTCTGCAGAGCATTTGTTGCTGGTGTAAATTGTTCTTTCTGTTCTGCGTGTACGTGCACTCCCTCATCGGCTGCTAAATGTTGTGCAGCAACAGTTTGATCTGATGATTTATTTAGTCTGCGCTGGCTGACGTGTTGACCAGGCGAGGCGGTTGGTCTCTCTGTGTGGCGCTTTGTCGTTTCAGACCCCGGCTACCTGGTGCTTAATTCCCATTCAGAGTCGATGAGGACTCTATGGAGCTGCGAAGCACAGCAGTGCAAACACCAGCTCCACTCCACAGTTTGAACAGTAGGGAGGGTCTGCCCCCGCCAGACCCATTCACATAATTGCTTGAAGACTGGGTTCAGTAAACATTGCATTGTTGAATTATAGCCTCAGGAGAGAGGCCATCTTGGCTGATGGGACAATGGTGCACTGGAGTGGCTCGCCCCCTCCTCGAGCACATTGGCACATATGGAGCGCAGGCCGGGAGGCTGGCATTTGTTGACTCTGCAGTGAGGTGTGACTTGGGTCGGCATGGAGGTCAGAGAGGTGAGGACTCTGAACCTGACGCTGTTTCTCAGTTCAGCGGGGGCTCCTTGTGATTTATTCACAGCCCAGATTAGCTCCCGCTGCACAGTTTCCTAAACTTTTCACTTTAAGTTTGTTTGCAGCTGCACGTGTTATGTTTTGCGTCTTCGCACCAACTGACTTGACATATTAAATGTCGTGCATGCCTTTGTGCAATGCCGTCATTGTTTCTGTGTGTATTCTTCTTCCTCACTGTTTCTCTGACATTAGGCTAAAATAAAAAAAAAAATCCTTTTCAGTTTGTGCTTCTTTGTCCCCCCCAGAGAAGTGAGCCTAGCTTCAGTTTGAATTCAGCCTGTAGCTTGGTATGCATAGATGATCATGTGCCCCACTTATACAAGCACAGCCTAGTCTTACATTACTAATGATGCTGTAGTGTTTCATTTTTTTGCTGCCTAAAGTCTCAACATAAACTGTCTTCAGCTGCATTTATCGTTGTGAATGGTACATTACTTCACCATGCTGGTGCAGTGCAAACGTAATTACATTCATACATCTACGTTACAACACAAGGTGTTGTCGTTTTTAACTTGTGTTATGCTTTGGAAAATAATAATGTATGAAGTATTATATCCGTATGGTCCTTCAAATATCCAGTGTGGCCTCACACCCAAATCTGAATGATATGCTTCTTTTTCTGTTCTCCCTCGGATCCCATGCAACCAATGCCAGGTTGTATTATGTTTTATTAGAACATAATCAATGCAGGCAACCTCAGAGAGCAGTGTGGTACGTGCGCTGTGATGCAAAGTAGGTATTTAGATTGCACAGATGCATCAAAGCCTTAAAGATGGACAAAACACAATAGGGTGTTTCACCCCACCCTCACCTGGGACACACCCTCACACACACACACAATGCCTTCTCAAAATGCACTCTGTTCTGCGGCTGCAGTGGCGTTGCTCTTTCATGCCCAACGTCTCGTCCTTGTCGGACAGAAGAGCCAACTCCAAACACAGCTGCGCCTCAGCTGGTACAGCAGCAACGTGGTGCATGTGCTGACATGAGCACGCATACTGTCGAGTACCGCCTGTTGTAACTAGAGTTCCACTCTTTCCATTCACACCTCCTCGTACGTTGTCCCTCTCTGAAGCATATGTCTGTGGATGGCTTTTGTTTCAAACCACAGGTCAAAGAGCTTTATGAGTAAGAAATGTTGCTTTTTCATGTAGTTAATGCATTTTAAGCCAGCAAACCTCTCTGATTCACTTTGATGACACAGTGCATTCAGCACACCTGCAAGTAGGGACTAAAATTTAATTCTCTTTAACAACACTTGTGAAACATGACTGTACAGTCAGAGTGGCGTGGGAGCAGTGCAGCCTAGTGATCAAAGTGGTCATCCTTTAACTGAACATGATCAGCAAAGACCAATAACTGACTTACTGAACTGCCTGAGAGCAAGATATTAAATTACTATCAATTTCTGAGTTTTGCTCTGTACTGTAGCAATCCCTCTTTACAGCGCAGCAAGCACTCGAGAGATTTCCTGGCAAGAATCACTAAAACAGCATGTTCACTGTCCACGTTGTAGGATGTGTAATTGTTCATACTCAGAAGCTGGAAAAAGATATTGATCGCAGACGAACACTCGCCCTTTGGGCGCTTTTTTTTCTAGAGTAAAACATGCTTTAAGTGTATATATCACTCTTCATTCCTGCGTTATGGAGCTGCAGGTGCAATAAAGCCGACAGAGTTCATGGTGAGGTCGCAGGATGTCTTGAGGACACAAGCCAGTCTCCACCACAAGCAATAAAAAACAGCTAATCGTCAGAAACTATTTGTGGGGAGCACAAATCACAAATGTCTGATTTTCGCTTGCTCGACATGCCCAGTCACTGCTTGTATGAGGAGCGCTGAAATAGTCATTCTGAACATAAGAAGATAAATATTCATTCAGTTCGGAGAAAGTTTAATATCAAGCGTTTGTTACTAAATGAGTGGCGAACATATGTCGCTCAACTTGGTAAGAAGAACTGAAGACGGTAACAGACAGACTCTGACTGGTTTCCTCATCCTAAACGGCCTTCTTCCATCTCTTCACGTTGTTACCAGGCTTTTTTCCCAAGCTGTGCCCCAGCTCGCGCTCATTAGACATTCATTGAAATGCTAAGTTAACTGTATTGCACTTTCTCTTTGAAGGTGCTCTATAGTTGTCTGTGCCCCATTGAATCTGCCATTGTCTTTGCGAGCGGCATTGATGTGAAGTCACTTGGGCGTTCTGCTTTTTGCTCAAAGGAGCTGCTGCATTGTCTTGTATGGACCCTCCCTACTTCTACAGCTGCTCTGATGGGGGTTGCTGCCCTTTTCTCTACAGACGTTTTTGTGTGTTGCAAACGGAGTAGTTTTTTTTTTCCAGGGTACTTACGTTTTCTAAAGGAATGCAATCGTTCTTTTTTCCCCTCCATTGTCTTCTAAAACCAGTTTTGACCCTGACATCCCGTGAAGTGTTTATAAAAAAAATCCCACCCTGGTGTCTTATCAGAGCTGATGATTTCTCACTCCCTGCCTCCACTTCCTCTTACTGTACAAGTCTCTACCTGTGGAATAGAAAGCCTTCTATCTTTGCAAGGCTTTATTGTAACCTTAAGAAGATGCAAATTCACCTAAGCTGTTGTTAAACCCTTAATGTTCACAGAGGGAGGTCGGCAAGTGGAATTTTGCAGGCTTAAGGGTGTAATGGCTCAGTGAAAAGTAAATACAGGGAAAACACTGGCTTCCCCTTTCTACTAACTTTTATTTAATGCAGGAGCTTGTTCGTAGGCAGTCATACAAGATTACTGCTCTTCAGGAGTCTAATTAGATGACTTCATAAATGAAAGCTTTTGTATGTTGAACACCAGACTTAGAGCTGGCTATTCTTTTTGTTTATAACGTGCTACAGCAAATGGAAGACTGTGAAAACTAACAATCAGCTTTGCTAAAAATCAATTCAGTTATTTTCTTGCCTGAGATGATAATAATACTTGATGCATTTAAAACATATCACTTCCACTGGCATTAGCTCAAAACATGTGGTTTACGCAAGTTCATACCAGCTAATGTCGTTACCCAGAATAACATTACATTTGCCAAACTCGTCATCTGAAAAGCAATTTCTCTTGTTATATTAAAAGTGAAAACATACTGCTTGCAAATACAAACATGCACTCCAGCTCAGCAGCCAAGCTGTCATTTTAGAAGGGAGTAATATAAGTGTGATTGTACATTTTTCCATATCGTGCTTATAGCACTAACAAGACCAGAACAATGCTGTTTCTTTCCATTTCTGGAACGTGGGTCATCAGTGGGTGAGGATGCTGACTCCTTGTGTGGGACCTGTTAGCTTTAGCCTCTGCCTTTTAGCATGATATCCTTCCCTATGTAGCCACCAAGTGCATAGAAGACCCCTTTTTGTCACAAAAGCGAGAAAAGAAACGATTAAAAGCTAGCCTGAGAGAGAATTTTCGACTGATTCATCGAGCTAGCGTTAGCTGAAGGAGCTAGCTATCTACAGCCGATAAAATCTGCCTTTGATGGTCGTCATTTCAGCTGGAAATTCAACAGCCGCTGAGGGGAGCAGAGGGTAGTGAACGTTAATTTGGGGTGTGGAGACTATTACTGAAATTAAAACTTTTCCTTGATTGATCGATTCCTTTTTTTGGGCTATAAAATGTCAGAAAATGTTGATCGGTGTTGATCATGACGTCCTCAAATGTCTTAATTTGTCCACAAGCCTAAGACATTCAGTTTCCCGTCACAGAGGAATAAAGAAACCAGAAAATAATCACATTTAAGGAGCTGGAATTCCTAAAAATGACTCAATTATCAAATTAGCTGGCAATTAATTTAATGGTTTATTACTAATCAATTAACCGCTGCGGCACTAATGCTACTTTTTAACCTAATAGGGCATAGCAACAGTGAAAGTGCTTTAAAATGTTCCTTCCTTAAAATGTGTCCTGTTGCTTGTGGTTAATGGCGGAGTTCAGTCCTCAGATAGTGGGCCTTCGCTGTGCCCTTCACTCAGGCTGCAGATGTCCTCAGGAGAGACAGCAGGAGAGCAGAACCAGTCTGCTCTGTGTTATCATGTCAGCTGCCGTCCCACAAGACATAACAACTCTTTTACTTTGTTATACACACACACACACACACACTCAGGCACTTCATGTTCTCACAGGAATTTTCTCTGTTCTTTTCACCCTCTGTCCTTTCCTTTCTCTGCTCACTCTTGCTGGTAGCTTTTACCGTTGATTCAAATCTCGGAGTCTGTGCACGTTGCTAAATGAATGGTAAACCAGTATTTCAGTCGCAGTACCCACCTGGAAGGAAGGCAGCTTGGACAAGTGAGCGGCTCCATGATGAGATATCTCTAGAGCTGAAAAGCAAGCGAGTTAGTGGTTCAGAGGATGCCGGCAGCCCATTGTTTTGGTGCAGTGGCTTGTGATGGTCTGAAACTTTTGTCCCTTGCTGAGTCACCATCCTGTTGGGGAAATGAAACCTGGAATTATCTACAGGACAAGAGGACCCCACTTCCCCCGAAGCAAAGTTTATTCAGGCTTTCCTGTGTGCATTTCGGTTGTCCTGCTCTATATATGCTGAAAGAAGTAACCCTGTGTATTTGTTGTTTTTCCAACCCCCATACTCATTTTTTCCCTTGCTTAAATCGCTTTTTCTCTCTGAAGTATGTTTATACTTGAAAATCCCCATAATCTGTAGTCATTCGAGTTTTTCTGTACTCATATCTCAACAAACAAGTCTTATTTAAACATCTCCCCTGCAGTCTCATGCAGTATATATAGCGGCAGTTATCACAGTTTTTTTATATCTTGCACAGTGAGATCTGCTTCATTTGGAGTGTCTGTCAGATGGTCATAGAGTGTAGTTGCAAAGCTGTACAGAAGTGTTCACAAGTTTTCATAACTTGGCAAGTAACATGCTGGAACTACGGATTAATGAATTCCCCTGGACTTAATTATGCCAAAGTACAAGCCTCTTGTTTTTATTTTCCTCTCTCAGCTAGGATGTGATTTTTGAATTTCCATCACAGTGTGCTTCAACTGAGCAGAAGTGCTTGGTTGGAAATATTTTCCGTCCAGGTTTGCTGCTTTTGAAGATGCGTGTTCCGCGCCAACAGCCGAGCAGTGTTGTCACGGAAAAAAGTCTTTGATGCAGACGCACACCCACACAGTCATTCACATGCTGTATTCTTAATGAAAAGTAACTATTACTCATAACTGAACCGTATAAATGGAGCAGAAGATCAACAAATCTCTGCAAATTCAAATCTTTCGCTGCATCAGAAGAGACACAATAATACATCGTATTTGATTATTACGATAAATTATGCAATCTAATATTCAGTAGCAGTAGTAAATCAAATTAAAAAACATACTGTTAGCATAAGCTGTTGCTACCATTGCGAACTTTGCAAAGCCCCTCCCACCTTAGTTACTGTTGCTATGTCAAACATTTCATTCTCTGGAAGCACTCGATGAATTGCACTATAATGGTGCCAAATTTTACACTAGAAATTCTTAGTAATGTCTGAAATCATTAAAATTAAATTTCAGACGTAAGGCAGTCTTGTTTTTTCTCGTTCGTGACCGTTGAATTTGCCAGCAGACTTGATGACTGTCGCTAGCAGATTTTATCAGCTGTAGCATTTTGTCCATGAGTTGGTTGCAAAACGCTCCCACCCAGCTGACCTCTTAATGTGTCCAGCTGACTTGTTTAAAGATAAGAAACTTGTTAAAGACGTCTTAAATATGTTGTAAATAGCTACGTACATGTTGTGCTAAAAGACTGACCAACGCTTACCTTATTCATAAGGTAAACCTAAACTCTGATAGCATTGGGGATGCTTAAAAGAGCCTCTTAGCCTTGGAAATAACTCTAGGTTACAACTATGGGGAGTAAACTAATTAGCCACGTCATGCTAATGTTTGTAGCATAGTGTTAGCATACTAATTCAGAAGCAAGCTTTTGAAAGGCTAACAAAAAGAAAACACCTCCCTCCAAACTCTCATATATATGAAGTGTTGCTCATACCACAGCCGCATGCACACTTCCTCTGCAAACCTAAAGCTTGACCTGCCAGACAGGGTTACAGTTATGAGCTATGATTGGACAACTGCTACACGGGGAAGCAGATGGTCAGCTGCATAGTTTCGTTTAGTTTCCCCTCCTACCTCACTGGAGCTTTATACTGAGTTTGTTGAACAACTGGACGTGCTTTACACCTGATGTGGTCTTCCACGACAGTCTCGCCACCAAGAGATGCATTTCGTTTGTGAAACAGTTCAGAAGGTGCAACAGCAGCACACTAGACGGTCACTTCTGTGTGAGAAGGTGTATGACTGAAAACCAAACCGTTGATAAGAGTGGAATGTGGAGCCTGTTGGTGGTCGAGCGTTTCGCTAGATTAAAATCGCAGCTTCTTGCATGCCGCTGGAAAACATTACAATTGAGCCCTCAGATCATTTTCAAATGCGCTTCTCTTGAAGTTGATCCAGATCACTGTCAGGGAGAAGCTGACTGAAGGATTTCAGATTTTATCTTTATTCATGTAGAGTATTGCCAACTTAATACAAAGAATTACAAAGACTCCTTAACCACCAAGCTGACTAAAGTAGCTTAGCATCCATCATGTGCCCAGAGGCTTGACATTATGTGAGTCTACCCAGTACCTGGCAGGCCTATTGAAGCTGAAGGTTGGCCTTGTAAAGCGGTTGGTAAGGCAAGGGGAATTTCTGTGGTTTTAGACTAAAGTGGCTGTATGTAATTTTCTCTCCACCCAAACCATCTGTTGATCCCGTGGAATGAGGAGTCATCTAAATACTCAGCTTAAAGTCGTGTTTATATACTTCTGAAAGTTACCGTTTACTGTTTGATCAGAGACGGCACAGATAGAGACACCAGCGGAAGAGGGGATCTATCGGAAAAACACTATTTAGGACGCCAGCTGAAAGTTCCCTGTGTTTGCGTCACGTTTCTTATGTAGCAGTATTTGACTTCTGCGGAGGCATGAGTCAGCCTGCGTTCTCAGTGAAGACGTACAGTTTACAGTAGGTGGCTGGTGACCACCAACAATGCCTTTACAACACCACATCACTCAAGGCGGAGTGACGGGAACAGCAGCTTTGGAGCGCTGCAGATTTGTTTAATCACTGCGCAGCTGTTGAGATGTTGGTTAAATTCTGACACTCTTGTTTCTTTACTTCTCTTTTATTACCATGTGAGGTACACATATCAGATTTGGTCATCTAAATTACAGATCTTGTTTGACCTTGATGTCCTTCCGTAATCATCAGAGACAGTGAAGGCCTTAGTTTTCTGCTCGTCTTCAAGCAGGCAGCACCTCCAGCCAAGTCAGGCAATTATTGCTTTAAAAGGGCTAATTAAATGGTTCTTCCCCTGAACCGAGGGCCCGTGTGATTTATGTGGACTGTGAGCACATAGAGAAGTCTCTTTCAGCTGTGCCAGGACCAAGAGGCCCTGTCTTCCCTACCAGGCTCCACCTGCTGAGGCTCTATTATGACCCTGTCATGGGTACAAGGGGTATAGATGGGGGGCACACTGGGGCTAAAATTTGGCACAAACAGTAGACTGCAGACTGCGGTCAGATTCTCTGGCACAGACATCAGCCTTGCCTTTTGGACACATGGTTAACTTCAGTCTGTTGTTTCACCAGAGCTTTCCTGGTGCAGGGATAATGGAAAACAAGATTTGAGGGAGACAATAGAAGAATGAGAGCAGAGTTGTTTTTTCATGCCTATTTGTTATTTAGAACAGGCCGACCAGACAGGCAGAGATTAGGGTCTGATCAGCCCTGGGTGCTGTGTCTCTGAGGGCAAGTCAGCACTATTGCTGCAGCGCAGAGGTGGAGCTTGCCCTTCTGATATCATGCACCCACCCATAATAGAGGTCTTGTCTCCATAATTATTTAAACATAACCATTGAAAATGTCCTGCTGCAGATCTGTTCTGTCTTGCTGCCTGTAGCTGCTGCCTGTAGCTGTTGGCTCAAAGGCCCCTGAGAATACACTTTAAAAAAAGGAAAGTCTGTTGCACCTTCCTGTGCACAGCGCTCTGGAATATCACCCCTGAATCTACAGAGTTTATGCTCAATGTAAAATATGTGCATGGAAGTTGGCGTGTTAAAATGTGTTGCAGGGATCATTGGCAGCAGCATGAGCTGCTGTGTTTGTCTCATTTTAAAGAGCACTAAAAAATAGCCAATAGCAACAGTGATAACTGTTCATCCAAAATACTGGTATATATATATATATATTATTTTTTCAAACCTAGATATATATTATATTCTAAGGTGTAGCATGCAGTGTCAGTCATGGCTCATCCTGTTCTTATCCAGCCCCCCTGGGCAGGAATACTTGGAGTTAGAATGAGGAAGGAGTGTTTGCTGATGTGAACACCTTCAGGGTCAAAAAAAAATGCAACGCAAAATAAATTAGGATGTATTTTAGTGCAACATTGTTGTTCTTGTAAAAATGCAGGTGTGTTACTGCTGATCGTCTTGAGACAGCAATGTTTTACCATAAAGAACCGTCAGCAAGGGCAGACGGAGTGATGTAACCTCGCCGGTGAAAGCCGAGTCTTAAATTATCCTCTTTCTGTTCTTTTTCCTTGAAAGGTCATGAACTGGCTTGTGCTGGCTTGTCCATCAGCACAGTGATGAGTCACACATAGAGCCGCCTGCAGTTCGTTTCACTGCCTTCTCTCGTATACCTGACTGGTTCACTTCGCTGATTAACCACCGGAGCTCGGTGCATTTTCACACGAACACATGGGGCCCCTTGCCTGTAATTACCTCTTATTATAGTAGGAAATGGATCCTTCACATCTGCTTCCAATGAATGGTCAGGTTAGCCCTCCTGCTTTCTTGTATTATTGCATAAACTCCTAGCAAACAGATGTCTTTGTAGGTGTGAGCACACCTTCAAATTAAGGCCTGTTGTTGAATTATGAGGACAGGTGAAATTTGTCTGTCAACTGTTTGGAGGAAGGTACTCCCAGACTTTGTTTATGGTTGTCAGATGTCGTCCCCCAGGTTTGTTTTGTAGTTGGTACCAAGCCAGACACATTCTCTTAAGCCTCTATATGACTTGAACATAGAGGGTTATTAAAGTTAATTGTCTGGTAAAGTTTGTTCACCCCTGCAGCGTTTGTTTAAAACGAGTCACTTTAGAAAAGAACTAAATCACAAAATTCATGGTCCTGATTGGCCTGATTGTAGCGCATTTGATCGTGTCACCCCATGTATACAGTAATCAACAACTTGGGTTGCAATATGAATGTGTATGTGGATGCCTCTGCTGGGGATAGTATTTACACTTTGGGGGTCATCCATGATAAGTCTTAAAAACGTCATCTCCAGTCGAAGTGCTTCATTCGGGTATAATTAACTATTCAGAAGCACAACATAGCCTCTAATGTCATCTGTAATTATTATGACATAAATGCTGAAACATATGATAACAGTTAAATTAATGGAATATGGGCTCCTGTTTAATTGACACACCTTTTTTAGGTTAACTGCTGACTTTTATGTCCTGCTCCTGGCTAATTGTAATGGGAGCCTTTTACAAAGCACAGGAGCAGGGTCGTTAAAAAGCCTCTGCTGAAGGTAAATGTCTGCAATGAAAGGCCTTCATAAAGATTTGTGGTTCCAATTAGCTACACAATGGCGGGATTATTACCCATTAGTTTAGACACAAACATAAAAGAATATGATGGGATGTTTCCTTTTCAGTCACTTTGGGGGGAAAAATAATCGTAACCTGGGTCTTATTTTTTTAATTTTTATCTGTATTTATTATAGATGAAGATAACACCATTTATCCAACAGTGTAACTGTAGAAATATGAGGCCACAGTAGCAGTGTTTCCAGTGTTCTCAGGGTTGGACATCATTTAACCTGACAAAGAGTTACTGAAAAGTTGGGGAAAATTCTCATAGCTAGCTAGCTTGCTAACTGTTGCGGGCTCGATTGCTAACGGAACTCACAAAGGTGGTTAGATAAAAGTGAAATGGTGCGACGTAGCTAATAAACTACGATAGCTTCCATTATTTTGGACTCCCTGTAATATAAAAACTGAAGTCATGGCCACTTATTATGAGTCAGCAGTATGACGTTTGGATGTCAAAGTTCACAGAAAATTGAACTTGATGCATAAAAATTTTACTTGTCCCCATGAGGACAATTAAACTGAAATAGGCCGATTTTGCTGCAAAATTTCACCAGTTAAATGTTTGTGCATGTCAGCAAACCTCTAATTCAAAACCAAACTCTTGAGATAGAGTGGTGGACAATTGTACTGTAACAACTGTATTATGGGTTTACCTTTGTTTTCATTTTCAAATATTTTAGGTAGTTTTATATCCTATGGATGACTATGATCTTGTTTAAAACTCGTCTCACTTGTGTGCTGATGCTCTCCCTGTGCACCTTGTCGTACATCTGGGTCTATTTGTATAGTATATGTAGAGTTAAAAAGAAGACAACACAAATAAGATGCGGGCTGTGATCCATCCACTGTGCATCACTTACTTTATAGTTGCATACCCTTGTTTGTCCACCACAGCGATATGAGTAAAGTAATAATGTGCTTTATTTACTAACAAGCTATAAACTCGCAATTATTAATTGTGATCCAGTCTGTTTTTGTCTGTTTACACCATGGTGAATACTATGTTTGCATTTATGTGTTGTCCTGCTCTGAACATGCAGGCAGTTTATTTTTGGGACTGTCCTTTGGATGGAGGGTAAGTGAAGTAAAGGAAGTGTTTAATTCAGCTCAGTGATGTTATCTGGATTTGAAAGGATAAAATTCAGCAGGCGTGGTCCTGTCTGGGGGAATTCCTTTGCCCAAGTTCATCAAGGAAAATGGGATGGTGGTCAGGCTTACTGAACTGCTCTTTTATCACTCCTGCTATTGACCAAAACTGCTGTCTGCTGTCTGAGGAGCATTTAAACCAGATGAGCTTGAAATGTTATCATTTACTCACTCACTTAATTAATCTGGTGAGAATCAATTGCTTCTCTGTGAATCATAACAGCTGAAACCACATCACAACTTGATGTTCTGTGTGATAGGCCGGTGAATGATCCCTGCAGGGAAACAGTCTAGACAGGAAGATTCCCAGTCTAGGTGAGTTAATATGCTGTAGCTTATTTTGCTGATACAGTGAGTAAGTACAGAATGTCATAGCTTCTAAGCATGACTCATACTGAAATGTTTTATCTTAAATTAACCAGGATGCGTAGTGATTATTAATAGAGAAACCCGTAAATGCAATAATGGAGCCATTGGGTTTGATGGGAATGTATTGCTAAAGGCGTACCATTACAAATGCTTTAAGGATGTTTTACTTGTCTGTGGTAAGACACTGTGCTAGACATCAGGACTGCAAAACTGTAAATGATGCAGGAAAAGTCGGAGACGTCTCAAGAGGCTCTCGTCGAGCCCCTTGTTGACCTTGGACAAAAATAATGACGGGACTACTGTTTATCTCCCATCCAACAGCTTTTCCCCCGGCCCTCGTTCATGACCATATCTTCATCCTGCACTCTCGCAGTTTGCTTATCCAAAGTCTGCTCTGAGACTGACTTAGGTTTTGGCTGGCTTGGATTTCCATACTTGTTTCTAAAGTTGGAGGCATTGTAGCAGTATAAGGAACTTCTTGTGCAAGTGTTCAACTGTTAAAACAACAGCTGCCAAAGCTTGTTAAAGCTTTAGCCAAGTGATTTTTCTCATAAATCCTTTCCATTATGTAGGCAGTGACTGGCTGCTTCTGTCCTGACAAATTAGATATTAATATAGTGGTTGTAAAATACTGAAAAGATGAAAATTAAACATGAGCGGAATGGCCAGAGGTTTCCTGGAGTAATACAGGTAAACTAATCCTATTTATAGGTTTTTCTGACCGGCCAAAACAAGAGCACTTTACACCTGGAAAAATCCAACCTACACATCACTGGGATTGCCCAGATCCTTCTCCTTGAACCAGCCTCCAGAACATAATCCGGTTCTTTGCAAATGTCCTGCCCCTTGATCCTTTGTCAGGGGGTGACAGAGGGAGTCTGAATCAAGGGTTTAAAACTGTGAATGGAGAAGGTGAGGGCCAATCAGAATGAAGGCATTTTATGCCGACAAATTGGGCACCTGATCCCCTCTCACATGCCGAACCCAATAATTGGCTTCCGGAATGTTCACATTTCTCCGCTTTAGGGTATCGTTAAAGAAGTAAAGCTCGCTGGCTTTTTGGAGGGTGGTTAAGATTTGCCTTGATCCTTGGATTGGGGGAAATAAATGACTTCCTTCACCAAACATAGAAGACAACCTACAGGAAAGTCCCTTGTTAGGCTGAAGCTTAAGGTCACTTCTCTGTTAGCCAGAGTGTGGGCGGATCTGCTTCAAAACGTTCATGTCTATTTTTGGTCATTAAAAATCAACGCTGTCAAAACAAAATTGCTAAATCGCTCCATCCTGGAAGATGAAAAAGCAAAGTATAAACAGAAAACTGTGTTCTATGTGTGATATCTCCCAACTGAATCACATTCTCAAAGGCTCTGAGGTGCCTGCCCCCCCCCCAGTTTGAGGAGATCTCGAGTCGTGTGCTGCACAGATGTGGGTGTGCCAGTATGCTGAGCAACAGTTGGCCGTGCCTGCGACCACTCAGAGCGCTTTCTGAAACATGGCTTTCTTCAGTGTTTATTGGTTCTTGTCCAGGCCTAACCTCAAAAGGGGAGGTGAGGGGGCTGCCAACCACAGCAGCAGACGGCCTACTATACTGACGGCAGATCTGGAAAATGCGTGTGTTGAGTTTTACTTTGGCCAGAGCCTTGCACAAAAGCATCTTTGAAAATGTCAGGCAAATTTAATTCAAGCTACTAGGCATAAGCATTAAACACATGGCTGTTACTGTAACAGCTGGAGGAGAAGGTACAGCGACTAATAGGTGTGCTTGTCTTTTAAACGCAGTTTGAGGCGGGTAGCAAGTTACTACAGTTTAGTTGAAGCGTAAATGTCCATGCAGTTTAAATGGAGAGGTCTGCATCCTCAGTGGACCTCAGCCCGTGTTCTGTCCTGCACCCGCTCTGGCTGCAGGGCCTCTGGAGGAGGGTGTAATAACACCTGCAGCTCCCGAGGTATTTTTATCTCCCCCTGGAATTCCACCTCTGTTCTCTTCTAGATCCCCTGTCTGAACACATGGGAACTCAGTCAGTGGCGTTCCTTGACATAGATTTACAGAAGTCACCCACCTCACTACATTTCCTTCATTCTTGCTGACACCTTGCTGCAACCCTGATTCCAAAAAACTAAAGAATAAAACAGTATGTGATACCTTGATAATCCCTTTTGTCATAAACTCAATTGATAGTATCGTGATTGGGTATGAATCATCCCGGAAAGGCTCAGTCATTCACAAGCGAGGATGGAGGATGAGCACATGATTGTGTCAAGGAGATTACTACGTGGGCTCAGGACACTTCGTCGTTTTACCAAGTGTCCCAACTTTTTTGGAACCTGGGTTGTACGTTAAATCATCGTTGGACCCACTGCTGCCTTTGAGAATCGTTAGCTGTGTTAATAGGCATACCCACAACTTTCCATGGTCAAGATGAGAGCAGCGTGTTGTGTCCGGGTGATGCAAGCCACCCGCAGCAGCTGAACTGCCGAGGCAAACACGCCTCTGGGTCTGAATTTTCAGCTTTCACCAGATCTCCCAGAAGGCATGGGCGGCGTGCTCTTTCCAGCCGTGTTCTACCAAATCCGAAAAAAACAAGCGTGGATGACTTGGAAAATATGCTGACATTTGAAACAGAAATGGCAAAGGCATGAATGGCTTTGTGTTTGTCGCTGCTGAAATGTTCTGCCAAAACATACTGTTTGTAATGTGGCAACAGCTGAGGGCAATCATAATGGAGTTACTTGTAATGACCCATCACTGTGACAACTTTCAATGAGGGTTCAGCCATAGTGCCTTCCCATGTCTGTTGTGAATAAATGAATTTTTTCTGCAAGAGACAGAAGAGCCAGAGTACTGGGGGTAACCTCATCCCCTCCTGTGGTACTGCAAGCCTTTGCAGAGCATTCATACTTCCCCTTTGTGTTGTCCCTTTCAAAGGACGTGACATTATTTTCTTGCTGCACATGCTGTGAATTGTCTTTTGGGGGAGAAATCATGATTTACTTGACTCTTTTTGATCTGACAGTTCAGGTTCCCTACCTGAATTAGTGACTTCATGCACGGTCAGAAAGCAGGAGCACCCTCCAAAGCATTGCTCGAATGAAAAAAAAATCAGCTACAGCAACAGTGAATGCTGTTTATGCCTGAAGACAAACAGGAGCCTGTCATCTCTTGCCCACTGCAGTATCACATGACCCTCCAGTGCAATGTACCCATTGTTGATGGCTCTGCATAGTGTAAATATGTTTTAGATTTCGATTTGCTGACTGGGCACCGAGCCCATGATGCTCACATGGGTATTTTTTTAATAGTAATTTGAGATAGATAAAGATCAGAGAACCCTTTTTATGCTTGTCTGTGTGGGCTTTGATGAAAGGAGACCTTTTCATGTTGCCCATGGATATTTTGTGCTGTTCTGCAAGTGAGGCCAGGACGGATCTGATTTCACCCACTCTGTTCTCTTACCTACTCCCACTTTTTGGCTTTTTCCCATGGCGCACAGGTTCGCAAAAACAGCTGTCAGGTAATTTCCAGTGGGGAGGACGGAGAGGGCTCTGAGTTAACCTCTCAGTACCTTTTCTCCTTCTTCCCTTTGATGATTCTGTCAACATGAGACCACATTGTCTTGTTTGCTTGGCAGCACAGAACATCTGGAGCGGGGCATGACCACCTTTTCTGCTACAGCCTTATTATGTTTATATTAATGGCATAAACAGCTGAGAGAGAGAATATTTTTGTTCTCACATCCCATCACTTCTGTGGATTTTTTTTTTTTAGTCTTGGCAGAGCTGAGTATTATTGAAAAAGTTGTGGGAAAAAAGGCCGAAGACTTTGATGTGCAGATGGAACCCAACAAAGAGTTCTGTTCAGTTAACACAGGTTTTGTTGTGATGTTATAAGCTAAGTGCGTCTTGGGTTACCAAACAAAGCCTGCTCAAAACTCATGGTTTGAGACACTCAACATGTTGGAACTGCTTTGCGTTCCAAAAGCTTCACCATGGTACCCTGCCAAATCCCAGTTAATTATGAGATCGCCATCCCAAATAGCATGACCTTGGGAACTGGTGAAAAGTGGCTTTACCAACATGAAATTATTCCCTCTGGCCAGGGCGCCTGGAGGGTATTCTCTCCCTGACCAAAGAGTCTGGATGCTATTTTGTTCTCACAAAATCAGCTCATGAGCGATCTATTATTGTGAAGATGCAAATGATTTCATTTCTGCACCTCAGTGGAAAACCTTACATATGTCGCTACTCCAAGGATCCAATTAGTTCCAGAAATGGTTGCATAAGCTGCGTACTTAGAAAGACTTTGTCTACTTAGCCTACTTTTCCCACACAGTCTAACCATGAACTAATCGAGTATGATACACAGGGGGAAGTGAGTTGACAGACTGAGCTAGTTCTGGCCTGTGATTATGTGGGACAATGTGAGTGTGGCCAAGTCAACAGGTGGTGTCAGATTAGCTGGTCCTGAGGCGAGAACGAGCAAGAGAGGAAGAGGGTAAATGTAACACTGCCGCTGCCATCAGTGTAGGGAAACCAGAGCTTTCTCATAGAGCCTTCTAACAGCTGCTGCTGCTACTTCCTCTCTAAAGCCGAAGTGCCCGCAAGCCTTTAAATCAACTCAGCAGAATCTGTCGTTATGTTTAAAAAAAGATTGGTAAAAAAAACTGCATTTCACAAACACATCATTTTCAGCTGCACCAGCCTATTGCTCCACTGCTTGGGTGCAGGCTTAAATATCTCAATAACTATTGAATGGGTGAAATTTTATGCAGATTTAATGTCCCCAGAGGATGCAGCCTTATGACTTTGGTGATCCCCTTAGTTTTTCTCCCGCGCCACCTTGACATTGACATTTTTGGTTGTTTACTGAAATTTCTCGTAAGTTTTTACCAAATGATTACCATGAAATTCGGAACAGATAATCATGGTGTCCAAAGGATGAACCCTAATGACTTTGGTGAGTTCCTGTCTCGATGCGTCTGTCACTTGGTCACTACTTTAATCCAGACTGGAATATAGCAGGATTCAAATTAATTAATTAATTCATGGTACCCAGAGGATGAATCGTAATGACTTTGGGGAACCCCTGACTTCAGCACCACCATGAGGTTGACATTTGTGGTTCTTAGTGAAATGTCACATCTACTTTCTACGATGGATTGTTATGAAATTTGGTTCAGATATTCATGTCCACCCCAGGATGAATTATAATTTTATCCTGTAATGTTCCATTTAGCGCCATTATCAGGTCAAAGTTTTAATTTGTACAATACTTTCGTTTATGATCAAACATCTGTAAGACATTCCTATTAGCCTCAGGTGCACATTGTGTTAAGTCATAATTAGCTTCTACCTGCTAAACGTCAGCTTCTTTGCATTGTTACGCTTAGCATATTAGCATTAGCATTAAGCTCTAACTACCATTGTGCCACTGTGGCGTACTTGCTAGCCTGCCTGTCCAAAATGCACATATTTTAGATTATATTAATTTCAAATATAGGCTACTGCAGATTGTGCAGCACAATTTGGAAAAACTTGATGATACCTGTGTTGTATGCTTTAATTTGAAGTAATTTAAGGTAATTTAAATTAATTTATTAATTTCATGCAAATCAGTGTTTGATGATATTTGATTATATTCTGCAACATATTCCAATTTTGAGCATTATGTTATGAATTATGTGTAGGTTTTTCTATACTGTAGCTACTATATATATATATATATAAATATATAAATATATATATATATATATAACAAAGAGTGAATGAAAGGTAAACAGCTCCTCTTGTCGACAGAAATCCACACTTCTTATGCATTAATTTACAGCAGCTGAAGCTCAAGTTGATCTTCGAGGTGTTCCTCAGTGCACTGTCAGCTTAATGTTAGTTCTCCAGTGGGAAGACATCTTGAGTGGCACAGCAGCGATTTCAAAGGGGTCTCTTTCTGTTATAAATAAATGGCTGGGGACGGCCGACCACAAAGAGCGGCTCTTCCCCTCCGAGCTGTCACCCGTCTTCACACCTCCCCTGTCAGCTGTCGTCTGGGGGAACAGGAGCTGGCCCCTCAGTCCCCTCCTCCCGGCAGGTCACTCTCTCAGAAATGTTACCGGAAACACACACGCTATTTATAGACACTATGAATTACTCTCACAGTGTTTATGTTTGATGTGACATGCAGTTCAGGTAAGACAGGATTCTTTTTGTATTTTTCCAGTTGCACTTTTTGTCTTTTTTTGTCTGTGCTGTAAGTTAAACATTTTAGCTCTGCCTTGTTTTCCCCATTCGGGTATAAACATTCATTGGGATATTTTTCTCACAGTAAGAGCAACAGTAGTTTTAAGAGCTAAACCCCCAATCCAGTAAATTGGCTTTTCCCACAAACCACAGCCCTATTAAAGCAGAATAGGCTCGTTCCTGGCTGAAACAGCAGGCTGATATCTGTGTGCCTGTTAACAAGGTGTGTTTCCAGTGTTTGTGTTCACATGTCCATGTTTCTGTGTGCGTGTGTATTTCTTAATACCTGCATGTGTAAATGAGGGGGTGGTTTCAGGGCTTTTGTTCATTGATGGTGGAGGCCTTCAGTGGACGAGCTGTGGCTGTGATTCTTGGTGGTCTGTTGATGCAGGGTCCTGCTGGGGCCCCTGCTGGGGTGATAATTGAAAAGAAGGGGCTTCTGAGGGTGTCAACTGGGCCTTCACGCCTAGGGACGTTTGGGTGGAATGTGTTCACGCTTTATTATCCCACCCACAGTGAAAATGTAATACAGTATAACTTTTAAAAACACTTTCAGCAACCTGTAAAATAGCCTGAGGAATATAAGTTTGGGAATATTGTCGCTCAGCTGGAAGAAAACATACTTTTGATCATACCTGCGGAGATGAAATCCTCCTCTTTCTCTCAAACTTCTAAAGAAGCATAACTGAGGAGGCTTTGCGCTACTGCTCATGTGATTCTGCTATCATCGTAGCTGAAAAAAGCTCATCGGAGATAGCATTTCAGTTAGCGTTGGGCTGGGGTATCCTGTTTCACAGCCCGCTTACGATCTCTGCTGTCTGTCTGGTCGTGGTGTCGCCAGGCTGTGACCTTTGACCTGAAATGCAAATATCATGACTCACCCCCTGTTAGCAAATTGTGCTACTTGGAGCTGATTCAGACAAGGAGAGATGACACATATAAAGTTAAGTACAGAGAGTTCCCTAAAACCACTCTCAGCCTTTGTTTTAATCTATTTGGGGCATCTAACAAAGGTTTATTTGGTGCATGAGGAGATTCAGTGTCAGTCACAGAAATGTGTGTGTAATTGTTTTGCAGATTTTTTGTGATGATTTCAGCTTGTGGGAAATGCAATTGTATAGCAAAGCATGCAAAAGCAAAAGCTAAGGCTTGTTTTAATCAGATGCAGTGTTAACTCGCATCTCAACCTGCAGGTTTTGCAGGCATGTGGAACTGCACACGTGTGTACGTGGTGGTCGGGATTCATTAGTTCATCCCTCCGGTTCCACTGGTCCTAGCACAGGCCGAGAAAGAAAGAGCTCACAGACAAATTGCATTTCTTTTTTAAATTTAATTGTGGCTCTGTAGACATCCTTTCTTGCTCTGCGTATCTGCACCACATCCACAAGTCTGCACAGGCTGGATGCTTATTTTGACATGCCTCCCTAAACAGTGAGTGTTGGTATAAAGAGAGAGGAGTGTGTGGGGCTTTGTAGCTGGAGGCACTGCTTTCTTTCCACAGAGAGTTTTGGAATCTGGTTGTACCTCACATGGAGAGAAGGGGAAGACATAAAAACGACTGTCTTAGAGCTTTTTGTTGACTTTGTTTGATCACATCAAGGCGTGGTGGGTATGACTTTTCATGCTAATGCACTGAGTGAAATGATTTACATCTCTGATAGTTTCAGCTCTCACTAAATTGAGGGGAAGTCCACTGTTTCGACACATCAGGGTCTGCTGAAAGGTCTTTGGGAGTTCTGCTGCACACGTGAAAAAAGTTGAACTGCTCAAAATCAGATGATTCATGAAAAGTGAGCCCATCAGACCTCTGTAGCTCGCTTCTCACCTCTGCTTGAGGCTCCAGGCTACATTAGCCACTACTAACAAAGTTCAGTTGACTCTCCGACTGACCTGTTGGTGGTCAAGTGGCATTGCGGGTAGTGTAGGCTGCAGGCATTGACAAGAAAGAAGAATGTGTGAAATACATTACATACAAGACGATATCTGTGGCTCTGCTGCATCGATTTTGACCTTTTTTAAAACTGCCCATCATGAGTCTGACAATACTAAATCAGTGGATAACTCTTTTAAAAGCGTATTTTAAGTCAATTGGCATAGAGAAAAAAAAGATACTGATCCACTTAGCCCTTTCAGTTACCTGTTTAATATAGTGAATAATATAGTCTTCTGTCCTTTGCACACTGCTGCATCAACTTGCAATTCCAGAAAATTACTAAAAAGGCACCCTGCCTGTCAAGAAACTGCGGGTTCAAGCGGCTTTTTCTAGTGGGAGACCAATCTTATTGTAAAATGCATTGCATGACTTTTGTGTGGGAGAGGGAATGCATGACCTGGGGGAAGATGGCGAGGCAGGCACTCCAAGCATGTCCTCAAATATGTGGACTTCTCCTTCAGTGCTTCCTCCCTGGCCCCCGTCCCTCCTCTCTGCAAGTCCCCCTATTTTGAGATAATCCGGCGTGTTTGTTGCAGTATTAGTCATGGAACACTTTGAGAAGACAATATGTGCACGTTGTCAAAGAGTGTTTGTCTGTTGAATGAAGAGCCTCCTTCCACTTCCTCCCCGTCCAATCACTTTGGATTAAACCCTGTGGAAATGTCAAAGAGCTGCAGAGAGCTTAAGAGCCTCACTCATCGGGCCCTTTCTTCAGCAGGGGCCCAGGCAGAGGTTTAGTGTCAGAAGTGGCAGTTTGTCAGTTCACCCACCACACTAGGCAAGGGTTAAACACATAGGAAACTCTGTCTCTCTCACACAAACAAACACAAAGCTGCCCGGTTTTACTGTCAAAAATCTTAAGATGTCCATGTGTGTGGAAAAGGAACATTTCTCCTGGGCTTCCCCTTTTTCACCCTTCTCTTTCATCACGCGCTCACAACACAAGAACATAACCTCAAACACCTCATGCGTGGAAGAGCTGTTAATCATGTTGTGGTATCAGTTAGAACCAACATTTTCTTGAAATTGTGCAACGGCAAACTTTATTTTATTCTCCCAGAAATGACTGATGACTTATTACATCTTTATCCCGCCTTTGGGCATCCAAATCTCTGTGTGTACGTGTACACACGTAATTTATTTCTGCATTATGAAGGTGCTGTAATGGACTTGATTTAATACAACCCAGCTCGTACTCCTGCACCTACTCCACAGATAGCAGTGGGTCGAGTAAAGGGAGTGCAGGGGTTCTGCAGCTCAGTCCTTGTTAGTGCCTGGTAGTGCTTGGTGGGCTCCTTCTACTCTACCTAAAGAGAATGTGTCAAGCTTTCATCCACTTAATGCTCTCTGCAGTTTACATTCCATTCGTGTTTAGTACATACGGCTAGTTCTAAGCAGATATTGTTAGTCTTTAAGAGGGAGTGAGTAAAAGAGAGCAGAGGGTGGTTAGGGAGGGATGGAGGTTCAAGGAGGCTGGGAATTCATCTTGTGAAGGTTTTTCTGCGAGTGCCTGTGCACTGCTTGCTTGAAAGGTCACAACTCAGTGTGTGAATCCATTGATTGGAATGAGCAATGCGGTGTGCTGCCTTTTTCAGCTTTCATCTTTCTATGTTTGCCTATCACACGCTCTGGTGGGGACAAAACCAGATAAGTCGTGTGAGCTCAGGAGATGCTTTAAATGCTAAACCTTTGCTGCAGCCATCCAAAAACAGCATTACATATTTTCATGAGAGCATCACTCCTGTGAGACCCTTGTCTGGTGTGAGCTCGGTCCAGCTTCTTATTTTCCGTAGCACATTGGCTGTGCCTTTAAGATGTTTCTCACAGATCGTCCTGCAGCTGCACCAGTGGGTTTATTAGCAGAGTGGGCGAAGCGAGTCCCCAGAAGAATTCTTCTCACACTGCCTCTGACAGGCTTTGGCTGTCACAGAGATGTAACCAGGATGGGAATGCAGGAGTGTGGGTGGATGATAATGTGTATCTGTTGGTGCATGCGCATGAGTGTGTGGGTGTGTGTTTGCATGTACTACCACATGTTAGTGCGTGAGCATCTGTGGACACTGTACATTTTAAGGACCAATCTGTTGTTTTCCATTACCTGCAAATCATCATTTTTCAAAGCATACTCTATACAGGAAACTCCAACATTCACAATTTTGGTATTTTGAGATACTCTAACATCTAAGAAATTTTGCAGTGGAAAAGCAAGAAACTACCAAAGTAACAGTACCCCTCATATCCCCCACAAAGCCTATGCATGTACATTAATTGTCTTTTGGGTTTGATTTCCTGAAGTTGCATACAAGTGCTGTTTAGTAGATTTCTGATGTGAGGGTTTAAATGATAGTTCTGGTGATATTCAGCACTTTTTGTTATTATCAATAATTCCCATGAAAATACCAAACCCAGCAAAAAATCATAAGATCATTCTAACAAGTATTGCCTGATATAACTTTATCCTCAGTGCCATAGGGCTAACTAACTATTAAAACACCTAAATGAGCCACACCGCTTCAGGAACTGTAGTTTATTTTGAGTCAATCCCACCACAGCATCAAATCTGTGAGAAAATGGACCCCAACAAATATGCAGTTTCCTCCTGTTTGTGTCCAGCTGTTATACAAACTTATTAAGACTTTTCAAAAAATCCAGCTATATAATTGTGTCCTGTTTTAATAGGACAGTCAGGGCGTGATTGTGAAGTTGTGAGATACCGGCTTATCTGCCGGATTTATTGACAATAACACTAAAAAGATGGGACATCATTCTAAAACCACATGAAAAAGTTTTCAAACAGTCAACATTGATGGGCTGATGAAACATTCAAAAGCAACACAAATATTTAAAGTTCCATCGTCCATCTTACGGTGCATTCACACTGTTAGCTCTTCTGAGAAATTATGAGTGATGCTAAATGTTGCATTTTTATAGTGGCCTAAAGCTGAATTGCTCTAAAAGATCAGTTAATATGTTGCTGCTGCACTCAAATGGCCTAATTTAGTGAATGTTACCTCAACATTCAGTAACTCAGCATACAGTAGGTAGCAAGCAAGCACCAGTTATGGAGTATTAGAGTACGGCAGAGATGGTTAATATTGAAAAGTGAATGCCACATTAGTTACCACTCCATTATCTCAGTGCTGATACTCTGCTACTGAAAATCTCAAGATAAAATGTTTATCTTTACCCTACAAAGTCAGATAACAGAAAAATGGATAATGGACTTTCTAATGGCAGTTATAGGACATTTGTTCTTGTGGTCTTTATAAAAGATTTGAAGAACTGGGAGGCTTTGAGTGGCTGTAATCAGTTTCCTATCCGTTTCGGGAAACAAAGAAGCGTGCAAATCTGACTGGTTGTTAATGGCCAGTGACTGTGAAATGAAATACGTGGACTTGCAGGACTACTACAGCACGTCTCCAGCTGCAAGATTTATCGACAGCTGACGGTAGTACCCTTTTGAAAAGATCTTGGCTCAGTTATTTCAGTCGACCAATCCTTTTCCAGAATGCACTGCTCCTGCCCCATTGCTTACTAACAGTGCACGGACCAAAATGCAGTTGTTTCTTTTGGTTCGGCTAAACAACATCTGGGCAAAGTTAAGGCCTGTCCACAGGCTTCTGTGCAGTGTCACCTGTCACTCATTATCCATTTATTCTGTTGATCCCTTTTTCTAGAGCTGCAACTACTTTGTCTCGCAAGGCAAACATTGTGCATTGTGTGCGGGCTTATTCATAAGTAAACAGTGGAATTCCTTTTGCCTGGAATGTGTGTGGTGGTCTGTGTTGTCACATGTGTGATATTTATGTGTATGTACCATATGTACATATGTCCCACTGCAAATTGCAACAAGTCACTAGAGCGAGGAGAGTTTCCGAAGCCTGTGTCCTCTGGGTGGGGTGGAGTTCAAAGAATTACAGTCGGTCAAGACCTTTATCTCGAGGGAGAGATAACTCTAATACAACAGACGTGTCTCAACGCCTAGACTGAGAGCAAAGGTCGTGGTAGCTTTGTGAACTAGAATGCAGGAGCAGACAGGGAAAGCAAATTCATATGTAGTTCCCAACTCTCCCTAAGCCAAAATCGACTTTCTCAAAGAAGTGTAGCCTAACATGTTAGCTTTAAGATCAGGTGCAAGCACGGATCCATCCATCGAAGGCTACTCTGTAAGTTTGTGGTGGTTTTAGGCCAGATGGCATCCAGCACGTTCAGATGATACCCCATCCCAAGGGAGTGGGAAGCAGGAGATGATCACACCAATGGTTGGCTGGTCGGCACCACTGAAAAGAATTTGGTTAGTCAGCAGTTTCCTTTTGAAAATGGCCCGGGATTGTTGTTGTAAGGGTGTTCAGTCGGGGGAGAGAGGATTTGGGGGATAGATGTAGTTATTTATTAGCTGGAACCATTTAAATGGGAAAACTACCATGACAGAGTTGGGTGGAAATACGAACTGGCGGGCCATGCCAGTTGGAAATGCCAGGGGTGGCATCCTGCCAGAGTCGTATCTAAACTTATAGCTGGAGTCTGGGCAGTCTGGATGCTGAGATGGTGAGAGCAGAGATAATAAACGCACACTGTGCTCCAGTCGGGCTGGCACACTGAACTTTATCAAGATGATCAGATATGAGAGTGGCTGGCTAAGCTTTGTGTCTCCTCATTGAGAGTGTGTATGTGTCTGTCAGGTGCAGAGAAGAGGCAGTTCTGTCTTTTCATGTGACTTTGAGTGGTTTTGTCAAGGGTTGCCATTGGATAATATTGTGATAGAAATCTAGCCTCATATAATCCTCCAGGGTATTCATCCATCATTACTCCACACTGAAGCTAGCTTTCTGCACTCTTTTTTAGTTAAAAGGAAATGTGGGAAACAATGTACTCTATTATACCCTGATGTGTGCTGAGTAGCAATGGGCATCATTTAAATTTTCTTTTTTAACTAGTGTAGAGTTTTAACTAGGCAATGCAATAATGCAGGTATTGATATCATTCAGGGGTTGAAAGGGGTTGCAGTGTTTTGCAGTATGCACCACAGCCATCGTCCATCTGGTTGGTCACCTACAGCTCTCTAGCCCCTTACAAGTGCAGTAAGAATTAGCCTAAAATGCCTATCCAAGGCCCAAAGTAAATTAATAGCTGTTCTTGAACCGTTCGGAGTACATTCATTGGTTTTGCTCTCTTTTGAAATGTAACACTGTTTTATCCCCAGCAGTCAGAATCACTGGAAGCACTACTGGCATTGAGTAGTGGGAGTTTAAAAACACTCAAGTAAAAGTTTTTTTTCCTACCTGAATATTTGTTTTGCTAATAGATGCTTGCTGATGATTATATCTGGGACTTATTAGCTGGAAAACACAATGGAACCACAGCATGAAGCCTTACACTAGTCCAAGTTACATAAAAACTGATAACAATACCACAGAAACTAAATATTTTTAGGTTTTCTTTAATGGCATATTTAGGCGGTCTCCAGAGAAAGGCAATTTACTATATATTTATCTGCATAAATATCTATATTTGTATTAATTAAATCTACATTTTGGCCATCTATATTCATATAGAAGGTATTTATACCTATATTTTGGCTATATATCTTTATATGAAGGCCATTTACTATATTTAGCCCTTCAAATTGTGTGTAATATCACTATTATTGCTGAAATCTTTGATTTGCGATGCCTTGGCAGATCTTCATGCCCCCAATTTGATAATTGGTGAGTTGGCTCAACGTCAGCTTTAAACGCGGTTGTTTGTCTGCTGTTGGCATTTATTGTGCCTCGTGTTGTGATTGTATCTTGAAGTGGTTTGCATCAATCGATCAACGAGAATCTTAGATTTTTAACAGTGTCTATTTGAGTATAAAAGGGAACGTAGCATTTGTGTCAGTAGACGGGAAGAACAATAAAAAAACAAAAAATGTACCTACAGCCCATCTGTGGGATTGATAAGGGGCTAGGCTATGTTTTAGCGCCTTAAATAAACATATAAATTTTGAATTAATTTCTTAATTTCTTGCTTTAAGACCTGGAATTAGTAAATGTTAGCATGCTAGCATGTTAAACTAAAATGGTGAACATGGGAAATATTGTATAAGCAACATTGTGAGCATGTTAGCATGCTAACATTAGCAACGCAGTAACTAAGAACAGCTTCACAGCACCGTCAGCAACGACTTTTGCTGAATGAAACAATCTAAGACTAAGTTAAAAAAGTGTACTAATCTAAGATAGCATCCCATGTCATCTTACAGTAGCTGACAGTTTTCAATACTTGGTGTCGTAGGTACATTTCAGTTGATACCAGAAAAAGTAGAGGTGTGATTTCCAGCCCAGGTGCTGTGTAAGATCAGAGTTTTAAGCTGTACGAGATGTAACCTTTCTGTGGCCCGGGGCTAGGCACAGCTTTTTCATTTTCACTCCCATCCTGCAGTTTCACCCCTGCTGTTGTTCCATTCATAACATGCTGAATGACACGATGATCGCAGAAGTTGAAGCAACTTGTCCTCTGAGGAGCTGCATTTACTGGAGGTGTTTTAGCGGCCCCGCTGGTGACATAATGTTTCCGTGAGCGGCTCCTTACTAATTCCAGAGCAACGAGCCGGTTGTAAAGGTCTATTTGTGGTATGCTGGATATGTTTTTTTTTTTTTTTTTTTTTACCCAGAGGGGAGTTTAAAGCATACTTAAAGAGATTTGTGTCATCCAGTCATTCTGATCTCTCTGACTTCCAGAGGTTTGTGTAGTGTGCATGTGATTGTTTGCTTGCTCTTGTGTGTGTTCATATGTGGGTCATTGCAGTCAGCTGTGGATATCTGTTGCCAACTTCCACGATTAGGATTAGAAGTACATACAATAGCAGAATGTTATTTCTTTGGACATTTGTGCAGTGAAAACACTTGAAGCCCTGAACGAGCTCTGTCCACACTGGTGTCATGAACTTTTATCTGCATGCAAACTCTTTAGAAAGCCTCTAAGAGATAATAAATGGTAAAAGTAAACACGCCACAATGCCCCACTTCCCGTTTCAGCTTTTGTTTTCCCTCCACCCTTCCAGGGTCCATGTATAGCACTGGGTGTAACCTTTCTTCAGGGAGACTTCAACCCCTATAAATCTTTCTGTGTTTGCTGCAGGTGACTCAGGCCTCCAAGGTGTGGGGAGAGGTACCTCTGCCAGAGGACTTGGAGGCGGAGAAAGATGTCAAGGCGTCCCAGAGCTTGCTGGACGACGACGAGGACTTTGCCGCTGATGAGGCCTCAGGAGGTGGGCCACAAGCCACAGCAACAGCTGCCCCTAATTCATGGGAGATGTTTTTCATAATGCGTCCCTTACATTGTTAACCCATCCCAAAATTTAAAATGAAGGAGTGACTCTCAGAGACACGTAATTAGACACTTATTTTGATGATTTCATCCTACATATGAACACTAACTTGCAGGATTTATGCTGTACAAGAACAATCTCGCGCCCCTGCACATTTTATGTTCTACTTGTTACATAGTGCTTGTGTTTTTTTTTCTGGCTTTGAACCTGCACATTGACCATATCCCCGAACTTCTGTTTCTGTCTCCACAGATCTGCCCAGTGGAGAGGATGATGGAAGCACACCATGGCCGCCGGTCTCTGAGAGCACAAGTAAGGGACAAGAAAATCAAGTGAATCCAACAATTTGCTGTGACAGATTTTGTTTATGTGTGGTAGATCACTCAGCCCTCTAAAGCTCCCCCATCTGTGACTTTGACTTCAGTGGCTGGTTGCAGTGTGTGTGTGTGTGTGTTGCAGTGTGTGATTTCTGTGTGTGCCTGAATGATGATGCCTTCACATCCTGCTGCACCCTCTCCTCCCTCCTCGCCAGAGTCTGGTGGTCATAACACAGGGCTTCAGCTTTGTCTTTGAGACATAAACATCTCCTCTCCTCTTTCATCTTTTAAACCGACAGCAGAGGTGGCAGCACAATAAGATACATGAAAGCCCGATGAACAATAAAAGCTACAGCGGAGCACCTCTGTTTTGCGGTCCACTCACTAATGTCATTTTTTTCCAGCCCCCCCTTATTTTCTGTAGACTTGAAAAGCATTTATATGCAGGCATCCCACTATATCACATCCCATAGTACCGGGGGAAAAATATTTAAATAACGTATTAAACTTTGCACGAAGGGTCTAACTCTTTAATCTTGCCTGGGGTTTGCGGCTGCTTGTTACGCTTCTGGTCTTGGTCCGTTTGTCTTGTCTTTGCCGTCTGTAGATTTCTTTTTATTGCAGACAGCAAAACAACTAAGAGTTGCTGTCAATTGACTTTTTCATTGAATATGTCTGCATGCTACTTGGCCTCAGCCACCTAGGATGCCTGAAGAATATCAACTGGTTTGCCTGTCTGTTTTAGATGGCGATTAATTGTCATACGAATAATTGCGGTCAATGATTTAATTCTGTTCATTTTATGCCACTATTATATTTTATGCCTAGAAACAGTTTAATATACATACAGTACACCTTATGAAGAATAAGAGCCATTCATTGGCAATAAGCTTTGAAACATGTAAATAAAAATCACATTTCTGCTTGCCTTTTTAGGCTTTGTTAACTTAACTTGCCTCAAACAGCTAATTGAAAACACACTTTTTGTTCAACATTTCTAACACTAGCCAGGTTTCTGTCCACACGAATTTTGACCAAATTTACAGAAAATCCACAAAAGAATGTAAAAGGTCAGGTTCCTTGAGATAAACAGTCGGTGCTAATTCTCCACTCAGGGGTCGTTAAACCATAGTAGAAGAAGGGGGTGCAATCAGATGCCGTCATTAAAAGTGCATCAGTCAAACCTCTAACGATGTGGGAATAATGATGAAATATGAGATTTCTGTTGAGATGAATGGAAACGATTCTGACGATTATGCAAAACGACAACAGTCAGCTCAAACAATCGGGACCAGGCCATTATGTAATAATCGACAGGGGCTTATCAACTGGTAATAGATTAACTGAAGGGACTAATGCTGATGCTCAACTACAGCTGGATTTATGCTTGACACACAGGATTAACAGGAGTCACATTGCACAACCCTGATTCCAAAAAAGTTGGGACGCTGCGTAAAATATGAATGAAGCAGAATGTGATAATTTGCTGATCCTTTTGGACATGAACTCAACTGAAAACAGCACAAAGACAATATATTTAATGTTTTACCTCATCAACTCTATTGATTTTTCTAAAAATATATGCTCATTCTGTTTGTTTCTCATTCTTACAGTATTCTAGTTTTTAATTTTATTTCTTATTCTTCTTATTTCTGTTTCATATTCTTATTCTTATTCTCACAAGCGAGGATGGGGCGAGGTTCACCAACACTTATCAACCACTGTAGGTAAACACAGTAGATATCTAGATATCTACAGCATATGTTTTGATTTATAGTCCAGCATCAGATTTGACCCCGCTGAGGGCCGTGAAGTCGCCACGTTTACATCCTGTCATTCGCTTTGTGTCAGGCAGAAGGTCTGCAGTTCAGATGGCTTTGCGAGACATGTGCTAATGAGAGGGCCAACACTGCTGGTTAATGATGTCTTCACTGTCAATAATCACCACAGGCATCAGAAACCTGACAGAGAAAACACGAGTAGCCCCTGCAGACCAGTCACAGTTCTTGCAGTCCCCATGTGGTGTCTCGTTAGTCGCCGTAGTCCCAACATGTAGTTACAGTAGCCACAAAGCTGCAGGGGCTGCGCCGTAACCCCTTAAGGCACAACTGTAAGTCCAGCTTATCACCTGACACCACGTTCAGCAAAGTCCTATTATCATTTGGTGCACATCTCTAGGTTATGCACTTTTAGAGAGTGTTTTCCTGTTTATAAGCAATTTTAGGCCGGTCTCAAATATCATACCTGTCTCTCCTCCGCACAGGAAATTGATTTACCAAAGCAGATAAATGTCAGTGTCCTGAGAGGTCACATCATTTCCCTTCTTATTAAAGACAAAGGTCTGGTAATAGCTGCTGCTCCTTATTTTGTCTTTGGTGCCAGGCGCCGGCGCTCAGGTTCGCGGCGCTGATTACGTCATGGCAGAATAATTGTTTTGGTAGCAGCACTGCGAGCTGACATCAGAGCCGCGGCACATAGCATCATGTGCCTCGCTCACAGAAATAGCACTGCTGTGAGGCCTCGCTGAATTTCGATAGTTAAAGGAGCCAGAGGAGCTTTTAACACGGTTGACATTAATGCGTGTGCTGTTGGCAGCATGTGATTGTGACGGCTTAATGAGGTTTAACTGAAGGTTGAGTCGCAGCGTATTAATGAAGAAAATATTCAGTTAATTCTGACAAGGATCGATCAATTGAGGCAAACTTCGCAGATCATTTCAGCCGTTGAAGGTTTTATTTCAACCTCCTGCAGCAAACCTGAGGTTGTTTTGAAGTGCGGGTGCCCTCGGGTCAGAGTCAGGTTGGCAGATGCAAATGTACAAAAAGAATGTAAAACTCATAGAACACGAAGCGAGTTTGCACCTTGTTGACAGTACAGGATGGGAAAATATTTCTGTTCATGTGCTCACATTTTGCGCCGACAAACATCCACCATTACTTCGGTTTATTGCTTCTGTTTCCATAAACGTCCCAGCTTTCGTAACCACATAAAGGTCAATGTTGCTTTAATGTGGCAATTAAATAGCAGGCTGAGATTATGCAGTACTTTCTTTTATAGTCTTATCTCAAAGGTGGCTAGACATTTGCATTCTGCACAGTGTGATCATGGTGCTGTGATTGGAGAAGACAGACTGTTTCCATATATAGATCTGAGCACGACAGCAATGGGAAGGAAATTCGGTTTCCTGCGCTGAATGCTGAGTGCTTTTCTGAGTGACTCTGTCCTGTTGGCTGCCCAGGCTGCTCACCCAAGCCTCTGCCTTCCTTCCCCCTCCACTGCTTTAAAGTGGGATACGTAGGTGGCACAGTTGTCCCATTATGCCTTGTATCCTGTTGTGTTACATTTTACCGATGGTGAAGGAATTCCCATTTCCTGATGTCTCCGCCTCGTCCACTGAAGCTGTGAAAAAACATCTGGAGCCTAAACTGTTGTTGAGATGAGGCTATTTTAAACCCTCTTTTGTCCATTGTTGCGCTTCGTCCCCACTAATCATAGTCACCAATCGTCTCTGGAGATATGGAGTTGTTGGAGTTGCGTCCCATGTCCTCCTCGTAACCTCTCGTCTTGACCTCAGATCCCTGAAGAGATTTCTGGGAGACAAACTCCATCTCATCTCATCTGTGAGAGCCGTTCCTTGTTCCACTGGCTCCATTACAGACATTCCCATTGCACCAAGGATATTAGCCACTTTGTTTAGAAACCAAAGAAACAAAGGTTAGCATGTCCACTTAGTAATGGCGATGATGGTTGCCTGGTGAGGGTCTGCTGGGGTTAAATTCTTCCCAGTGCTAATTCTGGACGAAAAGCTTGAGAACTCATAGACTAGAAGTTCCCAAAAGTGGGCGCCCCAGCACCCCGCCTCGAAGGCCAGCAAAGGGTGCTGCAAGATTTATCCATCTGATTGTTTATTTGTCTGTTTTCAACATTTAATTGCATTAAAAAGTGAAGCAACCGCATTTTATGACAGTTTTCAAACATTTCACAGCAGAAGAAATAAGCAGTATGCATCAGTTGTCATAGTGACGCAGCTCCTTTTGCAGGCTCAGAAATTGTAACCATCAGAGCAAGTGATGGAAAGATTTGTCAGTGCAAACAAACCTCAAATAAATGCTGATACATCCCGGTCTTCAACACGATCCTGCCGGCCAAACGAACTGCTGCTTCACAATGGACATAAATCATTTAAACATTAAACACTGCGCATTTGGTCAGAACCCAAACTAGACTAAATGTTTAAATTGCGACCATATGCAGCATAGAAAAGAACATTAATTGTGTTTCTTGTCAAATAAACTGTGATTTACTCCACGCTCTGTGACATGGTTTTTTTTTTGGATTAAACGTGGTGTTTCTCAGTTGATTCAGGGGAAGGATGAGCAGAGAGTTTGTGTTGTGTGTCCTTGATCCACCGGGACAAGAGCGAAGGCCGACTCACAGACAGGTCGCAGCCTCAGCTGGGCCGATCACATCGATTGATGGTGGGGGCCTGCTGAAAAAACACAACCCAGGTTCATATTCTTCTACCTCTAGAGGAGAACAGATGTTGCAGCATAAGTGGACAATACATCAGGGTAATGTAGCCTGTCTGTCAGTTTGGCCCGGGCAGTGGACAGGCTGCAGCCGGGCCACCCACTCAGTATTTCTGCCTTTTTCATGGGCAGTTTGTGTGTTTCAGTGGCACTGCCTCTGTGTGTGTTTGCATGTGTGTGTCATAGACTACGCAGGGTTACGAGTGCCGGCAGCTGCAGTTATTTTGGTGAGGTCTTTGTTGTTGCACTGCTGGGGGCCCTCAAGGTGGTCACACACTGACCTTTGAGTACAGGAGAAACTCGCCCCACATTATAATCAGATGACTTACCTCCATTTCTAAACAGTTTACTGTCAGTGCGACTGTGTACAATTCACTTCAGGCGGGCATTGTTCCAAAAGCCTGCAGCTGATTGGTCTTAGTCACTGACTTGAGCCTTGTTGCTGCACCAAACCCCATGATGCCGCACTTTGTTGTACCAATAACAAGCGTGTTGCCTTGGAGAACTGGCCTGTGCCGCTCCTCTTCAGGAAAGCGATGTTGGGAGTTTCGTTGAAGCAGAGCACGTGCGGCTGTTCGAATGATCATTTTTCCCTCTCGCCAGTGTCAAGGACAGGCCTGTAACCAATACATCTGTTTATTTTGACGACCTTCGCGATAATCTGTGCCGCAGCAGAAGAGAGTACCTTAAATTGGAGAAAAAGAAAATGGCTTGTTGTGTTATAAAACAATTTCTGAATTACAAGTTGTGGTTGTTGGCAGGGTCTTCAGTTGTCCTCTAGTTTTTCCCAGATATGAGAGTTTATTTGACTTGGTCAGTGGTTTCCTGCTTAAACCCCAGAGAGCGTCCATATCAAATGATGCCTCTTCTGGGATTTGTGAAACTGTTCTGTAGGATCATATATTCAGTGCATGTGCTTACTTACTATATAACTCTTAATTATATAGGTAAGACGTCTATATTTGCAAAGTTACTGTGTCTTTGTTTCAGTCATTGCTCATGGCTCCTAATGAAGCTGTGACTGACTCTCACTCCCATTCTGACAAGGATCACAACATATCTGCAGCCTTTGAAGTAGCGGATATTTATTAGCTTTAATTAGACTGGGTCAGTGTTCTTGGGGGAGACCGTAGATGGTTTGGGTAGGGCAAGTTTTCAGTCGACCGTTTCCTGGCTGGACTTTGTAGGCTTTAGGCCCGGTTGGCAGTATTCAGCTCTGTTTACCTGCTCTCCGCCTGACTGTCGCACCCTGCAGCCATCAACTTTTTCTAAATTTCCTCTCCTCTAAGAGACATGCCACAACTACAGTAATGTTTTTTGTATGCGCAGCTGTAAAACAGCTGGATCCAGCACACTTGCTTTATTATGAAGGACCTGTTGTTTGCTGCTGCCTGCAGTGGTTTATGGCGTGGACTCATTGGATCGGAGTATGGAAATCTGTCTTGTAAGCACAGTCATAGTGTTAATTGTTAAATACAATTTCTACAAGATAACGTAGTCCCCTTTTTCTTGAAAGACTGTGAACAGATTTTCTGTAAACCTGTGTTATAAAATCAACCTTTGCACAAGGTTCCTCTTAAACAACCCACCGAGAGGCCTCCTCAGTTGACATTTCACAGCTTGTCCTGCGATGTAACTGCATCCAAAGCAGTGGAAGAATGAATGAGTCACCACAAAGCAGAACATGGTCACTGTTGCCTGTGCCAGTGCAGAGGGCTCAACTTTTGGTTACAGAAAATGGTTATAATGGTGCTCAGTTCTTTCCATTTAGGAGGGAAAACAGGAAGCAGCTCCTCCCTGCGGCACTGCAGAGCCCCAGGGTGGATGTGAAGAAATGCGAAGAGCAGCGCGTGTAAGTGTGCATTTGGTTCGTAGGATATCCTCTGAATCTGAAGAGGGGTCACTTCCAAAGAGACGCCCTCTGTCCTTTTCCTTGACGCTGTCATGCAAGCAGACATCCTCGTGTGTTTCCAGACAGACACTGCTTGGAGTCATTAGTAAACAAAAACCCACAGGATCCATCGAGCACGACTGTCCACAGCCTGTGGATGGTAATGATTAGTGGGACAGTTGACTGTCTGAACTGACATGAACACATCAATGAAAACGTTTCTTGCTGTTGTCTTGATTGTTCTTGTGTTTGTTTCTCTGCTGTTTTTTTTCCCACACGTTTAGAGAAATGCTCTTTTTACTGTACGTTTTAACTATGACCATCTCAGTGACCTTTCCTGATTTCTGTTTCTGTGACGACCATTTTGGCGACTCTCTTTCTGATTGTCACTTTCTATTTTCTCTCCTCGCTTCCAATCATTTCCTTTCAAACTGTCCTGAAACTTTAACCTCTCTGCACCTGCCTGGCTAACTCGATCCTCCTCCCCGGTCCTTGTGTCGCTTTTCCCGTTTGATCCTTGGCCTCCGGCTCCTGTTTGTGCCCCGTCGACCTCTGTGCCACGTCTCTTCCCCCTGTCTCTTGCTCCTTGCTCCTCTCATTGCCTGCCATAGCACACTGGTTGGACTCATCATATCTGGGGAACATACAGAGCCCAGTCGAGCCAGACTACAGTAAGTCCTCAAGCCCTTCCTTCTTTTTTAAGCTGCGGTTTCTCTCCTCTCTTGTCTTTGGCACACTCTCCTGTCACCTGCTCTTCTCAGTTATGCACTCTCATTTCCAAACACACTCTCAGATAACATTCCAAGGAAGACTAAGCTTGGGCATGCAGTGTTTGAGTCCAGCGAGTCTGTTTTTTCAAGTGTCTCGCAGGCGTCTCCCAGTGTTTTCTGGTGCCAGCGGAAAATGATGGGGTTGTTCCATCCAGTAATACTCTCATTCATCACACTCGAGTGACAACACTTGCATTTCCAGCCGAAAACATCTTCATAAAGATATGTTGGAATCGCACACGGTGTTCATGTTTGTGGGCAGCCAACGCTTGCAAAAATGTCTTCCGCGGTTTAATTTGAAAAGTGCTTTTTGTAATTTCAGCCTCATGCAGATGGTCCCAATGATACGAACCATCTGCTTTTTAGAATTGCTACAGCATGAGTGTAAAAAAAAGTGCTTTTTTTAAAAAAAAAAAAAACAATGCTGGTTTTTGATGCTTGCATTGCAAGCCGTGGGAGAGCACAACAGGTCAAGCTTAACAGTGAAGCCTGAAGTTGTGCCAAAGAGTTCCCCAGAGGGCAGTAAGAGTGCTTGGAGACAGAGTTGTTTGGCTGGCCACCAGCAAAAGGGTTAAGTAGCAGGGGTCCTGTCTACATGACATAAGCTGATAAAGAGAATGAAAAGAATATATCACAGTAAGGGAGAGAGAGATTTAGAAAGACTGAGATAGGAGAGACAAAGAAAAGAAAGGGAAAACATGTTTTATTAATGTTATTTGATTGGATAGATGAGGCAATGTGGTTTGGACCTTGTTCTTATAGATTCTGCCTCACTCCCTCTCTAAATGGCCCGGGCAGTGCTGGGCCGATGCCGTGGGCGCTGCCTTGGGGGTTGAAGGTCAAACCCAATGCGGCTTGGCTTTAAAGGCCAGGCTGGGCTCGCTGCTCAATCAAGTCTTTGTCTTCTACATAGGCCTCTATGGGTTCAGAGGGGGCCCATTGCACAAAGCCGCCACAGTTCTCCTGAACAGCTTTAATAGCTAAATAAGTTTGTGAATTAAGAATGAGGAATGCCCCTTTTTTTTCATCCCACCCGTCATGTCTGCACTCTGACAGTTTCATCACTCTTGATGGTAGCGGTGCCTGACTAGGGGATTCCCCCCCCCCGCTGCAAGCAGTGAGTGATGCACAGGAGAATGGGTCTTGGAGTAAAGGAGCCGCTCGTTAGCAGCAGGGCACAACCCGGCGCACTAATCAAAGGATCTCCGCCGGCGGCGGTCCCGCACTCGCCGGCCTGTAACGTCAAAGCGGCAAGCTCAGAGCGAGTTGGGGCTACGGGCTGCTGTTGACCTGGCGGCGAGTACCCACTCAAGTGATTAGATTATATGCGGGTCAAATGAGGCACTTTGATGACTAACTTTGATGTTTCTAGTCTTCTGGCTCCACATTCAAGCCTAACAATCAATCCTACAAGTCTGACAGCAACAGTCTGCAAAGCAGGCATTCAGGCACCCTGCCAGCCTGTGCTAAAGCCTGCAGTTCTGTCATTACATGTTCACCTCACTGCATGTTTTCATAGGCACCGCTTAGTTTACTTTGTCATAAATGAGGCCTTTCCTCACCAGGAATGGGATGTCTTGTTGTGCCAGTGCTGTGGGTAAGGAAAGAGAATTTGCTGTTTAAACAGGACAGCGTTCACAGCCAAGGCTCAGGCAGTGGAGCATAAGGCAGCAAGTTCCCACACAGGCTTGTAACAGGGAACACACAGCCTGAGTGTGACGCACAAAATCCTTAACTTTTAATTAAGTAGTTCCTGGTAAGCATGATAAATGTCTGCTGTCAGTGTCCACATGTCTGGTGATATTTAATCAAAGGAGAAGGGAAAGGGAGGAAATGATGTGTGTGTGTGTGCGTAGGTGTTTTCTCTGCACACTGTATGTGTGCAGATTTATTGTTTTGCACATATTTGGGCATGCTTGTTTGCAACTAGAGGCTCAGCAGATGCCTCCTTAGAACATGACTCTTTGCTTTTGGCATGGCAAGTTGCATCTGACTGCAAGAAACAGTACAAATATTGACTTCCTCCCTAAACTCACACTGCCAGTCTGAAATCAGAGGCTGGCAGGCCTGTCCTAACAAAGTGCTGGCAGGAGTGTGAGATCGGGGCACCCTGCGGGCCTGGGCTATTTTAAGTTTCATGGGCCAAGCCTGTGACATTGGAATCATAATAATACAGCCGACATTTTTGTTGATAATGAGTTACTCATATAGTTCATAAAGATGTTTTATACAGGTAGTTATATATAGAATTTGACAATGTTTGCAAAGTTGAAGAATCAATCAGTTGAATTATTGTTTTGGCATAGTTCTGTAAAAGTTGGGATAAACGTCATAAAGCTCAAAAGTCAACACAACTTAGGAAACAGTCGATCCTGTAAAATGCAGAGCTTCTGAGATGTGGAAGTGAAAATGGCACTGATATGCCAGAAGTGGAGTTTGTGTCACTGGTTGCCTGCCATGCATTTAAATGAATCAGCATGACATCATGATGCATGTCCTGTCCTGTCCCACATATGTGGCAGATGGGTGGAGTGTTTCGTGTGCAGTGCAAGGAGAGAAGAGAAGAGAAGAGAATTACAAAAAGACTTCAAACTTTGTCTTTTTTTGTCCTCGTGATTAGAGGGTGAAGGTCAGGCACCGTGTAGGAACTTTCTGGGCCTTTATCAAGGACGCTTCAGCAGAGGCGGTGGACACGGTGGATGTAAAATTAACCAGCTGCTTGTAAGGTTTTGAAAGTGAATCAGTTTACATGAAAAAAAAAAAACGTGGGATGACCCCATTTCACTTGGCACTCCAAGCAAGCCAGAGACAAAGGGATATAATTGCTTCTGTGTGGTTCATGTCTGAATAGGTTCCACTAGTTGACCTTTATGTTTAATGACCGATCAGACCAGTTAACATAGCCTCTCTGTAGAGCATTGATACACCAGGCGGCCCCCTCCGCTGCTCTCCTGCCTGCCTGCCTGATGTGTTTGACATGGTGCATGCGGGGGGAATGTTGAGGCCCCCTTCCACAGTCATCCACAGAGGATTTTCTTCTTCTTCCTCTGCAGCCGCTGGCACAGTAGTGAAGCTGACTCAAACTCCCACTCACCTTCCAACTCTCTGATATCATCAGCGTTCAATCAGGATGTCTGGTGCAAACTCACGGCCTTGCTATCTCGGCTCTTATCTACGTACTGCGCGCTTGAATGTTTGCATTGATTAGGTTTCGGACAGCGTGCTCAGTTCTGCCTTGGCAACAAAGGGGCTTTCTCAGCATCAGTCTGCCACTGTCTGTCGGGGGTTTGTGTCCATGTCCGTGGCACATACAGAGAGGAAGACGAGCACTTGATACTGTAATTTCATGGTTTTATTTGAGTGTGTGGGCGAGAGCGTGCCCGTGTCAGCGTGTGCATCGTGTTCGGGCCTATGTGCGGTGCAACGCTGCAGTGCTCGGTTTTAGCACAGACCCGACCATAATTGAGATATGGAAATAGACGCCATAATTTGTATGTGGCTCTCATTGAAGCCACAGTCATGCTTTTCAGTTTTTACTTTCAGAAGCATTCAACCAAAGGCTTTCCTAAGGGAAATCATTCCCAAACAGTATCCCATATCACATTGTCTTTAATAAACTTCACAGCTTGAGTCTGGCTTATAATACCTAAACCCGGCAACAGATGGACATTAGCGCTGAGCCTGTGGTCGTTGTGTGTTACTTTGTGGTTTAGCTGACGGATTCCCCTCCCGTGTCTGTGTTTCTAGTTTATTACAGAGCTCTCGTCAACTTCACCGACTCCCTGGTCTACGGCCCCGAGCTCGAGGACATCTTCTCACCGGCCTTTAATGAGATCTCTGAAGCAGTGGTGGACACGGTACGTCCTCCTCTCACAGGATAAACTCTACCGAATAATAGCCATGTACAGTACGCTAAGGCTACCTTATAAGGCTCAGGCATGCTATTTATGACTCGCTTTTTTTTTCTTTTAAGTGTGTGTGACCCTATATCTGAAAATAAAACACAGGCTTGTTTATTTCAGCTTAACAGAGTCTGGTTTTCCTTCCACAGCTGGAGTCAGACTACAACAGGATTCCAGGTGTCCAGACAGTCAGCGTGGTCCTCATTAAGTAAGAACACAGATCCTTTAAATCACATCTTCTGACACCCAAAGTAGATACCCTGCAGCTGTGTGCTGCTGCTGCTGCTGTGTGGGTGTCTTACTCTGGCCAGGTGATTCTTCTTTTCATTTTTCCAAACTGCTGAAGGCTGACAGTGTAGGCCTGCAGTCAGTGATTCATCAGCAACGAGTACTTTCCCCAGGGAGCATCCAAAGGGAAACCTTACCTCTAAAGAGCTTTCCTGTTTAACCATCTGCAGTGAGCGCCACACAGACTCTGTAGCCTCACCAGGCTTTTCTTGCCTCTTTGCAGGAAGATGATAAGAGAGGATGGCGTGGACGTATTTGTGGAGTTGGACGTGGGCTCTGACTACAACAGCAACGATGAACAGATCCGCAGCGTGCTGTACAACGTGGTGAAGGAGGGAGCCATTGCTTCCTATGTCACGTCAGTCCAGGGCTTCCAGTTCAGACGGCTCGGGGAAGGTAAGATCTCAGCAAAGAGGAACGCCGGCGGTCACAGTTGTGACGCGACTGACGCCGTGACACGAGAGTTTGCTGTAGGTTTACAGCAAAATTAAAGCCTGCCAGAGCGGGAGGCAGCGTCCTTAACATTTCCCTCTGGTTTCTAGCTCAACCTCTGCCTCCGGTGGAGCCTATAGCAGTGCCAGGTTTGTACTGTGCCATGTCTGCTGCATGGCGACTGAGCCGACTGTCCTGTAGAAACTGTAGGATGACTGTAGTGTCTTTAGAAAGAGCAGTCGAGCACTTCCCGTCTTACGGTGTTGAAGTTTTACGTTGGCCTTTGACGTGTTCATGTATGTGGTCTGACGAATGTCTTGCATGGAGGCACCAGTAGACTTCTGGGTATGGTCCCTCAAGTCCAGTAGCGCACAGGGAATAAGAAGGACCTTTGCATGGCATGAGTTTGATTAGGAATGCAGTCGTTCACCGCGATCTCAATCAGCCCCTGATTCACACGAATACCACCAACTCCGTTCACAGGCATGGCACCTGATTCAGCAGGACAGGACAAGATAATGCCAACTTTGTCTTCAGTGTCATTGCTCAGATGATAGGGTTCCCATGTGTCCATCTAGTCTGTCTCGTCTTGTCTTGTGTGTCCATCCTAGTCTGTCTAGTCTTCTCTAGACTGTCAAGTCTGGTTTTAGTGTCTGCCTAGTTTGTCTTTGTAGTCTTTGTGTCTTTTCTGTAGATTGAGTGTGTGTGTGTGTGTGTGTGTGTGTGTGTCCAGTCTAGGCTGTGTCTCATCTAATCTGTATGTCTACTTTATCCTCTCTATCTAGTCTGGTTGTCTAGTTTACCTAGTCTAGTCCATCTAGTCCAGTCTGTGTCTAATGTAGTCTTCTAATCTAATGTCATCTGTTAAATCTAGTCTGTGTGTCCGTCTAGTCTGTCTATACAGTCGTTGTGTCTTGTGTAGTCTAATCTAGTCTTTTTGTCGACTCTATTTTGTGAGTCTAGTTTATTTTGCCTAGTGTAGTCTGTGAATCTATCATGTCTATCTAGTGTGTCTTGTCAGTCTAGTCGTGTTTGTTATCTACGTTAAAGCACCGAGTGGATTTTAACCCCAACAGAAAATTTAATGCAAAACAAGTATTTGCAAAAATGTGAGAATACCCTCAAGTGTCTGAAAGCACTCCCCTGATGACAGTCTGTCCAACATGCCTGAGTTACACTCACTGTAGAAACCTGATACCCGAGGGGCCCAGGACACTAGTGCCTCACCTCGCTTTGTTTTATTAGTGCAGTGATATGACATTAGTGTAGTGTAGTGTGTTGGCTGCACCCTAGCCTCGGCTTGCATGTCTTTGATCCTTCAACACCCCGCCCCCTCTTTCCCTCTGCATCTCTCTTAGTAACCCCCGGCATCAGACCCTGCATGCCAGATGAGCACAGGTGTGGTGATGGGACATGTATCCTGATGGAATACCTGTGTGACAACAGACCAGACTGCAGAGACATGAGTGATGAGACCAATTGTGGTGAGTGGCTTCAGCTTGGCCAGCCAGTTGTACCACAGCTGGCTGTAGCATGGGATAACGGCTGGATGTGCGATACGCTCACTTACGGTAACAGCTCAAAGTAACCCCTTTGCACATTTGCTGAGTTTAATCAGAGATTTGTTTTCACCATAAAATGGCCAGCTCCTCCAGTCTTTACGCCGCCTCCCACCACAACGGCCACCGTCAAGAAGCCCCCGCGCCCCCCCAGCCCACCCGGACCCTGCAGAGCGGATCAAGCCACATGCCAGAGCGGAGAGTGCATCCCACGAGACTACATCTGTGACGGAGAGAGGGACTGCTCGGACGGGAGCGACGAGTTCAGATGCGGTAAGTAACACAGCCTTGTGCACGTGCACGCTTTCAGACAACAGCGTACGCTCAAATGATCTTCCCACAGGTACCCCGTCCCCCTGTGAACCCAACGAGTTCAAATGTAAAAACGGTCGCTGCGCCCTCAAGCTTTGGCGTTGTGACGGCGACAACGACTGTGAGGATAACTCAGATGAAACAGACTGCCGTAAGTCTCCATTTCTTTTTTCGAGTCCTCCTGTGAAGGAATAGGTCAACATTCTGAGAAATATGCTCATTTGCTTTCTTGCCGAGAGCTACACGAAAAGATCAATACCACTCTCATACCTATTAAATTTGAATCGGAATTGCCAGGAGACCGGTAACCTATCTTAGCGTAAAGACTGGAAGCAGGAGGAAACAGCTGCTTCCGACCAAGAAATAGCTCCTGCGCAGAACTCCCATAAAACCGCAACTTGTCAGGTGACATATGACGTGCTAATTAGTGAGTCCAGAGGTGCTGTGAGGTGGATTTTATTTCCTTTGGACAAAGCCAGAGGAGCCATCCCTGCTTCCAGTCTTTATGGCTTAGACCATTGACTGCCGGCTGTAGCTTCAGATTTAACGTACAGATGTGACAGTGGTGTTGATCTTTTCATGCAACTCCTGACCTCTACTGGTTGCTGCTGTTTGCGAGTGATTAAAAGCTGTGGTGTATTCAACAGCCACCAAGGGTCCTGGTGACAGATGTGCTCCTGAGCAGTTTGAATGCCTGAGCGATCGCACCTGCATCCCGGCAAGTTACCAGTGTGATGAAGAGCCAGACTGCCCCGACCGCTCTGATGAGTACGGCTGCAGTAAGTCTCACGCCAACAGCTGTCTGCAGCCCTCTGCTCCAACAATCTTTCCCTCCCACTCATGCTACATTTCACTCATTTTTTCCTACTTCTTGCACTCTCTCTATGCTTCTTTGACCCTCCTCAATAGTCACCCTTCGAGTTCCTTTGTACGCTGTGACTAATTTGCTGTGAACCAGGCTCTTTTCACACATGTGTAGACTGAGACACAGAGCTTTTTGTGAACCATCTATTCCTGAGAACTGAAAGGGAATTGTCCGTCCGTAGCAGAGAATTATGCTTCCTCTGACTTTCAGGCATTTATGAGCCTCGCTGGTTCGCCAAATTCCAGTCACATGCCAGGCTTTTTGTACATGTGCATTTATTATGTGGTCTTAAACAGTTCTCATCTTCTTGACACTTCGCAGCCCCTCCTTCTGTGACAAGCCCGCCAGAAGAGTCCATTCAGGCAGCCCGGGGGGCGACAGTGACGTTCACCTGTCAGGCTGTCGGAGTGCCAACACCCATCATCACCTGGAGACTCAACTGGGGGCACATTCCTGTCAGCGGCAGGTGGGTTTGATGAGAAATTCTCCGCCCACTGCTGACTTTTATTATCTGGACTATAATTAAGACTAACGTGCAGACTACACTAACTCATGCAGACGATATTACAGGTTTTTCAGGGTTTATGGAAAATGCTCCAAATTATTTCGAATGTGTTTAGAACTGATACGCTGTCAAAGATTGATTTTTGTTGACGCTGCTTTTGGAAAAACATGTGTTGCACTGCTCGGGCAAGCTGTCTCCAATTAAACATCTGCATCTGGTGAAAGCCAGTCTTGCTTAATTGATCAGCAGCCGACCATGAATGGCTGTGAATTTGTCTACTCTACACTTACACTTAACTTACATGATGATCGTTCTTCAAGGCCTCAGTATAACTATCAGCGGCCCTGCAAAATCAGTGTTTACATGCTAGTTCATAATTGTATTTAGACCTGTGATTTAAATGACTGAGATATTTGTGGTGTGCTCCAACTCCAGAAGTTGCTGTTTCAGGACGTTCACTCTGGGCGTAGTCTGCTGTGTGCGTGGTTTGCTGTGTGCGTGGTTGAGCAACAGCAGTTGAATTTCATGGATTTTTGTGTAACAATATTTCTGCAGATTTTTACAGAGTAGAGGGTTCAGTCTAAAATGCCATGGCTGACATGACTCTCCAATGAGTTTATTACTGTAGAAGTGATAATTTGGGCTGCAATTCTGCACTCACAGGATCTCAATGACCAGCGAGAACGGCCGCGGCACCCTGACCATTCGTGACGTGAAGGAGGCGGATCAGGGGGCGTACACCTGTGAGGCCATCAACGCTAAAGGCCTTGTGTTTGGTATCCCTGACGGTGTGCTAACTCTCACATCAAATCCAAATCCAGGTACTGATGCCTCACTTTCGCTGTGTGTGAAACATTACAACAAACTATAAATGAATGCTAGTTACAGTAAGAGTCAAATCTCTTTTCTTGATCCCTGTAGGCAACTGTCCTGATGGTCACTTCAGCTTGGAGGGCCGCTGCGTGTCCTGCTTCTGTGCTGGAATCACCAAAAACTGCAAAAGCACCGGACGCTACCGCAACCAGATCAGCCTCCGATTCACTGATGAGGAAGACTTCAAAGGTACTGACGCCATTGATCCGTATGAAACTGATTAGAGAGTAAACAGAGTAAAAGTTTGTGTAGTCCTAACATTAAGAGCAGGAATCAGCCTGAGTGTTTCTGTTGTTGTTATTTCCAGGCGTGAACGTCACCTACCCCTCCAGGCCAGGCACTCCTCCTCTCTCCTCCACTCAGCTCCTCATTAACCCTGAGATGGAGGAGTTCCAGCTCGTCGACCTGTCGCGCCGTTTCCTCAACCTGGACTCCTTCTGGACCTTGCCTCGCCAGTTCGTGGGCAACAAGGTAAAGAAAACTGGAAAATTATATACAGACTTAATTTTACTTAACCCATGATGACACAAATTCATTCAATCTTTACTTAGATTGACTCCTATGGAGGATCCTTGAAGTACAAAGTGCGGTACACGCTGGCCCGCGGTCTGACTGAAGTTGTGGAGAAGCCGGATGTGATGCTGGTCGGAAATGGACGCAGGCTTGTGTACCGCAGAGGCAGCAGCACCCCTGCCCGAGTGGTCAACCAGAAGGAGATCAAATTCACTGAAGTAGGTCTTTGGTTAAGGAAAATTCCCTTAGCAAAAACAAGTGCAGAATCCTGTGGTGAGTTTGTAACGATGACATATCGTTGTTTAAAAAAAAAAACTGCTTTTTATTGTTTTAGGATAACTGGCAGCACTCCAATGGCCGCCCTGTGAGCCGGGAGGAGCTGATGATGACGCTGGCCAACCTGGACAGCATCAGCATCCGCACCATCTACGACAACCACATGGTCAGCGTGGCGCTCAGTGACATTGTCATGGACACCACAACTGAGGAGTTCAGCACTCTGGGTCATGCAAAGACTGTCGAAGAGTGCAGGTAAGAATTCCAGCATGATACTGTGGGGTTAAGTGAGATCTTACAGAGATACTTACAAGCCGTCAGTCAGTAGCCAACAATCAAAGCAACCTGTTGGAACGTGTCCAGTTGCGTTTATTTAGAGTGAAAAATGCTGCACAGTAATACAGTAGCAGTCATATGTGTAATGACTGCTTTTGAAGGCTTTATTTTTTTTGTGGCCGTGCCTCAAAATGTATCATCCCAGCTTCAGTTACAGCCAGTGACCTTTGTTGCATGTCATTCCCTTCTCACTGTTATCTAATGGAAGCCAAAAATAAAAAGCAATGTGGCTTTTTGCTGTGCTTTAGTCAGCTGCTTTTTATTGACAACATCAGGAAAGTTTGTAATTTGACTCATCATAGTTGAAACTCTGCTTGATTATACCCACATTTATCGTTCCCAGATGTCCTCCTGGATATTCGGGCCTGTCCTGTGAGATGTGTTCGTCTGGGTTCGAGCGCGTCCCTGGTGGCTCCTATCTTGGCACCTGTGCCGGTTGTAACTGCAATGGACATGCCAGCGCTTGTGACCCGATAAGCGGACACTGTCTGGTAATAAGTAGATCCTTTTTGGCAAGATTAGCTGTCATGCAGTCATTTGTGATCAGCTGGAATTGGTGGATAATCTCTTCCTTATTGTAGAACACTGAAGAGTTTAGCTTGTTGATCATGACAGATGTTTGTCTGCTTTAAGGAAACACTCTTATTCTCTGTCTTGCCAAGAGTTTGTTGAGAAGATCAATACACTCTTGTGTATGCAAGCTAAGCATGACACTAGAGCCAGCAGGCTATTAGCTTAGTTTAGAATAAGGACTAAAAACACGGGGAAACAGCTCGTCTGGCTCTCCCCAAAAGTTAAAAAACTTGTTTTGACATTTCTGTTCATGTACGGATTAAACAGACAAGATAAAACATGTTAATGAGTTCAGCTGAGATATGCTGGTAGGCACATTTTTTTTCTCCCAGTATTCATGTATTTATGCTATGCTAAGACAAGCTAATCAACTCCTGGCTCCAGCTTCGGTACAGACAAGAACATGTTATTGATCTTCTTGTCTGATTCTCTGCAAGAAAGCGAATAAGTGTGTTTCTCAAAATGTCAGACATCTAAAAAACTCTTTTCAAAGAGAATAACCGTTGTGTTCTCCGTGCCACAGAGCTGCCAGCACAACACAGAGGGTCCTCAGTGTGACAAGTGTCGCTCAGGCTACTTTGGTGACCCGAGCCGAGGCCGCCCCGACGACTGCAAGCCCTGCCCCTGCCCATACCATGAGACCTCGCGCCGGTAAGGTCACGGACCCACGCGGACCACACACACAGATCTACAGTACAAATTCAGGCCGACACATACACACCCACATACCACACTCAGGGCATCAGTGGGACCAGAATGAGCTGTTTGGCAGTTTTTTTTAATTCCCAAAAGCTGAGCTCATGCAGATAGTTGAGCACCGGGTAATCCATTCGGCACGTCACTCATTAAACCACTGCTGTCATTTTTAATCTATGGCTTTTTCGTTGGGATCTGTAGGTTTTCTGACACCTGCTTCCTGGATGTCGATCAACAGCCGACATGTGACGCCTGCAGGCCCGGCTACACAGGAAGACGCTGTGAAAAGTGAGGAGGCTGATATCATCAACTGTGCCTTGAAGCTGCAGTTTAGATAGTTTGGAGAGTTTGGCAGCAATACAGTTTGGAAAAAAATGGGAGGGTAAGGAGGGTAAGGGTTTCCAGCAGAGCTTCACCTACTTCAAAGATGCGTGGAGAAAAAGTCTGGCGAGGTCAAAACTGCAGCAGCACTTAAAGTACAAATAAGACATCTTGATGAATGATGATTGTGACAAGCAGAACGAGCTGTAACAAATGCTTGTGGTAACGAGGTCATACCTCTTACGTTTTTGTTTTATTCCAGGTGTGCACCTGGTTACCAGGGTAACCCCCTCCTGCCTAATGGAAAATGCATTCCTAACCGTGAGTATGCCATCAACGATTGCGCCAGCATTTTTCTCATGTAAAGGAATCGACAGAAGCTGCGCATGGATTGTTTTACTTGTTGTACTCCTCAGTCATCCACGATATGACTACAAGGAGGTCTTGCCCCTGTGTAATGATTACCATAGGCTTTTTCCCCTGTTGTATGTGGTCATGGCTCAGGTATGCAGAATGGCTGGAACGCTCCCAGGTGCACTTTCCTTTCCTTTCCTTACACCATATGTTATCTTCTTTCCACGGCTCTCTCTCTGCAGAAAGCTCCAAGTGTGATAACAGAGGAGTCATCAGCTCCAGCAGCAGACCGTGCAGCTGCAAGGTAAACATGGCGTATGGTGAACTGCTGAGTGAAATATTAGGATTATAATGCAACCATTTAGCGTGCTCATTTGTGGTTTACGAGGCTGACGTGTCCTACTGTTTTATTTTCTTCTTCTGTGAAAGAAATGAGCTGAAGAGGCAGATGCATTACATATGTGCGTGTGTTTGTGTGTTTGTTTGTGTGTGTATGCGCAGAACAACGTGGCAGGCGCTCTGTGCGACGAGTGTAAGCCCGGCTTCTTCCACCTATCAGAGGCCAACCCCGAGGGCTGTCTGCGCTGTTTCTGCATGGGCGTCACCAAGCAGTGCGCCAGCTCCACTTGGAATCGAGATCAGGTCGGTTGCCAAGCGACTAATGGCGAAGGGAGGGCTGGATATATTTGGTATCAAGGTTTGACTCAGTGTTTGTGCAATTAAGCTGTATCAGCAAATCCTTTCAGATGCTATGTGAGCAACGTGGAAACAGTGATTGTGCTCACGTTGGATCACATGTACGGTAAGACCTGAGTTCACATCTCACTCAGACGGTTGTTTGTGCCTCTCAGGTGCGAGGAGGCGTGAACGGGCAGCTCTTCTCCCTCTCCAACAGCGCCAACACCAAAACTATCTCTGAAGGCATCTCCCAGAGGGGCTCCTCTGAAGTCGTGTACCGCTCCTTCTCCAGTGTCCCCAACGACATCTACTACTGGGTCCTGCCTGAGAGCTTCAGAGGAGATAAGGTGAGAGAAAAACAACAAAGAAGAGAGCAGGCTGCCCTCTCTGTCCCACTCAGTCATGCCGCAACATGTTCTCAAGTGAAAAGGCTGCACTTATCCACACAGCAAGCCTCCTTTGAACCTTTATCTTGAATTCACAGTCAAGCCCAACATGTGTGTCTTGTGACTTCCCCCACACTATCACAGGGGTGAAATACCTTTCCACTACTCACTTTTGTTGAGAAGAGCTTCTCCTTTCACCATGTTGCTACCAGGTGACGGCCTATGGCGGGGAGCTTCGCTACACAGTGCGCTTTGAGCCCTTTCAGCGCTCTCTGGTGATTGACGGTCAGCCAGATGTGGTTCTCCAGGGCAACGGCATCTTCCTGGAGCACTACTCGAAGACCAATGCGCTTCCACGTGTCCCTCAAACCTTCACTGTGACCTTCAGAGAGGTCTGTCTCATTGTTCAAAGGTTATCGTTCAGCTAAATCTGAACCCTCACACATGTTTGCAGGCTAACTTTTCTCTTTTCTCCATCCCTCTGCAGTCTGCGTGGCGTCGTGCAGATGGGCAGCCGTGCACCCGTGAACACCTGCTGATGGCTCTGGCTGACGTTACTGTCTTCATGATCAGGGCCACCTATGCCGACAACATGGCTGAGAGCAGGTATGTTAGGAGTTTGTCACTGCACAGCTCATTCATATAGCTTAAAATGAATCCAAGAACATTGCACTTTATGGTAAATATATTGTGTATTTTTAATTGTTTTTGCTAAATAGTATCTCGGACATCAAGATGGACATTGCCGTTCCTCAATCTACTGGTAACGAGCGTGCTCTGGAGGTGGAAGAGTGCACCTGCCCTCAAGGATACAGAGGACCTTCTTGCCAGGTACACATGCAGATATCAGAGAAGTAGTTTAGTTGAATTTCCGACAAGAAAATCTTAAATTAATGTCCACTTACAAGCTTTTTTGGAGCTTTTATCCACATCTCACAGTCTTCATCAGCAGATAGAGTCTGTTCAAACATCATGGAGATGGTTTATTTCGTTATCTCATGACCAATTGAGCCATTGCTATGACTGTGGGATTTGGTTGAAAGCTCAGAAGCTACTACTTCGAGGTTGTTGTTTTTTTTTTGTCAAGACCAAACTTTCATCCTCTAGATTTGTTTAATTTAGTTTTAATTAGAGAAGAGGAAGAAGTGTAAGGCACAGATATGCCTAAGCTTGTTAAGAATAGCACTGTAACTTTTCCATAACCGGCCTTGATCCCTGCCGCGGTGGAACAAAGAAATATTCCTTTTTGTCATCACTTGTCTCTCACCTGAGGTGTTTTTCCACGTCGTTGCAGGAGTGTGATGAAGGTTACACTCGGTCCAGCTCTGGCCTTTACCTGGGCACTTGTGAGAGGTGCGACTGCAACGGCCATGCCAGCAGCTGTGATCCAGAGACCGGCAGGTGTCTGGTAGGTTTTAGGCTACTCTTCTTCCCTCTCAGTTCTTTGCCAACGTTGAACCTGCTTTGATCTCTCCAGTGGAATGCACTAATGGTTTCTTGGCAAATCCCAACATGTGGAAACACTGTGTCAATTGCAAGCACTACATATTCAGCTGCTCCGTGGAACTCACCTCTTCTTTATTTGTGTATGTCGTGACCAAAAGCAATGTCTCCACAACACCGCCGGCCCAAGGTGTGAGCGCTGTGATACCGGTTTCTATGGAAACCCTGTAACGGGCGGTGCTCAGGCCTGCCAACCGTGCCCATGTCCTGGAACTGCTTCCAGCAACCAGTGAGTTCATGTCTGAAAGGTCTTTTCAGCTTGTGTCAGTTTTATTCAGTCAGTGTAGATTACTGTTAACAATTCTGATTAATGCTAGATTAGGCAAAGTAAACTGTGTGCAGCGCATGAGCTAATAAACTGCTTTACCGGAATGTCTCATAATATCCAGAGAACAAACTGTATATGAGTACTGCCAAAACTAGCTTTGTCATGATGGGTGCGCTTCTCTGTTTACACAGATTCTCCTCCACCTGCTATCTGGAGTCTGACGGACAGCCGACCTGCGATAACTGCCCCCCTGGATACACTGGCCGACGCTGTGAAAGGTAAGCCCTCCCTCTTTGTCTTTCTGCTTTTCCTTGTCTCCTTCCTTCCTCTCACGGTCCTCTGGACACTGCTCAGTGTTTGGGGTTACTGGGTGGGCCGGCAACAAGGTTAGCAGGGGCTGGCAGTAGCACCAAGTGGTTTCATTCACAGGAAAGGGATATAAGCATGTCTGCGATTCGCCTCTCTTGTTTTTTTCGCGGCAGTTGCGATTGAGCGGTGTCAGCCGAGGGATGGGAGAAGCAAATCAGTGCCACCCATTCTGATGTACTGGTGAAGTTTAGTACTGTGTCCTGTTTTTCCAGATCTGCTGGTGGATATTGTTTTCGTGGATTTGTTGATTTGAATATAAGGTCATTCCTGCTGTGGTAGAATAACGTGTCTTTCTTATAGGATAAGGGGCCTTTGGTGGAAGTGAGAATGTCATCACCCACATTTTTATTGTTCGTGGAAAATAAATTTACCAACAGAGACATAACAGTGCTGTATGTCCTGAGGAAACCTTTAGTTGGCTCTTACTTTTGCTTTCTTATGTCCTTTGCTCTACCTCCAAAAGCCTTCCCAGAAGTTGCTTTCTGCTTCAGCTTTGCGCTTTGCTGGTAATGAAATTTAAAGGTGTTGGTTCATGTGTTCTCTGTGCACAGACCAAATGTATTTCCTGGGTCTCTACGACATAAATGTAGATGTGGCATTTATGAGGACTCCTGTCTGGCTAATCAATCTTTGCCGCTCTGAGGGCAAAGATGATGAGGTGACTTGGGTGTAAGACGCAACACACAAATAATTTATTGTTTGAACGTCTCTACCTGCATCATGCCTGATTCTGCTGTTTTGACATTAAGAGAAGAGAAGCCGTCTGCGGACAGTTGTGGCGACCCCTTCCTGGAGAAGCCCATAGAAGGTCTCCTACCTGTGGGATGTGGAGCTGAAGCAGTTTTTAATTTCAGCTGGGAGAAAGAGATAGCACAGGATGGCAGTGGAGATGATGACGATGACACTGACACTGACAAGCTGGGGCCTACCCCCAACGGAACAATCGTCATCCCTACTAGGTCTTTACTGTCTACTGCAGCGCACCATCGCACCACCCGTTACACAACAACAGCTGGAGTGGGCATTGTCTCAATCACCCCCAACAGATCAGTGACCAGATTCCCACCACGCTTCACACCCAGCCCAGAAAGCAGACACTCCAGCTTCCAGCACCTGCTCCGGATTCACCTGAACACCTTTAACCAGCGCCTGAGCATGCTGGAAAGAAACACGCTTGATATGAAGGAGACCATTCACAGTATGGAAGACCAGCAGAGTCACCTCAGTTCTCAGCTGAAGGAGCTCATCACTATGCAGTCAGCTGGGGAGAAGAACAAGAAGGTTAGCGAGCTGGAGAAGAGCTACACAGACATGGAGGCCCGTCTGAACAGACTGGAGGGAAGGTTGGAGATCCTGATTGATGGCTTCACTGCGCTGGCTCAGGAGATGAATAAGATGAAACGTGCTAGACACGTTTCCCGTTCTCCCCAAGAAAAGAGGGCTCTGCCTTCGGTCGCCACAGTCCTCGCACTCCCATTGTACTCAACACCTCAGCCCCCAGTCAGAGTTACACCGACTGAAACACCTTTCACCAGTAGAGCCACAGTGCCCAAAAGCATACCAACCCCAGGCCTCCCTTCGAACAAACCCACTACTGCTCCTCAGAGAGAGAGAAAAATCAAGTCAGCAGCCACCACTGCATCAGTAAAAAACACTACACGGCTTCAATCAGTCACCAGGTCATCCAAAAGTCATGTTTCAACAAGGTCAGCAATCAAGTTGAAGACCACCCAGATTAAACCTAGGACTACATCAAAATCTGCATCTCAGGCTACAGTGAAGCCTAAAACAAAACGGCCAGAAGGTAGGAGGTCCACCGTGACAGCGAAACGAGTTTCACAGCCACGCGGAACAAAACCAAAGCAAGTTCAAAAAGAAGCAACAATCACTAAATTTCAACTGGAGCCACCATCTCACAAATCAAACCCTGCAAAGCCCGACAAGGTCAATGCAAAGGATTCTGTATTACCTGTCAAAAACAATGGACGTAACAAGGCTTTTAGATCAGATGAACCAGTTCTAAAAAAGGTTCAGAAAGGTGGAAAGACTTCAGAAGGCAATTCAAAGAGATTGTCAAAGCCAAACAAGGGTAACTCTAACCAAAATGAGAAGAAGGCGGACCACAACTCATTTAAGTTAGTCTCTCACAAAACAAAGAATTCCACAAGGAAGACAGTCACAACCACAAAAGCAACCAAGGCTACTACTGCAAAGAAGCCTAACACAACAGTAAGAAGGAAATCAACTCCACCTAAAACCAAGGCTACCACTGCAAAGAAAGTTTCTAAAAAACCCCAGCAGAAAAAGAAGGCAAACCCTAATTCTAGTGTTTTGGACCTACTGCAGCTTTTAAGCGGAGATCGCAAGCCTGCAAAGCCAAAAAGGAATCAAGCGGGTTCTCTTCATGTTGTCTTGGGAAGGCTGGCCATTCCTATCAAAATTATTCCTGATGACTAGCGAACAATGTGTTGTTTTTCATTATTTTATTTTTTATGTTATACGTCTAGGCTCTGATCCTGATATTTATGTCTGTTACTGCAACCACATCAATAGGACTTAATGAAGGGACTGATTTTATGACACTGTGTTATTTTAGAGGGACTCTGCAGATGTTAAATGCCATCCTGATGTGGTGTCATGATTTTGATATTAATGGCTTTAAGATATATTTTATTATTATCAATTATTGCACAAAATCCTGCTATGAAGAGAGAGCTTAGCATTAGTACCTCTTATTTGTATACATTCGCCCATTGTGTTGGCCACACTACCTCAAGTTTTACCCCCAACCATTTCATTATCAGTCATGCTTCCTGCATTCACATTTGCATGTCTGTAAAGGTGTTTTCAATGTGTTGTTGTGTGCTAAGTGTTTTAAATCAGAGAGCCCTATCGTGTTCAACATTTTGGGTTTTATTTTTTTAGATGTTAAAAAAATGTTAAATTTCAAGGATGAAGAACCAGTCATGACATTACAAACGAGTCTACTATCCTGCTAGTCGCTGTAGATGCTGCAATAATAACTAAAGCATCTGTATGAAAAAGTTGAAAGCGACAAACCAACATTCCGATCTTGTTATGTCAGTATCCTCCATGCTGATGGATTGTCATGGAATTTATTACAGACATTTATGGTCTCTGGAGGATGGATTATAATGATCTTGGTTATTCCTTTGCTCATTTCTCCAGTACTTTGGTTGATGACCAAACACCTTGGAACACTAATGGCAGTCCCATCAACCTCAGCTGTACTTTGTATTAAGTCCTAATTAGCAAATGTTAGTATGTTAACATCCTAAACTGTAATGGTAAACATGGTAAAAATGATACCTGCTAAACATCAGAATCAGTATTTAACATCACATAGCTGCTGGCATGGCTGTAGACTATTTCTGATGGATTAGGGAGCATGAACGTGCTCAGTAAATTTCATGGCATTCTGTTTGTTTGAAAAGTCGACATTAAAGACATATGGTAAACTCAACAAAAGGTCAATGGTTCACCAAAAGCAATAGGACTTAATCCTCTGACGACCAATAATGCCCACAGTAGATTGAATCAAAATCCAGCCTTTTGTTTTGTAAATCTTTTGTGGAAAGTTTTTTCTGCATAAATCTATTATGCCGTGTCAAATCTATTTACATCACCTGACACAAGCATTACGCTCTCAGAAAGCTCATGGTAAGTGGAAGTCTTCTATGGAGCATGAGCTTTTAGCAAATGGTACTTTACATTTTGATATTACTTGAGTAGCTGTTAATAAGAGACGGCCGGATGTGCCTGAAAAGAACTGGATTCATCTCCTGGAGACCATGAATATCAAGTAGTCACTTTCATGGCAATCTGCCCAGCAGTTGTAGGACCAAAGCATTGGATGCTTATCACCCAATATTTCCACAAGCAGCGTTGTGGTTTGGTCTATCACTGAAGAACTGTCTTATCATTAGCAGTTAGGGAAATGTTAGGAATGCATAGACCCAGTTTTCAAGATCTGTATCATTTTCAGGAGAAAGGTTTGAATTGTTTGTGAGATTATTTAGTTTAATTTGATTGTGATGTGAGACCACATTTTTGTCATGTGTATTTATCATGAGCTGTATGTCATTTCTTAATAGCCTTTAGCTATGAACATTTTTCCACATGGCCTCATCTCCTTTGATGTGTTTTCTATTTCCCAAACAACACTGACTTTAAGGACTGAGTTAACCACACTTTAGAAACTACTGTGCGTCTCAGGAGTTAGTTTGAATAGGCTTTCCCAAAGCAAGTTCATAGCATGGAAGTCCTCTTGTTGGCTGTTGACCTGCGGACCTGCCAGAGGACAGGTGAGGTAAGACTGACAGCAGCTGCCCTCAGGGCAGCCTGCACAGATCTGTGGTTGGATTAGCCTTTGCTCTGGTGGCAGTGGCGTTGTTTGCTTGGGTTGAAGGCGTTTTGCTTTGCTGTGTCACAATATCCGAAAATAACTTTCCTCCTTAGCAGCTTAGCATCTTCTGCAACTTATTACATCACCTGTGCTCACCTCTGCTTTACAGTTCTGTTTTTTTCAAGCTTTTATTTTAGGGTGGTATTTTTCTGATTTTCTGTTAATGTTCAAGTGTTCCTGTGCAAAGGTGTTCCTCAGTTTCAGCTGTATCACGCTCATATGAGAGATGGAATCAACATCTGAGACATGTTGAATGTTTTAGCAGCGGCCATGCTTCATCCATCTCCAGTGCAAGCAGTATTTCATGATCTTTTTTTCTCTGGGGAAACTGTTTGTATTCAATGCAAAAAGCTGGGTGCCTCTGATTTTTAGGTCATGTGAACGTGAGACTAATGCTTAGTGTGTGTATGTGTACTTACTGGATGGAATAACAAAATTGTTCGTATGTTCCTTGTCTGAATGACTCAGTCCTTTGTTCGTGGTTGACGTCTGCCTTGGGTCAAGAAGACTCCCAAAAGGACACGATTCATCAAATGTATCACCTCTTGCAGGCTTCCCAGCTTCCTGCCTCATTGTGCTTTGAGTTAAATCTTGTATCCTCCTTGACTGGAAATATTTATTCAAACACATTGTCTATTTTTGTTTCAGATGTGCTGCAGGATACACTGGCAACCCACTGATTGGACAGAGATGCAGTGTTGGCGGCAATGAAGTCAACGGTACAGGCTGTATTTTGATTCAGGAACATGACAGATATTGTTCTATCTTCTAGCTTTAATTAACAAAACTTGCAAAAATTCCTTTAACGTCATTATTGCAGATTTGAATTAGTGTAGGCACTTATTGTAACTATCTTCTCTACTGCCCTATTACAGGTAACTGCTATAACTGTGACCAAAGAGGAAGTGAAGGCTGCAATGGTGGTGCATGCCGCTGCAAGGTGGTCAAACGAAGACGCTTGCATTTAGCAGACTAGAATGGACTCATTCCGTTGTGTCTCATTTCCTTGATCCTGTGTTGCAGATGAACGTTGAAGGTCCATCTTGCTCCAGCTGCAAGTCTGGAACCTTCCATCTCAGCCCGGAAAACAAAGATGGCTGCCTGTCCTGTTTCTGTATGGGCGTCACTCAGCAGTGCTCCAGCTCTACCTACTACAGAGACCTGGTAAGGCCTTTTCGTGGTACAGCTACAGTGCAACGGCTCATATTTCAAGAAGAGGCCATTTAAACCTCTGAACAGCCGAACCAAGTTTGCCCTGAACAAAGCAGCCTGGCCATAAAGATCATATCAACAAGAGAGTTAAACATTTACTTCAGAGAGAGAAGATGTGTGTGGTCTAAATTTAAGGAAGTCTAAATTCACCCTCATCACTGCAGTTTTGAGATCATATCTATCAGTGATGTTGGCCAAAGATTGACTGATATTCCCCGCTCTTTCCTGCTAAGTGAATAACTGCAAGGATACCTTTTGACATCTCTATGATTTCTGTATGGTCACATATAAGCCTTACACATGCAAATAAAAAAAGCTTAATGGGTTGGGAAGCAATACTCTTAAGTGCTGTGGTCTACTGTACCAGCATAGCAGTGTAGTCGAACTCTAGACAGGTAGAGTATCAAGAAACAGTGAAAGTTATAGCATATTTAAACTATTGGATAGTCACTTCCTAAATGTTAAAAGTACATGTGTGTAAAGTTTATGTTTTGGAGTTGATACATCATCTACTCTTGAACTTAATTCATCCCTGAGGGTCAAGACAAGTTCAACAACCAAAGTCTAGTTTGTTTTCTCAGCTTTCTCATAAACTGATGTTGCGTATTTCCCTGAAAGGCAGTTGGCAAAGTCCGATCACCATCAAAATTCTTGTTTTTTTTCTATTCTTGTTCGTCTACCGGAGCTTGATTTGATTGCATTTTCAAATGTGTGCATGCAGGTGTCCTCAGTCTTTTCTCCAGGGAACTTCCAGGGATTCGCTCTGGTGAACCGTCAACGCACCAACCGCATCTCCACTGGTTTCACTGTGGAGGTTTCCACTGAAGGCACTCAGCTGTCCTACAGCAACTTTGACTACCTGGGACAGGAGCCTCATTACTGGCAGCTCCCAGGGGTCTACCAGGGAGACAAGGTCAGTATTAAAGCACACACACAGTCACTAAGTCAGTGGAAGAAGCCCAAGGAAGACCATGAACCCCTTGATGATGTATATAAGGGGCAGAGCTGCACTCATCAGAAACTTGTAGAGCACTCTTATTCTATTGCTGCTTCCTCAGACCTCAGCCAGTCTTTCCTTTCAAGCGGATTGCTTTTTCATTCTGTTTCTTCAGCTTTCTTTGCCTCTGTTGCTACATTTAGCTTTATCCTCTTAAATGTGTGTGTTTACACAGTTAAAGTAGTGTCCACAGATTCACAGGTGCAGTCAGTGATTCTAATCCAGTACACTTGTCAGATTCAGGGAATATCTTCTCCCGGTCCGCTAACTGTCAGTTCTGTGTACGCGTTGAATATAAATCCGGTGTTTGTGCACAGTCCTGGCCCCTTAAATGGAAAACAAAGTGGCTCGGGTAAAAAACCACACAACACTATTCCAGTCAATCAGCAACAGCGGAACCAGTTGCACTTCGACCTCTTCCTCCTCCTCTGCTTCTGCAGGCTAACCTCCCTCTTCCATGTCATTGCCCACGAGGAATGGCGTTACACCATGATAGCAATGAAACGTAAATAACATCGAGTTCGTATAAAGATATTTTACTTGCTACAGCAGACCTCACATTCTTTGCATTTTGAATTACACGTCTTCGCCTCAGTAGCCTAACTCATTGAGGCTTTTGGGAAATGCGCAGCCATGAATTTGGGGGGGTGGCGCTTCTGAAAGTGCACTGAAGGGATGTGTGTATTTATTTGGCTGCTGAGTTCAGATATTAACAATATTTCTGCAGAATCGCTGACTCCATCTTTAATGGCCCCCAGTGTTGACTTACATAACATCCATTTTTTTGTGTTTGCCCCTCCACTCTCTATAGAAAGATTCTTTCTTTGCTCGCATGAAACGAGCAGAGCAGGTACGGTAACGCCAGTCAGTGGTTGTCATGTCGTGACTGTAGTTTGAAGTCCAGTGTTGTCTGGCATGCGTGAAATAACTGTTGATGTGGCATTTTGTGATACACTGAATTGTACTTTTTATGTGGTGCATATTCATAAATTATGGATAACCGTTATATTTTATGGTTTTAATAGTCTCTTGATGTTTACTGAATTATTTATTAGAAGCATGGTATTTTACAGCAGTGTATGCAGCTGTTGGCAGCCACTAAGTGTCTCTGTAGGTTTGACCACTTACATCGCAGTGCATATTGCACGCAGACATTGCCTTCTGCTCCACATCACATGAGCCATGTCAATGGATGGATCATTAATGGTCCATTAAAGAGCTTCATACAGTTTAACTTTGCTCGAATAACACTGCCATAACACTCCCAAATACCATCAGCTCAGTGGTAAGGAAAGTGATCAAAGAGCTTGCTTTATCCACATCAATAGAGTGACTCGCACTTGTCAGAGGAGCTGCTAAGGAAGGATGCTTCCATTTGGAACCTATTGGCCTCTGAACGGAAAGGCGCCCACAGATCCAAAAGAGCTAGCCAGGTATTGGGTATGAACGGCGCCGTAGATTGTCGTAGTGAAGGCAACACTCACACGTCTAACGAGAGTCCTTGATGCACAGTGTTTCTGTCGTTATAAGCTAACACACAGTTTGTGGACATCTATGGAGATAAATCCACTTGGTCCATAGATGTAGCAGCATGGAGAATCACCTCAGTTTGATGAAGATTGACTGAGCAGGAGCATGTTGTCAGACTCTGCGTGTGCATGTGTGTGAATCACAAAGAGTTCTGAGTTGGTATGAAAAGTCTGCGAAAAGTTTCTCGGAAGGAGAAGAAGTTGTTGATTCATGTGTTTTATCTGTGTGATCCGACCGCTGGGACTGAGAGCAATCCACCAGAGCCTTGTCGTGCAGCACATCCAAGCATCATAGACTAAAAAGCATGACTCAGCATGTTCACCTTCTTACAGTGGCGTACGTCAGAGCACATTGTGGAAGAACTAAATTCTAAACCCCGCCTCTGCCTTTTTCACTGTTCCCATGGTTACGTATCTCCTGTATCTCCGGTACCCCACTTTTCCGCCTCCCCAGGGTGATGTCAGACAGCTGGATGATGAGGTCTGGGCACTCCTGTCTAACTTCTCCAATGGAAGAGCTGGTTCCCCTCCGTTCTTTCCCTCCAAATCCTTCTCCTCTTTCTCTTCCTCTTCTTCTTCCTCTTCTTCTTCCTCTTCTTCTTCTCGGGTCCCAACTTCCTCTTCCTCCTCTCGATGGTCTTTGCGCAACCTGAGCCCCCCCTCTCCTCCGTCTGGTATCTCCTCTTCAGTTAGACCAACCAGACCCCAACCCTATTCCCCAGGCCACGCTCCTCGTCTGCAGGTACACTCGGTCAGAGATCACAAGAAGTTTACAAGCCTTTTTTTTTCTCTTTCTTGGTCATGTTGGTGACTTCTTGTATTTCTCTTTGGGGTCTGGCCCTGATCAACAGAGCAAGAACACAGTGAGCAAGACTTCCTCTAGTGCCTCTGGGGATAGCGGCAAGGTAGACAGTGGCATGACTGACTGGCTGACCTCGTATCACATACTCATAGGAAAGTGTAATGCTGTCTTAGACAGTGAAGCTTTAAAAGTTAATTAACAACCACTTGTCCTGAGTTTGTCTAGGGCAGTTAATGTGTAGTTCAGAAACTTGTAACAGCACCTAACAGATTAAATTATGATGTACTGAAGTAGTGCAGAGTATACTTATACTTAAAGTTTATTGCTACCAAAGAACGGATAATTCACACAATTCCACTGATTGACTGGGTGGTATTTTCCACTGTTAAGCAAACAGCTCCCACTCACTGCTGCCACTGTAATTGTCCACTTGAGAGAAACACTGGTTTTACAATAGTCTGTGATTATACTGTTGTTTGGTTTAAAGCAGCCTCTTACTGAGGCGCTGTCATTTTTGGACAGTGGAGGTTGTTTTAGTTGTCAGACAAGGCACAGTGCGACTTCTATGCTGTTATCAAACTGTCAGCGGAGCCTTTAGGCGCAGTCCTTCCAGAGAGCGTGTAGTTAAAGGAGTTTAGCTGTATGTCACACATATGTCCAGAGATTCTTGTAGGGCTTTACTCGTTGGCATGCTCGCCTGCTTGTCCTGCTTCTCTGCCTGCTTATGATTTAGTCTCGCTGCCTCTCTCTCCATCTGTGGCTTATTTTCTTATGCCTCTCCTTCCTCCTCTGCCTCTCAGTACGCTCTGGTCTACAAAGGTTTCAGCTTGCACCAGGACGATCTGCTCTACTGGCAGCTCCCAGCGCAGTTCACAGGGGATAAGGTAACTGTGAGAACTCTGGAGTGACGCCCCCTCCTGATCTCTGGTCAACCCTTCAAGGTCAAGGAAGCTAAAGCACCTTTAGTATCCTCCAGCCTCCCCACTGACCCTCAGTCCTTCTCTATCCAGTCCACCACGTGACCACACTCCCTATTCCCATTTAAGTTTGTCCCAGCTCTTGACTTTTTGTCCTACATTCCTTCTCTTGCCATGTTATCATGACACATGTAAGTGTTTTTGCTCATATCTCTTAAATACAGTTAGAAGTCACTCACAAGCAAACAATAAAAAAAAAAAGAATGGTTAAAATCGAAGCAGATATCCCAACTTTGGGAAAACTCTGAACACTGTGCACCCTACAACTCCCATGATGCAGCTGGATAACATAGTTCATTAGAACCCCCCTGCCTTTTAAATGCACATTTCTTTCAAACCCCACACCCTTGGCTTGTAATGCAGGCTTTATGTTAAAAATTTAAACCTCAACCCATGCTCAGACAACCCTGATGACATCACTATGATGTCATTGGGGTAATTCCATTTAGACTTCCTCCAGAGCCACAGAGGACATTATACAACTGTCTTGACAGGCTGAGTGGTATTCCCCATTACGAGTAATCTAAATCCTGCTAACATGGCAGCTATCACATGTTAAAGAAAAGTTCCCTCACATCCTTCTCCTGCATTGGATTTGATGCAGCTGCACTGTGTTGCCATCTAACCATCTGGTTTTGATATTTTGCAGCACTGTTTCACCTGGCAAAACATCTAAAGCCTCTTCCTTATGAACCATGTTCTAGGTGGGTTCTTACGGCGGGAAGCTTAAATACACCATTTCCTATGTGGCTGGCCCAAGAGGAACACTGCTTGATGATGGCGACATCCAGATTATTGTGAGTACGACCTTGTTGTTGTTGTTGATTCACCGATTTCTCCCATGGTTACATGCATTTGCAGCTTTTGCTCACCCGGCAGCATTGTCCCTGTAGGGTAACGACATCACTCTGGTGGCTCGTCAGCCCTGGGAGAGGAGGCAGCAGGGCGGCAGAGAGACTCACCAGTTTGAGGTTGTCTTCAAAGAGGTGAGTGGCACTGTGTCACGTGGTGAACAGTGATCAGCAAACATCCGGCCTGGTGATGTGATGATGTTTTTAAATTCATCAATGAGCTCTCATTTTGTTTCTCAGGAATACTGGCGTCGTCCTGATGGCATGCCCGCCACCCGAGAGCACCTGATGATGGTCTTGGCTGATCTGGATGACATCCTGATTCGAGCATCCTACTCCACAGAGATGCGGTCCTCCAGCATCTTTGATATCAACATGGAGGTTGCGGTACCTAACTACAGCGGCTTGGCACAGGCCCTCGAGGTGGAGCAGTGCCGCTGCCCACCTGGATACCAGGGACTCTCTTGCCAGGTAACAATTCACGCTAATTGAATTCCTCTGAAGTTTTTGGAATTGTTGACTGGAATCAGTGCAGACTGAAGGTAATTGATGTGTCATTGTCTAAAACGTAATGTCTCTTTAAGGACTGTGCACCTGGATATACTCGCACAGGAGGAGGTTTATACCTTGGCCACTGTGAGCTCTGTGAATGCAACGGCCACTCTGACTCCTGCCACCCTGAGACTGGCATCTGCACGGTATGAAGCACTAAACTGATACTGGTCTTATTGTGGCCGTATTATAGCACCCTAACGAGATGGACAGATCTCTAAACACGATATGTTTCTCCTTCCAGAGCTGCCTTCATAACACTCAGGGGGAGCTCTGTGAGCAGTGCGCTCCCGGCTTCTTCGGTGACCCCACTGTTGGCACTCCAGAGGACTGCCAGCCCTGCGCCTGCCCTCACACTGACCCAGACAACCAGTGAGTCCTGGCACAGATACCAAGACCTCACATTCCACCTCCATTTATAGCTCAAGACGACTCTGCGTCCGACTTGCTTGCTCTTGTTTACAGCAGATTCTACTGTCATGCAAAATCTGCACTTTGATTCATTTCCATTATTAACCCGTTTCCTGCCGATAACATGACATCTTCCTCGTTGCTTCATTTGAACACATCAGGATTTTGTGCTCGTGAAAAGTTGCGGTATATTGAATCTGTCGTTAAAATGTTCCATATAGTTACTTTCAGTGCAAATCCACTAGTTTTTTAATATTTTAATTCTTTTGCCGTACTCTGCCATGCTTGAACGCATGCATGAAATTGCCTTAGAAATATTTTTCTAGTCGCAGCAAAAGATGAATGTGATTTTAAATTACTTGTTAGGTTCGACTGATAATGAATCTTGTTTCTGCACTAAAAGCTTATGGTCTCTGTGTGTAACTGTTATAACAGGTTCTCCCCCACCTGTGAGAGCCTTGGAAATGGAGGCTACCAGTGCACTGCCTGTCAGCCAGGGTACACTGGCCAGTACTGTGAACGGTAAGATAGCCCAACGTGCTCTCCTGATGCGGGTCGAAACACTTACTGAAATTATCTCGAGCGGTCCATTTTGATGAATTGCAGTAGAGGCCAGAACTGCAGTTTTCACTAGTTCACAAGTGTCCGACTCAGGAAATAAGCTGTTGACTGCAAGAAGTGGAATCTCAGTAAGGTGAAATATCTTTCATAGTATTTCACGTTTTTTCTTTCACAAGCTTTTTCTTTTTCTGAATAATCTTAATGAGATATTACATCTTCTTACTGAGATTTTATTACTGGTTCTGAGTAACTTAATGCTTGAAACTAGCATTTCCAGCGTCATAAAGCTGTTTGATCAACACTGGCAAGTACAAAAGTGCTTTGTTAAAGTGAGAATGTCTTTGCATCCGGACAAATATACTTGTTTTCAGTCTGACTGCTCTACATTTTATATAACTGTGTTCTTTAAGACTAGATGTTTTCACTTGTTTTAAAAAACCTTGGAAAGTGCAATTTTCCTGTTCTGTTGGAAGATAATTTTGCTTATTTTAAGTAATGGCTCCCCCGTGTCATCGCTTTTTTCCTTGTTTTTGAGCTGGATAAAACACTGTCTTATCTCTGGGGTTAAGTTGTGTTTCTATGTGTGTTCCTGCCATCATCAGTTGTGCTCCTGGATATGTTGGCAACCCTCAGGAGAGAGAGAAGTGTCGTCCATACGATGGTAAGGCTCCATTTGGCTTTAGGAATATGACTGAACGGTGCCGTGTTCATGATAGAAAATATGAAAAATGCCAAGGTTCTTCAGAGAAAAAGTTCTTGTGCTTAAAATATTTACTTACTACAAATAATTAAGTTTGGCCTGAAGTTGAACATCGAATGACAGACATGGTCCTGCAAAATGAAGGCAGGCCTATTACAGGTGTACAGTAAACAAAGAGAAGCATGCAAGGCAGAAAACACCAGAGCCATTTCAGCTCCAGCTAAAATCCAGCTAAATAACAATGCAGTTTAATGAAGATTACAAGCAGCAAATCCAGAGATGCAGTCTGCCAGTAAGTGTTCCAGTCAGCCAGCAGAGACTCCCTGTAAGGCCACAACTTGGCATTTTTACACTGCAGTTTTTGCTCAGATTAAACAAACAAAATGTAACGTGTTAATTACTGAGCTTTAGAGGTGCTGGTAGTCGGATTTTGTTTCCCTCTAACAGAGCCAGGCTTGCTTTTTGTTTCAAGCATTCATGCTAAGCTAAGTAAACTAAGTCAACTAACCGTAGCCTCATATTTAACCAAAAGATATCAGATTGGTTGTTTTTTTTTGTAACCAGGAAAGAAAGCAAATAAGCATATTTCTAGCTATTACTTTAAACCCCCTGACCACATTCGGCTAAACACAGTGGTCACCGGTGGATGGTGTCCACCCAGTTTTGCTTTGTGAGACAGAAAAAAGTGTAAGCTCTCTTTGTGAAATACCTCTTCGATTCCATCTGTTTTGATATTCTCCTGATCAGTTTGTTATGACCTTTGCGCTTTGCAGCTGCAGCCTCCCTGGTGGTGAAGGTTTATCCAGAGAGGGTCCTGGCATCCCAGGGTGGCCCTGTCACTCTCCGGTGTCAGGTGTCTGGTAGTCCTCCACACTATTTCTACTGGTCCAGAGAGGACGGACGACCCATCTCCAGCAGCGCTGACAGACGCAGACAAGGCACGGCTTCACTTCAGCCGCATATTAAAGCATGTTTGATGTTCGGATTTAACTGATCTGAATACATAACTTGCGTATAATTGATATCCACATGTGATGACATGTTATACAACGTGTTTGTGCAGGCGCAGAGCTGTACTTCCCCAACGTCCAGCCGAGTGACGCCGGCATCTACGTCTGTACCTGCAGAGACCAGCGCAGCACCAACAGAAGCCGTGCTGAAATTGTTGTCACAAGTGTGTATGGTCTCACTGCCAAATTAGCAAATAGGTTTTTCCCTCATTAAACTTCTTGCAGCACACTAAATGCTGTAGATACCGTCTGTGGTTGCCCACATGGATTTACTTATGCATGGATTATGTAAGACCTCATTCTTCGGTTGGCTGACTGTGGTGTGGTGCATTCACGATATTAGGCTTTTCTGTGTGTTGACCTGTTTGCTTTCACCATAATCTGACCATCTCTGCATTTCACCAGATGTCCAATCCAAACCCATTGAGGTCACAGTTGAGGAGCCCAAAGCCCAGACTGTCCGGGTGGGGTCTACCGTCAGCTTCATCTGCACTGCGAAGAGCAAGGTAACACTGGTCGATGATCATCGTTATTTTACTTTCTCGTTTATTTCAGAATATTTGTACCTGTATAGGAATAGTTCAACATTTTGCGAGTACTCGTATTCACTCTTACATCTGTCTGTTAGATTTGAAGCAACTGGTTAGCTTAGCTTAGCATGAAGACTGGAAACGGGGGGAAACAGCTAGCCTTGCAGGCTATTGACAGCCTAAAACTGGTGCATATTTGCCACTGTTCTGTGAGCAGACACAACAGAACGGTTGTATTTGGTCTGCAACCCAACAGCAGCTCCCATGTTTGAGATTGCATGCATTATGACTTGTGTGTATCTGCTCACCCCTCCACAGTCACCAGCCTACACCCTGGTGTGGACCCGGATGGGTAACGGGAAACTGCCCAACAGGGCCATGGACTTCAACGGCATCCTGACAATTCAGAACGTCCAGCCCGAGGATGCAGGCGTCTACGTCTGCACGGGCTCCAACATGTTTGCCATGGACGAGGGCAATGCCATCCTCTACGTGCCAGGTTCGTGATCCTCGGCACCGCATTCCGCTACCCATCACCCCCTGCTACCCTACCAGCTCTGGCTAGTTTCCCTCCCCCTACACTTGAGTCCACCCCCGCCTTCAGCTTGCAGTGGTGCATGCTTCTCTGTTTTACTGCATTTTCTCATCATGCACCGTAAACACTCAGCTCCGGGTTAACAGCATAACAAGCTTGCAGTTCTAACTCACAATGCTTTTGCCCTCTGCTCTCAGAGAAGCCATGTCTTGTTACTATGCAATCCAGCTCTTCCTAACTCACTGTCTTGTACGTCTCTGATCATCTGGACTTTAGATGAAGAAATACAGCTTGTGGGTCAAGTATGCAGTTTAAGGTTTAACTAATGGGCATTCAAAGTCATGACACCTCCACTACATTTAGGCCAAAAGAGCGCTCTTTGTTGCTGTAAATTTTTTTTATTTCCTCTTGTTTATTTCTTTTCCCACGTGGGTTGAATTAATCGGTGGTGGTTTGTTTGCTTCTCGATCACTGGTGCAGTTGCTGGTTTCTGCTGTTAGAGGTTTCACAAGCAGGGTGCTGGATTCTGGTGTCTTTAACTTTGGGCTCCCGGGGCCCCCATCCCGCCTGAGCTGTAGTGCATAATGATGAGAAGGAATGTGGATGCCACGATTGGTGCTTAGTGACTCTGCGACTGACATTCAAAGAGGACTTCAGTGTGTCTGGAAGAGAGGAGAAGTAGGAAGACCCCCCACTCCCCCTGATTTTGTGTTGGTCCACTCCATGCAGTATTCCCTCCTATCTGCTGTTTAACTGTCCGGATCTTCCTGATGATGAATGTCAATGAAAAAAACGGTGCTATCAGCCATGCAGTCAGTTAAACCTGTCACTGAATTCACTTCCTAAATGTGCTGTAAAATCCCTTCTTCATTCCTGTCGTCTCGTCTCGGTCCTGTTTGTGTCACATTTAGTTGGTAAAAAAATTCAAGATCTGGCCTGAAATGCAGAAGAAAAAGCGAGAATTTTTTTTTTTTTTTTAATCCTAATTTTGTCAATAATAATCTACAATTGTATATTATGGTCTTTTTCTTTACATCCTGTCAATGTTGGCACATTTTCTTTTTTTTTGATTGACTGAAATATGTTATCCTGAAATGTTTCTATGAAATCAGATATATCAGAAATGTTAGAATTTCTTTTCTTTTTGGTAATTTTTTTTTTTCCAAGGGAATTGGCCATGTGAATGCAATTACTTTGCATGATGTGTGTTTACATTTAGGCAATTTCAAGTGTTTTTGTAAGAAAATATTTTTATATATATATCTCTGAGAACATCTTACACCTCAACAATCACAGGCCGCATTTAAAACCCTTTGTTAACCCTTAATTACTTCACAATGGCTGCATTTATTGTTTGTTTGTTTGTTCATTCATGACTCAAAGGCTATATGATTACAAATATACCCAAAGGTGCTTCTGTAAAGATTTTAGTCTTACTCATTTTTTTTAAACATTTCTAACTGATGTAATGTACACATGTCACGCTGTAATGTATTTATCTTAACTGTGAAAATATTTTGTGAAAAAGAGAAAATTGATTAAAATAACGACGATTGATCACAGTGATTTGCTAATTCGTGGATTGGGCTCATTCACATGCAGTATATCAGACATATCAGACGTGTCATAACCACAAGCTGTATGGCAGCGTTTTAGCAGCTGAAATGAAGCCAGTGTTTCAGTGTTTAAACTGCTTCTTGCCACTAACCTGCATGTTTCATGTGTGGCTACTCTGCATAGCTTCATCTCTTCTCGTGCTGCTGCACAGTTCACATAGTCGTGATCTTTGAGTGTGTTTGTGTGTACGTTTGTGTATCTTTGAATTCACAGCATTTTGGAGGCTCGTTGTTATTAGTTGGTGCACAATGTGAGATAAGCATGAAGTGTTGCAAACAAATGGTCATTCGGAGCAGCATACTTTAATTCACAGTGTTCTCGGTGAATGTTATCAGGTAAGTGTGAAAACTGAATGCACATAACTATGAATTAAACGGCACCAACCATGAGGAGGATAATATATAATCGTTAAGAAAGCAGGAAAATTAACCATGAGCTGAAATGGGGGGAAAAAAACATTGGTGCCAGTTTAATTCAAATTCATGGTATTTTTTAAAACGTGTGCTGCTGTTTGGAATGAACTGGACAAAACTACGATGGCCCACATGTGGGGAAGTGTCTCGGGGGAGATGGGAGGTAAACTGCTGTTACCCTGAAACCTGACCTGTCAGTTTACCTGTCCCCTCCCCCTCCCTCCCTCCCTTCCTCCCACAACTCCAGAGGCCTCACAGACTCAGATGTTTTACACAGCCTATGAAATGTTTGAAGGACACAGAAAGCGTAAGTCCGCATGGGCATGGTTTCCTCTCTGCTGGGCTCCCTGGAAGGACCCACCTCTCCCTCTCTGTGTCACGCATGCACTCATCTTCCGCGGCATGGATATACTGGTGGCCCAGTGGCGCCCGTGTACAATCAACCAAGCAGCAGCTGCAGAAACTCTACACACCCACTCCCACACATGACGGCCCAGAACATCTGTGCTGTCCTACACGCCGCTCGTGAGCGAGCGTCTTTAGCTCAATTTAGACCTGAAGATGCATATTTCCCGTCCTTGCTAAGAGCTGATGCTTGGATTGTACATAAGCATCACTGGCGCCTACCTGGCTCTTTGGGTTCATTGGGGTCCATCACTGCAGGAAAAAGTGCATGTTCATTCTTATGGGCAACTCCTCATGAATGTCGAATCAAGTCTCCATTATTAGAGAAATATCACACTGAGTGTTAGTAACTATAAACCTTATTGTAAAAACAGAAACATTTCTACTTCTTTCTTACAAACCTGGTATTGTAGATGACATTAATGTTACATTCGTCAATAGAACTAATGAGATATGTTGTAAAATGTCCCTCTGAAGTGGACAAAAACATTAAAAAAAAGCTGTAATTTAATGAATTTTAAGTAGATGATACGAAAAAAATCACTTTGAATTAATGGAATTAGGTTTATTTGCTACTTAACCCCTGAAAAGAGACATTTTATCACATCTCGACAAATAATTTAGTCTGTCTCTACATAATCAGGAGCCTCATGCTGGTGACGGTGTCTCCACATTCAGAGACAAGAGATGTCCCTCCTTCTCCTCCTTCTTCTTCTCTCTCTTCACACTTTGCTCTTTCCTGTTTCTCCTCAGGAAACATGCTATACCGTGAAACAGGTGTCATCTGGGCTTCAAACATCATACTGTGCTTAATACATCCCATCACAACCTCATTACATCAAAGCTGAGTGTGGATAGCAGACTTGTGTCCGGTGTGAGAGGTCTTGTTTCAGTGCAGTTAATGTGATGCCGATAGACGCAATCAGATTATACTGTATGTCATTAAGACGTTAAAGATTCCATAAATCCAGAGTATAAGAAAACATTTTTCCCTAACTTACCTCTAGTGGTATCCAGCCATGAAGCCAGTCCCTTCAGAAAGAATTCTAATAACCATTAACTTTTATTTAGCGCCATCATCAGGCCAAATTTTTAATGTGATCAGTACTTGCCTGCAAATCTAAATACATTCCCATCAGCCTCAGCTGTATTTTATGTTTAGTGCTAATTAGCACATGTTAGCATGCTAGCACGCTAAGCTAAGATGGCCAACATGGTAAATATGTCACCTTTTACTCATTAGAATCTTATCGGTAGCATTTAGCTGGAAGACTTTGCTCAACCCCTTTGCCCTTTTTGGATGGCGTCGGCCGGAGCCGCTGTCACTGAGCTTCACGTGGCTCTTCGGAAACCTACGGATGACGCAACAGAGACTACATCCATGTTTTATGCGGTGGAGGCAAACAGTTATGTGAAGACCTGGACAGATAAAAGCCAAACTACCCTCTTGGATAGATGTCACTAGAGGCAGTGAAGTGAGAAATTATGCTTTTTTCTTAATCTGGGTGAATCGGCCCTTTAAGTTCATCTCCCGATGTGCTGATTCGACCACAAAACCAATGACAGAGACTCCAAAAACACCTGGATACTCACAGTCCAAAGAAACGCCTCTGCGCTGGTGTCACTGAGGTCAGAGAGTCAAAGCTCGGCCCAGGCTACAACAGTCCCAGGGGTTTTCTCTCTGCTTAGATAGCCTCATACTCCTCCCTCCCCTCTGAAAGAGGCCTTTCTATTGCTCTGTCACCCTGGAATCATACAGGCTTGATCTAGCAGCCAGCCAAACTGGCACAGACAGCAGTATGCCCAGAGGCCATGCCAAGGTCTGCCTGCCACATCTCATCTGTTTCGTCTGCTCTGAGGATCTAGACTGCCAAGGGTGAGGGTGGGGGCATGGGCAGAGGCCATCACTCTCTCTCCCTCTCAGTCTGATCAATTCATCGTAATCAAAAGCATTCCCACTGCTTAATGTAATGCCCACGCAGCGGTTCTAGACTCCCGACAAGGTTTCATATTCCACTTCACCGCCGCACCGATAGATCAGTCTGCATTACCACGCTTTATTTCACCACCTGCCTCTGCGAACTCTCCCTTTCCGTTTTGAGCTGTGTTTGACTGATGTGTCTCCTTCTGTAGCGGCGGAGGGGGCCCAGCCCGTGGCCACCATCACTCCCTCAGTGCTCAATGTCCAGCAGGGCCAGCGGGCAGAGCTTCGCTGCACAGTGACTGGAAACCCAACCCCCGCCATTGAATGGATTGGTACGATGTTTGGCGCCAGCTGTGTTGAGATTTATTCATAGCGATCTGAGTGGAAAGGCCTATTTCTGTATTCCTGTTGTACGATTTGGTGTAACTGTGTGATTGTTACAGGAGGTCCAGGGAACAGAATGAGTCCCCGAGCTGTGATCCGAGGCGGCGTCCTGACCTTCACAGCAGTGGACCCCGCTGATGAGGGAGAGTACACCTGCAAGGCCCTGAACACTCATGGGGAGCACACAGCACGGGTTTCCCTCTTTGTCCAAAGTATGTGTTGTGTTTATGTGTGAGTGTGACCGCGTGTTACATCTGGGGCCAACATAAAGCTGTTTGCACACTTTGGGGGACAAAATGTCCCGCAATGTAAATTCAGTTTGATGTTATGGTTAAGACTTGGTTTAAGGTTACGACAAACGTTCGTGATTACAGTTAAGGTTAGGTACGTTGGGTTAAGTCTCCACAGGGTTTTTGTAAGTCATTGCAAATGTCCCCTTAAGTTATGGACACATGACTTTACAGTGCATTTTCAATGGTTCAAGGACTTTTTGAGAAAACAGCTAGCTTGAAGCAACAGAAACTATTTTTGAAAAGAGGTTAATTAGCTTTAGCTGAGGCCTTTAGCTCACCGCTGCTTTAAAACGAGACTGTGCAGCTGAAAAAATAAATAACACAACCCTCCACAGATGAATGGATTCGTTCATGAGCAATCTTGCTACTGCAGTCTCACTTGGTCTGGGATCAGTAGCTTATGGTGCTAATCTTAGCTAATGTTAGCACCTCTACACTAGGTGACATTGCTGCTTAATTGATTGATTGATTAACGATTCTTTTCTATTTTTCTGTAATTGCTACGTTTTAGCCTGTCACAGAAGAGAAATCAGTAAACAGCCACTGCTGAATCATGAACCGTCAAGCTGAAGAAGTTGAGGTTGTTGCTTCTTTTGTGTTTGAATGATCGTGACGCATTTTTTTTGGTCAGAGTCTAACCCAAGTGGCCTAGGCACCCAGCCCCAAGTCCAAGTCAGTCCCCAAAATATCGGAGTCCACGAAGGCGACACCTTGAGGCTGTACTGCCGCGCATCGGGATCGCCCACGCCGAAGCTCACCTGGCTGAAGAATGGAGGACAAATCCCTCCACAGGTGAGACACCCCCTGCAGTGTTAGTGCCTGAATGACGCCTTTAACGTGGATTAAAACTGGATTCACATTCTGCTGTGCTGTATTTCTATCTCGCACTTCAAGGTGTGTCCGCTGCCGATGGTATTTCATCATACTGTGTCAGTTTATATGTTTCAGCGTTTTGACCATTTACCTTTATTTTTCCCTCCCCTTCTGTTTGTCTCCCCCCCCCCCCTTTTTTTTTTTTTGATCCCACCCTGTTCTGACGTTTGCTCAGGCCATTCCCTCTCACGGTTTCCATCAGTTTAAAAGCAACAGTCTCGATGTGTTACAGAGACGTATTGAGGAGCTGCAGGTCTGTCCATCTGTCCGCTGTCCGTCTGTCCTGTCTCGTAGTTCACCTCAATTGTCCTCTACTGACCCCGTCTTCACACGTTGTCGACTAAGTGCATGATCAAACGTGTCCTTGATTCACACCTTGTAAATCCCATTAATTTGCCCCAGCTGCTCACTAAATCCCTCTAGAGCTGTTGCCAAATACATTAAAACCAACTAGCTGGGTCTGGTTGACTTCTTAGCGTAATTGCATGCAGTACGTGTTTTCATGTTGCGTTTCGTTAATTAAAGTGTTCCATAGTCTTTTGTTTTGTTTTGTCCACATCATACCATCCCTGACGTGTTTGGGCTCTCAGCGCCCAGTTGACCCTCATCATTCCATTGAGTGTATTAACAGGACTATGTATACAGTAGGTACTGTAGGTATTTCAGACATATTTTGCTCCGTGCCAGGCGCAACCCGCTGCCCCCTCCCCTGCCCAAAGGGGTATTGTGTTAGTCTGGTTTCTGCACAGCCCTCCTCGAGTCGATGAGGGCTCCGGGGCCTGTTTAGTTCTGCCTCAGAGAGCCACTGCGTTGTGTCAGCCTTTCCCAGGGGGAGCCGGGCTCTGCCGTGCGACCACGCAGAAATTCTGTATGCTCTAGCAAACGGCTTGCTTTGAAAACTCGTCAATGGGTTCAGACACACATTGAGCCAGGGCCCGCCTCAGCCACTGCTCGGTTTAGCCCCCCTCACGGTTGAATGGGCCGGAGCTAAGCAGCTTTGTCCGCGGATGCCCCAACACCCCCCGGATACAGTAATCCCTCCCCAGACCCTCCCCTCCTGATTCCCCTCCCCTCTGAGGTGTTTCCAAACTTTATGAAAGCTCATTTTCAGCCTTGCTGGGCCTCTGACTGCCATGTGGGGTAGTGTACAAACAAGTCAAGTTGTTGATTGCTCATGAGCCAGAAGTATTTGATTTGAGATATATTATTAGGATTTGACTTCCAGGGCTTTGATTAGTGATTATTTTCTGATTTTACAGTTAAGAACTTCATTATGATGCTCCATCCAGTCCAATCAATGACTCACAAGCTGTCCATTCTAACTCTTTCATCATTTTTAAAGTCATCAATCATTCATCTTTCTTTCTTTTTTTAGAATCAAGAAAATCATGCAGTAAATTTGATCATCACTGATCATGATTTATTAACAACCCCACCAATCATTGTAGAAATGCTGCCACCACTTTGCAGTTTCATGTACAAAGTAACGTGCCGTAGAAGTCATGAATCAAAATCCATTTACAGAAAGACTGAACTGCAGCAATAACAGCTCTTGTCTTGTCTTAAAGATCTTTGCTGTAGTGCTTTTGTGTCGCTCTTAGCTAGTAATGTCACAATGTCGGCAATTTCATATTTGTGTTGGTTCATGGGACACGAGAGAGGTAAGTCATGTGCTTTGTCTTCACGAGTTATGTGTGTGTTCTGGTGTAAATATTGTTGAAATCATGGCTCTGAAATGTGATGCACAGTGCTGTATGTCATGGCGGCCGTAGGCGGTGTAAGTGACAGAGGTTTTTAATCCCCTCACTTATTGGTGTGTCTTCTCCAGGCTCGCATGGACCGCACCGACATCGGCACTCTGCTCATCCCCAACATCAAGATGTCCGACTCGGGCACCTACATGTGTGTCGGTAGCAACAACATTGGCTCAAATAGCGCTCCCATTAAAGTCACTGTGTTTAAAGGTGAGATGTCACAGCAGTCAAACAGAATCAGCCCACTGGAGGAGTTGAAAGAAAAAATAACCAAGGCCATAAGGTTCAGAATGATGGTGTCTTTTGGAGGAGAAACTTGATGTGGTGTTTGTGTTTGTGTAGCGGACCATAGCTCCTCAGTGGTCAGCATCCAGCCGTCTATGGCTGATATCCAGGAGGGCCAGAATCTGGAGCTCAGCTGTTTTGCCCCTGGAAACCCCCCTCCCCAAGTCACCTGGACGAGAGCCAGCGGACGCCTCTCCTCGAACCACCAGGTACTCACACATAGATGCAAAAATGGAAAATGCATCACTGCTGGCAATGGTAATGGATTTCTAGATTTTTGAATGTGATGGAGCAGAAACATAAGCTTGTTTAACATATGAACAAGTGAGCATCTGGATCCCCTGTGTAGTCCTTCTTTCAGGTACAGTATGTGTCGATTTAGGCAAGCTAATACTCAAAATCCTCTTTTGCAGTGTGCATATCATAGAGGTCACACAACACTATTCCAGCCCATCAGCAGCAGGTGGCGTTCATGCTCGTGCACAGGACAAGGGCATGCTAACCTGTAATCACACTGTATATCAACAATCCTTCTCCAGAATGACTCAGCCCATATTTACTTTTTATTGCCAGTATTGGTACTATTACTGGAGAATTATATAGCACTATTTGCCAGTAGCAGTATAGGTGGTAGTATTAATGTATTACAAGTAAAATGATGCGTTTTCTTGCAAGCTGAACCGAAGTGGCTCCATGTCTTGTCTGCTGTGTGCAGGTTGTGGGCAGTCAGCTGCGTATCTCGTCAGCCACCCCAGAGGACTCCGGGGAGTATGTCTGTCGGGTGCAGGGCAACCCTGGAAATCCAGGATCTCATGTCCACCAGGCCTCCGTCTCTGTGTCTGTCACTTCGTCTTCTTCGCGTAAGTAAGACAGCACTTTAGGACTCATACAGGTGTGTTAGTAGCTCCCATTTTGCCGAGAGATGAAAAAAAAGTTTTTCTGTGCCTCAGCAGAATAATAACAAAAAACCCGTTTTGATATTTGCTCTTTTTTCAAATGTTCCCACTTTTCTTTACTGTGCTTGACGTCTGATTAACTCGGCAGTCATTCTCACTAAGGAAATTGCACTTGATGGCAGCGTCATTGAGAGGCATTACATGGCAGGGTGTTGTTCTCAGACTAACACTGCCTCGCTTCATGAATGAACTTTCCAGTCGTACTTTCCAGCGGAGGCCAACGTGACCTCAGATTGAACGATTTTCCTTGCTACTGTCCCATGATCTCATCCTCATTCACTCCTTCCTGGACTTCAGCGACGTTTGAGCTCCTTAACTCCTGCCAATGCAGCCCATGCCCGCATCGAATAGTAATTTATCACTTCAGGTTGCTGTGAATAATAAGTCTGCTAAATGAAGTGAGATGGTGAACACTAATGTTCAGACAGAACCTGTGCTGAGCTCAAACCGCTGCTTTCCGCCGCAGGTCTTCAGAGTCCAATCATCGCCATTGAGCCCCACAGCGCCACAGTGCGTGTGGGGGAGTCGGCCAGCTTCAGGTGCAGGGTCTACAGCGGCGCCCAGCCTGTCAGACTGGAGTGGAAACGGGCCAGCAACCAGCCGCTGCCAGGTAATAACCACACACACACTGAGGAATAAACCTGCTTAATGAGTTCTGATTTTATGATCTCATTATTTGCAAGCTATTACAGCTGCAGTCCACCCATGACTTGCTCCTCTGTTACTTCATTTAAGGACTAATTTAGACTTCAGTGTTCCTCAAGACATTTTTGCATCGCTGAAGTATTCTCATTCAGCCAAGTAAGATCTGATGAGTTCTTTTAGGCTTTTCTTCTCGACACACACCAGTGCTTGGTGTGTGTGTTCGGTAAATGAAAGAAATGTGCGTGTTCAGTCATTTCTTCAAATCTGCTTTGATCCTTGTTTAGAATTTTTGTGAAATTATAATCATCTTCAAGGGTGTCTTAGACCCGAGATTTAAAACTTCTCAACACATCATAAAGGGCTACTGCAGCGATTTGGTTTTGCTCTTCTGTAAAATTGGGGGACTGAAAAGAGACAAAAATACTAGATTCTACACTTCCCATAATGCATCTTTCATTAGACTCCTGCTGTCTTGAATGGCCACTTCTTTCAAGTATTAGACCTCCAAGTCCTAGACCTGTTAAAACAAGTCTCAACAATGACATCATCAGGGCTATTTTTTAAAACTTTAAGTGCCACTCAGAGCCACAGACGACAACACTGCAGCACGTGAGTGAAAATGTGTGGACTGCCCCTTTAAATCGCAGCATTTACAGCACTTGTAATGTTTATTCGCTCCTCTGTTCTGCAGATAATGTTAAAGTTAGCGCCGACGGCTCTGTCATCACCATCACCAGTGTGCGCCCTATGAACCACGGCGCCTACCGCTGTGTGGCCAGCAACCCGTTCGGCATCACCCACACCATCGTGTCTTTGATTGTCAAAGGTAAGCAACACACATATCAGCATGCGTTCATTCATTTTACCACAAAGAGGCACATTTCCGTCATCACACACCCCCAAACCTCAAAGTGAAGGGCTCCCTCTAGTGGCTGTTCCGATCCAGAGCCATACCAGTATTTTGTCTCTGTGCCTCCAGAGTCTCCTGTGGCCACCGTCACCCCTGTTGGACCCCTGCGTGTCAGGGTGGGTGAGCCCATTAACCTGGAATGCCAGGCGTCAGGTGAGCCCCGCCCCTCAGTATCATGGCACAGGCTGGACAGCAACCGCAAGACCATGCTGAGCAGCCCCGTGCCCATGGAGTCCAACGCAGTCATGCAGGTACTGATACATCTGTAGAACAGCTGGAGTTAGCCAACATTGCTGTGTTGCTGTTTAAAGATCCAGTCTTTGAAATAAGTGTAATTGTGTGTATTTTGCATGCTGAGATCCGTCCATTTTTTCCTCCTGTGCAGATACTAGTGGCACGTCCAGAGGACAGCGGCATGTATGTATGCACAGCTCGCAACAACGAGGGCACCACCGAGACCAGGGTGGAGGTGATGGTTGAGGGAGGCTCTCAAGTGCCCACAGTGCCCAGGGCCTCTGTTCCAGAGCCGCTGGTGGTTATGGAAGAGGGACAGACCGCAACTCTGCGCTGTGAGGCCCACGGTAATGATGGCTGAAATTACACGGCTGGAATTCCTGTCCTGTATTTCTGTGAAGCTACAAGAACAAAAATATTTTCTTTCTTCTTTATTAAAATCGCCGTTTTAAGATTAGATGAGCATTGAACGTACGTTCTGCCCTCCTAGGCTTCCCGTCCCCGACGATCACCTGGTCCAAGCTGCGCTCTCCTCTGCCCTGGAGACACAAGGTGGTGAACAACAGCCTGGTGCTGCCCAACGTGGGCCGCCAAGACTCCGGAGAATACATCTGCACCGCCACTAACACCATGGGCACCACCGAAGTCACCATCATGCTGGATGTAGAGAGTGAGTGTTGTGGTTTTGCTGTCTTCTGTCATTTTATTTCAATGTATTACTTTTCTTCTAGACTTAGTAAGTCTTATTTTGAAACCTGTATCTCTTGAGAAATAAACGTGAACGGTTGTTCTCCTTACTCCAGCCCTTCCTTATGCCACATCTGTGCCTGATGACGTGGCTGTGCGGGTCGGGGAGGTGATCAGGTTGCAGTGCCTGGCCCATGGCACTCCTCCTCTGACCTACAGCTGGACCAAGCTGGATGGAAACCTGCCCCCGAGGGCCGAGGTTAACGGAGGGGATCTGCAGATCAACCTGGCCACTGCTGAGGACGCCGGGAGCTACAAGTGTGTGGCCACCAACAAAGTGGGCAACAGCGAAGTGCTCGCTAAAGTCACAGTCAGATGTACGTTTGCTGTTGATATTATGATCTGACATATCAGACACGTTATGAATAATGAATGGGAACTTAAAGACTTTTATGCACCACAAAAATATTTCTTCTCTCCCCTACAGGTGTAAATAATTAGCAAAAGTTGACTTGTGAAGAGGTGTGTAATAGTGATAATCCTTAACCACAGCAAGACCTGAACCCTCTCTCTGTCTTTCACTCTGTAGCCCCCTTGGCAGTGCGGGTGTCGCCCCAGGTTGAAGTTAAGGCCCAGGGCAGTGCAGTGGAGTTCACCTGTTCAGCAGCAGGTGGAATAGAAACCAAAATTGAGTGGCTGAAGGAGGGAGGAGCTCTGCCACCAAACCACCACATCAAAGACGGGGTGCTCAGGTGACTCATACAACAGCACTGCATGTATGGATGTGTGTGTCTAATGACCAGATTGCCAGTTTTACCCTTTAACAACCTGTATTTACAGCTCAGCCTATTCCTATTACACAGTTTTTACATAAAATGTATGATTATGGCTGCTGATCTTCTGTGTTTGTATCATTGTCAGCAAATCCCATGAAAATAACAAAACCAACAACGTGTTAATCTGTCTCTCAGTCCATCCCATGTCTCTAATCTCCCAGCTGGTATCAGAGCGCTCAGGCACAAGGAGGCTGGACTCAAGTGCAATGACTCTCACTTGAGGAAAACAAAAGGCTTGAAGCTGTTTTAATAACAAAAATCTCTCAGTTTACAAAAATACAACAAAAGGTGTTCTGTGATCAAAAATAACAAAAAGCGCTAAGGATATTTCTCAAAAGGCAACAAACAAAAATGAGTCTAAGTCGACAAGGCAAGGTGACAAAGACAAGACTGACGTAAACCATGGATCATACAAGACAATCTGGCACAGGACAGGGGAAACGCAGACAATATATACACGAGGTAACAAGCAACAGGTGGAGACAATCAGGGCGGGGCAGACAATCAGACAGGCGGGAAACACACCAGGAAGTCAAGGGCCTGAAACGAGAGGACAGTTAGGTTCCACAATAAAACAGGAAGTGCAAGACAACAACATGACGCCAGTGAGCAAAACCTCAACAAACACGACGGGGCATGACAGCTGGGCACTGCAGTCTATAGCAAATGTTACTCAAACAGGAGTAAATTTACTATTTTCAGCCAAGTATTTGGTGCTCTAGCAAGTATTTAAAGCAGCAGAACGGTGTACAGGACGTGGGATCGAATCCTTATGTTCATCTTGATAAACCAGCATGTTATTCAGTGCAACAGTGCAACAGTGTGGCTGCTTGTTGTCTGATTTGTTAGTAGGAAGAATCAGAGTATCACCACACTTATCCTTTAATTGTTCCTTTAAACACTGTGTAACATGTGAAGTGGAGCTTGTTTTCATGTGTGTACTTTAATGTTTCTCTGCAGGATTGAGAACCTTGAGCAGAGCAATGAAGGTGTTTATATCTGCAGAGCCAGCAGTGTGTACGGTCAGGCTCAGGACACTGCCAGGTTGACCATCCAAGGTCTGTTCCGTTCCCTGCAAACGCACAAGTCTGTACCCTGTTTCTTCAAAGCCAAATATAACATGTTTCTTTTCATTTCTTTTTTCTTTTCCGCAGCCCTGCCAAAGGTGATGATCAACGTGCGTACCTCGGTGCAGACTGTGATGATAGGCAACTCCGTGGAGTTTGAGTGCCAGGCTGTTGGTGACCCAGAGCCCACAGTGCAGTGGAGTAAAGTCGGCGGGTCTCTGCCCGCTCATATCATGGTGAAGGGCGGCATGCTGAAGATCGAGCAGGTGACGGAGGCCGACGCCGGGCAGTACCGCTGCACGGCCACCAACGATGTAGGCTCAGTACAGTCCCAGGTGGTCCTCAACGTCCAGTGTGAGTGCAAAAAAAACCCATTCCTTCCATCACAAACACGCATGCACTTGCACACACACTGCTGCATTATGCTGGCAATTAAGCTGTCACCACCACCCTCATTTAAATCCGTTGCCCGTTTCCACAGCCCTCCCTCAAATTGCTGCGCTGCCTGAGACTAAGAAGGTGACAGTTGGGTCTGATGCAGTCTTGCCTTGTGTGGCCTCAGGATACCCTGTACCTGAGATCAAATGGTCCAAGGTAACCAAGAGATTTCTGTAATTCAATTAACCGATCGTTCCAAGATGATAAGATGCTTGTTTTGTTGATGCTGGTGTTATTTAAAATACTGTTTTTGTTACTGTGTCTGTATCTAGGTGGAAGGGGAGCTGCCTCCGAAGTGTTTCCAGGAGGTGAACGTGCTGACGGTCCCTCGGGTCACCCATGAGGATTCTGGGACATACGTCTGCACGGCCTCTAACAAACAGGGCAAAGTGGAAGCCTTTACCACGCTTCAAGTTCACGGTCAGTCTGCGGGGGCGGGGAGTTCTGCAGGAAGGGATGCTAATGAATGAAAGAAAAGTTTTGAGTACGAACTGCACAGCTGTCTGCATCCAACTATGAGATAATTTGCTTTTTCAGAGAGAGTGATGCCATACTTCGCCCAGGAACCCCTGTCCTACCTCACCCTGCCCACCATCAAAAATGCCTACAAGGCTTTCAGCATTAAAATCAACTTCAGGCCCGATAATGTCGATGGTAAGGAAATGCAACCTGAACGTAACCCACCCTGACAGTTGAAATGTATATTGTGTTATTTTCCACTTTTTGATTTGTGTACTGTGTTTGTCATGTTTCATGTATAACCTCACTGCGTCTTCTGTCCCCTCCCTCTCTCCCTCACCTCTCTCTCTCACCCGCGTGGTGGGAAGGTCTCATATTGTACGCCGGTGAGTCTCAGCTCTTGAGAACCACAGGGACTCAAGAGTGATGCTGGCAGTACTGCTTTTTGACTCCATCACATAATGCATCCGGCTCGGAGCTGACTTAGGGGCTGTGAAAGCGATGCGAGATGGTGCAGGGCCCATGTTTTCATACAGGCTTTTCGGTCATGATCACAGAGGCACTTTTAGGAGTATTACAGTCATCAGCATAATGATAACTTGGTTGCAAATCTGCTTCGACATCCCAGTCTACTTAAGCAGCTTCCACACTGCCAACATAGCAGCACTGCTACTTAAAATCAGTCTTTATACAACACTGATTCCAGGGGAAGTTGGGAAATTGTGCAAAACATAAATAAAACAGAATGTGATCATTTGCTAATCACTTTTGACATATGCTCAACTGAAAACAAGTATTTATTTATGTTTTACACAATGTCCCAACTTCTTTAAAATCGGGATTGTATGCTAGAACTGTATAAATACAACGCTACACATGTTTTTTATTTAAACATCACTGCAGCTCTGAAAATAGGGAGCGCTTCAGTTAGCCAAATTACAAGAGCTCATACGGTTTGTTTGAATGTATCCACAGCTGGTGCAGGATGTGCGACAGCGAAATGAATAGACATGACCGTAAAATGTTTGGAAAATATATGACTCTTATTCTTAATAACTGGCAACAAACAGTATTTGAAACTGCTCGACTCCTTCTGTTTAAATGTGTGACACAAACATCGACAGCATGTCATGTGTAAAGGTTTGTGTCGCACCTTTATGCAATCTGCTCTCTCTTGATCGCTCCTTTTCACGACTATCACACACGGCACAGAAAGACATGTCAGAGGGCATGTTCCCCCTTCCCCGCGAGCCACTGTGGCTCACGTAAAGCATGTGTTTCCAGCATGTGGAGACCGAGACTGGACGACTGGTGTGACTGGTCGCACTTAGCAGCCCAGTTATGCCCACATAGGATGAAAGGTTGTAACCTGGCTCTTGGTTGGCTTTAAACCTGCCTCACCATAGCATGCTGCTTTACCATCCAGCTTTTGAAGAGTTTACAGCGCGTGCGAATGGCTCCATTGCAAACAATGTCCATCTTAACAAGTCACTTTCTCCCATTTTCAGTCTAAAATTAGATTTTCTTCAGTGAAATTCAGTGGGGTCAGATGATTGTTTCAGGAATGTTGCAGAGATTTTGTTACACTGTTGACTCGAACTCGATATGCATTACAAATACCAGAAGATTCCACCTTAAATGAAGCTGCTAGATTTATTGACTTGTTAAGATGGATATTATTGCACAGTATGCATTTAGGATTGCCTTTTTAAGAGTACTCACCTTGTTTTTGTGCTGTAGGTATGATCCTCTACAACGGCCAGAGAAGGACCACCGGAGCAGACTTTATTTCTCTGGGACTTGTGGGCGGCTGCTTGGAGTTCAGGTCAGTTTATGCAGATTTTTCTCCGACCGACTGAAACACAGCATGATGATCTTGTTGTTTATCACGTGTTATGTCGCCTCAGGTTTGACGTGGGCTCCGGCATGGCCGCCATACGTGACCCCAACCCCATCAAGCTGGGAGAGTTTCACACAGTTGAGCTTTATCGCAACCACACCCTGGGCTACATCATTGTCGACGGAGGGGAGCCCATCAACGGCAGCTCGCAGGTCAGTGCGAATGCGGCTGCTACGTGTGTGCATTTGAAGTTAGCAGTTAATATGTTCTCACAAATGCACGTTTCCTGTCCTCAGGGCAAGTTCCAGGGCCTGGATCTGAACGAGGAGCTGCATGTGGGTGGCTACCCCAACTACACAGTCCTCACCAAAACTGCTGGCATCAAGACTGGATTTGTTGGTAAGACGTCACTCTGTTGACACCATGACAGGAAACACAGGATGGAGAAAAGCTCTCGTCCTTATTTGATGTTGCTGCTGTGTAGGCTGTATCCGTCAGCTGGTCATCCAAGGTGATGAAGTGATCTTCAAAGACCTGGACCGCAGCTCTACTGGTGTCACAAACTGTCCCACCTGCAAAGATCGCCCATGCCAGGTCAGTTACGTCCATCCACTTTATGTATTTGTAGAACGACCCCGATTCCAAAAAAGTTGGGACGCTGTACTCAACTGAAAGCGGTACAAAGACAGTACATTTAATGACTTCATGAATTTTCTGTTTCACACAGTGTCACAACTTTATAATAATATCCAGTTGTTTTCTTCCATGTCATCATTCAGAATGGAGGGGGCTGCGAGGACTCAGAGACCAGCTTGTACAAGTGCAGCTGCCCCAGAGGATTCACAGGCAGCAACTGCCAGCACCACTCATCCCTGCACTGTCACTCAGGTACAGCCTCCACCTGAAACAAAAATAACGCTATCAACTCGATCAGTATGCACCAAAAATAGAGCAATGTTATATTAGTAGATAATAAAAATGGTAAAACAAGCGTTTGATGTGTTCTCTTTGCGACCTGAACTCCCACAGAGGCCTGCGGACCAGACGCCACGTGCATCAACCGCCCAAACGGCCTGGGCTATGACTGCCGCTGCCATCTTGGCAAGTTTGGAAACAAATGCATGGATGGTAAGACAGGAAGTGAAACTCTCATTTATTTTTAGAATATATCCAATGTGTCTATGGGTATAATTAATGTGTAATTAAATATTCTAAACACTATCCGCAGGGGAACTGGTGACCACGCCGCTGTTTGATGGTGAGGAATCATACATAGCCTATCCCCCCCTGACCAACATCCACGATGACCTGCGTGTTGAGCTGGAGTTCAAGCCCCTGGAAAGAGATGGCCTGATGTTCTTCTGTGGAGGGAAGAAGATGAAGGTGGAGGACTTTGTAGCCATCTCCATGGTGGAGGGACACGTAGAGTTCAGATATGAACTGGGCACAGGTAAAGTGTTTCAGAAAGGTATCAGTGTGTTTGTCCTGCAGTATTTAAATCAGCTCGCTTCTACTTTGTGTTTTATGAATGAATATTATGAATTTTTTTAGCGCAATTAGAGACTGAATGAGAGCAACAAAGGAATATTTCTCAAATTATTAGCTGGATGATACTGTTTTGAAGTGAGTTTACCCTCCACTTCACCCCTTTTTATGAGGCTTATCTCGATTTTCAGGCCAGGCAATTCTTCTCAGCCCAGAGCCGGTCTCTCTGGGCCAGTGGCACAGAGTTGTGGCCGAGCGAAACAAGAGGGCCGGCCACCTGAGAGTGGACCTGGGCCCAGTGGAGAGGAGGACGTCTCCAGGAAAAGCCCAGGGCCTCAATATCCACACCGCCATGTACCTGGGAGGGGTCCCCCACATGGACATCCTGCCTAAGCCGGCCAATGTCAGCGAAATGTTTGAGGGATGTATAGGAGAGGTGAGGCGCTACAAAAAGAAATAAAACAAATGTTCAGAAACACGTTTTCCGCATGTGGCAGCTGAAACTCGTCTGCACCGCCTGCTTAGGTTTCCATCAACAACAAGAAGGTGGATCTGTCCTACAGCTTCACAGACAGCAGATCTATCCGCAAGTGCGTGGACAACAGCCCCTGTGACCGCCGGCCCTGCCTGAACGGTGGTCGCTGCATGTCGAGCGTGGAGTATGAGTACCAGTGCCTCTGTAAGGACGGATTTGAAGGTTAGTGCTCGTCCCCCTTCGGCGGCTAAACACTGGAAAAGATGTCTCAGATCTGCACAGAATTCCTGGAAGCACTTGCATCTATAATCTTTCTACATGACTAATTATTATTTGCAACACAGTTTTGGTTTCTGCTGCTTCAGGACATAAAATATGGTTAAAAAAAACAATTTAAACACAACTTCTCCTTCAAAAAATGTGGATATTTTTCAGTTAAACTTGACAAAAAGCAAAAACCAATAAACATTTTCCAAGCGTCATCTCCAAACCCCATTAACTCACCTTTCCTTTGGTGTGAACCTGACCTCCGACCTTTCACCCCTGACCCCTGACTGGTATGTGACCCCGCAGGTGAGCGCTGTGAGGTGGTGAAAGACGTGTGCGACAGCAACCTTCAGTGCCAGAATGGTGGCAGCTGCGTCGACGGCCAGTGTGTGTGCACGCCCGGCCACACAGGCCTGAACTGCGAAGAACGTAAGTAGCCACATCACAACATTTACTCAATATCACATCAAAATGGAAGCCAGGAAGAGCAAAACATGTGGGAAAAAAATGATTGCATTAATGATACAGCTTTAGCAGCAGCCAGTTTTTTCCAAGAGCGATATGAAAACAATTCAGATCTCCAAAGCATTTTTCGCTCTGCAGCACATGTGACATAGTGCAAACACCTGCATCCTACATCAAAGCAGAAAGACTAGACATGCAGCCAGAAATGAGGCCGTATCACTCACATTCTCCACAGTACGAAGCCCTGCTAACATCAGACAGTTCACCCCCAGCATTGCACTGCATGCTGGGAGGGTTAACCCCAAGTGATTACTTATGTCTTACGCTCTCATGGCTGTATCCTGCGCACACAGGCCAGGTCTCCAGCTTCCCCGAGGCCCAGTGGAATTTGGAAGCTAAGGAGGCAAATGGTACAGTATTTTAACGTTCAGCCTGCCTGACACAACCGTGACTAACAGGGGCCCGTCTGAGCTCGAGGGGCCCCACGTCCCTTCCAAGCTCAACCCAAACTGTCTATCGCCTAACACGTGTTCGCGCATCAACACAAACCAAACATGCGTCTGTACTCAACTGGAAACTGAGGCTCTTACCTCCAATGGAAAGTTGGGAGAGGGGAATTCTGCATCTATATAAAATAATAATAGGATGGTAGACTGGAGTTGGAGATCAGCTGATTTCTGCTTCCTGTTTTTGGACCCATATGAAATGTGGAATTCCCCTTGTTTTTGTTTTTCCCTCCCGTCGTGTCAATGCCTGTAAGACGGCTACTCACAACGTAAAATCTTGTTTCCGTCTCCTTCAGGAATGCCTGTCTGTACAACGAGAAAACGCACAGAAACTTGTTTTTCTCTCTGAAACTAAGTCGGAGCAGTGAAGTCGCTCCACACATTTGCGCTGTTACTAACAACTTCAGCCGTCTCTGCTGAAAGCACAGTGTGATGGTGTTCGGGTGAGTTGACATGTGTTTCCAGCATGGACCCGTGGTGAGCTCACCTCGATGAGAGGTGGAGACGACGTAGCGTGTGAGGAAAGGTGGATGACCTGCTCATGTGTTGGAGAGGAGTTTGCATCATGGAGCCTGGTTTGGTTGTACTCTAGATTTTTGTTGTTTTTGAAATGGCAGTTTTTAAATTTGGGGCACATAATGAAAGTTAGGATTATATTTTATTTCATATTTATATTTAAGTGAGACTTTGTAGCTTTTAGAAGAAGGAATAAGCAATAAAACACACCCAGCAGACTTGGTCTGATATGTAGCTTATGGTGGCTAATATTAGCTCATGCTAGCAAACAGATATTGCTTTGTACCTCACATTACTGAGTCAGTTTGCTAATAACACTGTGTTTGTTGAATTTATCTAGTAGCTCAAGCAAATAAGAGTAATAAGGTCAGCAAACTTAATCCAGCGATATCAGCTACTCATCATTATCCAGGCCTGTCTGAAGTTTGCTAACATTAGCTAGCATTAGCTACTATACGCTTCATAAAAGACAGTCACTCGAAGTGTATTTAGCTGAGCATGGCTGCAATTTATTGTTTATGAATTCAATTTAATGGTAAAAGGACGAATGTGTTATTTCTTCTTTTATAAGTTGCATAATGTTTAAACACCAACGAATAAAATGCTTTGCTCTGTGCTTTGAATGAAATAATACCTCTGTATCTAGAACTGTTGGATCTGACGAAGCCCATCTGACCAGGGTTTGTTCCATGCTTTGGCCACTGGAGGGCACCATTGCAGTGAGGATGAAAGGTCACAGCATCGTTGCTATTGTTCAACTGTCTTTTTATTTGTGCTTTCTGTATTTTTTCTCTTTTTTTTGTAGATTCACCTTATCAGTATGCAGCTCATTTCCACAATGATGGCTACATTGCCCTTCCTAAATCCATTTTCCCAAGAAGGTAACTGCAGTTTGCTCTTCCACGCTGTTCCACTCTCACAGATGGCGTGTTGAGGGTAAAATTAATGTAATTTTTTTTTCTGTTTTAGTGCCCACGACTCGCCAGAGACCATCGAGCTGGAGATCAACACCGGCTCCTCTGAGGGTCTGATCCTGTGGCAGGGAGTGGTGAGTCCTGGTCTCTTAAGGACTGAGCCCTGATCTAATCCAAATCTTAAACTTGACACTCACATCCCTCCCACCCACCTCTTCATCCTCACCCTAACTTTGCTACTGCACTCATCATCATCACCATTCCCTCACGTGTGAAGAAGTGACACTCATTAATGTCTCATAACATCCAGCTGGTTTTAACTGACATGTCAGCGCTCATCGTGCTGCAGCCTCTGCGGCGCACTTGTGGCACAGAGGCTGCAGCATCTATCGGCATGTTGGCTGCAAGCCCGGCTCTATCTGACACGACTAAATAAATGCATGTTGCTTCTCTAACTCGCCCTCCATTTTCCTCAGGAGACCAATGGCGTACGCAATTTGCGAAAGGTGCATGCTAGTAAAAAGGTATCCACTCAAGCACAAGACACTCCTTACTTATTTGGCATGTTTCATAATGTGTGCTTTCCATGCATATATACTAGAGCCATTCATTATAAGGTATTGGTAGAGAATCACACGATTTGAGATGAAAAGTATGTGTTTGTATTGCACAATGTGCATGACGGCTTCTGTTGTCACTGTTACTTTGCATGGACGGTTTTACATCACACTGCGATCTGTATGCATCGCCTCACGATTGGTTTTATGACACAAGGCAGAGAAAATGACTGCAGGGAAGCTGGTCAGTGGTTCACACTATTCAGTCACACAACATCTTCTTCTGCTGACTAAATGCATTTATTTCCAGGAACTTGGAGAACACGGCAAAGGGAAGGACTTCATCAGCCTCGGTCTACAGAATGGACACCTTGTTTTCAGGTGACCCCCCCGTCTCCTTGTAGTTCTGTCAATTCTGAGCCTTATTATTTTCAGCTTGTGTTAATGTTGTAGTTATTTTGATAATATTCCTGATATCCAGTTACCAGTTGGGCAGCGGCGAGGCAGAGATCTTGTCCCGGAAGTCCATCAATGATGGGAGATGGCATAAGATCACAGCAGTCAGGTAGGATTACATGTTACAACCCAACACTGTTAGTAAAACATCAGGAAAGATTTCAGATGTTGATGAAGCTCTGCCAACTAAAATAAACAGGTTTTCTGGATCATCTCAAATATCCTCTCGGTGACCTCTTTTTAAATCAATGTGCACTTGTATTTGGCTGCAATACAAATGTAACTTTATTGCAACGACAGGTTGTGACCAATTACTGGAACTCATGCAAGTTTGTCTGAACTGATTCAGCATACAGTCGTGAAATTAATGGATGAAAAACACATACAAACATCTGAAACAGCAGCATGCTTTGGAGAATTGTCACCCATTATGCTCTCAGTCTGTTTTTATGTATAATTTGTGCGCTCTTGTTATATAACTCACCCAATAATTTGCAGAACCACTAATATCAGCTGTTATCAAGATAACAGCAACACCTGCATTTTTCATCTCTTCACGCTCTGATTTTCTTGCAGAACTGGAAAAGATGGATACATCCAGGTGGATGGAGGAGCGGCGCTACACGGCCAGTCTAAGGGCAGGAGCCTCATGGTCAACACCAAAGGCAGCATATATCTGGGTAAGTGGATTGAAAGTATGGTGGCCAGAAAGTGACAAAATGTCATGAAAGCTGATCACATGAGTCAGATTAATAACTGAAAAATCAATTAATGCTATTGTCAGTTAAATCATTAAAGTGGTGTGTGGAAAAATATAAAGCTTCACACTTTTACTTAAACATTTTGTAAAAAAAAAAAAAAAAAAAAGGAAAAGCTTTTTTTAAAGGTTTTATTGATGATAAAATAAATGTAAACTTGTTTTACTTTTCTAATTATCTTTAATTAGTTTGTTGTATTTTTCATATCCTCCATGTTCTTTTTTCTGTTTTTTTGGTTTTGGGACATAATGTTTTTTTTATGCATCTGTTCCCTAATTTTTTACTCATACTTATATAATAATTAGATGAGTGATTTCTTGTCTGTCCAGAGCAGTGATTGGTCCAGGGTTTGTGTGTGTGTGTGTGTATGTACACATGTATTACTCATATTGTGGGGACATAAATCTGTTAACATAGTCACATTGTGGGGACGCGCCTTCCTTATGGGGACAAGACGCAAATCTCCATAATATATATAGCATTGCATTTTAGGGAAAAGACTTGGGTTAAGCTTAGTGTCAGGCACCTAATGGTTATGGTTAGGGTACGTCTCCAGGAAATGAATGTAAGTCTATGTAATGTACCCAAAAGTGATGGAAACACATTGTGTTTGTGTGTGTGTGTGTGTGTGTGTGTGTTTAGCAGTGGCGAGGACAGTGTGGCCAGCTAACTTAATGGAAAACACTGTTGCACATGTTCTCTTACACCACATTTTTGTCAGTTTTGGGCTTCCATACTAAGAGTTCCTCACTGCTGAAATTGAAGATTGAGCCTTATTTACTTGATTTCATGCAGTTCTTCCAAATTACTGAAGTTCTCTTGGTCGTTTGTGTAAAGCTTTGTCAGAGAACTGTTTTGTGGGTCCAAACGTTGGAATCACTGGTTGCTCATCATGTGCGTGTTCTCCTGTGGCAGGCGGAGCCCCCGACATGGTTGCCATGACAGGAGGGAAGTTTTTGACGGGAATCACGGGCTGCGTGAGGAACCTGACGCTGATGAACGCCCGGCCAGGACAGCAGCCAGCCCAGGCCATCGACCTGCAAGCCCACGCAGCCCACGGCATCAACGTGCAGCCGTGCTCCTCATAGATCACAGCGCGCACGCAAACACACACACACACACACACACACGAAAACACACGCGTACACACAGAGACTATGGAGTGACGTCACACATACACACACACACAGCAGACTCACACAGAGAGACCTACACACAAAGAGGCTGACACAAACTTGGTGCTTTGCTGCTACCAAAAAAAAAGCAAGATGACACAACAGGATGCGTTTCTCTGTGTGCAGTAAAACCAAAAAAAGAGAGAAAAAATGAAACGATATTAACAAGTCTTCTCTTCCTCAGTGTTGTATTCTCAATGAAGGACTATTAACACAGGAGAACCAGTACAGTTTACATACTTCCAGCAGTAGTTTTAGCCATGAGAAGAGTAAGAGTAAAACATATTAGGCCTTCTACGATGGGTCAGATCCTATGGAGTTGGAGATGTTTTTACAGCACTGAATTTTTATTTATATACATATGAATATATATATATTATATTTGTGGGGGAAAACATGCAAACTAACCATAACTGCTCTTCAACTTTCCTAGAGTTTATTCTGGGTTCTAATACTGTGTGTCCAGGGCTTTTTATAGGCCTAACTGTATTAATACTTGAAGACGTTTAGGCCTTCTTTCTTCACTTCTGTAGAGGAACCTTTTTCGCGAGCATGCTTACAGTCTTGTGCAAACGGTTGGGAGAGGAGCGCACACGGTCACGGTCACATGCAGCTTCAGTACACAACTCAGGTCGTCAAATACAAATTAATAACCGCAAATGTTACACGTGCTGCCGCTTTGACTCGGCTCGATTTTTTTTTTTGCTTCCGCAGCGTTGTTGTGTCTCCTGTGTCTGTATACGTTCTTTTTTATGAAAAGAAAGAAACCTTGGTGCTAATGTCAGACATGAAGATACAGCACATACGGTAGTCATATGGTTTCATGTCTGTCCCATGTAGAGGTGTGTTTTGTTTTTGTTTTTTTTAGTAATTTGGTTAACAGCTAGTGTCACATTTGTTGATATGCATGGCATTTGAGGTTGATTTTATAAGAATATGGCATGACTTGTTGCCTCCGCAGCCTTATTTGATTGAGTAGATCTCAAAAAACAGCTAACTGAAAAGCGTGTCTTTTTTTTTTATGTGTGAATGTTGGAGATATTGTTTTATGTGTAAAACTATCTGCCAGTCAGGTAGATATCTCTGTCGGTTAAGAATGAGTGCGTTTGCTTCCATTTGTGCGTAGGTCATTCGGACTTTAAGCCCCAGTATGGAGTCAGGTGTGTGTGTTTGTGTGCGTGCGTGTGTCATTATCCACATCCTCAGGAGGGTCAACCCAGAACTGCCTCATGATGTTACTTAATTTTCAGGTTTGGTAGCTTTAGTGACAATTCAGTAAGCTATAAAACTCTGAAGGCTCTGTGGCTCTGTGGGTTGTTTTCTCTGCAGAGGGAGATTCATCAGACAGCAGTAGGACAGTGTTTGGTCATGTGAGAATGCAGCGGAAGCCTCCTGCAGGTGCTGTGACCAGTAGTGCAGCTCTGATAAAGCATGCTCGCCCACCTTTAGTCGACCACACCACAACGGCACGATCACTTTGGGGTTCACAAGCCTGTTTTTTTTTTCTTTTTTTCTTTTTTTTTGTAAGCTTAAAATATTTGTATTAATATCCTAAAAATGAGCACTATCCTTTCTCTTAGAGTTGCTTCATTTTTATTTATTTCATGTGTTTTTCTTTTCCTCTTTTTCATCGCTTCGTTTCAAGGCTCGATTCTGCTGTTTTAGAGCAATCACAGAAGCTTGCTAGTTTCTTTCCTCTGGTTATTGTGTATTGCCTCCCACATCCCCTTGTTTTTCCCGTCATGTTTGAGTTTGAATACGCCCCCCCCCCCCTCCTCCTCTGGTAAGTTCCTCAGAAATTATTGATCTGCGCAGAAAGGCGTCGTCATGTTCGTTCAGATATGAACATGTGGATGTAAGGAGCCACTGCTGTGGTCCAGGTTTAGGACACTGAAGCAGAGAATGACGGTGTGAACGGCCCCTTGTTGGGTTCCTTTTGTGTATCTGCTCTTAAACTGGATTTTCACATATACACTGTACACTCACGCCCAGTGCAAAGCTGTCAAGAAACCCACTGCTTTTTGGTTGTTTTGCGAAATACGAAAGGTGCACTTTTAGTTACGATGGGAATTTTTATTTTGAAAGTTTTTAAACATTTCACTGTTTCACTTCTGACCGGCAGAAAATAACACTAAAGTTAAATGAATGAAATTGTACCAGATGAAATGTTGTCCGTGTTCGGACGGCCTCACATCCATTTCCAGTGTTGAAAAGACGCTCCCCCTGCCCTTGGTGTTTCTTAATTAAAAACAAAATTCATGTGCTATTTGTAATCTTGTGAGTTTTCTTTCTTCGAGGCTGTATTGCTTGTGTGTTGCTCTATGCTGGGAGGTTTCTCTATATGGAGCATTTTTCAGTCAAATCACTTCATTGTTCCCAAATAATCCATTGTACCAGCGAGCTTTAAACCTGCTCTGATTACACTGCCTATTAGGAGAGTTAAGCCCCAGTGTTCCTGTGTAGTTACACCCAAATCAGGTTTCTAGAATAAACCTGTCCCATGGGTCCAGTGCTCTCATCTTACAGAGTCCACTGTATGTATCTGCTCAATTATCTTGACAATACATGAATACGTACCGTATCATGTACAGTGAATGTGCTGGCAGAGTTTAATATTGTCGATACTGATAATAGTCTGATTATATACAATGTCATCACAGTAGTGCACGTTCACTACATTATAAATGCTCACAAGTGAGTCACGTAACTCAGCGTTTTAGAAATGTAGAGGTTTGATTTGTCTGCAGCTTCAAAAGTTCTATAGAATATAGTCAAATAGCTCATGAACCGCTGTTGACACTTCATCCCCAAGCAAACTGAACAGTCAGTGACAACAGGGGGCAGTTATGTAACCGGATAACCAGCATAGAGAGACCCCTTTGAGACACAGGGTACCTGTACATAAACGTAAGGGCTAATCGGTCTGAGGATGATTGGACAGAGGTGCGTTTGTGGTGGCTCAGTTTTCACGCTCGCATTATGGTCGTTATGTAAGAGAATTTTAACTTCCAATGTAAACAACAGACCCCAGATCTTACATGTGGTTTCACAGGTCTGCCATCCTTCATTCATCAGACAGGTGATTTTTTTCCCCTCAAATTTCTCATTTGTCCAAGTAGTTCTACCTAAATCACTGTCACACAACCACGCTTACACAATAATATTTATATTATATATGTTTAACACATTTCTTGCTGATTTTTCAACTTGCATTACAGAATAAATGATTAACTGCTAAGACGCTATCGGATGCAGACGAGATGCTGGAAAGCTTCTCGGAAAGAAGGACCAGATGCTTGTTGTGTATTTTTAATAAAGCCACAGAACAACTAACTTAACGTCTCAATAAAACGTAACGTGTCCTGAACGTGTCATGTCTCAGTTTTCTATGATTGTCTTTTCTCTGTTCCAATTATTTATACATTTGGCTTAATGATTTTGAGACAAGGCAGGAAGGAACAGCATGATGCTGCAAAGTGGCGTTCTCAAAGGGCCGTTCCACCAATTTCACACATCAGTACAGTCAAAAAGGGGGCTGCTACTCATCCTGAGAAGACAGATGACCACTGAGGATGTTGTCAGGGTTATTTTACAGTCTGTGTTAGAGAGTGTTGTTGAGAGGTATGGGCAAATTGCTTTATTTGACATGTAAGATCCAAGGTTTTCGTAGTTTGACCCACATTAGGGACTAAAAGTCAAATTATATCTTTCTCTACAGTTCAAATTTTGTTAATCTCTATCTTGCAATTTAGTAGAAGTGCACTAAATCACCGGAGTACGCCTTAAATCACATTTGGCTCACTGTCAGCCCAAGTCCTGCTTCAAATAGATGTAATTGTGGCAGCTTCATGTTATTTCCCATTCTCTTCACTGTGAGCTATGAATTAAAGCACAGCTCCAGGCCCAGCTCCAGGTCCAGCTAGGACACCTGTACATGACAAACTGAACCAGGATCATATCACAGACCTGCTTCCTTCAACACAGCTGAATTACTGTGTGCACAGATATGCAGCCAACACTCAGTGCATGAGTGACAAAGAACATAACACCTGAGTCACTCTGTCTTTTTTAGGAAACTCAGTGAGGCTAATATCACATCTCCAGCACAGTGAAGCCCTGAGGTCGCTTCTTGTCAGAAATTCATCACTGTCTGTCCTCTGGGTGTGTTGTGTCACTGTGTCACGCAGACAGCAGTTAATCTGCACCAATCCTGGTTATTTTAGACCTTTCTTTTCTCTCAGTGACATTTAACAGCAGGGCTTCAGGCCTCAGTTGTTATCTATAGAAACCCAAGAGTCGCTTTCAACAGGTGAGCTTTCACCTCACTTTGCAGGTAAAGTATCTACCTGCCCAAAGCACAATGAAGGCTGACCCTGGCTGTGACACCGAGGTTTTCAAATCAATGGCAGCAACACACACGTCGTCAGGTTTGGAGACAGAAAACAGTTCAACAATCATTAATTTAGGTTTATTATTATATTTGTTATTCATTTAAGTGCTTCTCACTTCATAGGTTCTGTATTTATTGTTTAGCACACACAGGTCTGAATCTGTTTGGTGAACTAGTGGATTAGATGTTAGATACTTAGAAACACAGGAAGTGTCATCAGGTTGCTCTCTGTTTCCGTCTGGGCTTCGGGGGCTCAGCTTCAATCCTGCTGCCCTCATTCCACGTTGAAGTCTTGATTCACACGAGTCTGGATCACATAACAAAAGTAAACACAACACTGCCGACCTGGAGGATGGAGTGTGTTGGTCAAACGCTCATCATCAGTGAGAAGTAAGAAGCTAAATGAAAAAAGAAAGGAGGAGAATCTATTTTGAACAGACTGTGAAGAGATGAAGAGATGAATATACGACCCTGCTTCCAAATAAGTTAGGATGCTGTGTTAAACATGAATAGGAACAGAATGTGGTGATTTGCAAAACATTGAAACATCATATTTAATTGAAAATAGCACAAAGACAACATATCAAATGTTGAAAGTGAGAAATTTCATTGTTTTTTTGAAAATTATATCCTCATTTAGAATTTGATGCAGCATTACGTTTGAATAAAGTTGAGTCAGTGGCAACAAAAGGTGGAGAAGTTGTGAAATGCTGAAAGAAAACAGCTGGTGGAACATCTCACAGTTAATCAGGTTAACTGGCAACAGGTGAGTCACATGATTGGGTATAAAAAGAGCCTCCAGAGAGGCTGAGTGTGTCTGAAGTAACGATGGGGAGGGGTTCGCTGCTCTGTGACACACTGTGGAGCCACACAACAACAATTTGTGCAATCTGCAATGAAAACACATCTGTGAATGCTCCATTAATGCTGAACAGCATATTCAGGTTTTGGAGCAACATACGCTGCCAAGTAGATGACGTCGTTTCCAGGGAAGTTGTTGCTTATTTTATAAGACGATGACAAACCACATTCTGCACATGTTCCACCAGCAGAGCTCTGCAGACCTGTCTGCAGTCCCGACTTATCACCCACTGAAAATGTTTGGATCGCTATCAAATGTAAAATACGACAAAGGAGACCCTGAACTGCTGAGCAGCTGAAATCGTACATGAGAAAGGCCAGAATGAGAAAGCCTTCCTCTTTCAGAATAACAGCAGTTGGTCTCCTCAGTTCCTCACAGTGATGTTCATAGAGGTGATGCAGCAGAGAGCTAAACATGACCCTGTCACTACTTTGCTGAAACGTGTTGCTCACATCAAATTCTAACTGAGGATACGATTTTCAAAACCAATTAAATTTCTCACTTTCAGCATTTGATTTGTCGTCTTTGTGCTATTTTCAGTTAAATATGAAGTTTCTGCTTCTCTTGTCACAGTCGCTTAAAGGACAGTTTCACATTTTTCAGGCCTGTCCTTTAAAAACACTCACATGCACGTAAAGTGCAGCGAGTCACAGGCCGCTGTAATCATTCCTCCTTTCCATAGTGGCAGTTAAAAGATCTTCCTGATGTGCTTCCAGTGTAAGTGACAGGGGACTGAATTCTGTACAAAAAGGTATTTCAAACTTTTTGTGAAGCTAATATGAGGTTTTAGCAGTCTGGGTTAGACCAATCAACTTGATGCCGAAGTATTTTCTTTTTTTTTTTTTATGATTCACAATTTATTGGTTTTTCACACAGAACAGGTATACATGTATACATGTTGTAAATGGCGACAATACAGCAATGTTGAGAATTGGATATAAAAAGTAAGCAAATACTGTACAGTGTTTGTGCTCTAATATATAACAAAAAAAAAAGCAACAATAAGACAAAAGCAACCCAACAAGAAACAGGACAAAACAGCACAAGGACAATCAGAGAGAAAAAATAAATAAATAAATAATAATAAAAATAAATAAAATAAAATAAAATAAAAATAAATAAACTAAAGATAAAGAAAAAAAGATAAAAGAAAATAAAATAAAAAATAAAAAGAAGGGGGGGGGGCTCACATGATTACGTGCTCAGCGACAGTAGGTATCGTTCCCATTTCAGATTGAAGTATTCCACTCTATTAGTTTATATGATAGGCCCTCCAAAGCAGCTAATTGGGCTAAGTGAGTATGCCAGAGGCTGACGGGGGGGGGTGAAGATGCCTTCCATTCTGAAATAATAAGCTTGCGCCCCAGCATCAGTGCTCCCTGAACCCACTCTGCTACATGGGGTGGGAGGTCATCGAGTAGATGCCGAAGTATTTTCTATATATAAAATGCACCTTTTATGTTTTAAAGGTCAATATGAACAGGAAGAATGGTCACAGCAAGCAAAAAACTCGTACATATGGGTCTGAATATTGTTTGAGGCTCCCATAACGAAGTCTTAGCGTACATTAACTGATAAACAGATGCTCACTTTGGTAACCTGGTGATACCTGGAAGTCATTCTTAGATTTACAGTAACTGGCAACATATCAGATGCATGAGAGACGGTTTTGTTGCCAAAATGTAGACATTTTGCTGCGTTTAAGAGCTTCTTTAACACTTTCTGACTGCTTTTCTACACATAAAAATCCCTCATTCACCTCGTATTTTTTGATTTAGTGTTTTTTTCAGAATATCCATTACAGAAAAAAAAAATGTTACGCAACACTAACAATACAGGGATAAGCCAGAGAACAACACAGAGGCTGGGACCACATAATTAAATGCATCATTTAGTGAATTATCTGCACTCGTGAATACAGATAATTATTATGTATATAGATGACTTCTTCACAGTTCACCTCTCATAAATGAACAATGCATAACCCAAAAATCAGTTTGAGCAAATCTCACGGACTTTAAACTGAGAATGAGCTCCCTGAGAGGAGCAGGGGGGGTCTTAGTGCTAGAACACTGTGAGGCTGAACCTCTGTGGGAGGAGCAGGAGTTCACCGCAGTATGTCCAAGCCTGTTGGTCAGATCTCCACATGCCGCCAATGAACAGACTCTTCGTCAGGAGACCGGCTTTGTGGGCAAATTCAAAGGACGTTTTGTTTCCACTTTAATGACGAAGTTGAGTCCAGGAGGATTTTTTTTTCTTATATTTTCTCTCCTGAAGATTAACAAATAGAAAATCATGCTGCTCTTTCAGGTACTGTGATTTCAATAATTTTCAACTGATTCATGTGATGTATTGAATCATGGTCTAATTTTCTCTATTATATGATATTATATTATATTATACATGATATGATCTTATTATATTACTTATTTTATCATTTTTTATTATTTTAGAGTTTTGCAGTTTGGTGTCTTATTGCATCAGGTAATATAATTAATGATTCCTTCACCTTTTATTATTTCATAGACACAATAATTTAACACTTGATACCTGATCAAAACCCTCTTCTTCTCGCCCCTCCAGACCTTCAGTTCTTGGCCACTGCGTTGGACTGTAAGCCCTGTGTTATTTTTTTATTTTTTCTGCCTGAATCTATTGAGAAATTACCATTACTGCACGACAGATTGTCAGGATCTGACTTTCCCCTTCCGCAGCCTGTGAGACAGCCTGGTTTGACGAGGGCGATGTTTCCAAAGACGGGGACTCGGAGCTCTTGAGAGACTTGAGAAGGAAGCACCGGACCAGGATCTGTTCCAGCCCAGTGGACATGGAGGCTCAGACGGTCTCTGGAGTCAAGTCGCAGCACACCAGGAACACCTTTCACACGTAAAGACCAAACTCTCACAGGGAGCTATGATTGATAATGGAAACAAGTACATGTTTTTTCTCAGTGGTGAACTCAAGCCAGGTTTAATATCAGGATGGGATGGTTTTATTTTGCAGCTACAGTTCATCAGAGGGCCTTTTATGCCTGAACTCAGAACAGAAATGGAGACAGTGCGAAAATTACAAGGTCAAGTTCACCTGCACAGGACAGTTCTGCTCAGGTGTGTGGTCCAACGCAAAATGATGCAGCCTAAATGTATTTGAAGGAAAAACATTTTGGGTCGAGCCCTCATCTGTGTTGCTTTGATTCCTTATTGTTCAGAGTGCAGGACGCGCTGGTTTGATCACGATGACCCAACAGGAAACGGAGACTATGAGGTCCTCAGTGACCTCCTAAACATATACCCGAGAGAAATCTGCCCTCAGCCAATAGCCATCGAGGTCCAGACCATCTTTGGAGAACCGGCCTCCAACACCTCCGATGCCTTTTTAAAGTGAGATTAACAACATCAGTCTCAACAAGTGATTCACCTCTTCAGGTGCAACATGCTTCTCCTCTTCGTTGCAGTTATGATGCCACCTATGGGTTTGCCTGTGTAAATGCGGATCAGGGGAGCAGGAGCTGTGAAGATTACAGAGTCCGGTTTACATGCCCGAAGGAGTTCTGCCAAGGTGTGTGTCTTCTTTTCCTTTGGACTGAGCAAGCTAGAGGGAAAATGATTAGTTTTATGATCGCCCAGTAAGACATGTAGGTTAGATGAAGTGGAGGTGCTCAAATGTGGATGCACAGTTTCTGTATTTACCTATTAATTTTAGATGTACTTGAATATTTCCCTTTGCTGCTACTGTATACTTCTACTCCACTACAAGGGAAAGATTTTACTATTAAATATTTACTGCACTACATTAATTTTTATTTTGAACTTTAGTTTCTTGTAACTTTGCAGATTCAATTCAAAATTTAATCATTAAATATCTGATGTTGACAATGGCTTATCATGATAAAATTGAGATATTGTCAGGCCGGGACTCAGAACAGGACTCAGATGCAGAGAGTTTGAACACACAGATCTTTATTGATATATTCCACTCGAGATCCACTTCAATGAGTGTCAAATGAATGGGCTATGAAATTACTCTAGGCCTAAGGCTATAACTATGGCTATCAAGAAAAAACAGAAAACGCTCACTATGAGGATAAACTAGAAAACACTAAGTAATGAAAATCACTAGAAACAGAAAACGCTCCAAAAGGGAGGAAAACACAATAGACTATGGCTACAAGGAAAACGAGACTGAATAAAGAAAACTATGAATTCACAAGATCTATCCTAAATATGAAACAACAGAAATGTCTATGCTAAAAAGAACACAACAGAAAATCGCTCAATCTAGAGGAAATAAATTCGGCTGAAGACAAATCTATGAAAATAACTCAGAAAACTAAGATATCAAATCTACAAACAAAAAACACTCACGAGGAGGAAACAAGAGCTCACTGAATCAAGGACTGTGGCTGTGGCAAGGACGAACGGGGAAGACAGGCTCGGGTGAATCGCCGACGGACAAAGACACACTGGCATAAGACAAGGGAGACGCAGACTATTTAACACATGGAGGGTAATCAGGAACAGGTGGAAACAATGGGTAATCAGGGCGGACGCACAGGACACACGAGGGAGGGCAGGTGCTCTGAAACGAGAGGAGAGTTAGACCTTCAAAATAAAACAGGAAAAGACAAGACAAAACCCCAATGACAAGACAGACCTCACCGCGGTGTGACAGATATATTCACAAGCTACATGACCGTTAAGAAGCAATTAAATATAGCTGCACCTTTAACTTAACTGCAGCATTAAAGTGATGAACATATTAATGCCATACTAATTGTAATTCAATGATATAATATAGATTATTCTGAAAAGGAACCCTGCTGCATAATGACTACTTCTACTTCAGAGGGATTAATTCAGAGTTAATACTTTTGGGCTTTTACTTGTAACAGATTATTTCTACAGGGAGGTATTGCTACTTTACTTCAGATTACTTCTTCCACCACCTGAAAGCAACAAACTAGTCCAAGGCTGAAATAAAGTATAAATACAGGGTAAGAAAAATGACCCCACCCATAAAAGTTACACAAAAAAATTTGAATAATTTTCACACACTTCCTAGCAAAAAAAATGGAGCATAGTGCAAGTTCAGGCAGGCCACGGAGGTCATGCTCAGCTTGCATCGGCTGATTCTCTGCTTCGCATCCTATTGGCAAACCTCAAGCAGGACACCCTGTTTAAGCTGTCATAGCCTGCTTACATGGACAGAGCAGAGAGGTGCTCTCTCTCACATGCACCCACTTGTAATTTCCCCTCAGTGTCCGAGCAGTGTCGGACACAGTGGCTGAACAGTGACAACCCGTCAGAGGAGGGTGATGTGGAGTCCATACCGAGACTGCTGAGAACTTATCCCGGGCAGGTCTGCAGAAACCCAATCAGCATTGAGGCCAAGACCACGGGCGGAATATCAGCCCAACACACTGGAGACATCTTCCTCTCGTAAACATGTTTTTCTTATGAACATAGCCTACATAACATATCAAGCTGATCCAGTCAAGCAGCGTTTCATAAGTCTTTCACAGTGAACACTTTGTTCTGCTCTTTGTTATCCTCCAGCTATGATGCTACTTTTGGTTTTGCATGCATCAACAAGAAACAGGCATGTAAAAAATGTGAAGATTACCAGGTGATACTGACGTGCCCCTCAGATTTCTGTCAGGGTAAGTTTTTTCATGCAGGTATGATTCAATTCAACCAGTCTTTTAATATTATTTTCCAAAGCTGTTGAGCTTTAAATAAAAACATTAAAAAAAATGTGGATCATCAGCAGCCTTCACAAACTGAGCCTTCTAGTTGTAAAACTGATTAAAAAACAAATGACAGCTTGTAAAACCCAGTTAAAATCTCTGATGTCAGAGTCTCCATATATCTGCAACTGTTTCGTGTTTTTCACTGTGTAGTGCAGAGAAATAACACTGACGACAAAGTGTAGCAGAGGCAGCCAGAGCGGGCCTTAATTCAGTGAACTAACACACACACAGACGTTCAATATCAAAACCCCTGACATGTGCACACACGTTTGTTTTGGGTGGATTTCCAATAGGAGGAATTTCATCATTATACAACCGAGAAGATATCTTAACATCACATTAAGTTCACGGTAGGTCATTTCCTGTTGTTATTGCAACCATGTCAGGAACCTTCACAGGACAGGATGGTTATTACCAGGACTGGAAAGTTACTGTCCAACACTTTAAGGAATTTTCAGTGCATAGTGCGTAAATTTTACCACATCTTCCCCCTGTGACCCTCATACAGAAGGAGATTTATTAGTTAGTTAGTACAGTTCAATACAGTGAAATCAAACTGTTGTTTTGTATGTATACAATCCTGATCGAACCATATTGCTAAAGTGAAGCTATATACTATCAAACAATGACAAGTGTTGATCACACATAGCAAATTCAAATTACTGATAACAGTAACGTCACAACGAATATATACGTATATTGCAGTGATATATTGTCCCATTGATAAATGTGCTGATTGCATGACCGTATCTGATCAGTGAATCACATATAATCAAAAATAATGTGAATAAATGCTGTAACTGGATCGAGTAAACAAGGAAATGAAAAAATGAAATACCAAAATATGATAACCTTTCAAACTGAGTATCTGTGATGAATAAGGCATCATGCAATTGACAACATATGTGGAATACATGAAGCATACCTGTTAGAACCGGTTAAAAGTTATGCAAAATATATCAATAGTGACATGTGATATAAGAGGCGCTCAGTGCCTGAATCAGCCTCGACGTGGTTCATCTTGTGTGACAGTGATTCAAACCTTTGAGTCCTTGTACGAACTCTAGTCCACTACTGCTTGGCTCTCCGCCCCCTCTGACTCCACCAGTTAGACAAGTCAGTCAGGTAGGCAGATAGTGGGAACAGGTCTGAATGCCTGTCCACCTTTGAGTGAAGTGACAACATGTCCACCATCTGAGCCGCTCATCTGCTTGTCCATCGTCCTCAGCCTCTGCCTCCTCAGCATGGGTACGATGCAACATGGCAACAGAAAAACTACAATCAGAACTATTAATGCACTGATCCCTGCTTTTACTAACAGTGCTCCCCGTTTCCCCATAATCTGGTCTAGCCAATCCCATGACAAGTTGTTTCTGCCAGCATTCTCTTAAAGCTCTCTTTTTAAATTCTGCAGTTTATTCATAGCAACCAGAAATCCCGTCTGATGCTTCTTCGACTTTAATTACGTCACTCACTCCATTATACAACACCAACACAGGCAGTCTCATTCGTATCAATGCAGATCTAATGCCACAGGTTGTTCATACCACACTGCTGCTCGTATGAATGGAGGAAACACATCAGCAAGATATTACCCAAGTCACTTTACAGTTAACAGCAGTGTGACCTTCAGGAACTCCTTTCTGATCTGTTCCACCAGCAAAGCATTCATATTCTGCCTGGTGATCTACTCTTTTGTGATGTAAAAATCCTAAATTTTACTGAGATTTTACTTACTCAGTTCCCCCTTATTGACCTCTTAATATCTCCTGAGCCCAATTGTTAAACGTGTGCCTGATTTCTTTTTATTCAAATCTTATGCCCCTTTATTTTATGTTTTCTGATAAACACAACCCCGGAGTTCATCTATAAAGTTATGAATATACTGTATTCTTCTATGCTGTCACACTTCTGGCTGCTCTCTCTGTTGCCTTTTATTACCAACCGTTTCAAGACTCAGTTTTATCACAACACAACTTTATAGGGCTGACTGGCTGCGTCTGACAAACCCTGTCACTCTCCTCTGTTTTGATTTGAAAGAATCAGATAATCAGGCCGCCTCTCAACACAAAGCACAGTCGCGCTATGAAATGACAAATCAAATTTCTCCCAAGCGCGATTGCAACTCGACGCACAGGGAGGCACATCACAGTCACCTCTTGACCCCTCATCCTATTTGCCAATTGTGTGCTGGGCAGGCTGCAGGACACGCTGGTTCAACATGGACAATCCCACGAAGCGGGGGGATTATGAGACCCTCCTCCGGCTGAAGATGCTCTATCCCAGTCAGGTCTGCTCCCAGCCTGTGGCCATCGAAGCCATGACAGTGTCTGATGTCCCAGCGCATGAGACCGGGGATGTTTTCCAAGTGTGAGTTGTAGCATAGACAACTAAGATTTACTGAAATATTATGAGTTCTACTGTTAGAGGCATAGTTTGATAATTACAAATACATAATTCATTTGCTTGAGCTAGATGAGAATATTGATGCTACATCCAGAGTCCAGTTATCTTAGCTTAGCATAAAGACTGGAAACAGGGGGAAACAGGTAGCCTGGCTTTGTGTGACTGTTTCTTGGCCTGGAGATGCCTTAGTCGAGCACCACCTGTAAACCACAATGTATTGTTTAATAGGAATCAATCAATCAATCAATCAGACTTTATTTATATTTTTAGAGGTTCTGGGCAGATTTTGTTACCTTTGGACAGAGCCAGGCTAGCTTTTAGCCCTGTTCCCAGTCTTTATGCTAAGCTAAGCTAACCAGCTGGCTGTAGCTTCATATTTACCGTAATGGCACTTCGGTTATTTAGCATTACGCTTCCATTTCATGCTAAAGAGTGCTCCTTGTGACGAGTAAACTGGTATTCATGTTTAAATCAGCGGCGTGGCCCTTTAATGGTTTGCTTGCTGTATGTTTTGCAGATATGATGCCAGTCGTGGCTTTGCCTGTGTGAATGCTGAGCAGCCTGGCGGAAACCTCTGTCAAGACTACAAGGTCCGCTTCACGTGCCCGGTGGCCTTCTGCTCCGTGTGAACTGCCAGTGGTCGACGTTTTTAGAGGGATTTGCTGTTGCTGCGGGATGTGCAGCCAAGACAACGTGGCAAAACATCAACCTGTTCAGTGTGTTGTGTATCGTAGGATGATGGACAAGAGGAAAAACAGACATTTACTTGTAGCAGAGTAATCTAGTTTGTTTCTATAATCTCAATAAATGCGTGTTGTCATAAAGAGAATAAACTATCATACCATTTGCCTCCATGGTCCTGTCTGCTTAATAAGAGGGCCGCCTCTTTAGAAACAGGATGTCTGTGGCCTCCTTACAATTAGCTGCTTTATGCATATTCAAAATGTCCTGATCCAGACCTCAGAGAGCAGAATTGTTGTCGAATAACACCTGAATATCAAGGTTTAACATCTAGCCCAACGCAAGAACAACAAGGAAGTGATCTGGAGTCTCTACTGGTGGACATTTTAATAAAATAACATAAACCTCCCTCCTTCAGATCAGTCCTCTGTAATTAGACTTTCATACCATTTCATTCACCTCATATGCATGAGTTATAATGTTTAAGTGTTTCTCTCATCATTGAGTCAATTATATGTGTTCGTTTTCAGTCACGGCTAGTTAATATTCAGATTAATTAAATGAATTATTAAAATAAAATAAAAAATGTGACAGAATTTTCAATTATCTATTGTCTCATTAAGCATCAGGGGTAAAATATTTCTGTATGTCTCATTAAGGTATCTCTGTTAATAATAATATATGATATATGATGTAACTATGAATGTGAAGCTCTGGATTTTCACAAAAATTGTGACTTTCAGCCTCCCTTCAGCCTCACTCTCCCCTGCATTCTCCATCCCTCCACCAGATGCCCTCAGACTTTCCCACCTGTCCCAGGCACCTGAATCCACCTGCTGCACCTGAATCCACGCCTTGCTGCCTGCCTTCATCTTTTACCTGCCCCATTCCTGTTAACCTGCAGATTCTTAGCTACCTCTGTTTGAATCTTTGCCTTCGCCTGAAAGCTTATGCATTAATTTACTGTTTAAATCACTGAGCTGTGCCTGCCTGGCTGTCTGCATTTGGGTCCTTTTCTTTGCAGACTCTTTCTTTATAGCTACCACGTGACAGCCTGACAAGAACAAATTCAACTCTCTTGCACTTTATTATAATCCTCCACGGTTGAAGAGAGATGATTATTGGTGCAGAAGTGTGATGCAGTCTTCAGGCTTTCATGAATATGTAAAAATAGTGTTGGCATGGAAACTCATTAAAACACGAAATAAGGAATTTGTGAATATTGTACGCTGATAATATCATGTATTTATTTCACAGGGTCTTACACAGATAATAAGTGATTTCCTTATTGTATTTAATGGTCTTAACACTGAAATAATAATAATAGCAGCCTATCAATAACTAGCGACATAGAGGTTTATTCCATTGACAGTGTGCATTAAAAAATGAAGGCTAGATTATATTCCTCTGTACTCATAGGTGTGCACACATATTGTATTTTTTTGTCCGACCGGTACTTCCGGCTTATCGGTAGCCATCAATGCATCAGCCGACATTATTCTAGGGAAAAAACTACAAGCAACTGGAGCGTCACTTCCGGTGGAATATTCCAGCGGGTTCAGCCAGGCTCTTAATAAGGACGCGCGGAAGCAGCGGCCGTGAAGTTGACAGGTGGACGCCCTGATGTTCTGCCCATGCTGATGACAGCGCAGCAGCTTGAAAGTCAGAGAACAGACAGACAGGACACAGATCTGTCTGCGTGGAAGCGAAAAGTACGTGCGCGCTTAGACGTCTCCACCAGTGGATCTATCTAGATTCTGTAAACTTTGGAGGTCCTCTCAGGTAAGAGGAGACGCACTCATTGCTGCGTCTGTGTGGTGCGTGCGCCTTCACGTGAACGTGTTTTAGAACAAAACATTAAACCTGCCTTGAATGAATCGCATCATTTGGTGGTAACGCAGTTGCGCCACTTTCTCGCCAGAAATGCTGGGATGCCAGACAGCCCACGCAGTCACCTGTGTAGATCAGTTGGTTGTTATTTTCATGGCACTGGTGGTACTCTTGCACAGAGGGATGTCGGCCGTCCCGTGCTGCGGTGCCGTTCTGAGGACCGCTGCTGAGGATAGAGCGTTAGCAAGTCGGGAGAAGTTTTTACGCACAGAGGAATGCGTGTTATTACGCACACGAGCATACACCAAAAAGTCAAATCCTGATTCAGCCATGATGTGATTGTTCAGCTATTAAATCCACAACTGTTCTAACAAGTCTAATTTTAAGTGAACTACAAATGGTAGCAGCAGCACTCTTTAGCAATCTTAATAATACTAAAAGTATTAGTATGGAAATAAAACCAAGTGCAAGTACTCAGTATGGCCAATCAGAATAATTTATATTAAATTATGTTATTTAATTATGGTTTTAATGTGTCCATCACTTGACCAGATATGTGTTTATTATATTTTGTATTATAAACCTTAATCTGCAAAGTAACAAGTAGCTAAAGTTAAACAAATTGTGCACGTGCAGTAAATATTCGGTAGTGAAAATATTTGCCTCTGAATTCTTATGTACTAGAAGTATGAAGCAGTAGAAAATGAAAATACTATAACACTTAATATTAATCTAAGTAAAGTAACTCAGATTAAGTACAGTACTTGAGTAAATGTACTTTGTTACTTTACACCACTGGGTCACAGTGTAGCTAATGTGATCAAATCAAATCTCATTAAGATTTAGTTTGTATATAAAATGTATTTTATATGCTGAATATTTTTGATATGCCGTTCAGTGTCATGAAATGCACGCATCAGTACACTCTTTTCATTTTTATCTTGCAGTTGTTGTGTCACGAGCCAGAGACAATCATGATCCTCCTGACTCCCTCCTCTGGTAGGTTCCCGCTTCTCAATCTCACCTCGCAACCTGTAGTACTGCACACCTACATGGGCCTGCATGCCGCAGAGCGAAGCCTGAGGCTGTGTCGATCAAATAAGACCACTGATGTTTTCATGGTTTTTATTTGTTTGTTTGTCTGTTATATAAAGATGCTTCAGCTAAATAAAGTGGGATGAATAATGATTTTAGGAAAATTAACCAAAGAATACGTGTAGGATGTATTGCATATAGTGCATATAATGCACCTATGATATGCAGTTATTCTAAATTCTGTGCAGGCACACACCAGCAAATGCACAAATACAAACAGCACATTATTATAGCACACATACATTAAAGCACACTGTGCATTGTTCATAGAGGATGGTTTGAAGATATTTATGTTTTATTGTTGGATAAAATATTCACTTGTGTTATAATTTACTCTGAAATTACATATTCACAAACCACACCCAGTGTAATGTATAGGGATACAAGCTATATGGCTGATGTATATATTTATTTCATTTTTTTTATTTTTACTATATCTCATTACACAGTTGTCACTTTTAAAATGTAAATAGTTTGTATTGCTCAGTTAGTTCACTCAGATTATCCCTGTTATGAACTGTTTTCCTTGTTTTTCATTTAGTCTTTGTAGTCGTTACCAGGTAACATAGCAGGGCATTACATAACAAGGGCCTTCCCATCATGCTTTGCACTCATTAGGCAGCAATCCAGAAATAAAGACTTGCTCGAAATTGACAATGTGTCTGGCTCTGGTTAGTGGTTAGAGTAAAACTTTGCCGTAACAGCTGCAACCCCACAGACTTTTATCCACTTGGAGATGCACGTGTGGCTCTCTAATGATATCTGCAGTGACAAAAGTGAATGAACCTGATTATTCACACAGCAAACCTGGCAATTTCTTGATTTTCAGAAAAATGCAGAATGTTATCTGCATTAACTGATGTGTCTACCCATGAAAGCTTTTCAGACAGTGAATCAAACACCAGCTTGTAACTTGTGTTAAAGTCAAAATTAAGACGTAGCCTAAAAAGCATGCTGTCAAGTAAAAAGTGTAAGTTATTGTTGGCTTTTCGCTGTGTCTCATGCGCTGTTTTCTTTCAGATGAAGAGTCTGTTGAACTCGCCTGGCTTTGGAATCACAGGAAGTTCAGGGTGAAAAACACTTGAAGGGTTGCTACTGCAACATTTAAAGATATTTAAATCTTGCAGGTCATTTTCTGTGCATTCTGTCTCGGACAGTACTACGACTTGAGAGAACGCAATAAACTCACAAGAGCGGAGGCCGACAGGAAAATAAAGATTTCTTTGTCTGACTTCATTAAAAAACATCGGAGCTTAGCGGGGGCTGAGGCACTTTTTGGCTGGATTGAGGCAGCGTCAGCAGCCATTCCATCTTGCTGAGTAACTGTCGTTCATACTGCAAATTTTGTCTTCGAAACTAAACTTATCAAGTTATTATTACAAGTTTTACTAACTGCATTCGAAGCAAACACACAGCTTAATTAAACTATTCCTATTGGTGATAAATCCCATGCAGTTTAATGATTGAATGTAAACTGCATGTTCTAAAAACAAGGACACAGGTGAGGTTTTGGATTTATCTGTATGCCACAGTCTCAGTTAAAGCCCAGGCTGCAGTGGTATAAATAGATTGGGCTGTGTGAGTGTTGCTGCCATGCCCTTGTCTCAGGTCACTGTGTCTGATCAGAGTTAACAGGCTAATTGATCTCATGTCTGGTATGTGTCAATGCAGTACGTCCAACTCTCTCTCACTGTAGCCAGTGGTATATGTGGTAGTCCCCTATATTCGTATCCTTCCCCACACCAGTATTTGTGTATATTTAGCCCCAGATATGAGTGCTAACTCTTCACATGCGTCCTCTTCAGACATTGTATCCTTTTGACATTTTTCCTTTTTAAATAGTGTCTATTGATATTGAAGTTTACTGCATGTCATTGTGGCCATTTTTTAATATATATATATATATAACAGCTAAAATATGTACAATATGTTTAGCATACAAATGGAAGTGATAATGTAATGAGTAGTTAATCAGGCACTCTTTAATGTTGCATGCTGTAGGCTTCACATGAATAAATGTACAGTAACAAATGCATTTTAGTGATCTGAAAATGGATGAATGTATCGTAAGGTCGGTCTCCATCCAATAAACATACGTCTTGGTAAGTGATGCTTCTTTTACACTAGTCGGGGGAATCAGTTTCAAAGTAATTTATGTGCTTTAAATACAGTAAAATAAAAAAAGGCTAAAAAGAAACACATATGCAATCTTATGCTACAATTTCCTGCAATATGGATTCCCACCAGATGGTATAAAGATATTATTATTCAGTTAATATAGCATTAAGTTTACAATCAGATTTTTTTCACATTTTTCCTCTCAGTCCAGCTGAGGTTTGACTGAAACTGGGATATAAGTTAACTTCAGACATATTTATCGAAAGGTCAGCCGGGATGGTCACCCGATCACAGTAGCTTTTAGCTTTAGCTTCTTAAACCTCAGCACAGGTTTGGCCAAACACAGACAACTACTAACTACCATTGCTTTGTGGTCTCAGGTCTCTTCCAGTGCGCCAACAAGCTCTTTCTGAGTGATCAGGCCACAGGACTGCAGATCAAGGAGTTTGCACGTAAAAATGCAGCTAATGCGCTGTCAGTGGCCAACATGGTCATGGGCATGGCCTCCATTCTCAGCAGTCTTAATGGGTGAGTGAAAACAGCATTATTGGATGGAACAGCTGGTCCGGCTCAGCTGCAGGAAGGACAAAGTCTGGATCTTGGCTGTAATTGTCGTAATCTTTTTTTTTTCCAGTGAAAAACAAAAACAAAAATCCCAAATGATAATTGTCATGAAACTTGAGGGTAAATACGGTGGCCCTGAGGGGCAAAAAAACAATGGATGATAAAACAGAGAACACAACAGTTCATAATACACGACCTCATTACAGAAAACACAGCGTTTCATGAAACATATTTGCAGAACAGAAAACCCAACAGCATTTCAAATAAGAAAAAACAAATGTGTTCATGAGTTTTGTTGTGTTGTTTCAACATTTTTTATTCTTTCATCCTTTTTTTCATTGTTGTATTGTATTTTTGCCCCTTAGGGCCGCCATACAGTTACTAATGTTTATTTGTAATGAGGATAAATTGTAGTAAGCATACTGTAAAGAGGCGCAGAGAAATAAGAAAATTAAATATGATAAGAAACCACATCTCTGATAACTTTGTGTATCTATTTAATCTTCTTTAATCTTTTGATAACCGTCTACAGGAAAAAGACAATTATTTAACTTTATTAGCAGCACTGTCAGAATCTAACCAGCACTACTTTCAGCTCTTTTCCACTTCTGAGAATCTGCAAATACTTCACCCTTTGAAATGGGTTGCTGTCATCAAATAGCTAAACCTAACTCTGACTTGTTTTGTTCAGGCACCATCATGCTGCATGTTGGCTGGTTCTGATTGGCTACCTGCTGGATTTGGCAGATGGAGCAGTTGCCAGGCGACTCGATGCCTGCTCTGCACTGGGTAAGTGGAGTGTTGTGGTCAATAGCTCTTACCAAAGATAAACTTCAGCTGGGGTGTTGGCAGGCCTTGCTGCACAGTCCTTTGTCTGGACTTTCTAATTTGGCCGCACAAAGTCATACACAAAGGGAATCAGTGAAATGATGCCACTCAAATACTGGAAAGCCTTTCAAAGTATCCAAGAGAGGAATCATCCATATTTTATGGAATGTAATTTGAGCTTCATCAAATCAGTCTTTTATGGTGTTGAGCTGTTTCGGGGTTGAGATTTGATTTTGAATGGCATGACATCCCCTTAAATAACAGGCACCCAATGCAAATACACAGCAAATAAAATGTGCCACTGTGGCTTGTTTTCAAAGATCACAGCGCGGTGCCACATGTAGTAAATCAGTAGGCTCAAATAGCTGTTTTAACATCGCTTCCAGTGGGAAAGTTCACATTTTCTCCGAAGCCCAAAATAGCTCCCAGGTGCATCACAATACATTGTTGGCTGCACATTTCAGGGGGCTTTGTGTCCCGACGGGGTTTTTCTGCATGACTTTGCAGGTGGATGTTGTTGTGCCTCCCATGTATTTTGTCAAATGAACAATCACTTTCTGATTAAGCAGCCTAATTCCACGGGATCACGCTCCAATTGTCTATTTTATCCCGTTGCTTTGGGTTCTCTGCATATCTGAAATTGCTAAAATTGTTGACCCTGGGCTGTGGAATTCAACCTCGTTCATTTGAGCAGTGGCCTGAATCACCTCGTCCTCATCTGCTGAAAACGTGCTCCGTGCTCCTGCGGGATAAAGAGACAAGGCAGTGGAGAATGTTGTTTATAGAACGGCCACCCGATGGGCTGACACTGAAATTTCCACTTTGAGAATTTTGCACATAGACATCCCCCTGTCACATGTCAGTGACATTGGCAGTGACCATACTGGAGGGTTGATAGCTTCTCTGCTGGCTTTGATAGAATGTAAACTCATGACTAAGGCACTGTCTAAGACTAAGCCTTTCCAAAGCAGATTATTCAGAATACAGTATTTTTAATACAGGAAGTGTCTGTCAGCAAGTGTTAACACCAGTACAATTAATCTGCTTGTGAATGTCACAGGGGAACCTTTTATTATTCACAGTTTTCTTTTTCATGTTCAGGCGCCAAGCTGGATGATTTCGCTGACTTCACGACCTTCGGCATCGCCACGTCGTTGCTCCTAAGGACATCTGACCTGCTGGACAACATCCTGTGCATGTGTTACGTCCTGTCTGTGTTTGTCCGCCTCTGTTTCTTCTCAAGCGGTATGTTCTCCCCTGCTGTTCTTTTGATTCCAGCTTCCACTTTATAATGTGAAGAAGTTATTGGAGCTTTATTCCTCTTTGCTCCGTAGGGATCCCGTTCATGTACCGTGGCCTGCCCTGCATCTACTCCTCCGCCATCTTGGCCAGCGCCTCTCTGCTGTCAGGGGGAAACATGGCCATGCTGAGGGTCATCGCAATGGCCATGATCCTCTTCATGATCAGCCAGAACTTCTACCCCCATGACAGAGTGCTGGAGTCCCAGGCCTGGAAGAAAGCGGTCTATGCTGGAGGTAAAGCATCTCTCCTGAAAGCTGCCCAGAGTAATGACAGTAAAGCACTGATTCATTCATTTTCAAACTAGATTTGAGGTGCAGCATCTGTCATCTTATCTAGCCATGTAGATCTTTTCAGGTTTGGCATATCCATTTCTGCCACAGCCGAACTGCCACAGGTGAACTGAGTTTAATTGGTGCTGCGCCAAGAAATGTGAATTTCAGTTTGAACAAGTCAACAGTGATGTGTAATGTGTCAGTTGGATGTATTGCTATGAAATTTGGTAGAGACGTTCATGTTCCCCTCAGAATGAATTTACGGCCTGCATCAGGTTAGATTTTTGCTAAGCTAATGACATTCTCATCAGCCTCAGCTGTTTTTAGAGCTAATTGAAAATGTTGGCATGCTGCTAAATAAGATGCGTGGTGGCATTGTCACTGTCAACGTGTTAGCCTGCTGATGTTAGCATTTAGCTCAAAGCACTGCCTATGTGCAACCTCACAGTGCTGCTAGCATGGCTGTAGACTCTTGTTCAGTTGTTTTGCACTTATTGATGTTCATTCTGTGCTGGAAACACATGCTGCTGCTGAGTTTTTCAAATCTAATTTTTCAAACTAAAAATCTTTTTTTTTTTTCTTCACAGGAGTCGTCATGGTGTTCTGCTCTTTCTTCCCCCCTGCATGTGTGTACTACCTGCTGTGGTCCGGCTCCTACATTTTGTTCCCAACATCCCTTTGGAGCAGTAAAGTGTAAAAGGGGTTCCGGATTTTCCCCAAAACTCCCAGATAGGTTTACCTCTGGGCCATCCGGGTGAACTGAGGCTTCCTGCCATGGAGGATCCAAGCTGAACATGCTCATGCACCACAGGCTGACACTCGCTCTATTTCTTTCTAATGGTTTTTTTCCATTGGTGAAAATACAGGCAGAATCGTACAATCCACACTCCTTTAAAATAACAATGGCAGCATAAAAAGATGAGCAACCCCCCAACCCCTTTATTTGGTTTGGTTCTTTGCACTCAGTATTAAATCTCAGAGTTAAAAAAAATCAGTTGGCTGTATGTTAGAATGTAAAACACTTTGGGTTGAGGTACAGTGTCAGCACAGGGTCTTTCATTATAGAGGATCTTCTCTGGAGTACAGTTTGATGTTAATTTATTGAACCAGTGTCCGTGTGAGGAAGGGAGGTCAGATTTCCAGTTTACTAAAACGCTTTTTCCCAGCTGCTACTGGCAAATGAAATGAAGAGCTTAACAGCGTTGTTCATTTTCAGTCTCCCAGGAGCCACACTTTAGCATCCTGTGGATTATTCTTTTCTATCATCTATCTGAGGTAGTAATAGTAATCAAGTTCAAAAACTCTGCAATCATTGGGTAAAGCCAGATCACAAGTAAAGAATTTATAATTTTACATTTCTGGCACACAAAACATTGTTAAATATGTGCAGCGTACCAGGTGTTAAGTATGTTCTGTGCAAGATGTTGAAATGAATTAGTTTGTGCTTAGTGGAGATTAAAAACCTTTAATCTTGCTCCATAATAATCAAATGAGCAATTTCGAATCATTTGTGTTTTTAAGAGGTCTTCATATTCAGGACATATTATTGAGAATATTGCAAATAGCTGACGATAGACCTCCGCTGTTTCTCCAGAGGGGTCTCCTCCGATATGCCAGGAGATCTATTAGGAGAGTTTGACCCGCTGTTTGATTTGCAAGTACTGGTTGTGTTGAGGCAGGTAGTATTTTTGAGAAGAGAATATACTTTCTGTGTATGAGTACCCAACTGTTTTGATGCCTTTATCCACCCAACTGAGTGTACCGTCTGCTACGGGATTTGGAATATTTGGGTTGTTCCATAGTGAAGTGTTTTTAAAGAGTGAACCTTTAGATTCAAGGATGAAATGGGCCTCCTGCCAAGAAACGAGGGTGTTTTGTATGATTGGGTTCTTGTTATTGTACTGTTTGTTTTTATTACCCAAAAAGGGAACTTCATTCAGTGGAGTTGTTTGCAATTATTGTTTTTGTATTAATATCCACCTGCTTGCATTGTCTTCTGAATGTTACCAAATTCATATGGGTCTAAACTGTGATGCGAGATAATATTTTGGGGAATTGGGGCGATTTAAACCAGGTTTAAAGGGTTTCTCGTGCCACAGAAAAAGGATGCCATTGCCTTGTTTAGGTCTATAAATATTTTACGGGAATGCAGTGGAAGAATTATATGGTTTTAGGTAAGATAATCATTTATATTGTGTTTATTCTTCCAATTAAGGACACAGGTAAGTCCATCCATCTTTTAAGGTCAAGCTTGATTTGATCTAATAGTTTAATGTAATTTTTTGTGTATGTTTATCAAATTGCATCCTGACCCAGATAGATTCTCGGATACTTAAATCTATTGAGAGACCATTTACAGGTTGAGGCGATATAGGTGACATTAAATGGCAGCCCTATCATGCACTGTGTTCTGTCAGACATTTGAGCTGTGGTGGAAATGAGGCTAGTGGAACCTTAATGAACAGTTAGAGGTCATCTGCATATAGTGATACCTTATGTTCAGCACAGCTAAATTTAGATAATGTTAGATCTACTGGCACAGCTGTACAGAAGAGAAAGATGAGGAGGGACCAAATGCCGTTGGAGAGAATTCAAGCTTTTGGAGCACTGAAAATAGTTTTAATATATTTCATGAAGTTATGTCCAAAGTTCATTGCTTCTAGGGTCTCAAAGAGAAAGGTGGGTTCGACTGTGTCACGGGCTTTGAAGGCATCCATCGAGACTATTATCTTGTTTCTGAGCTGCATTCATGTGAAACAGCTGACGCGCATTATCAAAACCTTGTCTGTCTTTAATAAACCCTGTTTGGTCTGCATGAATGATTTTTGACATAACTTTCACAAGTCTGCTTGCAAACAATTTGGCTAATATTTTATAATCTGAATTTAATAAATTTAAGAAGAGTCACAGTTTTTTGTTTATCCTTACCTGGTTTAGGGTATGATGGCTGCCGTTTGACGAGTGCTCAGCAGTCCTTCATTAGTCAATTATTCATTCATTCCATCATGTTTGTAAGGTGGGAGCCACTTTATTCAGAAATGCTTTATAGTATTCTGTTGAGAAGCCATTGGGGCCTAATGGTTTATTACTTTGTAATGAGTACAGCCATCAGCATCAAGCATGATGTCGTCTTCAGCACTTCATTTATGCATTTTTAGCTCATGTAAATATTACACCCTCCTGCTGTTTTCTGCCTGCTGCATTGTCGCTGAAGACGGGGGTTGAGTGGCTTGTTCAAAAAACTGAATTCTCATCAGATTTATCCTCCATATAATCTCTCTACTTCACTATTAATCTAATCTCACATCAGTGTTGTGAACGCGTGGCAACGGGGCACATAATAGAAACAGAAATGACTGCAGATAATTATTTTATGTTCAAAGGCATGTTTGCCATCATAACTCTTGCTATGATACCCAGAGTGTTGAGCACACATCTTAATGAGCAGCTGCAGGTAAAGCCTTTAATGTATGAATATACAGCTTGATGCCTCCGCAGCATCTTTCAGACTCCATATTGTTTCTGGCTCATCTGTAACACTGTATGGACATCCATACACGCTGTGATCAGCCATGTGAATGCTTGTTCAGGGTTGGGCTCGTTAAACTTGCATGTGGGTTTCCTCAAAAGCCACTTTCCCCATTTTGTCAGGGTCTCCAATCCAGTTACTTAACTCTCAAGCATGATGGTGCAGTCATACCTGTTATTTGATTTGCTGTTAGAATCTATGTTTTAAATACGCTGAACTAAAAGTCAACAGACCCCAACCTCTGCCTCTGTGGATTCAGGACTTATTTTTTCTTTTATTCAGTTTTTAAGACTTTTAGCTTCTTAACAAGTTGTAACTCTGCCCAAGACAAGATTTACATATTTCATTATTTGTGATTTTATTGGGACTCTGCACATGTTCAACAAAAATGGGGCACAATTTATTTTTCTTTCTTTTTTGTGGGCATCAAAAAAGGAAAATGTGTTTTCCTGTTTTCACGTTAAAGTGGATAATCAAATAAAACAGAAAAAAACAAGTGAGCGAGCGCGTCAGTAGTCAATTAGGGGAGCAGCAATTTTCTCTAATACTGTTCATAGTTGATCACAGGATAGCTGTCCAAACTCCCACGCTGAGAAACATACTGGTGAGTTTAAGAAATTATCTCACCGGTGGGGCTTAATGCAGGAAGCTATTTATGTGCACTTGGTCCTTCCTGAGTTCATAACAGGATCCATTCTGTCTGTCATCACGGATTAACCTGGTTATTATCACTGATTTTGCTTCAAATTCCTTCAAATTCACCTTAATTTTCATTTTAAAGGTTGTTTCACAGACTTTCATTGTCTGCATGCTGCAGAACATCAGATGATACACGGGCCCCGTTTGCCTTTGCAGTTTAAACAGTAAATCCACGCTGGACCATCATCACAAGTCCTCTGATCTCAGCTGAGGCAGTGATGTGACTGCAGGTGTTTTCCATCACGTGTCAAACCACCTGCAGAGACATCAGTGATGGAGGAGGAGTAAGAACTGCAGCATTAGTGGCTGTTGCAGCATCAAACAGGTGCTTACTGACCTCAGACAGGGGAAAACGTTGGATACAACACAGAACCTGCCTTGACTGGTGTTGGATCTGAGAGAAATTTTCAAACACTCAAGTGGAAACCTTAGGATGAATTGAATTGCACTGACTATTGAACATAAAGCACTTTAGCAACTCTATTTTATTTTGTCTTTGTATTTTCTGTATATTGTATTCTTATTGTAATCACATTGCATAAATAAAGTTTGGTTAAAAAGCAGCTTATAAACAGCACTGCAGCAGCAGTTTCCTGACTCATGTGATTCAGTGTGAATTCAACCTGAACTTAAAGGTCAAATCGTGCTTCTGCTGCCATCTAGTGGATGAAACTGAAACCTCGCTTTAACACTCAGTGATGTCTGCTGTGCTCACAAGTGCTCCAGATCACTGAATGATTAAACTGTGAGAGGTCGACCGGATACGTGTGTCGTTACTCTTTGACTTGACCAGTATTTATTCTGAAGAATGCCACTTTTTTGTTGACATTTCTGGAATCACTCACTGTGTTTGTGCCTCTCTGCATAGTCATTGACTACAGGGTACCATTTAAATGCTGACTCACTCCATACCTTCAAATGGTCATCTTTGAGCTTGTAATCGCAGGTTTCTGAGCAAATTAAAGTGATCCAAATGAGTCTTCCTAACACTGCTTTGTGAGGGAAAACTTGTTTTCAGATTGTAAAGTCAAAGAAATGTTTGTCTACAAAGAGGATGTCAAATGCAAAAACTGTATTTTGCCCAATGATAAAAACCAATCATAGCAGCCCTGCCTTCCTGTTGTACTCAGATCTGTCCATGACCTCAGGAACACAAATGGCTTGAGTCGCTGCCAGATGCAGCGAGGACCCCAACAGCTTCATGATGGCCGAGAACGCAGGTCGGTCTTTGAAACTCCACATCCAGCAGTACTTCATGAGATCGTACCTGAAAACACAGACACAGAATTAAAAACGCATCTGCGTTTAAGGAACAGTTTGAGTCGCTTGCTTGTAGAAAGTGAGATGAGATGATACAACTCTGTCTGTCTGTTAATTTTGAAGCTACAGGCAGTAGGCAGTTAGCTTAGCACAAAGACTGAATGCAGGGAGAAACAGCTAGTCTGGTTCTGTTGAAAGAAAACAAAGTACTGCCTCCTAGCATCTCTTTTTTTGGGATTTGCACAGTTTTTGCATGCTATACAAAAATCAGATATAGCCTGTTAATCCTCTACTTCCATTCTTTGTGCTAAGCTAAGCTAACTGACTGGCAGCTGCAGGCTGTAGCTTCATATTTAGCTCGCAGACATGAGAGTGGTATTGATGTATGTGATCTATTTCTTCCACCGTCCACATGCAGTGACTTTTTGTAAAAATAGCTGCGGAAGATTTGAAACTCATGAGTAGAAGTTGGCTCCACTGTTAAAACTAAACCAAGTGACGGCACATTATTCCATGTTATACTGACAGAGGTCCTCCACAATTCTCCGGTCTCTTCATTCGATAAGCCCCCTGCAGCTTTGGGAGCACAGACAGAGGCTCCAGCTCAGGGTACGGAGGAGAGCCTGAGGTAAAAATAAAACAAAGAAATCTTCTGAAGCTGACGATGGTTTGTCATGATCCAACACTACTGATTATATGAAGTTAGTGCATTTATAAAAAGCTAATCTGATAAGGCTCAAATACTGAAAATGAAGCATGCACCCTTACCTAAAGTAATCAGTTCATACAGTAAGATTCCAAATGACCACCTAGGGAAAAGAAAATGTTAGCTTATATTACAATTACAATAGTTTATGTGAAATAGAAATAGTTGTGTGTGTGTGTTTTGTATCTTTGGCCATTACTCTGCCCTTACACGTCGCTCCTGTCTATGCTGAGCTGCATCATGATCCTCTCCGGAGCCTGCCATTTGAGAGGCACCTCTGCTGCCCTCTGCCTCATTGCTGAATCCGTTTTGCGTCCCCTGAACGCCACGCCCAGCCCAGACACCCGAGCAGAGAGGTCCGGGCCAATTAAGATGTTCCTGGCAGCAACATCACCGTGCACCAGCCTGTGCTCTGACATCAGGTAGTCCTGAGGGAGGAGCCAATTACAGCCAAATGTATCAAGCTTTGATTTAAATATTCATTCAAACCCAGAGAGAAACAACACTTCTACCCTGGTTCATGACCTGGAGTGGTGCACAATGACATCTGCAGTAGGGCATGGCATCTAAATTGACCTCATTTTAATTGTTTATTTGGAACAACCGGCACACAAAAAGTCACTCACCAGGCCAGCTGCAACCTGCTTCGCCACCAGAAACACTGACTTCTCAGAGAAGTTTGGCGATGGATCCGCTGTGTTCAAATTCCTCTGGAGGGAAGATAAAACCCTTGTCATTGCACTAGATTGAGGAATTGGACATTGCATGTATCATCAAATAATAAATAATTTCTGGTTTAAACTAAAAACTATGCACCACCGTTACATTTCTGAGTGTCCAGAGGAAGTGAAGGAGGTTGCCCGGGCTGCAGGCATCTAAGACCAGATACATGGGAAGACGCTTGGTCTGACAGTGCAACATCCGCACCACGTTCTCATGTTTGCACACTCTGGCATGGAAGAGGACCCACTCCACAAACTCCTTGGCCTCAGGCTGGTTGGTGCCATCTGTAAGACATTAAGAACAGGCTTCAAATGATGTCAAACAGAGAGTGTGAGCAACCTTATCATCCGCCTGGTAATTATAGTTACAATATGCTGCATGTTAAAGCCTGTGTCGCTTCTCTAATGATCTCTTCACGCTATTTTACTGTTATTCCACACAAAAGACTCGGATCATCCTGTCCTCATGCCAGATCCATGCTGTACCTCGGAGGGACTTCACCACCACAGCAGAGGAGGCTCCATCTCTCTTCCTCAGCAGACCTTTACAAATGGGGCCATGGCGACCTGTCTGCCAAAACTCTAGTCCCTCAAGAACGCACTCCTCAGGGATTTCCCAGTGGTACAAAGCTGCCTGGCCCTTAGGAGTGCATACAGAAGCTGCAGTCCCGGTTACACTTTGCTGGCCTGCTTAAAAACACAACCAGAGATAAATCAGCACCTGGCGCTACTACACTCATGAAAAACAATGTTTGATTCTTGTGCTTTTCAGTGGTTTCACACGGAGGACACACAGTTATTGCAATTCATACCATTTGTAAAATGAGTTGCGGTGCTCTGTACTCTCCGTTTGTTCTTGTGGAGACTATAGAAGATCAGAGCCACCACTACAACAGTGCCCAGAGCCAACAGAGAAGGGATGATAATTACAGCAAGTTGACCTGACGACTCCTCATCTACACAAGAAGTAAAAGGAGAAGCAGGTTCAGAATAAGATATAACATGCAATAAGCGGTGTGTGTCCAACTTACAGCATGTGGGGAGAGAGGTATCGTTGCCACATCCGTGGGGAGCAGCTGGCATTTCTCACAGAGGAGAGAAAAGCCAGATCATATCAGCAGGTGAAATTCAAAAGAGAAGTCTATTCCTGTGTAGAGTGGAGGTATGGAGTGACTGAAAATTGAAAAACCAGGAAAAACATAAAGTCAGATTGCACTCAAGTGTTCCTACCTGACACCTGATGCAGCGATGCTCAATTGAATGCATGTTTCCAAACCTTAGAATGAAAAAACTCAACAGCAGCGCAGATGTTGAAAGATCCCAAACCTGTAATCAGCTGCTTTTTGGAAAATGGGCTCAGCTTTGCTTGTGTGCCTGCAAGGGCGCTGACCGAAGAGGTGAGCTGGAAAGTTGACCGAATGTTAAACATTAACAAATCACTAGAAATGATAACAGCAACAGGCGCCGCGCTGTTACTGCGTTAACAGCTGACTCATTTAACTGTGATTAAGAAGCATGCAGAAGTTCAGGTTCATGTTTTTACACTCCATGCGGGAAATTTGGCTCTGGCTGATTAGACAAGGAACAGAACAGCAAACCAGTGTCAGGAAACACAAATCAAAATAGGTAATAATGTCTATAATATTTCAAGATAAGAGAAGATAAAACTTTATTTATCCCCAGCCGGGGACATTTGGGCATTACAGCATCATGTAATAGCAGTTGGAAAGAAAAATAGCAACAGAGATTCAAAAAACAAAATACAAAATAAAAGTTATATATGTACATATTATACAAGCAAAATGAAATTTTGACTATATAAAAGAAAAAAATATATTAAAAATATGCATTGCTGCAATAACTGTGGGGAAAAAAATAGTATTAATACTACTGCACAGAAGAATAAAATATACAAAACAGTTAAAAAAATGTAATATTGCGCAAAATGTAAAGGAAATATTTAAATATATATAATATGTAATATGTTCAAGCACAATAAATTGTCATTTCTAGTACAGTGGTACCAGTTTTGCAGATATGTTTGGAAAGAGGTGCCAGACTTTGACTATTACGACCACAAGGGGGCAGAACTGCGCAAGAAATCGGTCCCAACAAGAAGCCGTGAGAACAGCAAAGGCTGAATTCTCCAAACGCATTTCATGGAGTTAAAACTACAGAACAAAACACAAGGATCGCACAAAGGGGTGGAAGCACAATTTATAAACACCACACCGGCGCAAACATCGGGCAAACTGGACTCAAACTGTAGGTGGACTCTGCTGAACTTTCAATAAACATTTCCCACGTGAAAATATGCGTCCCGGTGCCGGAACTCCGCCTTGCTCGACACACCATGGAAACAAAACCCAGCGCTTCCCAGCCACAGAGGACCCGCCCCTTGCTATTCGCCATTGGTTCAATGGCGAAGCTTTAGGACCGGCCCCCGGTCTCTGATTGGACAGAAGCCCCTGCAATCAGGAAATCAACACGGAAAAAGATCCAAAAAGTTATGGAGTGGAGCCTAATCGGATCACGTCTGTTTCGTGCTGCTGCGTAGTTTTTAGTAGAAAAAAGCCCCACAGTACCTCCGGGGAAGCAGAGAAGAGCACAGAGCGCGTAACGGAGAACAAGAGGCAGGGCTTCCAGTGCGGAAAGGATCGGATAACCACCCGGTTCACAGGAGGGCCAGGTATGTTTTCCCGTTTCCAAGGACTGCCTCGCTGATGTCACCGCGGAGGAGGGCAGGGGCGGAGGACAGGTGCGCTCAGAGAAGTTGTCTCTCCGGTAGTCTTGGATGAAGAGCTGTCACTGAGCGGAGCATTACTCCCTCTGGAAACCAGTTTTTGAACTTTTCCCGTATTTATCAGAACTCTGTCCTGGCCTGTGTTATCGATACGGCTGGAATTTTGTCTGAAGTCTGAGGTGGAACAAACACTCAGCGCTTTTTGGAGCTGACGGACTCTGGTGCGCACAAACAGCAAACAGGGGCTCGGGAGGATCCGGATCCTGCTCTGTAATATCGGGGTTTAACGACGTGGGGGAAGCTGCTATTGTTTTTCAAGCGCACTTTGCCGTGGAGTGAGGTGTGGGATCGAGACGCCCCGGCATCAGAACCAGCACTTTCCGCTTCAATGCGACACTGACGCAGCTGGTCTCGCATCCCAGTCGCAGACAGGTGATGCTCGAGTGATTCAATGGAAGGATCAGACATCATCAGAGTGAGTTTGATCTGACAAACAGACTTATTGTCACTGGAATGGAATACAACACGAGAAAACTGCCTCAACTTCTCTAATCTGCGATGATTTTTCCGTGCGTCACTGCGTCTTAGGCTCGGGAGCGAGCGGGTTTTTGCGTTGAAGGACAATCGTTCTTGGACTTCCCTCCAGGTTTACAAGAGCCACCAACCATGTCCAAGACACTGAAGAAGAAGAAGCACTGGTCCACTAAAGTGCAGGAGTGCACCTTGTCGTGGGGGGGTTCCGGGGAGTTGGTCACGGTAGCGGAGGTGCGAGGCGGCGCTGAGCTGGGAGAGTTCCCCTACCTCGGACACATGGTTTCGGAGGCGTTGGTTTGTCACGCAGGCAGGTTTCCCAGCAGCGGGGACGTGCTGCTGGAGGTGAACGGCACCCCGGTGAGCGGACTCACCAACCGAGACACGCTGGCTGTCATCCGCCACTTTCGGGAGCCCATCCGCATCAAGACTGTGAAACCAGGTGTGTGTGCCCATTTTGAATCACAAAAGACCCCCCCCCCCTCCCCATGTGTGTGAAGTCCATTAAAATGGTTTGTTACAGCTGTGTAACCTCAAGATTGAGAAGCTTAGGACTGGTCTGACTGGTGCCATGAATAAATAAGAGGGACAGTCTCACAGCTGGGCCCCTTTTTGCCTGTAGGGCAATGTGTTGAAAGGTGTGTGTGTAGAGTCTTACGCACATTTGGAAGCTAGTGCACAGGTCAGTTTGGTATTTTCAGCTGTCTCAAGCATATCTAAATTGTCTATCTGCACGCCTCCCATGCATTTGTGCAGAGACATAACACTTTCTACAGTGCTGGTCTTGCTGCAGCAGTGCAATCAGGATAAGTGAGGAAAATGCTGTGTTTAAATGTGCTTATTCATAGTGGCCACCTCTGCATGCACTGTAACACGAATGGTCATTAAGCTTGCAGCCCTTTTGTCTGAACTTAGCCTATAATCTTCTTTGCGTCCAAGTGTTGCCCGTCCTATTCTGAGCTGGTGTGGTGCGGTAACGCACTCGCACATGCAGCCACACATGAAGGCGCATGCTTTAACGTGATGATTGGATTTATGTGACTGTTTGATTGCACGTCTTAAAGGCTAACAGACATGCCTATTGAGTGTGCTCAATGTGGCAAAACATACTGACAGCCAAACTCTGTGGGACAGACTGTGTGTGTGTGTGTGTGTGTGTGTGTGTGTGTGTGGATGGATAGATTTGATAGAAGCACTGCTGAGCGTGGCGCTTTGCACAACACTTAGCAGGGATTTGTTAATGCTTGCCTTGTCAGCTTAGACAGTGTCGGCCCGCTCGCAGCATCAAGGTGAGTCCAAGTCTAATTGAATCAATTAGGTCCATTTCCTTAAGTCCCCAGGATGCCACGCTAGCCTGGCCGCACAGTTTGGCACCATCACTGTCACACCATTATAGAGATTTTAAGCTCCAGCGTTTAATGCAGTGAGCAAACTTTCACATTTGTGCATCTCAGGAGACCAAACTTTTCATTTTGCACTTCAAACACACAGTTGAGTTTGATAATCCATCGGTTTGGCTGTTTAATCTTGTGTTCGGACATTAGAATCAGTTTGCTGAGAAGCGCATCGATGCTACAGCGGCCTCACTGTTGCAAGCTACCCAACGCCTTCTCTTGACCTTGTGTTATTGAATGTCACTCGTATGGTAAGCGATGCTCGAGCGACGTTTTGACGCAGGCAGGCTGCTCACAGTGCCCCTCTGCTCCCCCCTCCCCCCGGGGCCTCACTGTGTGTTTATATCTCTGTCCCCCTCCTCATGATTAATTCACGCCTCATCCATCATTGATAGCCGCTCCGTGCCAAGATGAGGTGGCTGATGGGCAGATCAGATGTTAGCCGACTGGTGTGGATGTAAACTTGTTTTCTGGTGAGGCTGCAGAACTGGGAGTGAGGATGAAGAGTGGTGGAGTTAGGTGACATTTGTGCGTATGAATAAAATACACACTTAGACCTGCTGTGACACCACCCTGAAAGAGAAGCGTTTGCATTATTTCACTTTGACTCCATGTTGGATTTTTTCCCCTCTTCCTCCCTGCTGCCGAGCTGTTCTTCACTTTTCTTCACCCCTCGGCTGATTATGCCTTATCATCACATTTTGCCAGTCCTCCTCATCTCTGTTACGTTCTTTCCTTTGCACCATTATTCAGTGTTTCACTCCGACTATTTCAGCCTCAGTGACCTTTCTCCCAGTCCTACTCCATCACCAGTGTGCTGCATATTTTCTCATTTCCTTCACGAGCCCCTTTATCCTCTGAGCAAATCTAACAAATGTTTAAGAAATTGCACAACCTTTCTTCAGAGTCTCACTCCCTTTAGCGAGTGATTCCACCACCAGCTCCTAAATCAAACTTGATTGCGCGCCTTCACTGAGACTTCTCGACACTTCTCCTGTGCAGTCAGGACAGAAAACAGACGTTTGTCTCGAGTGGTCCTCTGGCTCCAGACCAGCCGATGCACTCAGTATGCAGCCCCCATCATAGGAGGGGAGCGAGGCAATAGGCAGTAACCTTGAGGGGCCCGTTGAGAGTAAAAGCGTAGTGATCGCAGATACCTATTGCAGCTTAGAGACGTGTGAGTGGGCAGCTCATTGATTAATGCTGTAAACAGACTTAGATCTGCTTGTTTTGGCCTCATGGAGCTTAATGGATGGACCATTTAGCTCTCGAGTCCCCGAGCACCCTCGATTCACAAATCAAGTCTGTAATGGAAACAGAGAAGAGAGTTTTCAAAACTTTTTCCTCCCCTGACAGATAAATGATGATAATGATATGCTGAGATGGCCATGGTTCACAGTGCACTGCTATGCAGTGATTGTATCTGAGCACAGGGTATGACTATATGTCTGAGGGCAAAGTCTGCATGGAAAAACTCTTATCATAGATCACAGTATTTACTGTGGTGTTAATTGTCCCTCCCTGGAAAATTATACACATTATACACACACACAAATAAATGTAAAAATTGGCAATATATAAATGCACTCTAATGCTAAGCTATAGTGGCCCTTTATCTGTACCTCTCTGCCTGTGAAGGCCCCATTCATTTCAACGTGAAGCACAATATATCATCATTAATACAAACATAAATGGTGTCAGCTTTCATTAGAGTGGGCCAGTCCTGTGAAGCTGTGTGAAATCTTTACAAAGGCGCAATGCCTGCTGAAGGAAAGAGACGTAAAGTGTTTATAGATATTTTTATTTTCACTTATATTAATTTTTTATTTAAAAGATGAATGAGGTTCAGTTATGAGTCTTGAAAATCCTCAGGAGTCCCGAAGCTACAGAGAAGCATTTTTATTTTGAGCGCATATCAGGAACACGGTACTTAGTATTTATACCTACAGTATCTAGTGACAAATGGAAAGCAAAAATGTGTAATTTCATACAATCGCACTCCACTTAACGCCCAAGGAAAGGTGATCAACAACGAGCCAAGTTTTTTATTTACCATTTTCATTTAGGAAAATGAGCAACGGATAACTGAAGGTGTCCCACTCTGGGCTTTTATTCTGATATGCACACTAAATTATGAAGAGTCCAGCAAAGGATCCTGAGGATAAATGATGCCACAAGGAATAAGGCTAACAATAAGCATGAATAATTGAGTGAGAGATAATTGCAGTGTGTTTTTAAAAAAAAATGTTTTATCCCACCTCTGAGGCTTTCTTCAACAGACTCAATGGACCCTCCTCTCCTCCTCGGATCCTCTTACACTGTTATACATCACCAGCCTGTGATGTTCAGTGCGTCCAAGGAGCTACTTTGTGATGAAGGGTTTTAATTTACCTTCTCGATGTACCTACTTTCCCTCCAACCTGCTTTGTCTGTGTCTGTGTCAGTTTACATTACAGTCTAATTTCCCATAAGGCCTTTCAACAGCCACCTGAGACTTTACCAGAACTTGTTGCGTTCAGTTGTGGTTTGCACGTGAGGCTGGGCCGAGGGAAGGGAGAGACGTGTATTCGACCCAATATAATTATTTTTTTTGTAGGGCTGCGACTTAAATCATCTGTTGTTTTGTGCATGAAATGTCAGAAAATACTGAGCACTGCTGGTTATAATTTCCTACAACAGAAGGGGACATCTTCACATGTCCTGTTTTTTCCAAGCAACACTATACATAATATTAATATAATGCACGACAGAGAAAAGCATCATATCCTCAATGCTGCTTAAAATGCTAATAATAATAAATTTATCCGCTAACTCTGCTTGTGTTCATGTTGCAGTTCAGCCTGTTGAGGCCTTTATCAATGGAGTACCTGGTGTCTCCAATTCTACAACCTCTATAGTTTGTAAATTGTTGAGTGTCAGCAGAAAACCGTTCAGTTCATTCCTCATTAGAGTGCTTATTTCCCCTTTTTCATTGTCAAAAGTTTTGGATGGAACCATTAGAATCACTCCATCCTTCCATGTTTTTTGTTACCCCTCTGATGCCGCTGATCCAGGACTTAAAGGTGGAGCTAGAAAACTGCGATCCGTTGCTTGGTCAGAGAGCGTCAGAGCAACCGGAGTCGTCTTGTCGCCTTCCCTCTGACGTCTCGTGTCTCCTTTTATTTTCAGCACTTGCTGCCGGCAGCCTCTCCTCAAGCACGTCTCCTTGTTGTGATAAACAAGCGCAAACTGAGAAGGAAGAGCACGAAGCGTGGGCGCGCAGTGAGCGTGTGACGGCGAGGGCGAGCGCAGCAGAGGACAGGGTTAGCAGGAGGTTGTCACTTTGGCAGTAAATGTGCAGGTGCCAGTTAAGAAATGCTGCAGCTTTTCAAGTCCACGAAAAACCCTCGTTGGTTGTTTCCCAAGTGAAAGTGAAGAGGTTTAGCCCCCAAAACCCCGACAACAACCCTGTCTACGTGTAATAGTTCTGTCTGTGGTGGAAACTCAGAGATGTCTTTTAGTTATTTGACTTGTTCCTGCTTTCATGGTCGTACGTTATCAGGAGTAATAAGGAAAATACATCCTCAAACAAAACCAACCATTTTTATCACACCACTACAGTGTGGATTTTTTTTAGCAACCTTAACATCATGTGGTAATTTCCTACTTTTTGCCTCGCTGATGTTGCCGTATTGAGGTTAACACTTCATACGTTTGCCATCAGCGGCGCAGCAGAGCAGTGAGTGCACAGTCTGCATTAATGTGCTTCCCCCCACGGTGCAGTCAGGGCTTCTATGACTAAGCTGCTCTAAACCAGCTGAGAGCAGCTGTCAGGATCTCTCAGGTTCTGTGGCTGCCTCTCCCCACGGTAAATGTGACTTCTGTTTCAGTCACTGCCTGTGTCATGCCTGCGTCTACAGCGAAGCCCACGTTTGTCTCAGAATTTACCTTTTGGAGAAGGCGAGCATTTCACTGTAAACATACAACTCAGGCAGCAGCATAAGTCCTTTCTCTTTACGTTTAAAAGCCGGAGGGTTTGTACTTCAGAGACCGTCAGAACAGCCGGACAGCTTTTAATGAAATACCACGTCAACTGCTACAGTCAGACCTCCCGGTTTGCTGAAGAATCTTGAATCCTGGTCCTCCTCTCCCCTCACGCTCCTCCTGCAGCTCTAAACATGGAGGCCATTCAGTATTCCAAGTGCAAGCAGAGCTTTACTGGCACCCTTCTCCCCTGCTCTCTCTTCACCATCCTATTTTCACCGTGAGTGTGTGTGAGTGTGTGTGTGTGCATTTTTAAGTACATGCGCATCTCAGCAGTACACCTGATGTGACATCCACCCATCATCCCCTCCCACTGGCTGCTCTGCCGGCTCATTCCCCAAACCCGTCACACTTCCCCGCCCTCCACCCTGCCAGCCCGTCAACGGCGAGGGACGACGGTGCGAGAGACGGGCATATTGAAGCCCCCCAGACGGCAGCCGCTGCTATGAATACCAAAACACGCCTCTTCCGCTCCTTTTCAGTCCTCCCTGGGGTGACCCTCTCCTCCTGCAACTCCCAGCCCTGCACCGCCTAACAATCTCCTAGTCCACTCCCCCTCTAACATCGGTTTACACCTCTGCCTCCTCCTGTCTTGCATTGCCTTCCCCCTTCTCCTGCAGAGCATGACAGGCAAAGTCAGGAGGGAAGAGATTAATGATGGAAGAAGAAAAATGAAGGTGTGCCCAACGTGATCCCTCATTCAATAACTCCTGCATCTTTTTAACACATTTGGAACCATCAGCGAATGGCAGATATCTCCAAATCTGCCCCAGCTGTTTAGTGACATGGGCATCCCGCTTCATTCCACCTTGCTAATTCTGTCCATAGAGCCGCATTGCGGTAATGAACAGGACAGCAACAAAGATAGCATTTTCAAATGAGCCATGCCGCTCACTGGCAGGCGCCATGACTTGGCAGGCATGTTTAAAGGCAGTGGAGATGAGTGCGTGCTGATTCACCAGCGCTGCCTCTCTCTGCTCGCTGAATGGTCACGCCGCGGCGTCAGCGCCGGCAGCTTTCTCCAGGTTCTGGCTGGAAGGCGCGCTTTAGAGATGTGCGCACACGCAAACTTTTTCTCAAAGACTCCTGCCCTCCTTTCCGCAGCTTGACTCCTAATTGGTCTCTCTCCAACAGTGAGCCATCCCTGCAGCTGTTTATCCTTTTCGAGATAAGACAAGGTCAGCTTCTAAACAGTGGATATGCATAACAGAGAGCAGGCAGCTCCTATATCACGAGGAACGATAACCTCCCCTGCTGCGCTACATGAATGCGGCTCATCCTTTTTGTTTTTCACCCGTTTTCACTGACAGGTACATGTTGTTTAGACTGATTTTCACTGTGGTCTCATGTTGCCTTGCCCTGTACTTAAAAGTTGTGTTTCTTGCTGCAACAGGACACTGACCACCACAATTAATAGTAGAGAAAATATTTTTGCGACCAAAAGTGTAAGATGATGTAGAGAAAATGGGCTGTGCAGCAGCCAACTCTTGCACTCCAAAAAAAAATGACATTATTTTTTGCAGCTGAGGCATTTTCCCATTTAAACATATATAGAAAACCAATGATCATCATCCCCTTGCTGTGTGTGAAGCTATGGTAGAGTCCGTCTTTGGCAGTTGCATTAAACCAGGTTAAACTTATAAATCAGTGACTGGTGCAGTGGTCGCGATGCAGTTGTTTTGGCAACTGTTGCCTTGGTATTTTCCCTCTTGTCTGCCACTGCCACCGACTTCCTGATAAGGAGTGTTAGTGCCTCCTGCCTGAGACAAACAGCAGGGCGTAGCTGGGCTCGGGTGACCTGCTATCACACAACCAGAGTGGCTATGAACGCAATGTCCTTTTAGCAGGAATGCACGTCCATCTGACCCCGATGAGCTTGAGGACAGACTGGCCACAAGCCAATTAGCTAAGAAATTGTCCCTTTTGTGTAGCTGTGAGCAGCAGACAGTGGCTTGGTTCAAGAAGGGAAATAAAGAAGGAAATGGATTGTTATGAATCAATACGCAGGTGCAGATGTGGATAGCGGGGTACGGGGGATAGATTTTCTGATAGTTGATTGAACTGAGTTTCCTCCAGATGCACCCTCCCTGCCCTCTGTGGAGAGCCTATTTGAGGACGTTGTTTCTGGCTGTTTCTGTATGAAACATCCCCGCGGTGTTACAGCAGAGGCAATAACGGGAACAGAGAGGAGAGGCAGCTGGCACATCCCTGCCTCGAAATTTTTCCTGAGAAGGATTCTCTTTTGAAGGGTGTGTTGAATTTAAACTGGGAGGGGGGGAAAAAAAGAAATGATGAACAGGTTTAGAGAAAAGAAAATGGGGTCAAAGAGGGAGGAGTGCCGACAACAGGAGGGAGAGGAAATAGTGTGGAGAGTAAGAGGATTTGGGAGGTGGGAACAGGACAAAGAAAATGAGAACGTGCAATGATAATATCAGGAGTGAAAATGATTTTGTTACCATTAATCACGATGATAGTATTGATTCTGTGTTGCGACTGTCTGAAATGATTCTGCCTCCTGTTCATCAAGCCAACATTTACCGCACAGCCAGTATTTCCAATCACGTCTGCAAGTCTGTGTGAGCTGCCTGCATGTATGTGTGTGTGTGTGTGTGTGTGTGTGTGTGTGTAAGCATGCATGATAATGAAAAATTAAGCCACATCTGAATTGGTTTCCACTTCTGGTTGCCTTTTGAGGCCAAACACAATCATGAAGGAGGACAGCATGCTTGAGTATCTTCTCTGTCATTTTGCTCATATTCCTGAATGAGTCTCTTCTCTGTGACGCTGAAGGAGTCTGCAGAGGTAGTGCTGTTTTCACTTCCTTGGATTCATTCTCCCACAGAGCCCAGGAGTTTATTTAGGAGGATGGTGATAAGACGGATCGGCTGTCTGTTTAGTGTGGACTTGTGCATAGCTCTGTTCTCCAGTTGGGACCTTCCTTTACACTCTGGGTAATAAATCAGTTGAAAAGACTCAATCTCAGAGTTTAATCTCCTGGTTGGCTGTGGTACTTCATACTTGGCCCTATGCCTGCGTTGATGGGCCTTCGTCAATACTCATTCTGCCAGCGCAGCCCACTCAGCTGTTTAGCCGTGGTGCTCCACCTCAAAGTATTGATTTCAGCCCATTCTGCTTGTGCCCATGACAAGATCTCATATCAGATGGATATAAAGCCCAGCGCCCTCCTAACACACCTTCACAGTAACCACCTACTCAGCCAGCTGCTGCTGTGGCCCCTTCTGCTCTCGGAGCTGCGGCACGACTGGTTTCTGCTAAACCTTTGCATGAGGACGGGTTGAGTTGAGCGAGCGTATTCCACGTCTAATCACAGATGCCACCTCATTGCTCTTTTTATGTCTTTCTGTGTCCTTTGGAAGAATAAAATGAGAAATCCCAAGTTTTTTGGAGTATGGACATAGGCAGGGTTGTTAAATGCTGTGTTGGAGTGGACAGACAGACTGGATGGCATCACCTCAAGACAAATGGCTGCAGGGATTGATGCAAAGTCAATGTGAAGATGCATTTGTCCTGATCTGCGACATGGGAGGCAGCCATTTTCTCACTGTGTTATTAATGCGTCCTGTGTACTCCTTGCTCCCTCCATGGTGAGATGTCATGCTCTGTGGACATGAGGTTCGCTGAGTGTCCTCATTAGAATTCATGGGTGTCAGGATCTCAGCCTGGCCAATTTAGCTTGCTTTGCTCCTTAGCTTCTCTAACAGGTTATTGATCTGGTCCAATCTCATCCCGGTTAAGCCAGCCGACGCATCCGGAGCTGCTGCTGGTGCTCAAGGGCTTGATCTTTATGAAAAATCAAGGACACGGGGAGGACGTCTTGCTTACAGTGTATTCGGCTCACAGCTCTTATTCATGATGTTTTGCCTTTGCGGAGGGTGCTCGTGAGCTCACAGTGACCAGTGATTGTATCTGTTTTGACATCCCGCCTTCTCAGTATTCTGCTCACGAAGGCTTTTTCTTATTTTCTGCTAATAAACCAATCCCAGGACACAAATTGCAGAGTCCTTCTGCGACTGAAATAAGAAGTGCACTCTCTGCACTTGCGACTGTGTGTTTGGTTGTCAGGTGTTTGGCAGTGACAAATTTGCCCTCAGGCTTTGGCAGCATCCTACCCTCCGCCAGATCTCTGAGGTCTTCAAGTGGACTGACTCCAGAGCTCACATGCACATTACTCACTGTTTAAACTAGTAAGCAGAAGGACGGGTCTTGCTGCATTCCTGACGTTGCAGTGATGCAGTCGCTGGAGTATCCACTCGTACCTGTCATTCAAGCCTGCCCTATAGCGCAAGGCAGATTGTTTAAACAGCGTTCACATATGATGTGTTGCTACAAATGAGTTGAGCCCTTGAAGAGAGGCTGCGAGGAAAAGCTCTCTCCTCTCTTAGTGGAGAGGTTTTCTGTCCGTCCTGGTTCGTGGAGCGGCGTACCCTCACCTGCTTTAGGAATGGTGACCCGTCATGTCGTGTTTATTTAGGGCAACACGTCTTGGGTATTGCCCCTCGCCCTTTGACCCTAACGCCCCCTGTACAGCAGTTGTGGAGCGAGTGGACAAATAAGCCCTGCAGTCCTTTCCAAGGTGTATTTGTACTTCCTGTCCTCATGATCAACTTCAGCTGTGTGTTTTCTGGCATTTGATGTTTGCTGAATAAAGACTGCCATTGGTTTTGGCCCCCATCAGATGTCATTTTTCCAGGGTTCACACCAACGACAGCTTCAGTAAGATGGAAAGTACTTGACTCCAGCAGATCATGTTTCTAAAGTGTCAGCACGGATGATGTGTTATTACAGTTTTGTAATCCGTTAATGATGCCGGTAATGATGACATGGTTTGAAATGGTCTTGATATCTCTCAGAATGCTTTGACAAATGACTTCATTGTTGTCAGTGCACGTCCTGCTTGAGGGTTCATCTGGGAATGGTGATCATGTGTGGAATGCAGTTATTTTGGATTTGTTGAGCACCGCGAGACCTGCTGTGAGGTTCCACCAGTGTATTGTTACCAACAGGTGCTTGTTCTGGCAGACGTTTCACATTGTTTCCGTGCTGCCTCTCCCTGTAGGGGATCGTGGTGAAAATGTCTACTTCAGGAGTACAGTTGCTTCTTTCATCAGAGCAGTTTTCGTTTAAATCTCTGGCTTTTAGCTTATGTTGTTTTCCATTTATGAAAGATAATGTGCAACACTACGACGTTTTTTGAAATGTACTACGCAGGATCAGTGCCATCAAAATAACGTTCCCAGTCTTTTGAAAATGTTTTTTCTATGGTTTCCATTTCTCAGAAACACTTCTCCAAAACTGCATCAAGCATCATTCATGGCTCATCATTTGTATGCCAGTCATTCATCATATCTCTTTCACATGTCCTGTAAATGAAAAGTGTTTTCAGGGTAGCGTGGCCTTGAGGTCCCTAAACCTATTATGATTCCAGTCAAGCTATCACGCTCAAACATCTCCCCGATAATAGCTCTCAAGTGGTTCATTCACCAAAGAGCAATGCGGTCTAACTGGTCTGCCTGTAATGTCGACATACCTGTTTGCTCCTCCTCATGTGTGAAAGTGTGTTAAGGCATCTTAAAATGTCCTGATTGACCTGATGACACTTTCTGCATTCAGTCTCAAGTGTCTTTACTCCACAATAATTATTAGGTTAATTTGGCTGATTATAGAACTGACTGAATCTCAGTCCCTCAGAGAGTTTCTACCTGAGCAAAACGGCTCATCTTGGCTGAGGAAAAAGTGAATACTTGAGGAAAAGAACTGGCTCAAATCTGTTGACTTGGAAGCTCTAGAATTTTGGCTTCGGATAAGGGAGTTGCCTCGAGCTAGTCCAGCGAGGCCTAATGACCGGGCTCATCCTGCTCTCATGATATCAGACTTCCTCTTGACTGGTCCAAGGCTTAGCAGAGCTGTTATGGGATGGCATTGCTGCTGTCTGCATGCCCAGGCTGCCTAAGAGCCTGCGTGTCCGGGGGCTCCTTAGGAGCTGGCAGAGCAGCACGGCTCGCACTGATTCAACACTTCTGTTGACAGACACCAGAGCGAGGTTGAGAAGTAAACACACACGCAGACACAGGCAACATATGCGCATAAACACACCAAAATATACACACGCACAAATGATGGATAAAGTTCACATTGTTCTTGACAGCCCACCGACCCGTCTGTTGACCTGCATGACCTTTCACAGAGCTTCAGCACGAGACGGCTCCGGACTGGACATATGGGAGTGAGAAGAAATACATCCCCCTGTCACGAAACATTGCAGACTGTCTCTGTTTTCAGGACTGTGATCATAACGTGCCGTGTCACGAGAGACGTGCTTTTCATGATGATGCGAGCGCTCTGTGCTTGCTTCGCAAACATTACTAACTGGTATCTGTGAAATGAAGGTGTTGCCTCGAGGATTCAAATGTGGCAGAACATCACCTCTTTTGTTTTTTGTTGCGTTGTTTCGCAGCATAGATTGAAGTCGCAAGATTTTCCCTGTTCCCAGTTTGGATTTGAGGTGTCGTATCGGGATCTCAGCATTACACATATCTAATATATCTAATGCCTACACGTGTCTGGTCACTAGCATCTGCATTGTTGTTTTATCACGCTACTTGTTCTGGCAGAAGGAAGACAAAATGCCCTCTGAATCTATATGACCTCTATTGCACAGCAGAGAGCCAGAATAGCCATAAACTATACATGTAACGGTACCAATGTTTGCAAAATGGAAGTGTCAGAAATGAAAATCAAGCAAAGGGAAAGCACTCAATACAAATTTATGGCAATATGTGACACTGTAGCATCGTTTTCTCTCTCCCTGCCAACTGAACACCAGACGAAATAAGATAAGGGCTGAGGCAGTGGATATCTATCTCACACACACACACACACACACACACACACACCGACTCTCTCAGGGTGCGACTTTAAAGCCGCCGTGGTTTTGCAGTGATGCAGTCGATGACTTCCTCACCTCTGCTGTGAGTCACACATCCATCGGACGACGGCTTGTGGATGAGACTGATTCCTTTGTGACAATGAGACCACACTGAGTTACCAGCATTTGACATCAGTGATGCTCTCATGTTGCTGCTTATGGCCGATGATCAGTCAGTGGGCCGCCGCAACCTTTAAACTCCAGCAACTAGCGAGCACACAGACATGTCAGAGTTAAATGACGTGCTCATTAACCACATTGCTAATGTGCATATTATTCAATTCAGGCTGTTTATTCTGGGCAATCACTGGCTTTCAGTCATTTCACCTTTTGAGCTCCATGTTGATGCGTTCAAGGACTCTCCATCATCCGCGAGTCAGCCACCGAAGTGCACTGACAAGCTACAAAATGCTGTGAGAAAATCAAATTCAGTAAGCAGTTGTGGATGTTCTGAAATAACGGTGCTGGTGTTTGTTTGTTTCGTACATTATGTAGGTTGCTGTTTTTTTCTCGACTCACTGCTTGCACACGGTGATGTCCTATTATAAACATAGGAATGGTGATGAAATGATTACTGCTGCATTGGCAATCTCAAGTAGGCTTCTCTGCAAGTGTCTTTTCATAATTGTACTGAAAGTAGAAAATCATTGATTCTACAAATGTACAGTAGGCATGTTGTGCAAAATAGAGGGTAAAAATGTAAAATATATGCGACTTGTTAAAGTTAACATTGAAAACCATCAGTGTAGTGCTTAAATTATATATATAGACGAGAGAACAGCGTGAGCTTCAGTTTGTGCAGGTCCTTGATACCTGTGTTTTCTTTTCCATCTCAGCCCTTCTGTTCTCTTGGTGCTCTGTTTGTTCCAGCCATCTGTTTGTTTACCCTGATTTATTGTCCGTTTTTATCTCCATGCTACAGCGAGCACTGCCACTACGATATGCAAATATATGGCCAGCTTTGTCTTCGGCAAATAACAGCACGATCCCAAGTTTGCATGAATAACTGATGACCGGGCGTCGTAACGAGGCCGAGAAAAGAGCACGGCAGTCTTTGTTTGTCTGTGGTGTGGACGCAGCAAGCTGTTGAGGGGTTCAGTCCGTGGTCTACAGATTGTTATTTACTTGCTCTCTCGCTCTGATCTGCAGGCGTTAATGCTACCTTGCAAATAGAAACACATTTGGCACTCATCCCCTGTAGGTTCGCCGCTTTGCAGTTTGATAAATGAAGCCATGCTGAACGAGATAGAATTTAACATATAGACATATAAATATACTCAGAGGCACACCTGTACCCTCATGATTCCCCAAAAGCCTGCCGTTACTCGGCTAATGATCCCGCTCTGTGTCCAAGTCGTTTCTATTATTGGGACGTGCTTCTATTCATCCATCATTGGCTGCTTGGTGATGCAGGGTGGCAGGGCGCATAAGTGGCCTTGCACTTCCCTCCTTGCAGCCCTCTGTCAAAACCACCTCCACCCCCTCCTGCCTTTTTTCTCTTTTTATCTCCTCTGTCCTTCTGTTTTCCTCTTGCTCATCTATGGATGGCTTGTGTGGGAGACTGGCTAAAGTAGAGCAGGCTTTATACTCGTCGTCTGACAGCCTTGTAGTGCTCGCCTCAAAGGAAAGAGGGTCTGTTGATGGGAAAGGGAACAATGCCCCTAATGGAGTGCATGTAAACATCATCAAAAGATGTCATGTTCAGTGAACCTACATTGGTGACTCAAGTGTTGTTTTTGATGTGAAATGAACCAATGACTTTCCTCCAAGTTGGTAGCAACAACGCCGAGCAACAACACAGTTAAGGACGTCACTTTGCTTGCAGGGGGCAGGTGCAGATAATGCAGTTTGCCACAAATCAGTTTACCTCAGTCTCATGTACAACGCATCAGCGTCTGCCCTTTGTCTCCCGAGGGAGGCTTGCCTATTAGCCCTGTACGTAAAACTAGCCACACTTGTTTGTTGGTTTCGGGGGAGTTTCTAAGCAGTATTGTGTTTCCAGCTGGAGCCTGTTTTTCCAGACCGAAGGATGATGATGTTTGTCATTGCATGCTAGTCGCTTTGCTGCTCCAGCAGATTGGAGGTAATGGTTTCAACCTGCAACTCTGAAAGCCTGCTGTTTCTGACAGTTAACTGACAAGAGTGTATTCCATCTGTTGCTGTCCTTGACAACCAGTGTAGCTGGTGATAGTATCGAGGATGAAAGTATCGCGTGGCGGTGCCTCATTACCAATCAGTATCAGTTATGCCTGCCGACATCCGAGCCCTGGGAATGGGGATATCGTGTATTCGCTTTCTCACTTTAAAGATTTAAAGAGAGGCTGCGAGCGCAGGGCTTAAAAAGACAACGGCGCTTACATCCGCTTTAACCCCGCTCACCTGCGGACAGGTAAACTGAAACCTCTCAGAGTTTCTCACCGCACTGCGAAGACCACGATTTTACGAAGGTGTTTTGGGGAGAGGTCAGAACAAGAACGAGCGCTGCTGGGCATGTGTGAATGTGTGCAGCGGACATGTGTGTGCTGCAGAACTGGCGAGCAGGAGGAAGACAGTGCAGTGAGACCAATTAGATAGTTCCTTGATCCCAGCCATACATGTGGATCTCTGTGGGAGCAGGGTCTGACTTCCTCCCTGGCAATGCAGCACTGCAGCTGTGCACGTGCACGTGCACGTGCACACACACATGCACGCAGCCACGCTTGCTGCAGTATGAAGAAATATTCTGTCAAATCATGCAACCCTAAATCTCTCGCTTTGCGGCGTTTTCTGTTTGTGATTTGTTGTCAAGCTTGCGAGCGTTTTTTTTCCCCTGCATGTCTTTGATCTGCTTCACATCCAGTATTCTCTCATATTTTTTTTCTGCATTAACCCTGCTCCAAGGTGCCTTGCATACTCTATTTTGAGCCTTCCTTGCCAATCCTGTGGAATCAAAGGCCATTTGATGATGCATTAATAATATATTTCTTTTGTAATCACACCGTGAGTTGCTGCACTTGATTTATGAAGAATTGTCTGCACCAGCAGATCACTCATAAACAGAACTGGGAGAGAAATGAGTTTAGGTGAAAAACTGTATAAATATGAGGTGATAATAATAACTCGATGATAATAATAGCTCTAAGACAGTAGTGTTTGCCTTTGTGTTTGGTAGGTAGCAGGCTTGAACGCTCTGGAAATGCATGAGAAATGAATGCCTTTTGGTGGAAAGGGGCGCCTCGGGAAACTCTGTAATGAGGACGAGGAGGCATTTGACATTCTCTGTCGCAGGCTACAGGCTGTTTCAATTCAGCACAGAAGTAGAATAACGGGCAGGGGGAAGAGGAAAACCATGAGGAGGAGAGCGAGAGAGACGGAGGAAAGAGTACAGGAGAGAAAAAGAGGAGGATTAGGAGGGGAAGAGGTCTGAGCTAAGCCCCACGCCCCATCTGGAAGGAGATGAGCCACGCTGTCTGTTAGCGGCGGGGAGGGCTAAATGAAGTCATCAGCAGCACCACTGAATTACGGCCAATTGCAGATAATGGCCGGTCGGAAATGTCACAACAATCATGTGTTGATTGGCGCCACTCCAGTCGCTCAGCGGTGTCTGTCTCTTGCTGGGTCATTACGCTGGAGAGCAATAGTCACTGGACTCTGAACTCCAACACGTTGGTGTATTTATGTGCATTTGACTGTGCCCACAGATACAGAAAGCCACGCGCTGCAGGGCATAAACTCATGTTTACCGTATCCATTCTGCACCCTAATTGAAAATCAGTTTCCTGTAGCGACGGCTGTCTTGAACTTGTGTATTTTTTCTGTGTGTGTTTGTGTCTTTATAGTATGCCTAAGTGGGAGTGTCTGTGTGCATGTGGGCGGGTGCATTCCTGTCTTTGTGTTTCTCTCGCTTATCACTCCGAGTCCAACTGTTGTCTTAAATCCAAGCGGTCCACTGTTGATTGCTGCGTCGCTGTGCTCTGACCCTCTTTCTTCTTCTTGCCACTTGGTCCCCTGATGTATTTATCATTGAGCACGATTGCCGCATGATATTAAATTAAAAGCTTAATTGCTTTGGAAGGAAATAGTCGCCTGCAGCAGTCAAGTGGTCGACATGTATTTACCCTCAGACTACCCTCGAAAATACACTCACACGCGCTCACATGCTTTGGTCCTTTTGGAGCAAGATAACGTCGCCTGTGTAAATATTCCAGTTTGAATCCAAACTGAAACCAAGCTCCAGTGTTTGCTTACTGGTGACAGCCTGCAGCTACAGCACTATTTCAACATCTCACCCCTTCTATCCACATTTAACTGTTTTCAGCTATAAAAGGCCGTTTGTTATGTTCTTTTAATCAGCTATGACATCTTTTTTATATCTTGCTCCTTCTCCAAATAACAGACAGTACTTCCTGGAGGAAATTTACTTTACTGGTTTAGTTTGCCCTGGAGTCTGGACCTTGCCCTATTTGACAGCCAGCCAGCCTCATGTTTGATATGAATATCAATGGTTTCGGATTAGCCTACACCAGCACAGCACGAGAGTAGCATGTGATCGTAAAGCACATCTCATATTTCATGTGTCTGCCAATCCTGACAGATTACCTCTGACCGGTCGAGCAGAAGTTAAGCATGTGACGGTTTAAGTCGGGCGCTCTGTGTTGGTCTGCGGGTCACATGCTGGGCATCGGGTTTGAGCTGCTGCCCACGTGGTGCGAAAACAGTGGCAATATTCTCGAACATCACTGCACCGTGGCCATATTAAAACCGCATTCTCTTTGAAAACCCTCCAAGTTATACAAAATCCCATTGGTGCAATGAACCTGTTTGTTTCAAGTGGTTGCGCTTTGAAATGCCTCATAAGAGATCTTGACTCGAGAGCCGGTTCTGTCAGAAACGCTGAGGTGAAGAGTTGAAAGGAAGTGGAACTTTTTTGATGGTGTTTCTTCCACAGTATGATGTGAGCCCTGCTTATCTAGCTGGCATGGCATGACACGTGGAGAGACAGGCGGAGAGCAGCGGCCTTGATGAATAACCGTTTGTGTTTTAATGAAATCTGCCCTGCATGCACGCGTGTGTGTGCACGCACGCTGTGGCGGTGGAAGCCTCGTCACACCTTTCATCTCCATAAACATTCGTATTATGGCTTTGACAGTGCGCATTTCGAGCTGACCGCATGTTAATCTTCAGCCCGTTCAAGTGCGCGATTCTTTAAATGTGCAAACAACAAAGTGAGATGAGATTCTTGCTCTTTTAGCCGCTCCGCTGTGCTCGCTGTGCAAGCCAAGAGGAGTGGCTCACACGCTGTGGCAGCCAAAGAGTCACTATCGCTGCCTTCGGGCCAAGATCTCTTCCCTCGGAGTTTACACAGTTTTTAGTGCTCAGGGGTGTTATTATTCATTCAAAGTAATTACACAACTAAAGGAAATATCTCTCCTGAGAAAGGGAGGGAACCAAGGGTGGGCTAATGAAGCCTATTGTTCTCCTGATCCATGTTCAGACTGCAGGGAGGGAGGAAGCACTTTGGAATAGAGTGTGTGTGTGTGTGTGCGTGTGTGTGTGTGTGGAGGGTTGCCTCAGTCAGGAGGAGTTTAGGGTTGTGTGAGGTGCTGTGCGTGCCTGGCCGAGCCTTGTCTTCAGGGTCAGGAAGAACAACAGGAGTGTGTTATGCTGCACTCTGCTGGAACCCAGCTGGGCCATTACTTAACCCACACACACACACACACACACACGCTTTGTTGTAGCTCAGTGAGCACAGTGCCAAGTCATTGTTAAGTGAACTATGGATTAGCGCGCATGCATGCATGCGTGTGTGTGTGTGTGTATGTGGAAATAGCTGCTGCTGTGAGCAGCCGTGTCCGTGGGTTTCAAGTACGAGCCACGTGGGAACTGAAGCATTAATGTTGCGTGCGTTATCTCAGCTCTCTGTTGTGCCTCTCTCATCTCACTGCTTCATTTGCCCCCCCCTGGATTTTGCCTAATAAATCCCAGAGAGCCGACTGATGAAGAACGATGTCGTGAAAAAGCCGGATGCATTTTCACTGTGATCGTACAACAACAGGTGTGTGCACAGGTGTGTGTACGTGTGCACTGATTAGATCTGTCCGTGTTTCTGCCATACGGCAGAAAGGCAGCTGCAGACAACGAAACATCTCTAACTTCAGAGCAATTTCCCCAACCCCCCCTTGTCCGGATTTTCTCTGTCTCCTAACAGATCTCCCAGGCTGTTCCCGCTCCAAGGCCTCGCCGATTTCAAGACCTTTTTCCACGCATGCCTCAGCACTGTCTCACTCTCTGTTCCCTGACGAGTGTCTCTCTGGAGATAGGTTGGAAGCGAATGTGGAGCTGTGAGTTTTGAAATGGTACACTCGCAGTGTCTTATCTCCAATGCTTGAAACTTTTGGAGGAACATTTTGATTTGTTATACTGAGACATTCCTGTGTGTTTGTTGGTCAGTGTGTGGTTTGTCCACCAGCTAGTTTGTTTTTTCCTGTGTGCATGTACAGAGTGTGCTGCAGTATGTACTGTTTTCTGCACAGAGCACTATTGATTAGTGGTGGTGCTCTTAAGTATGAAGCAGTGTTGCAGGGTGTTTGTGGTCCACTGGTCAATATGCCATCACATTTTGCCCCCCCAGGATTCTTAGTGGTGCAGTTCTGCTGAAGGGCAGTGCAGTAGTTGCAGTCCTCTGTTGCACCTTAAAACCATTTGACACAGAATGCACTACCCAGCGCTGACCTCTGTACATCTATGCCATAACATGATGCAACACTCATCACCTGATTTTTATTTCCATTTTACCTTGAGACAGCGTCCGCCTTCTCTCGCCCTCTAGTCTCTTTCTGCTCTTCTTCTCTTTAATGCCTCCGCATCTTCCCTCACTTGAGAAATTTAAAAACACTGAATATTTAGAGTCATAAAAAGCTCCGGTCTCCCTTCCAGCTTCTGTCAGCGTGCACGCAACCACTCTGATATCTTTATCTACCTCTGCCCAGAGCTTCCCAGAGCTGTCAGCCCCCAGCTACGCCAAGCCAGCAACCTCTTCTCTTTGTCCTCCTCCGGCACAGCAAGATAGTAGCAATCGAGTCTAAAGCCTTAACTCAAACTCCTTTTCTTTTCAAACTCGCGCACAGTTTGGACACTAACTTTATGACACTTACTGTGTGGAATCCGAGCACCGAGGGAAACAATCTGCCGGCGAGGCGCTCGGCATTCCTGTAAGTGCATGCCTGTGAACAGTGGTGCTTTATGTTTGTCCAAGCTCATTGTGCAGCCTGTCAACAGAAAAAAACAAGGCCTGCTGCTTGAGTGCATTAAAATCAATCAGAGGCCACGAGGCAGGGCATCCGTGTTCTTTCCAGATGTTTTGCATCGGTCGAGGCTCCTGTAGTTGCTAAGTGACCACTGGAAGACTGTGTGAAGCATGGCCTATAGTTGAAAGTTGAATTATTTCTATGTTGTAGAAAAATATGCAAACGCTGCAAGGAATGTGCAGCAGCACTTCATTGTTGAGGAAAAGGGAGCAGCTGCCTCTTGCTGCTGGTTTGTTATGCATGCAAATCTGGGTAAACACAGCTAAACTCATTTTAACCTTGATTTTGTGGAACAGAGTTTATTTACAGTGTTGCGCTGCTGTAAACTGAGTTAAAGCGGAGTGTGCATCATCATAAAACATGACATGCTGATGTAGTCAGCTACAGTATGAAGCTTGAAATTGAGGGAACACACAATATTAACGCTTTTACTTTTTCTCTTGCATTTGCATACCAGACTATGAAGCATGGACTTGAAAACACTTGTCTTTTGCATATTCAGACTGTGAGTAACAAAGCCAGTATTGACTTCTGGTGTTTTTCAGCTTCACTGTAATGAGCAAAAACTCATTTGCAAGCTGCTCTTTGATGTCAGTAAATTGATGATTTTCAAACAAATATTGCCTGATTGAAAACTGGACAGACAGCGTGTCGGAGGCCTGAGCCTCGCCGAAACTAAATTGGTCCCCAGACGTCGCGATCAGACCAAATCGATAAAGCCGCTGCCGGATGCTTGTTTTGTTCCATTCTTTCCTACCTGACTTGGTGTGAGTTGGAAATGCACGGAGGAGCTACATGGGATGTATTGATTCTCCTGAAGCGACTGTGTGAGATAAACAAATAGGTTTTAGTACTTCACTACTGTAATCTTATCTGCTGTATATGCCGGCCCCAGTGCTCGAATTTCTCTCTCTGTGCAATAAAAACAAAGAAACGCCACGGCAGCGGCGTCGGTACGAGATAAAAGTCATTTTCTCTCAAGTGTAACCGGCACAAGCAGATAAAACTGTAACCTTCGAATCCTCAGCCTCCAGCACGGGCTCGCTTATCTTAACCTGCGGTGACCCCGCCCTCTTCAGGTCTTGTCTTGGCCTGTTATTCTCTTGAACCCCCCCAGCCAGTCATGTAGCTGCAGTGCCCTCACGAGTTTAACCACGGGTGTTCATGACCACGAGAACAGTGACCTCGACCACTTGAGAAATGTCACCTGGGATTTGTGGGACCACGTGCAGAAGATATTAAATCTGCCCTCTTAGGTCTATAGATTTTCAGCACTCACGTAATCAAGAAAGCTATACCCCCCTCCGCTCTCGGCTTGAACTTTCAGTATTCAGGTGAAGCGGTGTTCACATTTGATGCTCAAGGGTGGAGAAGATTGTTCAGATGCAGGAACATTCATGAAAATATATATATATTTTTTTTAGCCCTTTAGGAACCTGATAAAATGATGTCAAATCGATACGCCAGCATTGTCGTCTGATAGATTTATCAAGAGTGAAAGAAAAGGCCCATTAGGTAGACATCCATCATCACAGTCGCCCCTCCTGAGGCAGAGATAAGGTATCAGTCTGCCATCTCCACCACATGAAGGTCACCGCACTCCGACCTCCAGATCCCAAGGCGGCAGGTCACAAACGGCAGTGCTGCTCGCCGCTCTCTCCCCACCATGCTCTTTGGCTCAGGGGCAGCTTCTATTACTGCAACGGGAGCTTGCTTTTCTGTAACGCTTGCTGCACGAGCGGAGATCGGGATGGGAGACGATGGAAGGGGATAGCAGAGCGGGCGGGCGAGGTGAAAGTAGCAGAAAGAGGACAAGATGCACTGAAGGTGGGTGTGAGATAGTGGAGAGGAGAGTGCATGACTGTAAAACCTGAGAGCGAGAACAGGCGAGGATTTGGGACCATGCCTGCCTGATAAGGGCCCTGGTCTCTCTGGTGGCGGTGTGGGGTCTGGTCTCATCAAGGGCAGCTCCTTCTTTCTGCTCCCTTTCTAATGTCTCTCATCTCTGCACTTGCAGACCACAGACAGCAGCAGGGAGGTTAGTAAATTCAAATAACTCAGGCAGCACAGGGATAAAGCGCCAGAGACTTCAACCACATCCCCGAGCAGAATATTCAGGTGGAATCAGAGCTCTGCTGCTAACTCAGATGGGAAGGATCAGAGAGGCTCAGTGTTTATGTGTCAGTGGAAAGAGACAGCAACAACCCTCTTCGCTTCCTCTTCCTTCCCTCACAGCCGTGTCATTCGTGCACAGCCCCTTCCATGGCAACACCTTCGGTCCTCCCGCTCCTCTCTGCCTGGTTCACCGGAGAAGGGATGGTGTACTGTGCTGCTTGTCCATCGCTTTGGGTGGAGGTCACTGTAAATCCCAGGCTGGAATCTCGAAAGTCTTGTATTGATCTGTTAAGAGACCTGCAAAACAACAGATAATGTGAGAATGACCTTTCAATTAACAGTAACTGAGAGAAAAACTGATGCCATTGCCTGGGTTGATTCATTTTGATGCACTGTCTCATTCCCGCTTCCCCTTCCCGTTTTTGTCTTTTTCTATTCTTTTTTTCACGTTTCCGTTTTTGGTTCTCCCCCCCACATCATCTGTCATGCATCGGCTTTGGCTGCGGGGGCGTGGGGTCTGCAGCAGCGTCAGGAGACAGAGGGGCATATGTCCCACTCCTAATCCCTTTATGTAAGTGGTTTTGGAAGGGAGGAAGCGCTTGGATAGGGCTGGGTCGTAAGCTGAGGCTAATTGGCAGCAGGCGAGCGGGACCCCGTGGGGGACAAAGAGAGAGGTGAGGAGGGCAGGGGCTGTACTACTCTCAGGGAGGGCTCAAACAAAAAAAAAAAATTGCATGACTAGATCTGGTCTGGTTGATTCCAATGTAAAGGAGGAGGAGGAGGAGAAGGGAGTGTGGGTGCAGTTTAGCAAGGATGAGAGTAGTGGGGGAGAGGGGAGGCGGGGGAGGAGAGGAAGGCAGAGGCGCAGATGCAGAGTTAACAAAGGTTGCCATGACACAGTGGTTGATAACACCAGCAGCCTGTTGCTCTGTGTGTGTGTGTGTGTGTGTGTGTGTGTGTGTGTGTGTGTGTGTGTGTGTGTGTGCGCAGACCAGTATATCATTGATGAAAACAATGCAAACATGTTGTTGGTCCAAAACTAGAAGAATAAGGTTAAAGATGCTATAATTCTTACAGGTAGCAGTTTAGTCACACGGTCGAGATAAAGTCCTTTTGGAATTAGCGTGAAATAACAGTTTGTCATGAATATGGATGATGCCCTTAAAATGTCAGTCTGTCGATTAGATTAAATCATGTGTTTAACTGATGAATGTTGTTTCCAGAATTGGTAGCATCCGTCCTACCGAGTACACTTTTTCAGCATTTTATCATTAATCTACAAAGGATTACTTATCTTGCATCTGTCATGCAGCTCTTGTGTAATCAAGCCGAGTCCCGGCAGGCTAATAACTTCTGCTGGAGTGATGTCTTGAGGCCGCAGCCTGTGAAGCGTGAGACCAAAAAAATCTGTCAAACGTACTTGCGTGTGGTTCAAAGGGCCGTCACCACAAGCGATGAATTACCAGAAAATATCCCACTGGATTTGTTTTGGATTAGGCCAATTTCCTATAAGACGTCAGTAATCCCTAGAGGACGCAGGTTTTAAGTCTTTTTCGAGATACAATCTGGTCAACATCCTTCCCCGTCTGTGGCTGTGCACCACCGATGGTCTGCTCCAACATGATGCACAAGCTGCCAGCGGGAGCAGATGCAAGCTGGGCAGCATTTACAACAAATACAACCTGCTCCTTCCTATACGTATGTCTCGACCAGAAGTGCCTTTATATGCACCTGGTGCACTGCGTTTAGGTTTCCTTGTTGCTCTTAGGAGTGCGTATGAGGGAAAGAGGGATTAAGTACCCAGGCCTCGTATTGCTCTCGGTCCACACATTGGCCAGATTATGACCGGGCTTGGCTCCGACATGCTGTTCCATGCTAATTGCAATTGACGGTTATATAATACCATTTGTAGAGGCGGTTTAACGTAAAATCACATGCGCAGTATTCAGATTGACATTTTTATGATGTAAATTCTGCAGCATGTACAAGACTTTATATATTTTTTTCCTTTGGTTTATTTCGTGCGAGCCAGATCACATTTTTCTGTTGCCGGCCCGGAGAGTTATCTGTCCGATCTGTCTTTATCTCTCAGTCCGCCTGTCTAACCATCCATGCATTCCGCCGTCCGTTCTTTTCTCCATGCAAGCATCCATAATCCCGTGCTTTGTCCGGCACCAGGGATCGGATCGATTGAGCATCCGTTCCCCTGCAGCTTCCTGCACCCTGGGCTTGTTTTCCAACTTGGATCGATATTACGTCATAATAATCCTCCCCCCTTTTCCTCCTCCGTCTCCCTGACGCAGCAGCAACGCCTCCTTCATACATCTCCGTCCTCAGGCATCTGCATTTTGCACCACAGAGCAGCAGCACACGAGCGACTCTCGTCTGACAAAGGGCGCATCGATTTCTCCTGAGCCACGCGCAACGCTGGGGAGCATTGATCCAGGCGGTGTTGAAATAGTGTTACTTATTGAGACGTGATTACACGCTAAATGGGGATGTCCATAATGGACCATTTGGACGTGCAATAGAAAACTGTCATATAGCAATGCTGTACCATGTGGGAGCAAACCAGAGATGGTGTGTTGCCAGCAGTTCTGCTGCAAAAGGATTTTCCCACTCACTAAAGAATAGCATACACTGATGTCAGTGTATGACAGTGTATCTGAATAATTGATAGCCAATGAGAATATCGAGGGGCCAAACAGCTCAATCTGCTGGGTTGAGTCAAAAACAAAGTTCGGCTGAACAAGTAATTGAAATCACAATAAGAACACAGAGTAAGAGCTGCAGTTTTAGAATAAAATGTGCCAGAACACACCATTAGAAATGAAGCATGGTGGTGCTCCAGAGATGCCCACAAATCATATTCTGCAGATGTAAGGGAACACGCATGTTTGGTGCAGACCCCAGCCCATACCGTTCAGCCGCAGTGCAAAGGATGCATCAAACTTCTTGTCTTCCCCCGTATTCTGTGCATCTGTGGATCACCTCTGCTGTTTCACTGTGATGTGCAGATGTGTACCCCGCTGTATGCACAGGCTTTGCACAATCCAGGTGTCCTGCAGCTCCCCCAGAGACCACCCTGTTGATCGTTAGGTCAGAGAAGACGCAGGTCCACTCTGCTGACAGCTCACTGCACTCTCACATCTTCTGCCCTCTCCCACGAGTGCTGCAGAGAGGCGAAAGGACAGAAACACGGCGTGGCGGGTAATTGCTTTGGTTTTGACTCTTGCTCCTTCTCCCCTCTCTCGTCTTCTCAATCAATGTCTTTCTTATTTCTGCTTCCTTCTCTCGCTCCCTCTCCTTCGCCCCTTTGGCCTTCGGCTGGTTCCCCTCTCCTGCTATTCCCTCGCCTTCTCCGTCAGCTGTCCTCGCCTCTGACATTCCCCGAATCACCTTGTTTACCTGTCACCCCCGCCTTGCCTCCGACGTCTGCGCTCACGCCTGCCGGCTGTTCTGTTGTTGGATGAAAATGCCAAATGAGGAGCTAATTGTCTCATTACCAACGTGGTGTCTGGACCACCCTCATTAATTTAAGAGCTGATGAGGTTGTATTGACCCAGTGTGTGCTTGTGTGCGGTCTTTTCTCTCCTCCGCCTCTCTCTGTGTGTCTGTGACGTGGGTGATGGCGCAGCAGCATTGTGTGATGGGTGTGGATGGATGGATTGTGGATTCAGGCTTGCATGAACCAACCTATACTTGGAAAATGATTAGTGACATTTAAGACAAAATCACGTTTGCCCTCTCAGGAAACATGGCAGGAGGCTCTCTGGGGAAGGATCTGAAGTTTGGCTTGACATTGACACTGTGTGCCGGTCAAATCAATATCTTATTATATGTGATTATTATTCTCTGGTTATCATTTCCATTCGCTGTTCATGCACACTACTTGTTCAGAAACATTTGGTCACGACAATGATTTAATGAGAGTATTCAGTCTGTTCGCTGCCTTGATGAAAGTGTTTGTACACCCTTTGGTGATTTCAGATTTCTGAGTTGTACCAGATAAAAGAATGAAAGGTTTCAACATTGTCTGAGTGAAAATATCTTTTTGGAGTTAAATGGAAAATACGGTTTGTGCATCCCTCGTGTCATTGAGGAAATGACACGTCTTGCCACTCTATCCTCATATTCGTGTTGTCGCGACAGATTTTGAACATGAAATACCGTGCCGAGCTGAAGTAACGCTGCCTTTTTAGCCAACAGATGCCGGTAACACATCAGTGGACTCTCAGTGGAGTTTGGGGTGCAAGATGGATCCAAATTCAGATCATTTGAATGGAGGGTCTCAGGATAGAGGGTGTCATATGCTGGGCAGACTGTAAAGCCCTCTGAGGCTTTATAAATAAAATTGACTGACCTGAATATGAGCACAGGGTGGATTTGTGTGATTTGCTTGGGAAAACACAATTTTATGCTACTTGCACAATATCAAAAATGCATGTTGAGGTCTTTTAAGTGGATTTACATTTGTAAATAGTTGTGATTGACACGATTAAGAGATGACTCTTACATCACTGTTTTTCACTTATATGAAATGATGTTTTATTGTAATACAAAATGCACAGATCACAGACAAAAAACTTATTTTTGCAGCAGAAGCTCAACCGTATTGTGATTAACTGTAGTCTGTTTTACATCTATCCAGTAACTCACCTCATCTCCTCAAAGCAGATTTCCCAGGGAAATTTGATGTAATCTCATTAGCGTAGGACTATTGTTTTCAATTACTCACAGGGCCCAGGTCCAGGTGCTTCGTAGCTGCTCTCCTTTCAGCCTTTTCCTTCCTGGCTTTGTAAGAAGCTGTTTCCCCGCAGCACGGCTTCTCTCTGAGGAACACGGCCTGGTCATGGGTAGGAGGGCCCGCACGTCCTCCTGCTGCCTCATTGGTCCTAGCCGATGACTTCATGTTCACTGTGTGATTGTGTGCAACTTAAGGAACGTCAGGAGAGGATGTTGCTTTGTGGAAATGCCATGGCCTTACATCATTTCTCAAGGTGGAATCGAAACACATGCTCTTTGTTGCTCGCACGCACGCATGCATTGGTTTGACTCGACATTGGACGTGAAAGCAAGGCTTTCAGATTGTTGATTGTTGAAGCTGTGAGTTCTAGCTTATAGCAGCAACAAGCCAAGGTCAGCCCATTTCTTCATGTGATTGTCACAGGGTTCTACCTTGACCCTCTCAAATTGAGAAACACAGGAATAGTCACACATACAGTGTAACAATGAATGAAATTTATAGTGAAAATCAGTAAATGTACTTTCTCTTTAACCCTGTCACACTGATTTCAGATTAACTCCCACTGAACAAAGAAATGAAATAGGTTGGAGACAACTATCTAGACTGACAGCGGGGAGTGTAATTGAGGCTCACCTGTCCTCCACCTCAGATGCTCACACAATAGAGCCTCATTCTGCTGCCCCTTGCCCTGTGTTTGCTCTGCCCTCCACAGGCCGCTGCACCCAGGCCTAATCACGTCACGGCTGCTCGTCTGGACCCTTAGGATCACAGGGCGGGGCAGCGCAGGCCCTCATTGTCATCCAGTGTCACATAAGCATCTGTAGTCTGTGACACTTTTCTTCTAAACATCGAATGATGAGGTCCAGAACATGAATCACACTTAAAAAGCACTGCCCACATGAGTGTGTGCATGTTTTAAACCTAATGTGATTAAGGCATCCCTGAGTTTTTAAGATAATCCTGCACAGGATTTAACAACTCTGGCAGCAGTCATTCTGTCATCTGTCTGGATGATTGTGTGTTTAACAGTAGTATTAGTCATGTTGCAGGGGAATCCACCAGAAATGTGTGTTTGTTTGTATTTGACTTAGCAAATGTTACCTCAAGAAGCTTAATTCCTACTTGATCCAAGGGGTTAACAGCATCCATCAATAGATACCAGTGGCTTTGGTTTGATTTACGGTTCAGTGTTGGATGTAATGTACATGACGAGACCGTGTCATGCTTTAGAGACGCCGCGTGCAGTTAACAAAAGGTATGTTTGCATCCAGTGTTTCTAACTAAAGTGCATCCTGTTTATCCTTGAGCTCTAACAAATGTGTTGAATGCATCTCCTTCTTCACAAAAGCTTTGCAAAGTATTTTAAATCCTGCATTATGTTTACATCCACATGTACTAGCTTGCAGTGTTCTTCTTCCTTGCCTTTGTTGGCTCATTGATGCATGTCATTGGAATAGCGTGAAGCCGTTTGCAGGAGTGTGTACCATCACTGCGTGCATGAAGACGCACATGCACGCGTACTAGCACGAGACAAACAAAACAAGGGCACCTCATAGAAAAATAACTCCCATCGCTCCACTAGAGGTCGAAAACTCCACAGGAAACTTTTAAATATATTCCCCACGCTAACTGTATTTACTTTGCTAGATGTGTATTACTGAAAATGAGACGACTCCAGAGTCTTTTTTCAACTTTTCTTAATGGTTTCTTCACTGTCAACATCCCCACCGGCGTCAGAAACTTGCAGGAAAAAAACACAAGCGGCTCAAACTTGCAGTCCCTGCACGGTACCTCTGTAGCCGCCGTAGCCCCGACGTGCTACATCTTTGAGGAGGTGCATGTAAGCTACAGCAGCTGGCTCCACAGGCTCTGTAGCCCCGTAATGCACAGCTATGAATACAGCTTGTTGTTGAAGTGTGTTGCAGCAAAGGGTGAGTCAGGGTCCGTGCCTTATCAACAGTCTTATCAACCTCTGTTATGAAGGACCAGGTCTCCCAAATTGCACGTTCCCATTCTTGACACATCTTTGCTGAGGTCTTAACATAATTGGGCCTGTTAGAATTCAAGGTGTTTGCCAGTGCTGTTCTGCATCCACCTTCCCCACTAACCACTCATGCCCTTTGTAGTTTTTAAGAATTCACCCCACACCCGAGCCAGCTAAAGCATTAATTACCAGTTGAGGGCATGTTGTTGTGTCTTATCTCCCTCCGACACAAGGACTCGTCAGACAGTCATGACATTTTTGGGAAGGTCATTGCTCAAAGAGCAAAAGCAAATGAGAGTGACATCCTGTGAAAGGCTGTGATAGAACAGGAGATCTACAGCTGACACTTTGACAAAAGTCATTGTATCCCAATTACATGCAGCTCTTTGGTGCTTTGTGCGAGGCACGCCGCTGTCAGCTGGAGCCCGGTGGTCTTATGCAGAGCACACAGAGGTAGGCCCATAGGCTCGACCTTGACTCCTGCTGTCGATGCGTGTCTGCCGATACGTGCCCATCCATCGTGAACACACCCTGCGCTTGACACATCCCAGCACTTCAGTGTGCTTTTGCATCAAAACGATGTGTGAGAGCATGCAGAACAGATCGTGTGTCCGCGCTCCGTGAGGATGTCTTCATTTACACGTGTGCAGGTGAAGGAGCTTCAGATTAATGTGTTCAGTGGGAGAACGGTTTTGGTTATAAAGTGGAGGTTGTTACGTAGGAGAGAGCCGTTCACATGGAGACCTTGAATGTGTAACAATGAGTAATCGTGCAAGCAGCAGGTGCAGCAAAAATGTTCAGGTTCTTATGTGCCCCTCGTCCTCTTCCGCAGTCCTCACCCTGCTTCCTCATTTAGCCACGGCTTCAAATTCACCCCGTGGTCTGCGATTGTTTTCAAATGGCTCTCACGTCCCTGTTGGCAATCACATCTCCAGCTTTACATTAAATATAGATCACACACCAGAACAGGCGGACAAGTGACACGCTGCGATATCAGGTGCGTGTGCTTGCAGCAGGAGCTCTTGTCACGGCTGACTCTGACGAAATCACGCCTCTCACATTAAAAATCGCTTGTGTGTATTTTTGGCTCTTATTCTGTTTTCTCTTTTTACTCAAAACATCCCACCACTTCTTTTTTTTTTTCTTTTGCCACGGTGAATTTATTCATCAGCATTTCCTTTGGGTTATGTGAGTAGGATGACAAGAACATTTCTTATATTTGTCGTTTTTGTTCTTTAACAGTATCCAAAAAAAGGAAGCAACAGCCTTGGAGGGAGAATGTGCATGTTTTTACAGCGGTGATGAACACAGAGGAGCTTGGAATTTCTATTGAAATCATTTCCTCTCATTGACGGTTTCCTAGAAAAATATCATTGCGTGATCACGGTTGCTCCCCTGGAGTCAAAATTACCACATGCTGCCTGAGTTAGCTTTAGAATTGCGTTGCATTGAAATGCTGAGGAGAAATTGCAGAATTTAGTTAATTATAACTAAGTTTAACTGTATAGCTGTAAACCTGCAGGAACATTCTCAACTATTCCGCCTTTATGTATGTTCTCAGCAAAATTCCCATTATTTACTAATACAAGACATGTAAAAGGCCTTTGTGGTGGACCTGATTCTTATCAGGCAGTTTTGGGTCAGCCTTTCCCTTCCGTACTCACCAGTGTTTGTTTTCAGCAGGGTGAATAGAGGATGTTAGCCAAATACACCCACTTCTAACCAGTCGGGGAACAATGAGAACATTGTGCAGTAGTGGAGTTGCTGTAGCTCCTTGACCACCTCTTGTTTGCTTGCCTCTGTGGCCAGCTGAGATTGCTAATAAATCTGGTCGTGAGTGCCTTGTTATAGGAAGTAAACAGGGAGAACTGAAGCGTACATGCACTGGCATGCATCCACGTCTCCTCTCATTGGTGGGTTTTTGTCTCACCTTTGCCCTGAAAGTTAGACTCCTCTCAGGGAGGGGGCACCCTGTCAGCATGCGTTTCCACCTCAGAGAATTAGTCGATTTAATTTAGGCTTTGTAACCTTGAAAACGCCATTCATCTTCCTCCAGCATAGATTTTCTTTTTTTTTACTTGACTGCTTGCAGCTCTCTTCCCCCATACTGTTTTTTGCCTCTCATTTTTCTCCATAACACCGGCAGCACTGGTGGCAGCGAGGCACGGCGAAATACAGACTACAATTGGATGAAGTGTGAGGCTCCCAGACAGACGTGAGCAGGGTGAAAGGATTGGGAGCCCCATGCCAGGCAATCTCCCCGATAATGGAATGTGGCCGCCTAACAACATTCATAAATATTCAGATGAGGCGAAATGAGGCTGCCCAAGAGATTGTGTGGCCCAAGCTGTCAGCGGCATGCCCAAGAAGGAACAACAACCGCACTGGTGTGTTGGTGTGCTGCAGGGAGGAGGCGAGGCTCTCATTCTGTCATGTAGCAAGAGTCTGGAATGCGTGGGCGGCATTGTTCTTTTTTGTCGAGGTTTGTTTGGTTTTAAATATGAATCGCGTCGAGCTGATCTCTTTATGAATGGGTAAAAACAAACATCCCGCCGGCTCCAAGAAGTGATGTACGCGGGCTGATTGAGGCCCCGCTCCACCTCAACAATCAGCATACGAAGCAGTTTCCCCTCAAAGTATGTGTCAGAGCCACAGTTAACATGGCAGTGGCTAGCCACATTTTGGTTGAGAAAACCTTTCCCTTTGGGTCATGGAGAGTACTGGCTTGACTAAAAGAACAGAGGCATACCCTAACCCTTTTTATCTGTGCTAATATCTGCAGTCTCAACCCAATTCTGAGGAGCTCAGTTTGGTGCTGTTGAGCAAACACAATTTTTAATATTATCACAGCAATATCAGCGCAGTTAGTTCAGGTATTAAACATGCAGAAGGCATCTCCTTTGTTGATCCTCCTTAAATACTGCTGATATTTTAGTAATAGAACTGAAATTGAAATATAAGTGAAATATAATAGAGGATTAGATCTTGTGCACAATGGGTGAAATACAGCTGAAATCAAATGAATTAACTTCCATTTTCTGAAAGCTATCAACTTTGATTTAGAGCCGCTCTGGGGAAAAAAAAAAGAGAGAACGACTAGCTCTGCCTCTCTGGCCACAGCAGAGTCTGACCTTGTGCGAAGTTATTGCTCCTCTGTCTGTCAGGGCCTCTCGTCTTTTCTTTGTCAGACATCAATAGATGCAGGAGTTTGATTGCGCGTGGTGCATGGTTTGTGTGCAGATGATTGGACTGAGCGGAACCTCTGCATCTCTTATTTATACCCCGTGCCAAGGACAAGCTGTTTCTTGTGCACCAAGGCACAGCTGTACGTTCTGGCCATCGGCAGCATAACAGCATAGATATTAAACCATGTGAACTCTGCCACCAATTTCAATACCTCAGTGTTAATTAAACAACCTTTCATTGTGTACTGTGGATAGGTGGACATCTTTTAAACTCATCATGGGTATTTGGGAGCAGACTGATTACTGTATGTTATGTCTATTTGGTTGTTGACTGACAATGTTTCATATTAGCACCAGGAATCATAGGTCAGTGAGCCACTAACCCCCATTTGGTCAGACATATCTTAGACACACTAGCTAGTTCCAGGGACGGCAGTGTCGGTCAGTCCCCCACTTCAGATGGAAATATCTCAGTAACTATTACTTGCGTTGCCATTAAAATTCGTACAGAAATTCATGGTCCTCAGAGGATGCATCTTACCGACTTTGATGATCCCCTGACCTCTTATAGCACCTTTAGGATGTCATAGATTTCACTAATCCTGTAAAATATCTGTGGCACAGATATTTTACAGTCCATGGTTTCCAGAGGATGTATCCTAATGGCTTTGGTGGTCTCCTGACTTTTTGTCTAGTGCCACCATCAGGTCAAAGTTATTTGTTCAATACTTTGTTTTAGAGAGCCTCAGCAGTACTTTGTATTTAGTGCTAATTAGTGAATTTTAGCATGCTAAAACTAAAACGAAAACTAAAACTAAAATGGTGAGCATCGTAAATATTATACCTGCACATGAGCACATTGGCATCGTCATTTTGAGCAAGTTAGCATGCTGCCATTAGCATTTAGCTCACAGCACCACTCATCGCCCTTGTCAGTAACTTGACCCCACACTAATTATGTGCTATTCATGGGACATCCAGGAACACAGAGTGAGTTAATAATGTTGCATATTAATTGTCATTTGAAATCAGAACTGGAGTGCGAGGCATTTAGATGCTCTGACCAAAAAAAGTGCCTTTCGCTTAACTGGTGGCCAAGAATTGTGGTCTTCTGGAAAAGTCAGCCCGAAGACGGGACTTCATCACTACATTTCAGAAATTGATGAGCACTTGTGGCCACGTTTGTGTATGTATGCATGTTTGCGTGTGTGAGTGTGTGTGTGCGTGCGGTTATGTGAGCTGAGGAGGGGGATATTTTGAATGATATTTCTGTAGACCGCTGTGGTGTGGCTGTTCCTCTGAACCTTGCTTTAGATTATATGTTTAGTCAAACAGCCTCAACAGCTCCGCGTCTAGAATATCCCAAATTCCTTCCAAGGCAAACCATTGCTTAATCTCTGAGTGAGCAACTATTTCATGAAACAGCTCAAAAAAAAAAAAAAAATCCAACCAGGCGAGATAAAAAACCTTCATTCCATTTTCTTATTTTGTCAGAAAGTCCCCCTACTGTGGGACAAGCGGCGTTCTGTGCTGGCAGCCAGATAAAGCGGATCAGCTGGCATAGAAGAGGCGTCCATGTCCAATCTCTGTTTTGCCCTCCCCAACAGCATTTTGTTATTAACTATCTACTCAGCCTGCTGTAGGGAAAGCAAATGAACAAAGAGGAGGATATGAGGGAGAGAGAACAAGCTGCCAAGTGAGCCGGCATGCCACTCTCTCAAGGACGCTGACTCCTTTGACTGAGGATACCCACTGTCAGACCTCAGTGTTTGTGTGCATGAACAGGGCAGAAGGCGTCGGAGCCTTTTGGTCATTTCTCAGTGCGTTTATTTATAGCTCCTATCCAGTATAACTGGGCAAATCCTAAAGCTTAAACCATCGGGGGGCCTCAACTAGGAGAAGAGGAAAAAAAGGCATGCAGCTCTTTGGCTAGGCTAAGCAGTGGCTTTCTATTGCACAATGAAGGGTCAGTAGTCATTCATTAGCTAATGATGGCCATCAGACCAGGAATTAAAACCCACTTAAAAACTTAATAGGCAAATGCACTTTTGACCATCATAGCTGTGGTTATGTTTCTGTATCCCTGCGAAATGCATTCATATCTCACCATGCATAATATTGTCTCATTCATTAGGAGTCATTTTAAACAGCCGAATGTAAATGTGATCAGTGGCGGTGATGACTCAGATGATGAACTCTTGAGTTGCTCCACTGATCAGAGTAACACCTCAAAAAGGCCCCAAACAAAAGCTCGGGAAGGAAACATCGACTCGCAGAGAGGGAAGAAGTTCAGGCTGCAGACTTTAAGAGTTGGGATTTTGCAGTGTCTTGACTTCTTAAGATACCAGTAATGAGAATTTTTTGCATTGCAGATAAAGACTTTGATTGATGTTTGGAAAGAAGTAGGTGAGAGAAAAGGGGAAAAAAAAACTATTTCAATGCAATGGACAGGAACAAGATAACTGGGGAATGAAAAAGGTGGGGACATAGAGAAGGGTGAAAGGAAGAAAGGCGCATCATAGAGGTGGCGAGAGCTCTCAGTGCTGCCACAGTGCGAGCTGAATGACAGCATATCAGATAACCGCCGAATCGTGGCGCCCTTGCTGAACTTCTCTGCCAGGCCTGTCACAGCCTTGAGTGGAGTAAAAGACACTACTGCATGTGCACACAAATGTAAGCCCTGCATTTCTGTCTGACTTACGATTATTTTCATAATTGATTAATCTGCTGATTAAGATAAGATAAGATTCTATTAAGACTTTATTCATCCCCAGCCAGGGAAATTCAGGTATTACAGGCAGCAGGTAAAGGCAGTTGGAAAAGAATAGCAACAGAAATAGAGAAATATGAAATACAAAATAAAAGCTGACTATATATATGTACATTTTAAACAATTAAATATATAAAAGAAAAAGATATGTAAAAAATATAAATTACCGCAAAGAACTATAAGAGGCATTACCATAATAATATAATTCCCAAAATTCTGTAGAATTTCACAGACTTTATACAAATTGCACATGGGAAGCAATTGCACATGGTGGATAAAGTGACTACAGCATTAATAATTTTCAGGGTTAATCGTTTAGTCTATATAATGTAGAAAATGCTCATCACAGTTTCCCACATTCCAAAGTGACATCTTCATATTGCTCTTTTAGTCCCACCAACAGCCCAGAACCCCAAAACACTTCATTTACTGTCATAAATAACAAAGAAAAGCAGCAAATCTTTACATTTAAGAAGCTGAAACCAGCACATGTTTGACATTTTTACTTAAAAAGTGACTGAAACAATAAATTGATTATCAAATTAGCTAGCAATAAATTTTCTTTCAGTCAACTAATTGTTGCGGCCCTACATTTCTGTACACTTATTAGCCTTCATGGTAGCACAGTGTGGAATGATAATTGATACAATCAGTAGGCTATATAAAGGTGCCTGTCATCCCCCTTGTTAGCAAAATGACCAAAATGCATCCCCCTTGTTAACCTGCATCCCCCCTCTTCATCCCCTAATAGCAAGCAGAGTGCAACGGCAGTTGAAAGTCTGGTCTGCCTGATTCATTGATCCTTTATCTGACTGAGGTTTGTGCAAGGCTAGGATCTATGGCCCGGACTGTGGCTCTGAAACATCAGTAGCCTGACTGTGCTGTGTATTGATAAATCCATGGTGCTATCCATGGTGCTGAATTAGTAGACAGATTTGTAATCCCACCTCTTTCTCTCAGTCCTCTCTTGTCAGTTTTGTCTCAGATCTATAATATTCTATAAACTATTTACTATAAATACTCATTCTATACTATATAGTAGCCTATATACTCTGTAGAGTAGTGTCACCTTCATGATTAAAGCGACGAGTAGCAACATGTAGTCAGTGAAGAGTGAGAGGATCATAGAGACACACTGTGCCTGTAGTATTCCTATAATATTCCTATAATGTTTCTATGATTGTTCAGGAACATCTGTGCTGATCAACAATAGATATTTTTAGTATAGATGTTTGCAGTCATCAATTGCAATGATGTCCTTTGGGAGGTGTGTATTCGTGTGTGTTGGTTGGTGGTGTTGGTCAATCCCCCTGCTAATAACTGGATATAATCATGCATCTCATCACAAGCGGAGCAGCTGCAACTCGCATAGTGCAAAAGCAGAGATTGCACATTGACTTTGTGTTTAAATTCCATTTTAGGATTGAAGACCTTTAGAAATGCAGTCCTTCATTCCTTCTCTGTTTATGTTGTCATTGGCTTGATGTGAGGCCCTCTTACCTCATGGTGATACTAAAGGTGAGAAAAGCAGGCTTGTAAATTCCAAAGCATATTAATGCTGCATTGAATGCATGTTTTCGCTCTCCTGTTTGGCCGCCAGCCAGTATTTTTGTGTAGCTCTTCCGTTCTTCATTTAATTTTGCCCATTCGCTCTCACGGCCTGCTCATTGCCTCTTTCTCTACCTCAACCGCCTGATGCTCTATTGACAGGGCCGAGAAAACACTCTAATGGTGTGTATAATTCCAAAATGGTTTCCATAATTAAATAGCATCTTGACACTAATTAGTTCTAGCTGTTGATAATACAGGCAGCCTGAATTCTTTCTATTTAATTAGCCAAACGGACTGATAAATAAGGAGCCAGTTTCTGTCAGTCTCGCTGTGCGTTCGTTAACTAATGCACTTTCCTCAAACCAGCTCCTCCTGACTCTCCCTGTTGTTGGCTAATGGCCGGCTAAACAGGGCACTTGGTCCATCGAGGATACTCCTTTAACACAGCTTACACAAATGTAGAGCAGTACAGCTTTTCTTTATTTGGCCCAGTTGCAGGTTGAGAAACAGATTTGCAATAAACCACTGGGTATGGGGATTTTTCGACGGCCTTCTCAGCCATGCTAGCGTCATGCCTCTTTGGATGGAGGTGTCGGTCTGTCGGTTGGTTGGTCAGTCCGCAACTTCGGTCCAGTTGTTGATATCTAAACCGCTGCTGAAAGGATTGCTCTGAAATTCTGTGGACATGGTTCCCTGATGATGTGCACTACGGCCTTCCCTTGACTTTTTCGCCAGCCTGCATTTGAGCAAAATGTCTCAGCAACCTATTGGATGGATTACAGTGAAATTTCATACAGACATTCTTAATTTGTCCCATATACTTGTTTGTGGTTTGTGAACAAATAGCTGCAAAACTATTGGAAGTCCAATCAGCCTCAGCTGTACTTTGTGTTAAGGGCTAATTAGTAAACTTAAGCATGCTAATCTAAGTTGTTGAACGTGGTAGACATTATACCTGCTAAACATCAGCATGCTGGGATGTTGGCTTTGTGATGCTGCCATGCTAGTGTTAGCGTCTAGGTTCAGACACTGCTGTGAGTACAGCCTCACAGAGTAGCCAGCATGGCAGTAGAGTCTTCATCCTGTTATTGAGAATAAATTGCAAACACTGACATGGGTTCAATTCTTCATCATAGATAGCTAAAATGTAATTTAGTAATTAGTTTACAGTCAGAATGTACAACCTGGGTACTTTTTCTTACAGAGTTTGAATTGAAATAGAGCGAGTCTCTGCCTCCACCTTCACAATCACTATCTTTTTCTCTCTATCTGTGTTCTCTTATTCAGTTTCTTGTGTGCTTATTGGCTCTCTGTCCACATCCCTCAGTCTTACCTCGTCTCCCTGCCTCCCTCTCTGCCTCCCCTCCTCTCCCTCCTTTTTCCTTCCTGCCTTTTATGTCTCCTCTTAGAGATTCAGCTCATGGCCACTTCTGAGGTGCGCTTGGCACTTGACATACAGTATACGACCTTTAAACCGTTTGTCTCTGGAGACGCTCCATCTCCTACTAGCCCTCTCCGCTTACGCATCAACCTGAGAACAGCGGTGCTCTATCTGTTTCCAGTTGGGCATTAGCGTTGCAACACAGCACCGGCTGATGCAGTCGGCTAGTTTGGATTGAAAAACCTCCGTGGATGAACAATTCCTCCCGCCTCTCGGTTAATAAAACGGAGTAAATTCTCCACCTGTCCTTGTTGAATTAAAATGAAGTCATTTGTGCTATTTTTCCTGTAGTATAATTAGACAAGGCTGCTCTCCATGCAGCCCACTCCTCCTGTGGAGCTCAGGGAAACAGTAGGGGTCCCCCAAGATGCTGCTGGCTACCACTGCACCCCGCTGTACGGGGGTGAAACATGACTGCATTACTAAGGCAGCACCCACAGCCCTTCTCTCTGAAAAATCCTCTCTCATGTGCACGCTGAAGCCTTTTGCAGGCTGCAACTGAATTGCAGCCACAGCGAACAGTGCACATACAATAACTTAAAACTCGACCGCAGTGCCTTGCGGCAGAGGCGGCGGCCAACACTCCTCCTCTGTGACGGATGGTCTTAGACAGGTGTTGGAAACGCTCAGGAATGTCGGACCAAATGTCTCACCCACACGACGAGTGTTGTGAGCTGTTTGTGGAGGATGTGTTGTAAAGACAGCGCCTTTTGTTTGGCGCTACAAACAGCACTGCATACCCAAAAGACTCTCTTTATCTTGTCACAAGGAGCTTAACAACTTTTTACTTCTTGAAGGCAGGAAACTATGACTCAACGCAATATCTGTCAGGCAGTGCTGATAAGTTCTTCTTGGGTAGTCCCTCTCTTAGGTTTTGACTGAAGTCCGAATCAGCCTGTTTCATCTCATCAGCCCAGAAAATGAGGTGTGATGAATGATGTGAGGAAATGACTGGTCTTCATCAGCATCTGGTACATACTGTAGTTAAGTAAAGTGAGATGAGGGCTGCAATAACCCAGCACAAAGGTGATGGAGTTATTAGCCCCCTGGCCTCTTCTTAAGTACCATCATTACTTCCCACGTACAAAACACACACATGAATACATGCACGTCACACACTACACAATTTGTGCCTCCTGTGAGCCCGCATGAACCTCTCACAACATGTATGCAAGCATTTACAGGGAGTGTAAAATGTGTGAATGTGAACTTACACAGTGCTGTGCGATTTATTGCAGGATGTGTCTTGTACCCACTTCCCAGGTATGTGCGCTCTAATTCGCAAAGGTCATGTTTCTTCACTGAGAGTGAGAGTCTTTGCAGGAGCTGCTTTCAGAACTCATCGGCCGCCTTGTTACACGAACAGCCCATCAAACCAGCTGTGTGTGCAGCTCTGAAAAATGATCACTCCGCCCGGCTTGGAGCAATGTTATGTGGGGCTGATACTCATTTCTGGCTTAAATATTTGGAATGTGTGGAGAATTTGAGAATGTGTGGGCCTTCGTGCTGCAGTTTCTTGCGTGTCTTACCCTTGTTCATGCATGCTTCACCTCCTCAGGTCCTTGTTGGCGAGGACAGCCTGGTGAGAGAGGTCAAGGTTTGGCGCAACAGTGTAATAATGAAATACAGTCAGCTCAGGTTGCAGCCAGGAGAGCTCTCAAGGTGACGGCCACAGCTATCTGGGGAAAAAAAGGCATGACAGCACTATGATACATTCCATCGGAAAAATACATCAATACCTTGTGGCTCTATGCACTTTGCTGTGTATTTATGTACCCCAAGAAAGCGCCTCATGGCTCGAGTCTGGGTAGCATTACTGTCAGGGGCATCCTTAAAACTCCACACTCCTGCAGCATAAAACTAAAACTGAGCCTACTATTGAATTATAAAGTTTTGAAAAAGCAAGGTGAGGACACAATTTCATTTTATTCATCACAGACCTTAACACTCTTCCTCTGACATTGCCAGTGCCGGTGCAGTTAAGCTTATAGTACACTAACTGAAATGTGATATTACTGATAGTCCATAATCTTACAAGGAGATCATTAGGGATCATCACAGCTGGCAAGTACATAGATCTTAGCTGCGCGCTCACTGCCTGCCTGCCCCCTGCTGTACCTCGTCTGCTCTCTCAACTTTAGTTCAGTGCTTCTGTTTCTTACAGTAGTGAATCACATCCCGAAGCATGAGACGAGGCTTCACACAAACTTTGTCTCTCCTCATGAAAGATGGGTGTAAAATAGAGGCGCTTTCGTCCTTCACAGTGAACGGCGGCTTGACCGCTTGTCAATTTCAGTCCATATCTAAAAGTGACAAGTTTACAGGCTGGAGGAAGCTTCTCAAATCAATCCTGCAGCAGTCCACGTCTCAGGTTTCGATGCTTTTGCTCAGTTTGGTCCGAGGAGGGAAAAATGTGGCTAATTGCACTGCTTTTGTTTCACTCGCTTAGCAAATACATGATACATTTGCAACCTGAAGGTGAGACAAGCTACAAAATAAGCAGCCCTACTGGGGTTGAAAAGATTTTCTTTAATTTCACTTCAACTCCCAAATCTTTCTCCAAATCCCCAGAGCTGCTGCAGAGTCTGAAATGGATCTCTTCAGCTCTCACAACCGCAACAGATCCTAAACTGAGAATAGACAGGTGGATGTCTGCTTGATCTTCTGATCATTCACAGTCCTTTGCAGTGATGATTGCACATAATGTTGCACATTCACACCTTACGGGCTGGTTACATCTGCGGCGTGAAAGTTCAAACACTGCCTCGTTGTGTAATGTTATTGAGTCTTTGAAGTGGAAGCACATCAGTTACAAAATAGTTTAGCTAGCTCTTACAAAGGCATTTAAATCTGTTTGAATTGACTGCAGTAGTTTTAAAATTAACAACATCTGTCTTAATCTAATGAATTTGGACGTCACACCTCTTGTGTGCTCGATAGCTCAGGCTTTTCATCCAGTTTCAGCAAAACTGCTAGCTCCAGCCTAGCCACTAGCTGCCAAGCCTGAATAGGTTTATGCTGTGATCTGAGATGAAACCTCTGCATAAGTGCTGCAACATAGTCCAGAGGCAAAACAGGCAGATGGCTGTGATTAGGAGGACTGGACCTGTGAAATGAAGGCTAAGGGGATGATCAAAAGTCCCGGAGGAGTGAGGAGGAGTGAGGAGGAGGAGGAGGAGGAGGAGGAGGAGGAGGAGGAGGTCAGCCTGTACTAATATTGAGGATCTCTTGCTGTGGAGAGCAAAGAAGAAAAAAAAGGTGGGCTGGGTTTGTGGTGTTATGTCTCACTGGGTTCAGGAACAGGTTATTAAAGTCATAGATATTCGTACCTCTCATTATCTCTCCTAGCAGAAGCTCTGATCACGGTTCTGTCTGTGTTTGAATGATGCTTCCATGTCTGTGAAGGCGCTGTTGTGCACTCCCACCTCCCTGAGGATGTAGCATTGAACCGAGCCACAAAAATGTAATGTAATAGACTAAAGACATGACAGACAGAAACACAATTTTCATGTCTTCTTTTCATTAAGCCCCTGCTCGGCCTTGGCACCTCTTTTCCCCACCCTCACTGTAAACTCAGGAACAACAGCGAGCAGAGCTATCAAACACCCTGAGCGTCATCCTTTTTGTTCAGAGTTGTAAACCCATGCACACAATCGCCAACAAGACAGATGGAGCAGCCTTGATAACATTTCCATCACATCTACTTCTGAAGGCCGGCCGAGTATCTGCACACCCAGACCCTCCTCTTGGGCTGAGACGCCGGGCTCGTACGGCCCAGCAACTCTGCAGACAGCTCGTCGATATGCTGAGTCACAGGAAAGATCAAGGTTGTCAGGCCTTCGAGAGAGCCCCGAGCAAAGCAGCCCCAAGAGAGAGGAGGACGACGTTCGGGAGAGCCACTCAATAATAGTTCTCATAGTGAAATTCATGGCTGGCCAGCAGGAGAGAAAGGTGTGACAAGCGATGAGCATCAACATCTGGCCCGGCAGCGCGTGTTTGTTCTAACATCAAAAGCTGCAGAACTGTTTTTAATGACCGATAATACACGTGTCGACAGATGTTACTGTTGTATTCATGGAGCAATGATGAGATGATGGGCCCCTGGGGACAGACGCCACTCCCCTCCTACACAGGATCAAGACCCCCAGACTGTAAGAGACAGACTGAAAGAGACACAAAACGACCACCATCTCTTTGTAATCATTTTTCTTCTCTTCATAGTCATTTTGCATCTCTTTGTCATCATTTCACTTCTCTTTGTAGTCGTTTTGTATCTCTTTGTGGTCATTTTGTGTGTCTTTGCAGTCGTTTTTTAAACAGAAGGGATCAGGGGCTTGGCCTATTCAGTAATCCATTGGTACATATATCAGAACTTTATGATGGAGACGAGTCTTCATTTAAAGAGATGGAAGGCTTAGTCACATACAAATCATTTGGCAACGAAGAGAAGCTACTTCTCCCGAGATTAACTTTAGCCTCCAAATGTAGATGTAATCTAAGCAGGCGGTGCATCTCAAACAGGGCTTTGAGTTTGAACAGGGCACACATGCATTGATATAAACAACTTCATCCAGGTTGTTGAGCTTAATCAGATATTAAGCAGTTGCCATCAGCCGTAGCTGTTACCGTACCTCATCTTTCATCACAGTCAGAACAGTTCGTCATTGGTTCGGAGCCCACAGAGACAACCAGTCCCCTCACACCTCGCGATCAGAAAGATCTGTCAGCTTTTTCTTTGAACTCTCTCTCCCTCGCCTCCTCCGAGGGCTCGAGCTTCTATTTATTCCTGGTGGTTCATTTGAGCTTAATCACATCGCGCCAACTAGCAGCCACCTGGGGACGGGCAGAATTAAGCAGTGTGAGGGACGGCCAGCAGATGGATGGGGGACCAAGGGCCCCGCCAGGAGTGTGCAGAGAACGCCTGCTGGGTGGAAAAAAAATTCTCTCCCTCCCGACTCAGTCACACTGAGAGTAATGACAGGGAGAGGCTGTCTGCAGGCTGACTGATTGTTCCGAGCTGTCCACACCTCCGAGAAAGACTGCAGAAAACCTCAGGGCTCTGAGAGAGCTGTAGTATCTATCTCACTAGTGGGACATAAGAAAAACTGCACTGCATAATGAGACATAACGGATAGCAGGATTAAGACCTGTCTGATGCAGACGGGGTCACCACTCAAGGGCTGAACAAGCCATGGTAATGTATGCGTATTGTCCTCGAGTTTGTGGATATATCACTAGTAAAACACCAAGATCCCGGGCGTCATGTGCAAGGGACTGAATTTAACCCCTTGGATGACAGCGGGCCCTCCCCTCTCTGCTCCACTGTCCCACCCCGGCTGCACTCACATAATCGCATTGTGGTCAATTCTTGGGATAAGTTTTTGAAACTTGTCATAAACAAATGGAAGTCAAGTTATCTGACCTTGATTGTGCATCCAGCTTGTGGCACACGGACGGCAAAGGGTATAATTTCACCTCGTCCAGCCGCACTATATGAATAGGTATGGTACATAAAGTCTTGATGATGTGCTGTCACTGCTCTGCAACTACCGCTACACTGCTCTGTATTTGCTGTATTGCTGTGCAGCATCTCTGCAATGAATTAGATGAATTAGAAGATCGCCCAAATATGCTTTGTGGCTCTTCTCCAGGTTTCTAAACAGTAGGAAGAATTTTTGATTTACGTAGACTCAACTTAAGGTTCTCAAGGTGACCTTTTGGATTCAGTGTGATGCCATAAAAATGTTTAATTTACTCGTGGCTTTAATTGGTTTTGATGCAGAGGATTGCACAGAGCACCTTTATTCATGTACCTGTACGCTCCATTATATGTCCAGTGCAAGGCAGCCTGCCGGTTTAGTGAAATGAATATGAGTAGGGCTTGTTTTCTGTGGTAATTTGAGTCATATAACCTGTTGAGAGTGCTCCTCATGTCAGATCTCAGTAGTCAGATTAAGTCATTATTGAAGAGCTGAAGGTATTGGATTCTCTTTCTTAATATCAGAGCACACTGGGCACTGCTCCATCTTGGCAAAGGGAATTCAAAACGATTCTTATTACGTCAGTACGAGTCAATGAATCATTTCAATTCAGTCATCACTGAATACATGTGACTCAGACACCTGTTCCATGAAACAAGTGCCACACTTTAACTTTATTTGGTGATTGACTGTATTTTTTTCTCTTTTTTTCCATGTGGATTCTCCTCTTCCATCAATTTAACGTGGGTTGCGATCATCTCAGGTAAGATCAGTGTTTTCTCTTTCACCCCTCTACAATATGTTGTTACTTTATTTCTGCTGCAGTCACATAATATCTCATAGAATAAAATGAAGACATGATGACATTTTAAATCAAAAGGTCAAAGGTCAACTTCACTGTGACATCACGATGTTCTGCAAAAACACTTTTCTGGCCATTATTCTGCACCATAACTTAGGAACAGGAGATTGTGACCACATGTCACATTTGGTCAGATGCTAAATTGGTGACCCTAATCTTGGGCGTCCACCTTGAAACCATGCTGATTGTACAGATCTTCTGTGCTGCCGAGTTGAAGATGTGTGTGAAGCAGCCACGGTGTACAATTTGCAGCCACATCCACGATTGAAGCATTGTAGTCCACCACAAGCTCTTTGGTTCTGCTATGAAATTCCTTTAAGCTCTTCACTACATGTGTTACATGAGTCTGGACAGACACGGATATTAATGCAACTTGACTGGTTGGTGGAGGCAAATTATCTTGAGGCGGTAATTCTAGTTTTGCATAGTTTTGTTTATTTTCTTGACTGGCGGCCTCCTTGCCCCTCAAAAGCCAGTAGATGCTTGTTCTAAGTAGGTTAGCTCAGCATGCCCACCTCTCTGAGCTGCAGAGCTGTGCTGGAAATTGTTATTTCCATCTAGAAATGTCCTGTTAGGTCCTGTGGTGATTTGTATGTCGAGTGCAGAACATTGGTGGCCTGTTGCAGCCCTGCTGTTTCCCTGAGAGGGAAGTTTAACAAACACCTCCCTGGGCCACCTCGGCCTCTTCCTCAGTAGACTGCTAGTGGGGTGTTATCTAACTTTGTAACCTCTCCACAGCCAATCTCATTCAGAGTTCGACAGACTGCAAACCTGATGATACCTTATAGCCGGGGAATTAAGGCCTTTTGCAGCTGCTCTCATCTAGCCGGCTATTACGGCACTGTGGAGAAGCATGCTGCCAGCTTTCAAGGACAGTTAGAAGTTAACTTGGCCTCTCTGCACGCAGGCATTCTGTCTGATTGACCTCAAGTGCACCAACTACCGCCTCTCCACTGTGTATTAAGTATAGCCTCTCCAGCATCAATCATTCTGCCATGTGCCACCGGGGAAATTAGGCCATATGGTTATGTATTATCTTAAGTCCTTGGTAATCACATGTATGAATGGCAGGACTTGTGTGTGATATGTGCCTTATGACAACAGCTTGTCCTTGTGGTCTCTGTGTCACAGTCAAGTTGTTGCTAATTGTTGAAATGAGCAGGTTGCGGCATCGCTCTTTCGGCTGTTGTCTTGGCAGCATTAAGAGTCAGTGTAATCCTTGAAAGGCTTTTGTATTCTCCCAAAGAAGGGCTGTTCTGAAAGTGGCAAAAAGCTCCTTGCTCTGGGTGTGTGTTGCACAATTTGTTGTACTTGCGGCCAAACCTTCTTTCTGCAGCGGTGTGGCCAGGTGGGGAAATGGGCAGAGCTCGGGGCACTCTGCAAATTCTTTTCCCCACTTTCCAAAAGTTTCCTATTCCTGTTCTGTCCGTGCTGAACTGCATCAAAAGGCCTTGCCGCAGAAGACATTTTGACATGTCACAGCAGAAAATGGCGTAAGTAATGAAATTAATGATGGCTGAATTTGGTTTTCAGGATCCTAGCATTGTGCATGCTAGGTCACTGTCACGCTGTCACGGCTTACTGGGACACTTGGAAAGAGCGGAGCCATTGTTGAAGTTATTTTATGCTTTTCCCACTATGACAGGTCGAAATGTCGACTGTGGAAAAAGTCCTGTTGCCTCCGTGTTGGCAGTGACAGAGAGGTAGAAGGGCGGAAAGTGTGACTGAAATTGGGATCAAGCTCTGAGAACCGTCCTCAAGAGATATGGCCCTATAGACAGTCTGTCCCCACTCTCCATTTTTGAATCAGTCTTCAACACACACTTGGAAATGTTACGACCACTGTGCTGCCTGTAAATGCAGTATTTTATCCCTGAGGTCTCGTACCATTGATTTTCTCTGCTTTAGAAACTCTGTTTCTTACTATGACAGTTAGCCTCTTGTTTGAACTTCATGCTTTAACTTAGGAAGAGCTAAATGCTCTCAAAAAAGTTTGCACATTGTGGCTTTTTTGACATGGTGTTGCTCTGTTTGAGTCTACTTCCACCTTAAATTCTCTGCAGAAGAACCTTGTTATTGTTAGAGGGGTTGAAAGAGCTATACCCAATGAATTCTACTTAAAGATCAGAATATGCATGTGTTGAAATACTGATTTCTCAGTGCTGATTTTCTGTCGGACGCCGATGTGTGTTAGAAAGAATAAAACCCCTTTAAAGGTCCAGCGTGATCATGTTTGCAGCTCTTTCCGATTGTGGATCCAGAAAGTCCAGAAAAGTTTGCGATGGGAATTTAAGGAAACTCTCAGAAGTTAAAGCAGATGTTAATTTATTGATTTTTTTTTTAACAGTTACCCCGTTTGAAACTAAATAAGATGCACTCGGTCACCCAGCAGCAGCAGCAGCACTATATATTCCCAGCAGGATGAAGAACTCTGTGTGACACTGCTTTTATTTCTTGATAAAACAACCTGCACAGCGTATCTGCGCAGTCACCACGAGTGAAATCCCAGAAGGCGTCAGGATGATTGATGCTTCTCTCTCCTGATTGCCTTCCTTTTTCTTCTCCCCCAAACAACTCAGGCATGAATGCAGCCTGGTAATGAAAAGACAACAGTTTGAATCCACTCTGACACTAATCTGACGTCACAGCTCGGTGCTACTCCAAGGCTTTTGTTTCTGGCGAACGACTGAAGACTACCTTTTCTCAATTATGTCGACAGTCAGCTTTCGACTTACCCACTTCCTTTTCCTTTGTCTGACTCTGTCTGTGTCTGTCTTTGTTCCATCAGACAGCTTTGCAGCCTAGTGAACTCCTTGCTCTGTGTGCACAGCATCTAATATTTATATGGAGTATGAAGGTGGATGGCATGCCAAGCAGCCAAACGCCATGTGAAGAAGCCAGTGGAGTCTTGATTGAATATATGCAGTGTTGGCAGGCTGGATTTGACACACAGTGATATCATAGCACAGAAGATGCAAATCTTTGATACTCTGCTTCTCGCCTCCCTACGTCTGTCTGTTTTCTATTCTTCATCATTATTATTCTAATTCAAAAGGGCCCCACAGCAAGCTGCATCCAATACGGGCTGGCGTTCCAACATTTATCCTTGCAGAATTCAATTTCGTTTCTCCCTCTTTGCCTTTCTTTCTCGCTCTCATTCATCCAAAACCTTGAAACGGCTTTTATCATTTTTCATAACAATGTCCCAATATCATAAATCTGAGCCTATGTTCATTTCACACCATGTTCGGCGAGATTGCGCCAGGGGCAGAAGGGGAGGACAGATAGAAGTGGCATCAATCACAGGCTGGTTCATCACTTGGCTTGGCCTCAGACACAGCATTTAGAGAGCAATGCCGCCGCTTCCCGAGTTGTTAGTGTTTACAGCCTGAGTCTGCTTTTCTTTTAAAGCATTCGTTTTATCTCCTCCGTGCTTTATCAATCTGAGGGGCTCTTCTCTTGGCTGGTTTTCTTATCTGATCCTGGGGTCATAAAAGCAAACTGCTAGCCCCGTCGATAATAAGACAGCTTCATCTCAGTGGATGACTTAAAAGGTCTTGGTCCTTGTTTTATTTTTATTTTTTTTGTTGCGGCTGGATTCTAGCCGAGGTCATAAAAGAAATATAAGGTTAATAAATGTAAATGTATGTTATAAAATGTATGCAAGTTTATATATTTGTGTGTTAATATGCAAATTTAGTGTGACAGACATTTTAAGCCTCGCCAGCGACAGTCCAACTGTCCACTATAGGATGGATTGGTAGGCGATGTGGTCCAGACATTCATGGTCCCCAGAGGATGAATCCTAATAACTTTGGTGATCCCCTGACTCACATGACAGTAACGTACTTGTTTTAACCCAAACTATGACCTTTTCTTAAACCTAGCCAAATGGTTCTGGTGCCTAAACCTAAGCAAAGTGCCATCATTTGGTACGATGAAGGTCCGGTATGCCTGTCGCACTCTCCAGCAGTTATAGATGTTGTTTTATTCAGTCGTTATGCCGTGAATCTGCGTGATCGATCCCACCACTTTTCTTCTGCTGTTGTTATCGGGTCAGCTGCTCAGCTTAAACACGGCAAACTTTACCTTCTAACCATCAGCATGTCGTCGTGATCACGCAGATGTTAGCATGCAGCTTAAAGCCATAACTAAAGCCTCGCAGAGCTGCCTGCATGGCTGTCGACTCTTTTTGAACCCTATGACAGAGCAGTTTTAGCTCACTGGTAATGTGGGAACGTCTTTCATCAGCATTTGCCAGCCTGGGTGTTGGTAGAGCATGCAGTGTTTTCTCCCTGAATATGATATTGCCCCATATTTGCTTTCGTAAGTTCAACTTCGGCCTCATCTGTTAATAGAGAGTTCCAAAGAATTGTTTTCCCAGGAACGTTATGTATCTTACGATCGCTCGTAGAGATAAACAGCATTACTGAATTTCCTACGTTTCTTCCATATCTTGCCTGCTGACTGACGGAGGCCCACATCTTGAGATGTGCTTTCCTGTTGCAGCCCTCACCAGCTTTATGAGCTGAACAAACTGTTTCACAGCGTTGCCTGACCCCTCCCAAAACGGGTCTCCAGCTATGAGGTTGCTGGTTGCTCAAGTCACTTCCTCCCATCCTTATTTACTTGTTTTACTTGTTTCACATTGCATGTTTGTATCTGTTCTTTTGGCCGAGGCCAATTAATTCAGACTAATTAAAAATCATTCAGTAATGTAGGTAATTCCAGAGGCTTCCCAAACACGTCCCACTCCCAGTTGAAAGCATCCTGTTGATTTTTGTGTGCGCCTTCATCTTGGGCCTGTTTACCTAACACTGCTGTGTATTTTGCCTCTATGTCACTACAGCGCCAGCGACTTATTAATGGATTTGAATGGGGAATTATGGTTTAATGTTGAGGCAGTTCATCATCCACACGTCTTTTCCTTCCCGCGTGAAGCTTCTACACTCTGCAATAGAACAGGTCAGGGGGTCAGTAGCTTCATTTGGCTGTCTCAAGTAAGTGATAATGATAATGTGAAATAGCCCATGCATTGCACACAGCTCCCTGGCAGGCCTAGTAAATTTGATGTTGAGCTAATTACGCTGGTATACACTCTGGCAGCCTGCATACAGCACGGTTTCATTATCTTTGTGTTTTCCATGCGCATTTGATCCAAAGATGGTGAGCAAAGTCAAAGCAGGCCTGAGGTCTACAGACAATTAGTTAAAAGTCTTTAACACAACAATGAGTGATGCCTCAATCTGAGTCAGGCTGTGGGATGGAAACTGGACTGTTGTGTAATGGCGTTTCCTGCGCCGCCTCTGCTGGCTAATTGAAAATGTATTTATTCCTCCGAATTAGCGCCTGCTCTCAGCTCTCCCTCCCTCCCCATTAAGAAGATTGGCTGTGAGCATTTAACTTGGTCCATCCACTTAGGGGTGAAATGGCTTGAAAAAGACTAATCATCATTGCTATGCGTTTGTGTCGACTTGATTAAGTGGCAGAATGTCTTTGAAGTGGCAAAGTTTGATTTCGGCATATGTGCCGGAGTTTCCCGAGAGGGGCTTTACTGGGGCAGAGCAGGCCAAGATGCTGTATGATGTCAGTCCACTTCAACAGAGCAAATTTAGTTCATAATTGCCTCTCTCTCTTCTCCCCTCTTCACCGTTGATACTGATTCCATTGAGGGGGATGGTGAAGTTACACACTGTGACCTTGTGTGTCCATTTAGGACATTTTTCACGACAAACATTTTCTCGCGGAAGTCCGACCCCCTCTCCCGCCTCCTCTTCCTCCTCTGCCTGCTACAGTGTGTTAACCAGGGCAGGCTGGCACGAGGAGTGGAGTGGAACAGATGTCATTATGCATGCCTCTGTAGATTAGCTAATCACAGGCACCACCTGGGTGTGCTGATTGCTATTAATCCACTATTGTAATTGAAAATTAGGGGTTGCACCGCGAAAGCATGCTGTCTCTGTTTTCCTCCGTCGGCCTTAATAGATTCCTTACGCCTGCTTCCTGACAGACTTGTCATTCACACTGAGAGCAGTAATACAGCATGAAGCCCAGAGGTGCAAAGCTATGAAAATGCTCAGTTATGACTGGCATAATTGTGCTGTTGGCCATCTATTATTACAGTGGTGCTACTTAAGCTGTACGACCACTTCGCAATCGGAGCAGCTGTGTAAATGCAGGACGCAGTGTTTACAGGCAAACAGGGGCAGGCTGGTCGAGTGTTAAAAACTCTTTCCCGAGGACGTTCAGTGTAACTGCAGCAAACCTCGCCTCCGCAGTTCAACCAGGAATATGAATCAGTGTGTCGAGTAATTGATAATTAAGTCATAGTGAGGCTTTTGAGGCAGATGCAAAGTGGAACATTTCTACTAGTCCTTGCTAAGTGGAGATTAACATTTTTTTTTTTGCTATTAACATTTGGCTTCCAGTCCTCCTCAAAGGTGGCATTAATGAGAGCTGACAGGTCAGCTCCCAGTGCAGGTTTTAGAAGGACTCACCAAATCTACCATCTCAAGCGAGTCCCCTCGGCGCCAGCTTTGTAGCAGGACCCGTCCGCGAGTTGCCTGTAATGGGAAACCCTGCATTCACTGAACGATGCCAAGCCACAGAGCCCAGACCTCTTCCTGCTGCCAGCTCGTTGCTCCCTCTCCCATTGATAATCCTGTTCAGAAATATTCTCAGGGAAAGCGGATTAGCGCGCACAGTGGTATGAATTCCCCTGCAGTTGTATCTCGCAGTTAATTAAATTCATCATTGTCTTTATCATTGGCATCCCCCTTCTCTTTGCTCTCACCGGGACGTGTGCTCTAATAAAGGGACGTCCTGTTTGAGTAATTAAGCCTAATGGATTCCCCTCACCTGGGGATTCGCGTCCTTAATCTGCTCATCCACCTGTGGCCGCGTGTGTGTGTGTGTGTGTGTGTGTGTGTGTGTGTGTGTGTGTGTGTGTGTGTGTGTGTGTAACCACACATACATGGTTTATTGGTGTGTTTTTGTTCATGGTTTTGGCTATTGGCAGTTTTGTTTGTGTGTTACTGAAGGAAAGGTCACAGGGCAATAATCCTTCACACCTGTTATGTAATATATTAAAAATGCACACACACACACACACACAGAGAGAGAGAGGGAGGTCCATTGTGGTCCAAGTGATTATTTTTGACTGTACAAAATTAAAATTCAAGGCATGTCTCTCATGTGACAAGCCATTGGCATAGTTCTCCCTCAGATGGACCTGAAACTTTACCACAAATCTTCTCCTCTCTTATTTATTCAGGTGTATAAAAACAACTACCGTTTCCCTCTCAGGGAGCTCCTGAAAAGAAACCCCTTGTCAACACCACACTAAGTTCCCTAAGTACCTTCTGAACGTCCAAAGACTGAAGTTTGAAGATCTTATAGTGAAAAAAGTCCCTGAAAGTAAACCAAAGGCGAGTAAGGCCCGTGGCATCCTCTTTAATAACTCGGCCTTGCGTGTGCAGCCGTCACTCGAGCGCTGTCACGCTGTTCCGCTCTCTTCTTCTTCAGTGCTGCCAGCGCCAAACTTGTTTTTCATAGCACTCGACACATAAGAGCAGGGTTGTTTTGATGCAGAGCAAGACACACTTCTCCACGCTAAGAGATGGCAAGCCTTTCAGCTGTCAAAAGAACCCGGAGGAGCGTGTGAGGAGAAAGATGCGAGGAGCCTTTGTCTCCGGCTGCATAGCAGGGCACCTCCACCTCCAGCTGAAGATGGACACCTATAGTACATATGGAGGGGCATTGACTTTCTATGAATACATACGTAAACATTGTTCCTTCCTTCTTTCTCCCTGCTTCTCTTTCTCCTCCTCCCTCCCACGTGTTTGACCTTTTATTAACCCGTGTGTATTGTTCACTGTATTTTTAGTGTCATGTTTCCTGGTTTTCCTGTGTTTTACAGCGCAGGACATCTGTGCTTGGGCGCACCAGAAGAGCATCTGTGGCAAAATAACCCAGATAATCATCATTGAGTGAATCAGTGGGAGTGAGTCAATGTGTTTGTGGTCAGGGGTGACCATGTCCTCAAGCATTTATTGACATTTCAACGTCTCTGAAATAATATATCTGTGGTTTTGTGCTTGCATGTGCAGTTTGTCAGGAGAGGTGGTGTTAGCGAGGTTGGGGGTGATGTTGTCGTTGATGCCGGTCCGCTGAATCAGTTTTATCAGACTTACTCACACACTCGGCCCTCGGCCCCATTCCTTTGTCATGACGGAAACCACCCTGCGCTCTTTAAGGTTAACCTTTTGAGGGGGTGGCCTGTCCTTTTGTTTGTACGTGTGTGTGATTATGTGAATGACAGCACATCTCAGTGAGTCAGCAGGAACCTTCACACATGGAACGAATCAGTCAGACCCCCGCCAGAGCAAAGCTCCGGCGAGCTATCTCTGTGACATCATACTTATAACAAAGACCAATGGATCAACAGGGGATTGGTTTTAACTGGATCAGTCCCTGAGCAGCACAACACCACGACTCACCCGCTCAGGCTGGGCGTCATTACCGCCACGCTCTCCTGACTGAAAGCCCCTCATGTTTTCAAGATGCTAATAAAGCCGCTAGGGGCTTTGCCGGATCATCGAGACATTTGGCTGTGGATCAACACATGTGTACCTTTTCCTTCCGGCGTACAGCCCTGGCCTCTTTCTGTACTGCTGCGGTGCAGCCTATAGGGAGCAGCCTGAATGCACGTTTGCAGAGTCATTCCTCTGCCTGACACCTACCTACAAACACGGATCCACACATGATGTGGTCCCTTCACGCACTCTGCAGCCTTTAATGACGGGGTGTTGGCTGACTCAGTCAAACCCCATTTCTGTCTCATAACAGCAGCAAGCACACAGATGTTCGATGATTCGCTCCAGTTCACCCCCCCATCCTAGAGTCCCTTGGTCATGTGGGAGAATTATATATTAAACATAACTAACGTCTGCTATGCGCAACTGGAGGAATACAAATTTCAGTCATCAGAGAGAGCCACGGAAACAGCAGGAGGTAAATATTCAGTTGACATTCAGCGGCTGTAGGGAGGTTTCGCCTCTGATTCTCTTCACATCTGCTCTCTGGCGTCTCACTGCTAAAGCCTTTTCATCTGCTGTGAGTGACTGATGTGGCTGCCCTCTCCTCTCCGGGCATCTGCCCAGCTTATTGAGCAGCCCCTTGTGTGCGCCTTCAAAGATATACAGATAAATCACGGGATAAATGTCAGTAACCAGTGGCCGAGTGATGGCTTCACTGAGCTAAAGTCATACACCTACCCTTGCACTCAGCTCCACCATAGCTCCATAGCCGTTCTCTGCACACACACACACACACACACACACACACACACACACACACACACACAGAGACACACACATCTCTCAGTAAGAGGGATGTTCGGTGGACATAGGGCTGAAATGACTGAAGTCCAGCCAGCTGACTCATTCCAGTGACGGGCGAGTGTCGTCCTGCAGCCAGAGGCTCCAGCACATGATGGATGGATGTAATGTAGGAGAGTGGCTTCTCTTCATGCACACCATCCCCACCTGACCTCCTGGAGATGGACGACAGGGATCAGGTTGCGACTGTGTGTGTATGTGTGTGAGAAACGGTGGATACACCATTCCCTGGGCCTGGAATTAGTTTTTTTTTTTGCCGCAGCCAGTGGTGACAGCAGGGAGCAAAGTGAAGGACCAGCCAAGGACCTCAGCAGTGAGCGATGAAATGTTGCAGGACCTGCAGAGGTTATACTAATTACAGAAACCTGAGTTTGCTCCTCTGTGTAAACCACATTTAAAATGTGTTTTGATCCGCTTTCCTTAAAAAGTCCTCTCATGCAAATATTATTTCCTGTCAAAACAGTCTCACCACCAAGTCCATTTTGAAGCTGTGCTTGCCTGAGTTTGCTCAGTTGGTGCTGAATTGTAGATGTTCGAATTTCCATATTTTCGTAGCACTTCTCATCCATGTTGGCTTAGAAGTTGAAAGTGAAAGTTTGGTCTTGGCTTTGGAAAGCAGCTAACAAAATGACTTCACCTGAGGTTGATTGAGATTGAGTTTGCCCAGGAGACTCAAGAGTTCAGTCTCAACTTTTAAGCAAAAATGGACGAGAAGTCCTTAAAGTTTGGGCAGACTTTACCTTCAGGCAAAGTAGCCAAATGCCTGGATCCCCCAACTAAGAGGACTCCTACTCGCTACAGATATATAGTAATGTTTGCATATAAAAAGTGTACTGTTCCATCACTAGACTTGTTGTTAACACTGAATCTCCGTTGTGTGAGCCTCGATGTTACACACAATTCAACACTACCTCAAACACTGAAGCAGATTCATCGCTGTCTGCGTTTCAAAGGAAGAAGCAAGAGGGGAAATAAAGCATTCATTGTAAAAATCCTGGTGATTATTACCTTTTTGCCCCTGAACCCACTAGCAGGACCAACTTTCATATGATGATGCTACTGCCCCCCTCTCCCTCCTGGCCCTCATGGAAAGCGTGAGAAAGATAGTGATGATAATGCAGGTTAAAAAACTAAATTTAATAGAGAATGAACACAGACGATGCAGCAATGTCCTGTTCCCTTTATTTCAGTCAAAGCAGCAATACTACAGCAGCCATAGAAGTCCTTCAAAGAAAACGTGCTCAAACTAAAATTAGTAGTAGTAGTAGTATGCATACAGAATTTTTCATGTTCTAGATGGGGCCTGGGGCTAACTTCAACTGCTTCAATGCACTGCAGTGTATTTTATCACTTGATCATGTTTTGTATCTACAGTAATCTTAATTTGCAAATATAGTGGAGTAGAAACACAAAGTAGCATTAAAGCACTAAAGTAAAAGTGGTGGAAAGTAACATTTATTCAAGTATTGTACTATTTCTATTTGAGGTAGTTTTACTTCATTTAATGACATTTGAGTGAGAATCATATAAACCAGAGAAACGTAAGAGAATATTTGCATCACAAAACGTGCTGGTGTTCTCTAACCCTAACCCTGATAAATGGTTGTAATGATTAATCAACTAATTGATCACCTAATTGTTTCAGCACTAATGTATGCAGATACGTTAGTGCTGGGCCCATTTCAACAAGATGCCACTTGGAGATGTATGTGAGCAGCATCTGGGTCAACAAGAGAGGATACATTAAATCGGCATCGGCAGCTCCTCAGGCTGCGTTTTCCAATACAACGCCCTCCACTCTGTTGTGCGTGTTGTTAGCAGACATGCCGAAAACATCACTGCTGACTACCAATGGCCTTTGAACGGAGCTTTACACACACATACCCAAGCCAGCAGAGCAAACACCTCAGCAGGTACCTGTCCCATGTATGTAAAACACATTCCATAGCAGCAAATACTCAGTGATGCCACATTGTCGCCATCACAAAAGGTCTCTGATATGTAACAGTGCCATCTGGGTGTGTTTTCAGACCTCACAGGATCCTTTATGGGGGTAAAATGTCAGCAGTGTTCGTGAGAGGGAGAAAAAGAACAAGATTTGAAACTTTTGTGTCCACTGGGGCTCTCCCTGATGCATCGGGCGGCATATTGTCAGTGACAGCCCCAGTTATTGAGGCTAAGAGCACATCACTTTACTTGCTCTGCAGAACCGTAATCCACAGAGCTGCAGAGGCTGCTGCCACACAGCTATCTCCATATGGTTCCTCTCTCAGATCCTTCAATAATACACTGATTGATCTTTCCCCATGTCGCTTCTTTCATTCTCTCTGATCCGCTGATGACGATGAAACCGGCTGTCTCCCTCTCTGTATGATGGGATGTAAAGATCGCTCTCTATCATGGAGATGAGGCGAAAAAGATTGCTCGATTCTTTGATCTCTCGGTCGGTCTCCCTTGAAGCTATTGTGCTCAAGTGCAGCGCAAGGGGGTATTTTTTGTTTGTACATTTGGGTTTGCATACTTGTGTGTGTACAGCAGGTGTACGTGTGTGTGTGTGTGTCTGTGTGCAGATAGGCAGATGGAGGTTTCAGACCGCAGCAATGGCAAACAGCAGCAGGCTTTTGATGCTGCACAGTGCAGAAGGGAGCTTCTCTGCATCGCATGGCCTCGACACAACAGATCAGCCAGATGAAGCGCAGGGCAAAGAGGAAAGGTGCATCAAGGCTGGTGTGCATGTGCGTGCAAACGCATACATCTCTCATTGTGAGGACAGCTAAATGCCTCACCCTCACCTCAACCTAAACTAAACCTAATTCCAACTTTACCCTTAATACAGAGTCTTAACCTTTAAACAGCCCTTTGAAGTTGTGAGGACTGGCCAAGGTGTCCTCACTTTCCAAAAATGGTCCTCACTCTGTAGGTAAAAAAACGTAAAGTTCCTCATTATATAGCAAGTATGAGCACACACGCACACACACACACACACACACACACACACACACACACACACACACGTATATGCACAGATAACCATACTCCACCCCTCCTGAGCCCTGCTGCATTATGTTAACGTTTTCACCCAGTCATTTTATCTTGTTTGTATGCTTCACAAGGCAAGGTTAACCTCACTGTTAAAGGTTTAGAGCTGCATTTTAGAGTGAACCGGAGCTGCCGAGATATCGGAGCCTAGAGATGAAAGCGAAACCAGCGGCTAAAAAGAAAAAGGGCAAAAGCCTAAAGACACCTTGTTAAAATCTTGCTCTATTCACCCTCTCGACCATCCTTTCTCTCTCTCCTCTTACTATTCCGATGCCTCGTCGCAATGCTGGAACTGCATGCTTGAACAGTGCCCTTGGCGGAAGAGGTCTCCATGATTCTGTCCTGACTCTGTCCTGCTGTATTGACCTAATTTTTCTTTCTGTTGTGTTTCTTATTTCTTTTTTTTTTTTGCGTACTTCCCTGAAGAGCAGCCCCAACCCTGTGGCACACAAGTCTTTCGCCAGGGCTCTAGTCTCAGTTCATTGTTCTGTATTGAATTTTACACTGTCCAGAATAGCAAACCTGCTATGGAGGTGGTCAGAAAATGAAAACAGAATCATTTGTGTCACTGACAGAATTTGTAGCATTTAGCATTGGAGCTCCCCTTATTGGTAAATGAGACCGTCATTGCCAGCTCAGCCGTGATTCCTGGTTAACATTACCATGATCATGATACTATCACCTGTTACCAATCAACCTGTTTACCTGTGGAATGATCCAAACAGGTGGAGCATCTTTCCCAGTCTTCTGTTGCTCCTGTCCCAACTTGTTTGAAACGTGTTGCTGCATCAAATTCAGAATAAGCAGATTTACAAAAATCTATGAAGCTGATGAGGTATAAAGTTAAAAATATATTGTCTTTGTGCTGTTTTCAGTTGAGTTTATGTCAAAAAGGATTAGCAAATTACCGCATTCTGTTTTATTATACACAGTGTGCAAAACTTTTTTGGAAATCGGGAAAAGGTGCTGTAATTCAAACCGCAATGGTTATTTGGCATCTCTAACATACCGAAAGTCAGCTCTGGAAGATCGTATTTTCACCTCCTTTATTATGCATGACATTAATGGGCAGCAAACCACCAACCACTCCCATCATGGTGGGAGTGTCCATTGAGCTGTACTGGACCTGAAAGACTGCAGGGCAGATAGCAGCGCTCAGGCAAGCGTTTGGACATGGATACTGGACGAAGGAGAGGTTAATGTCACGATCTGTCATTCTGCTGCGCATCACAGGAAGCAGACAGGAGAGGGGAGAAGGACCCGCCCGCTCAGGATGACCGCGGGGTGGATGTGACTGTTCGTTCACCTCCCTGCCCCAGAATCCAAAAGGGACAGACAAGCCTTGGCTCGACCTTAGTGTTACTTCAGCTTTTTGTTAAATGTCTTCCTCTAAGCCACAATAGGATTATAAAGGACAATTTCAAGGTCTTTCCTCACTATCTGTAAAAAAAAAAAAAAGAAAAAGCTTGACAGTTTTGTCACATGCTCTAACTCAGTGACCGGTGAGAACATGGCACCTTGAATGAATGCAAACTCTTTCGGCCATTATTCATTATACCCGCCTACACACACTAGCTGGCTAGACACACACACTTCATGTATCAACAGAATAGGTGTGTACTATTTAAAGGCCGAGAAAGCACGGAGCCAGTTTTATCTCAAACATGTAACTAATGGATATTTAGTAGAGTCAGCCAACAATAGCAGGCAAGCCACCCGGAGCCAAGAATATATTTCTGAATGCTGAGTGCTTTGGGACACCATCTGTGTCTATTGCCAAGTGCGCTGATGATTATCACATTGACTATAATAAGCCCGCAACATTAAGCCTGCACGCAATGTGTAGCAAGACCATTCCTTTCAATTATCCGCTTAAAGAGTTGATCGTGCTATTCTGCCGAGGGTGCAGGGATAATGCCATTGTCCTTGTGGCCCAGCGAGCTCAAAATAGTATCAAGAGTCACTTCTCCTTCGAGCACCTCATCCCTTCAGTGTTATCGACAGGGATTTGATACTCGTGGCTTAAGAATTCTGCTATCCAACATGTTGAAAACTTTTGATTTAGAATTGCTGGGGACCCAACATAACAAAGCTACAGTTAGCATCAGTTACAGTTACAGTCATTAGCCATTTCACAACAGCAGCACCCAGCTTGTGCAGACTGACCTTACGTTGAGATACAATCACGCTAATTGGATTTTAAGAGGGATGTATCTAACCTGAGGGGAGAAAGGGGCGATTGGGGACATCGATTTCCTTTGTGCAACATTTTTCATCCCAAAGCCTACCTCCATTCACAATTAATCTCTTGGGCTCTGCAACCGCTAATTGACTTCATGCCGACTCCTAAACAGTCGAAAACACACCACATGTCAACCATATTGAGAGAAAGTGGAGTGGTAGTAGTTCTACGACCACTATGGCTTTCAGTGAGCATGGGTTTCGGGGTTGAGACCACCGGCGGTGGAACCCCGGATGCCCGTCTGTCTGTGCCTGGTGCTCTTTGGAGAGAAAACAAGACATGCCAGAATTGCAATCTCATTTGTCTCTCTGCCATTTTAAGGAGAGAGTGAAGAATCTGGGTGTCCCTGAGATGCCAGTAAACTGTTGATTCTCTCTCTGCCTGTCACACAGAATGAGGCAGGACATTCTGCTACCCTGACTTGCCAAATGAACCTAACAAGGTGGTAATTAGCAGATGGCGGGGGCTTTCTCGCTGTTTCCGGAGCTGCACTACTGTCAGAGAATTGCCTCATTAGACGCCCACTGACACCCCTGCTGGTGACATCTCCTCATTGCTTCCGCTCTCATTTAGGAAAAGCATTGTGTCTATGCAAGCCTGTTGTAATTTAACTGCCTGTTTGCTGTGTGCATGGGTAAATATCTTTACTGCCGGTCAATTGTTTTGGCCCTGTTGAAGCGAGGGCATGCCAAGAAGCGAGCCAAGCGTCAGGGATTCAGCAGAAGATAGGTGTTTTTGCTTTCGGCAGGATGGTTCTTGTGCCAAATCCGTCCAGCAGTCAGACAGAAAGTTTCACCTGAGTGCTCAGTATCAAACGTGCAAGGTTGGTTGCCAAAAAGTTGCCTTAGTTCAATATTTCTTGCAGTGCCAAGTATTTGGTTTATTCCATCAAAACTTTGGCTCATGAGCATCATTTTTAGCCATGCTAGCAGCATAGCACTATAGAAGGCCAGTCCTCCACTTGTTTCCAGGCTGAAACAGACTCTCAAATGGTTTTAAGTGGATCAAACTTAGTACAGACATTCATGGTCCCCAGAGGATAAAGCCTACTGACTCACCACCATGAGACTGACATTTTTGTTTTTTAGCAAAGTCTCTCAACAGCCATTGGATGGATTTTCATAGAATTCAGAACAGACATCATGTCCCCCTCATGATGAATTGCAACAATGCAGTGGTACCTTGACTTTTCGTCTAATGCCACCACCAGATCAATACTTGTGTCTACAGTTTGTAAAGTAATTTGGTTTTTGACCAAATACCTGCAAAACTATTGGCATTCCTCCAACTTTGCCCTCATACAACCTCACAACCTCCGTTTTTTCCACGACTCACTGTCGTTCCAAAAGCCTGTGGACATTGTAAAGGCTTTGGTGTGCCATGCACTTTGACTGTGTGCCTCACACGTTGAGTCAAAAATGGTGCTGCTGCTTACCTTGCTCTATAATCACAGAACGACTGGAGCTTTTGTCTGGTCTTTTGGCTGAAAAGCAACTTGCCCCTCAATGAAAGACTTTTTGCAAAGCACTTCAATAGTTTTGACATCAGTTACAGAAAATGACAGATGGTGAGGTGAGCTGAGAGTAGCACTTTCCCATGGCAGATACCAAAATGTAAGTGTCTTAAGGGACCGGGCAAGGGATGATGGGCAGCAGCATGTGGTTTGTTTTCATTTCTGCAGATGTGTGTGTGATGGAGAGAGACAGACAGAAAATGGGGGTTTTGTTATTACATCCATACAGCGCACTTTCAGTCTTGAATTAGATCCTTACTTAGATCTTCTTTTATTGATCCAACTAAGACCTCTCCTCTTGCCTTCTCTTGTCTCTTCTCCTCTCCACCTCCTCCTCCCACTCCTTTTACACATAATGTGTAAATAGTGAAAACTAAAGGCAGATTTAGAAGGAGCCAGAGCGGGGGCTTGCTTTTTATTTGCCTTTATCTACACTGATGTAAGAGGCTGAAGACAGGCAGAGGGGCGTTGCGGTAGCGACAGGTAGATGCACACACCACTTGAAAGCTTGTTATGTGAGCGAAAACAAGAGGTTAAGTGGATAGCAGTTGCAGAAAGAAAAGGGAGAGATGCCGGGGAGGCCGATAGCTATTCAGAAAGTGATCTCAAACATAGGTGCGTGGAGCCCTGTGGGGATCTGCCACAGCTGATGAATCTCACAGCGAGAGGCGAAGACGCAGTCAGAGACGGAGCGATGGAATAATGTCAGGGGCAGAGAGGCGTTCCCATGCATCATCATTACTCCTCTCTGCAAATACCCCCCCTCCCTCGCTCCCTCGCTCCCTCTGTTTTTAATGATTCGCCGTCCTTGAACTGCGGCCCCCCTTTTCCCCACCACCTCCCCTGTATGAGAGGGTGTCTAATAGCCAGATGACAAGGCACAAAGGCCTCCATTGTGTCCCACATGCCTCGTACTACCAGCCTGGCAGGCCAGTGATGCGCTGCCTTGTAACCTAGCGGGAAGCTGAGAGCTGCCGCTCCCTCCCTTTCCTCTCTCTCTCCGCTGCTGGAGATATGATGCAGCACGCTAACGCAACCTGACAGCTGGACCACAAAGACTGCCCTGTTAGAAGCACTTGAGTGGGAGTTTGCTTTGGGCAGGGGAGGTGATTTGCGTGTGTGTGTGTGTGTGTGTGTGTGTGTGTGTGTGTGAGGGAGAGAAGAAGGGAGGTGGGGTATCTACCGTTGGTTGCAGGAATCCTGTGGTAACAATTAGCTCCATCCTTTGTCCACAGTGAAACCATCTGATCCAGGGTGGCATTCCCAAGCATGATGAAAGCCCCAGTGAAATCACTCCCACCCCCACCCCCCCTTCAACATGGGAACAGGCCTGACCCGGCAGGGGAGGGAACGGCATGTATATTGTTTGTGTGTGTTTCGGGGTTGTTCATGTCTCATAGCTTCTGGGAACATGGACCGCAGGCTTGTGGCTTTCCAGTTGCAATGCGTAGCCAGACCCAGCTTTTGTTTCCTTGACCCAGATTCCTCACATTCATTGTGCCAGTAAAAAGTCTATAGAGTTACATAATGGAGAGCCATGCTTCTCTTGGCCCTGTCCCTCACTTGTCCCTCCGACATGCTGCAGTTACTAGACTGTTTCAACTTAAGTAAAGCAGCAGGCGCACTCGAAAAACTCCAAAATCACTTGATTTATTAGCTCGTGTGTGTGCCTGCAGAGCAAAAGTATTGAGTTGTGTTGAACGAGCAGTAAGCAAGAACCCAAAAATGCCTTTTAATCAAAAAGTATTTTCAACACCACTTTTTGGGAGGATGTTAATGGGGGAGAATCGACCGGGCAACATAATGCAGCTGATCTGTAGTCCCAGTGGTGTTGGTTTGAGCTCCTAAGGGGATGAGAACTTCATTTCATTTACAATATTTTTTGAATTTGGTAGGCTTTTATCCCCCAGCAGCCAAGTCTATCCTTCAATGCTTCCTGCTGAAAATCATAAAAAATGCTGTTCGAGTTTCAGAGTCGAACTCTTGTCGAGTGTGGGCTGCGTAGGATGCTCCTCACTGTAAATTTTTCATTTCTTTTACTGTGGGAATATTTCTCTTTGTTACAACCCTGCATGATTATTTTTTATTCACTTTCTCTCTGCCTATTTTTTTACTAGTTTGAACCCTGCCACTCGTCTGAAAGGGGGTATCTTTTGCTTGTGTGTTTGTGCATTTGTGAATAGATTCAAACTGAGTTAAAAAAAAAAAAAAAAAGGTTTCACATTGCCGTCAAAGCAAATCTACAATGACTTTTGAGTGTGTGGTTGATCAGTGAACTAGTAAAAATAAGAAGTGTCTGGAACACTATGATAAAATATCCATCAGGAGATTAGCCAACAGCAGAATTAATCTCACAATGGGTAAAGTCATGTATTTCCAGTCTCTGCAGGTGTCTTGCTGGGAGAGGTGTTTTATCTTAATGACTGATGTGCCTCACAGTAGCTTAATGCTCATCTCATTAGGAGTCTGGATGACATTACTCACAGCCTGGCGTCTGCTTGATTTTGATTTGTCAACGTTTTCTGATCTGGTCTGATCCGCGGCGTGTCAACGCTCGCGTCAGAGAGGCTCTTCAGACATCGAGTACGGCGTTCTGGCCTCGCGGAGACCACGCCGAAGAGAGGGAGCTGATGTCGAACACGAAGCTGGATTTTGACAGGTGTTGCCGCCGCTGTGGTAACTGTCAAAACAACTGCAACATGATGTTTTATGTAGATAGTGGACACCAGCGCTCAGGTTAATTGAGTGCCCCCTGCGAGGCGGCTTTGAGGAGAAAGCGCTGGTTATTGATGCAGCCGAAGCCACATTCAAAGCACATTCTGTGAGTGAGTTTTCCCGAGGAAGGAGCTCCTGCGTCACAGCTGGAGCCCACACAGAGGAGGAGTGCTACTAAAGCAAACACAAGGGAAATCTCTCCGTTTCTTCCTCCTCTGTTTCCTCTCTCTGACGCCCTGTCGCTCAGAGCAGAAAGGTAAATTCACCTCCTCTTGAAGATGACTGTGCGGCCTCGAACACTCCCTCAGACAGTGCTGCTGTTCCCAAGAGGCAACAGTCCTAATGTCATTTAACTGCTTTTTATCATGCACACATGTAGCTCTTAATGAACGTGCCTAATTAATGTTTCAGCACACGAAAGCTTCAGTAGCACCTCGCCTTCTCAGGTGCAAGCAACTGCTGTCTGGACAAGGACCCTTTGGATTCACAGCTCGTAGCTTGTGTGGTTGTCCGTCTGAGGCGTAGCTTATTATGAATTCAGATTTCAGAATGTCTTTTTAATTGTCTCCAGATCAAATCATCAGAGTGGGCGTTTGTTAAATGCGCGCCATGCAGATGCCCTCCTACGTGATTTAACTGTCGGACTGACCCAGATTTCTCTTCCCTCTAGGTAAGGTGTTGAATACGGATTTGCGTCACTACCTCAGCCTGCAGTTTCAGAAGGGCTCCCTGGACCATAAGCTCCAGCAGGTGATCAGGGACAACCTGTACCTGCGCACCATTCCCTGTGAGTAGCTTCCACAGCCTTGGGCACCTCAGTCTCCTCTCTCTCTGTCTGGGCTCTGCTTGTTGCCCCCTGATCCCTCCAGATGGAGCCTGGTCTGTTCTCATCTGTGGCACTACCTGCACCATCTTACCTTATTTTCTTGCCAGCCTTTCCTGTCTTTTTAAAGGTAGTAAAAGCACCCAGTCTTAGGATTAGTATAACTATGAGGTCTGAGTAGACTTTGATGTGAAAGGCTAACATTACCCAGCATATGAGTGGAACATCGAAGGCAATGACACGCTTGTTTTTTATGTTTAATATAATGAGTTTTGAGGCTGAATGTATGAAGAAATGAATTAACTTATTTTTTCAGATCATAGTCAGACCTTGGTTATCTTACAATTAAAGGTGTGAAGGAGTTTTTTCCATTCTCTCTTTGCTTTCCAGAGCCAAGTATTTTTTTTCTTTATGAGTCCGCTCCGCTGCTCCTTTTAGAATAGAAGAATAAATAACCAGGACAGAGTGTTTTGTTTTTATACCCGAATGATTTTGAAGCGGACAGCAAGGCCAACAGGCGTAAATGAAAGAGCAGCTGCAATTCTCTCGGCCGCACAGCTGAGTTAAAAAAAAAAAAACGTTTACCATTAATCAGTGCTCCAGACGCTGTTTATTATCTGTCTCAGTTAGCATTTTGAAAGCTCTCATTTATGACATTGTGCACAGAGGAAAAGTCGTTTTAAAAGCAGGCTTTGAAGTTGCATTTATACAATGAAGCAGAAATGACTAATTGGAGATAATCATCTTTTTTTTTGCAGTTGCTCATCTCGCTTCATGAATCTTTGCACCACTTTTTTGTGCAAATGCATTAAACAATTTCCAGTATAAAACACTATACGAGCCCTAAGTGCTCCTTAGCTATTTATTTATACTATATATTATACACATATTATACATTAGCAGCAGTACCAACTTTTCAATTTCAATTAGTTTTGTTTTTCCAATTTCCTCCCGTCATCTTAAAGATTATTAGTTATTTAAGCACAGACAGTTTCACCCAACTCCCAACATGTGACTCTCCTTTACAGAGTCAACATCAAATATATATATAAAAGCTTGTTCCCTGCACGTCTCATGTGAGACGTCGCAGTCTGGCTTCAGCAGCTCAGCACATGTCCCTCGTCCACTCGGCTCACGCCAGCCTGTGCCGGTGGCTTATCGCAGCCTCACTGAACCGCAGTGACCATGCGCCGAGCCCAAGTAGCCACCGCAGCTTGATGCCTGTGCTCATTACAGCAGCCCGAAAGGCGTCTCAGAGTGAGAGAAGCATGACTTCCTCCTTTCACCACACACACAGCGAGGCTTCATTAAATGTCACGGACTTTGCCTCCCACGAAAGATGACGGGAGCTCAAGACAGTGCCAGGGGTCCAGGGCACCACCAAATCCCTAAAACTGGGCTAAATCCCGACCCCCCACCTCCACCGCCAGCTACCTCTCTGTTTCTGTCAGTCCCTGGGCATTAATATCCGGCACAGCAGGGCAATCAGCTCCACGGAAAAAAAGGAAAAAACAAAGCAAGAAAGGATTCAGAAATTTTAAAAAGAAAAAGAAAGCGCCCCATGTTTTCAGTCTGTGTCATTTTCTTATTTTCTTTTTGAGAACATTGAAGAGCTCCTTTTAAGTTTTTTAAAACCAAAGAGACAAAAGAGAATACAGCTTTGCATTGATGTCGCTCAACATGGAACATTTTTCCTACTCCAGAGAAATAAAATGTTAAAAGTGAATCATAAAAATTGACAACAATATCAAATAAAGTTTCTCCTGACGATTTCATATAAAGACTCCATTCATCCACGGGGCCTTTAAATTATAAATGCAGCCTCAAGGAATGAATGCAGACGTTACAAACGCAAATGCAAGCTCCTTTTCATTTAATTACATCAACTTTATCATTTTATAGCAGCGCTTCATACCAGAAATAACTTAGATTGTGATATAATCTCTCCATGCTGCAGAAGAAATGATAAGATAACATTTTTGGACTAGTGTCATTCTGAAGTATTAATCAGTATTAATTCCTCCTCTGCTGAATACACGACTAAGATCATGCAGTAATGAATAGTGGCAATGCATCATTCATTTGACCATTGACGCTTTCACTGTGCTCATCTTTTAACTCCCTGTCTACACCAGAAGTGGGTCAGTGGATGTGTTCACCATCGCACACTGGCGTACTACTCATACTGGGAGGGAAGTCAAATTGCGTATGTAGTGTGTTCCAGCTGCATGATACGTATGTGGATGCTGTTTACGTGAGAAATACCTGGATGTTGACCAAACTAGCAAGAATTTCTGAGCATGCAACGTGAGCTTACTGGTCAACTGTCCCAAAATGCATTGCGTCTGATCTCCAGTAATGTGATAGATACAGTGATAAGTGGTGAGTTTAACTGGCAGCATGCAGTATGAACTGATGTGCAGTGTGTTAGTATGAACGCAGCACTCTGTAATGTTGCACTGGGTGACTTCTGCTCAATTTTGCAGTGTAACACAGAGATGTCATGTTTCAACCACAGTCTTTCAGACGTCAGCTGCTGTTTCCGTAGCGATGCAACTACATGGATGTATATCAGAAAAGCTTGTTTTAGGGAACGCTTGTTTTCCTACAATCTAATACATCTGGATCAGTTCATTAATCAAAATTGCATGATTAATAAAATATATGTTATGTTGTTGGGCGAGAAGCTAGGTTTATATTTATTAGCTTGTACACAAACAAAGCAAAAATCAGCTAGTTTAGTTTTAGCTTGTGACAAATTGAAATAGTTTTAGCAACAATAACATAACATGAATTACTGCACTGATAAGTTAAGCATCAGTGCACATCAAGGTACTGTCGCAATATGGAAGGTAGTTCAAGCTGTTTCAACTTTGCTCCAAAAAAGCTTCTTTTTAATCTGATATCTGCAGTCCGTGTTGTGCTTTCAGGCCACGTGACCCGCTCATAAATGTGGATGCGTTTTCCTGACTTTACCAAATTTATAGTAGGGAGTGAGGATCCGTCAGAAGCAAGAAGTTTGACTTTTCTCCTCGTTTCTTTATTCTTTGTTCATCGTTCTGTTGCCGTTAGCATCCGGGAGCCTCGCTGCTAAACGCTCATCACTTGGCTTCTGGTGCCCCGTAGAGCAGGTGTTCAACCTGCTGGTTTATACCGGCACAAATTAGACTTCACACGTAACACTGGAGTGTTGGCTTTTGTTGTTCAACCACAGCAACCCCTGTAGACCCAGTAACCACTAGCACTTTTCAGTTCGACACTTTCGTCCCGTATTGTTTTCATCTCTTCAAAGCGGGGCCTGTGAGGAAACTAAAGCAGTTAAAGCGGTGCGTTCTTTTCCGGCGAGAAACGAGAGGCAAATTTCCTCCTGTCTTTTCTTCAAAGCTCCTCATCCCAGCGCTCCTCTCAGATGATTAAATTTCTATTTTCTTAGCAGTCTCTCCTCACGCGGCCGAGGTGTAATAATACTGTTCCCTCGCAGCTGTCCAGGTGTGGAGGCTGAGGAGATTCACCCGTCTACACACACATCGGCATCCGCAGCCTTTGTTTCCTCATTTTCTTTTCAAGCTTTAATCCTCTGTGGAAACTCCATTACCTCTTGAAATTACAGTATGTTCTAGCAACACGAGACACCAGATGATAAAAGTATAATTACAACGCCCCGTGATGGTGTTATGAGAATTTAAACCGTAAAAGTGGTAAAACAGATCCAACTTAGTGGAGAATCTTCAAGTAAATTAGCTGAATAAACAATCAAAAGCTAAATCACTGCGTTTCTCTATTCCCCTCTTCCAGAAACGAGCTCATATTTCCTCCTCCCTCTGTGGCTTAGCTGGCCTCCTCTGATCGCTCTGGTTGACATAATAAAAGATTGTCTTTGCGACAGACTAAGCTGTTTCAGATGTGATGGCTCACACTGCAGCCAGGATGGATGTTGACACAGAAAGAAAATGAAGAATGGGGACAGGTTCCTATTAAACTCGGAGGTAAAATCCCTCGCGCCTGCAGCGCAGCCAGATAGCAGCGAGGTTCAGCTGAGGTACCGTAAAAGCCCTGATTACATCTAAAATGACGGTAAGCAGAGTCGGCATGTCGGGGAGCGTGAAATCATTTTCATAACAATATGTTTTCAGTGTCTCACAGACGAGAGCATCAATAAGGCAAAACATGACTCTTTCTCTACCAGATGCAGCACTTATGCTGGATTATGATTTAATGACTGGAGCTAAGCAGGAACTGGAATGCAGTGGAGAGCTGGAGTGGGAGCGTGTTTTAAGTAAAAAGGCAAATTAAATATTTTAAACAGTGGTGGAGAACAGAGAGAAAGTACAAAGTTAAAGTCAGTGTTGCTTCTGTTGCTTCAAGATCATAAAAAACCTGACCTTGACCGTCGCAACTGGCGAGAAGGAGACAGTACGCCGTAAAACGTGTCACTGATTTTTACTCCCGTGACCTTGCAGAGTTTAGCTTCGGTTTATGCACCTGAACCTGAAAAAGTCTTGGAAACAGGTGGGACATCCAAACGTCAGCTACTTCTGCTTTGAGGCTTTTCTTTTCACGCCACTTTTCTGTTTCTGCTCCACCACTTTTTACTTCACTACAATTATTTCACTTCATTTCACTTCACTTTATTATGTTTTGTTGTAAATAAAAATACGCAATGCCCATTTTCACAATTCTAGCTAAAACAAGTAGTTGATTAATTAGATAATTGATTGACAATCGATTTGATAATCGTTTTTCATTGAAAAGCTGATTCCAGCTTCACAGATACAAAGATTTGCTGCTCTTCTTTTAATTATTTACGTTTATTTTTGATCATTCTGAGGGTGTCACTCTGGACTCTGGGTGCAGCAATTTAACTATTTAAAAACTGATGCAAACTGACCGATCAATTAGTTTACAGAGAAAATAATCAGCTGGTTAATCCATAATAAAAATAGTCATTAGTTCCTGTAAACAGTAGTTAAAAAATGAGCTCCACCTCAACCAGCTACATCTGCAACTTCCTGCATTTAACATTAATGCACGAGTATAATAATAATCTGTCTATATTAATAGTCTGATGATATCATGTATAAAGGTATAACAGTCACAGGTGACATTTTTCTGCAGTGAGTACTTTTATTTTTCATACTTCAAGTACATTTTCCTGATTGTACATACTTTTATTTAAGTAACATTTTTTGTGTTTGGACAGTCAGGTATTAGTACTTAATAATAGGATTTGAATGCTTTCTCCACCACTATGAGGCTGTAATCTTTAATGTTACTGAATAGGACTTTGTGAAGGTAAAGGTCTGGAGGTGTCAGTGTTTGAGTTAATTGTATAAGTTCACACATTCATTGTTTGGTTTATTACACATATGGATGTCTCAGAAAAGTTCTGGCATTAATAAGATTTTTACTTGAGTCGCTTAATGCGGACAAGTCTATACCTGTCTGTGTAATCATTATATTCCATTATATTGCCATGGAAACCAGGGAAATGTTAGATTTGGAGGAGAAATTGCTTTGTGAGTACACTGCAGATTCAATAGTAGTGTCATTATTTAACAAATATACAGAAGGTCAGCGGTGAAGTTAGATTTCATCCATTCATGCACCATCCTTTCACTCCTCGTCTCCGTTATTTATGGCATTCGTATGGTATTTAATTGCATCCTTAAGGGATAAAGGTGCTGTTGGAAGTCAAAGTGAAAGTGTGCAATTAAAATCCTGTTCGTGATCATTATCATCAGTTACACTCGCTGTGGATTCTGACAGCTGTGCTGCTGTGTTTTCTCTGTTTCACATTTTAATAATGAATTCATAGCTCTGTGGTCCCAGCGCTGTTCACTATTCATGATGTAGACACAGATGCACCCCTGAATGCTGTATTTGGACTTGAATCACATCCCCGTGGGCATGTTGGATGCAGTGTCACTTCCAACTCCCCCACCCACCCCCGTATTAGTGAATGGCACGTTCCATTTGTTCGAACGTTCCCTCTGTCTTAAACTGTGTTGCTGTTGGCAGGCACCACTCGGCAGCCCAGAGAGGGGGAAGTTCCTGGAGTGGACTACAATTTCATCAGTGTGGGGGAATTCCGTGACCTGGAAGAAAGTGGACTGCTGCTGGAGAGCGGCACCTATGATGGTAAGTCCCAACACAACACATACTGCAGCTCCACAACACTAAAGATCAGCCGGCACTGGCCACAAGAGAGTGATCACTGATTAGCTTACCAAGTCCAAAGTTTCATAGTTCACCTGTTTTGCACAATCAAATTATTCTCCAACTCCGTGGACCCTCCATCAAACAGCTCGGCTCCCAGGCTGGCCGTTCCCTTGAGCCGGCAGCAGAGCGCTGGCCAGGGGGATCCCAAAGCTTTTCACTCAAGAGGTGTCACTTTTCATTTGAAGACTGAAGGCCTTCTTCGTGGAGGTCTGAGAGCATTTTCTAATGATTCATCTTGTTATCATTATGGGGTTTCCATGATTTTTAGGAGTCTGTTCACACTGGTATCAGCTCAGAAAAATGCAGTTTATTTTGTCAAAACATGAAATGATAATAGGCTAATTAGGACTTTTTTTTTTTTTTCGAAAGCCCAGCCCCCGCAGTGTCTGCTTGGAAAAGTTTGGGCCCTCAGACAAGTGTAGTTGAGGATCCCTGCTGTGGATGGTGGATATATAGACAGTTTATTTTGAGGACGAAGTAGAATGACCCTAATTGCACAAATTCCACCGCTTCTCCATCTTGGTTAATCCCAGTTGTTCATGTTGGCCGGACCTAGAGAATCAAAGGAAAGATCCGTTGTTGCCTTTCAGCTGTGGTCCGATTCATGTCCACAATGACCTCTTACAAACGAACCAAGAGGAGTAAACGTGAACTCACAGGGACCTCCTTCAATGGACAGTTAGATGTCTGCCATCCTGCATCACCACCTCTGCATGAACCCACACCCCCTCACATTCCTGTGACCGACGGCAGGTCGTGCAGCACTTCACTGCCTTTTATGTGTATATTTATGTCCTCAGTAAGAGCTCACCAAGAAATAACCGAATATGAGAATTAGTAGTCGAGACTGCAGCTCGACCTTGTGTCATGAATAATGAGGAACAGGTATTAACAGGATGGAAGAGAAGAGTTCCAACATAATATTATAGGAAGGCGCTTGTTTTTTAAGGAGGAGTTGCCAAAACACACAAACGCAACATGCCTCTTTTGGTCGGACTGGGAGGACCCCCACACTCACGGGGTGTCGCACATAGATGTTACCATGGTTACCAGATGATCTTACATAAATAGGCCTTATATGCTGCTTATAGCGATCACAGTAGTTTAGCCTTTGAATTGATGCTAATGCACATATCTACTGTCATAAAATCGTGTATTTGGTCAGTTCTGCTGACATAAACAAACCAGAGTCCACTTTGAATGCGCAGCTTTTCAGGTGGTCTCAGTCCGCTTGTTTGGACCGAATCAGAATTTAGTTGGCAGCTTTCACAGCAGCGACGGACTCCCCAAAGAGGAAATGAGCTAAGATGGAATATAGCTTACTCGGGAAGACCATAAGAGAAAAACTGCTCCCCGAAGAGGGAGTACGGAACAATACATTGTCCCAGTCTGCCCTGGGGACACGGCTGCTGCTGAGGATGAGTCCCCTCGCCACGCTCGGGTTATTGGTTCTCTTGTGAATTTGCTGAGCTGTGCATCAGTAGGTCACCAGGTGAAGTCAACACATTGCACATGTCATCAGTCTGTAACCATTAATGTGACAGAACCAGAGATAATATATCCCCAGGTGAATTTGTTGCCGCGGAGAACTTCATCCCGGTCCTTTACACGTTGTGTTGGCTCTGCAGGAGCCCTCTCGTCTGCCCTCTGTCCCACATCGGCCCCTGCGAGACCGGCCCTTCATCCCTGAACCTATGAACCAGTCAACAGAATGAATAATGGATCTGCTCTGCCCTTCCCGGCTTAACACAACACAACCGTATGTGTACTGAAGGCACAGATTCAGAAGCCCTCACAAAGTTAATCGTTAATTTCCAACTTCTGACCTCTGATTCACCACAGATAAACTGTTGGGCAAACTTTTCACACACAAGCAATGACGTACAGACAGTCAGGCAGACACACTTGAGGGCAGGGAAAGAGAGGGAGAGATATTTCCCACGTAATGAATGATTTCCACATGGTGAGTTAGTCATTGACTACAGATCTGTGAGTAGTCGCTACAGGCCATATACTGTAAAATTAACCGTAATTCACACAGACATGCATTCCTTTGGAGACACATTTTAAAACAGCATCGAGTGGTGTGTGGGGAGAGTTGAACTTATTGCGGAGCTGCTGCCTGGATTTGCTGTTTAATGAATTTTACATCATCGCCTTTGGTCAGAGATGCAGGTTTTGCTGTAAAAGAATAAAATTTCGATTGAATTCTGGATGCAATAAGCACACCTAAATTAAATATACCATAAACCGCCTCTTGGTGGAGCCTTGTACTTTGATCTCATCCCTGTTTTCATTAGTTGCACCTTTTAATCTCATGTGCTCTTTGTGCCGTGTGTGTAGTGTTCACATTTTCTGATGTCTTCTCTTGTTTTGTTGTGTTTTATTGTTTCCATGCCGCAGAAAGAATTTTCCTCTTGTGGGACTGAATCTGAGCTGAACTTTGAGTGTCAAGGGCTCGGGGAAAACCACACTCCATTCCAACCTAGTTTCTCATCGCAGTCAGTCATTATTCATGTCCCTCCCCCCAACGTGCCGAGCTTCTTCAGCACACGTTATGTTTCTCCGTCTGAATGAGACCTTACTGTATCTGTGGCTGATTGAATGGAAACATCGACCTGGGCGGCCATGTTCACAGCTGTGACTAATCCTCCAGACCTGTGAACAACAGGGGCTTGATGTAACCGTGGTTAATCTGTAACCAATAGTGACATTTACTCCCACTTCTCTTCTGGAGCCAATATCTGAAACAATGAGCGTTTCACAGATTGGTTGTCATATCGCTCACCAATAATAGAAAGTTATTTCAGGAGAAAAAAACACTAAACCAAGCATAAAAGAGGAAAATTCTATGGGTTTATGATTACTCCCCAGCATTAATCCATTACATTTTCAGCCCCCAGCAGTCTCGCTCTCTGCATTCCAAGCAGGTCTTAGTGCGAGGTTGACTCAGCTGTCGACGGAGTGGATGGGAAAGTTTGAACCGCACAAAAACAAAGAGATTAGTTTGCCGGTTCCAGTTCTGCAGAATGATGGAAGCGTCAGGGTGGGAGCAACACTTGTTACCTTGGCTGCGCCGCAACGCTCAAGAATTAGATTTGCGTGCGCGCGGGAGTGTGCGCATGTATGTGAATTAGGGCATATCCAATTTTCTACTCCTAACTGTGGACGGTGCAGGAAAGCCAGCGGTATGAATCATTCATGGTGGAGACAGGGAGCTGAAATGGACAAGCAGAAGTCAGGGAAAGCAGGTGTCTCTCTCTCTCGCTGTTGAAGCTCAAAGTTAGCAACAGGAGGGTTAGTACAAAGTTGATACGAAGACTTTTCTGTCTTATTATTCACAAAGTTATGTTAACATTGCCATTGTATGCCATTATATCATGGGCTCTATTCAGGTTGTATAAAGCAAGCTGCTTCCAGATCTGCAGACCCCATAAGGCGGTATGCCTGCACAGTCCTGTTTGCATGGACTGGCATGGGAACCATTACCTTGACTGGGTAGGTAGTTTCATGGGTCAGCATGAAAGTGGCCTTCTGCAAGGACGCATTGGAAATACAAAACAGCACAGAACTGCACACCATAAATGAAGCATAAAAGGCTGGGACAAAGATGAAAAAGGACGAGAGTTATAGACAAGACCGTGCTATGGTGCTTTCATTCCAGCTGACAGTTACAGACTGTAGTTGTAAGCCTGTTCGGCACCAATTTGACGGGGGGGATGATGAAATCCCCTTTGTGCGGTACAAAATGTATTCCCTTTGACAATCATGGACTTTACTGGAAAAGAAATGACCATTTGCCATCCCCTTGTTTTACTGGACCACATTCACTACAACCATTTTATAATAGGGTCTTTTTTGGTATTATAGGCTTTGTGAAGTTCTGAGGCAAAGCTGCGTAGCTGTGGATTAGATAGAAACAGGGCAACGGGCCAGAAGTCACAGAGGAGGGAGGGTGCAAAGGTGCTGCGCTAGCAACAGCTGCCCACTCCTAGGAGCTCGCAAAACGGAGGCTAGAAAGATTAAAAAGCGCCTCAGCTCTGAGAACTGCACTGCTGAAAGCACAGGAGTTGGATTAGTGTTGTTATTGGACACATCCAAATAACATACAAGAACAAAAAAATAAAATAAAAGTGGAAGAAGAGGAGATAGAGGGATGAAGAGAGAGGGATTAGGATGGATGAGAGCAGCTTAATAAGAAAAATAAGGATGAAAGTAAAGGCAGGAAGGGTGTGTAATTTATGCTGGGTGTCACTACGCAGAGAGAGGAGATGAACAGAAACTGGAAGGGAAGTTTATTTATGAGAGGCAGGTCACACACACACACACACACACACACACACACACACAGGGAGTAGAGGAATGCAAGGTTGACAAGGTTGGCTCGTAGAGTGTGGGCATCCATGCCAAGCAGCGCCGGAGCCCCGTGCCAAGGCTGGAGCACAAGATGGGCTTCACCCGCCTGGGGCACTGGCAGTCAGCAATGAGGCCCGGGCAAACTGGGCACTGCCCAAGAGACTGGGAGCCCGGCCTCAATGATTAATGAGGGTCTGTGACTGCGGTTGGCAGGTTCACAGAGGCAGAGGGATAAACGCAGGCGGGAGGGTGGGGCAGGGGGAGCCGGCGAAGGCAGAGCCAGACAATGAGCCCTTGAGAGGTTTTCCCGAACTTCCACAGCATATGGGATGTCTCCGACTTCCATTTGTGTTTGAAAACATTGCCTCAAATCCATTCGCTAGCATTTCCCATTGCTAAATGACGATGGCTGCATGCTCTCTGGCGCCTCCATCACAGCTTATAATGAAAGTTCTTCTCAGTGATACAGTGAGATTTGAAGAGGTCATGTCTCACTGCAGATGGTCACAGTCCAACTCGTGTTTTGTTCAGACTCCCATAAGTTGGAGATGAGATATGCTGCCAGCTGCTGACTGAAAAGTGACATCTACACACACACACACATGCGTTCTTTCTCACCCATAAACACACATGCATATTTCAGCGTTGGCGCCCAACGGGAAGCAAAGTTTAAAAAAAAAAATGCTCCCTTTGACATGAAGCTACTTCTCTCTGGCAGCAAACACAACCCTGCATGTGCAACATGAGTGAATGACTGTGTAATTCGCTGACGGTGCCAAGCAAGTGTTGGCCCAGGCTGTTAAAATGAAAATGGCTTTGCCTTACTGTGTCCACCCACCGCTCTCACAAGGCTGCAAAAAGGGCTTTAATGTAATAACACTGCTGGAATTATCAGCCCTCCGTGCACACTGTTTCTGCTGCTGTTACCTTTAACACCGCTGCTTGTCATTTCGCCACCTCGTGACAAAAGGGAAGCAGAATTGAAATTACATAAGCTGCTGACGACGGAAAACGTTGAGTTCGACGGTGTAATGACTTGTAATATTTTTATCCTGCTTCAGACAAAGTAGCCTCTTAGAGGTTAAACATAGCAGCCAAATTGAGACGTGCATGAACCTCAGCAGTTTTATCCTCCTAGTCAGTCGTACAGAACAGTACTAAGTATACATCTTGCATACGTGTGTGTTGTACAATTGCTTGAAATGCTCGTATATGTTTGTGAGTGGGCGACTGACTGTACAGCCTGTAGAATCCCAAGGTCAGAAATTTGATCCATCAATAGGGAACAGCTCGCGGAAAGAACAAGTCCTTCCAAGATATCAGTGTTTCTCACTCTTTCTCACTTTTTTTTTTTTTTTTTTTTTTTTGCTGTGTTGCTTCTCGCCCATTGTTCCATTTAGAGTAGAACACAGCATGTTGACGTGTTGATTCAGCGCCCATATCAACAGGTGGCTATTTCTGCACACACACACGGTCATGGGGAGTTGTTAGCATGGTGGCTCCCAGGCTTTTCTTTTTCTTCTTGCGAGAATGAACATGTGACGAGGCTAGAGAGCAGGGCCCAAAATGCAGACAATTAGACATGGGAAAGGTGGCTAGGTGAAAGTTTATTTAGGCAGCGGTAAGGGGGAAGAGTTGGTTGAGGTGGTGTCTCCAGACACAGGGAAGGCAGGGGAGGCAAGCAAGCAGGCAGCGAGGAAGGGCCGTGTGGCACAGCGGTGGCTCGAGCTGACTGGTACAGGCGCTGGGTGGCTTGAGGGTAACGAGCTGGATCCTGAATATAGAGAACACAGGTAAATATAAGAAATCACAAGCGAAAATTCTCTGAGGCACTAGCATACAATCTACCACAAAGCGATGACAATCTGGCAGCGAGAACAACGGCGGGCCCGCCTTAAGTAAGCTCCTGATGAAGATCAGGCAAAGGTGTGTGCAGCCAGCTCCTCCTCCAACATGCAAGCCACACCGATACTGTCAGAGAGAGCACACACAAAACCCAACCCCCAGCCTCACATACCCACACACCACAGAACAGTCTATTAATCTAAGCTGTAATTAAGGTGGGAGTTTTGAGGTGGTCACTCTGACATCACCAGGGTTGCCAAAGGGCGACCAGACACCCTGTTCAGATCCAGACCGATTTTAGAATTTGTCCCGGCATCCCAGCAGGGAAGGTCTTTGTCCTGGTAATGAGACACTGGACATCCTTTAATGAGGCAGAGTTATGTATCAGGATCAGGGAAAGGTTAGATCAGCTTGCTCTCTACATTACGTCAGTTGTGAGGGAAAGCAGCTCAACTACACTGAATTCAACTTCTCATTCTGGACCACCAATTTTCAGGAAACTATCTGTGAAGTTTGTCTTTTTCGTCCCCTCTTGCTAACATCGTGCTATCCAGACAGCAGCACGAGCATTTTATTGTGCTTGTTATCAAAAAAGGAATTTCTTTACTCTAAACCAGGCTAATTCAAGTTAAGCTCAAAGTGCTTTACAAGAAAGAAATCACATGCACCTAGTGAGTGCTTCACATAAAAAAGACAGAATGGAAATAAAACAGATGAAAAATGAATGGAAAATAAGATGGAGAATAAAACCCACTCAGTGAAAATAAGGCAAATAAAGACAATGCATACAACCACAGAATAAAATAATAAAATATAGTTAAAAATAGATTACATCGAATGCATAAAATCAAGTCAAATACAACATTTTAATATTAAATATTCAGCGAGCTGCTTCTCTCATATCTGTAGGTAGTTTGCTGCAGAGCTTTGGGGCGTAATGGACAAAGGCTGCAGCCCCAGTTTTCTTTTGACTGCTGCTGGAAACCTCCAGTAGACCAGCAGCAGATGATCGCAGGAGTTAGCGATGGAGCTTGGTCCTAATCCATTAAGAGCTTTATATACAAGGAGGAGCACCTGAAAATCAATTCCGAAGCACTGAATGTGTCTGTGCAGTCTGGTTTTGTTCTTTCGCCATTTTAATTTCATCACATGGCCAGCATTATTTATTCTATTATTCTTCAGTTGGTCATTCACTTCTTTATCTATTACTTATCTGTTAGAATCACAAATATCCATCTGTTTGATCGAGCCCGTTCTCGCTGCCCGTTTCGGCCCTTTTTTAATAATTAAGTCTAATTGATGCAGCTAGTTGAAATCTTTGATATGATAAAACACACTATATGCAGTTGTCCCATCAAAAGAAATGCTGCGGACGTTTATTTCTGGCACATTAGAATATTAATAGGACGGAGCACTCTGTTAAGTGGAGCTGTGGATAATTAGTAAGTACTGTTGTATATTACAACATGATTATATATGCACTAAATAAGATAACAGAACTGACTGTAGATGTCTGGGGAGCCCGGCTGTGCCCCACAGTCACAGGATACGTGACGCTAAATGAAATTACTTGAGGTAAACAACAAATGAGGAGCCACACGAGGTTGATACAAACAGCTCATTTAATGATCCCAAAGACTCTGCGAAGAGACGTCTCGCTTCGTTCTGTAGGTGAAGTTAAAACAGCCCGCCGCTGCTCTTTTCCCACGTCGTGCGGTTTCACATCCACACTGGATGGAGTTATAAATTCTCGTCAATGAGCGCTTTTCATACTGTGGCTCGTTAGTACAGTATAATTACAACGCGATCCATCTCAGTGCACTTCCTTATTGTGGCCAGTGTCTCCCAGCTCCCTGCTAATAGGTACTTACAGAGGCTACGTGCACCTTTGTGTGAGCTTCAGAAACCGAGGAGAGCACAGAGCAAATTACCACTTCTAATTTAACTCCCTCAATTTGCATTCCATCAGCAAGCATCCTATTAATTACAAACCTAGTAAAGGATTTAATGGTTTTGAGTAAGGAACTGATATTAACGCTTCGTGAATTAAAACACGGATTAATGTAATTACCTTAATCGATTATTTAGCATGACTCTGTATTTACAAGCAAATCAATCTGTATCCCGTCTTGTTTGTCTTACTTTCACGATGGTAAACAGGCTTTTGAGAATATTTATTTAAATGAGACAAATTAAACTCTAGCAAAGATTGTGCCTCATTTCGCTCTGTGTGGAACTTTAATTCCCTTGTCACAAAATTTCCGTCAGTGAGAAAGCGCCCCTCACCCTCCCCGTCCTTCCCCCTTTGTTCCCATCCTCGTTTCACTCTCCTCCTCCCGGTAGACTCCTTCGTCACAGTGTCTGTCCGCTCCCTGATGCGCCGTTTAACTGTTACAATGCAATGTTCAGCCACTCAGACACAGCTCGGTCTCAATCCCACACAAACAGCGGAGGGCTGTGGTTTCGCAGAGCCTGAGAACAACCAGCGAATCAATATTTGTGCCGCCGTTTCCCAACTATTTTCTCACCTCCCGTGCTTTTAAGTTTTCATCCTTTCTGTTATTCCTCATGCTGTTGCACGGGGAGCGAAGGTAATGAGTGGCAAAGTGGGTCACCCGCCTCCTATAGTTGAGGAAAGGCTCGCTGCGTTGAGTAAGGGCTGCTCGCTGCCTTAGGCACCAACATGACAGCAGAGGGCCAATCGAGGGCTTGAGAGCCCACCTTGGCGTAAACGCTGTAGTCATTGTTCCCCTGGGAATGAAGCAGCAAATATGACACAACAACAGTCCAGGATATTTGTGTTTGGTCTGAGGGCTGAGACTACGACAGCGATGAATCATAATGCTAATAAAGATAATAACAGGTTTTTATGCATGTTGCATAAAAACCTGCGCATTAGAAATAGAAACACTGCACATACAGCACATAAGCAAAAAGGCTGATTAGGACATTAAGAATAAAATCCCAAAATTGAATGAATCAATTAGAAAACCTTTCCATCTAACGGTCGGCTTTGTCGGAGATGGCAAGCCAGCGAGGGATCACGTCTCTTTAGTTGCAAGCTCCTGCTGTGATAGGTGCACCTGATCAGCCGGTTTGGGTCTGGGAAGAAAATGTGACCCTGTCTGTGTGTTGGACGAAGCATACCGTGCTGCGAGTAAACCTTCCCCAGACCAGCAGCGTGGGTCAGTACTGACAGAAACAGTGGCGCCCAATGGGAATAAGCTAACTGAGAGGGGGAAAAAAAGACTTTCCCTTATCTAAGAAACTGCTCCGAAAGCTGAGTTACGACAGACGAAGCTTGGCCTCATTTTGTTCCAACCAATACAGCTCAGCCAGATATGATTTGTAGCTAACGATCAGACTCCCCTGTGGCTTTTAGGACGTATAAAAAAACTGCTGCAGTTGAGGTGAGATGGTCCCTCCTTGATCTGAACAAAGTGGTTTTGCCACAGCACTGGGGCTTATTTGTCTCTTCCTGTTCTGTGGTGGCCTGCGGTTCTCTCCTGCAGTATTTAACCTTTGCGACCATGTATGTGCGTGTTCTCATGAGGACTGTGTTGTTTCCAGGTCCTGGCTTTTCCATGAGGGCCTGCTGTGGGGTTACAGCATGGAAGTAGATTCTGGGTTAGCTGAGTGTAACAGTGAAGGTTAGCATTAATGGAGGGTACAATAAACATGTTAGGTGAAACACATTCACGAGCGTATATTGTCGTCTCCATCTCCTCTTTCCAGGCAACTACTATGGGACCCCTAAGCCCCCTGCAGAGCCCAGCCCCGTGCAGCCGGACTTGGTGGACCAGGTCCTGTTTGACGAGGAGTTTGACACGGAGGTCCAGCGAAAGCGCACAACCTCTGTCAGCAAGATGGACAGGAAGGACAGTGCCGCACCGGAGGAGGAGGAGGAAGAGGAGAGGCCTCCTATGGTCAACGGCCTGGCTGGTGAGAAACACGACTGTTTCATTTTCTGCAATTCTTCCAGCTTGTTGTGATGCAGCTGTGCTCCAAACCGCTTTCCTCCAAATTTAAACCCCAGCAGTTTTTTGTTTGCTCCATTTGCTTATTTATTTATTTATTTTGCCCAGCAGTTCATTATACTATTCACAGAATGCACAACGGCGGGTACCCTTTTTTCTTTCCTCCTTATCATTCTTCTCTCCGGACGAACATTCTCAGGATTAGCTGGTCTGCGTGCAGGGTCAGCACTAAATCACAGCGCTGCAAAGTCAAGTGGTAGCCAAAGTCTGTCTGAGATCAATGGAAGCAATCCCTCGATTAGAGGTTTGTCCTCGTTTGATTCCCCCACAAGGATGTCCTCGCATGGCTCAGGGCACAAACAATATCAGGACATGTTTCAGTTAATGAGTGGTCCTCATTGTGAGAGCAGTTAGAAAACCTCGAACTGCTGTGTTATTATAAAACACTACATAATAAAAGGGTAACGGTCAGAAGTACGTGCCAGCATGTTAAATAATGAGCATCCATATGAAATCGTTTTCACTCAGAGTACCATTCCTCCGTTTTAAAGCAGCCAGCTGAGCAGAGTAGCAGCTTGTGGCCCTTTGCTCGAGCAGGCTGTTGTGCCCTCTGTTACGGCTTCAATGACAGGCCTCTGACGGGCCTCAAACACACCCTGGCCTGGTGCACAATGGCGCTGCCGCTCCAGATTGTAGGCCAAATGAGCTACTCTGCACAAAACGACCAAGTGCTGCAAAAACAGCCAATTACCAAAGCATAATGCATTAAGTTGCCAGTTTTGCTATTTTGTGTGTTTTTATCATACTTGAGGATAATTATCCAACAATTGTGCCGACATTCGTAGCACAATTACCAAGAGATATTTTGAATTTCTGTTTATTTTTCAGGAAGTTAACTTTCTTGCCTTTACTGTGTTATTGCAATAACTAAGACATGAGTATATATGAGCTGAATGAGCTTGTCGAGGACATGTCAATAGACATTTAAAATTCACTAGCAATTGTGTTGGCCTGCATAACCCCACACTGATGTGGAACATAAAGGCTGATTATACTCTTAAAAATTACTTGTGTACATTATATGAACCATGTCTTGCTTTTACAAGAGGAAGGCCTCTTTGTCAAGAGACAGAGAAGAAATTATCCAAATAAAAGATCAGCGAGCGAGCATCCAACTGCACATCTCACAACCGAGAGGGAAAGAGAGAAACATTGTCAGAGACACATCATCTCTGTGGCCTTGGGCAGCGTGGAGCCCAGCCAAAAAAAAACGCTCGTTGTAGAAGGATGTCACTCTCAATTCTGTAGTTCATGGGTGGTCCAATCACTAAAGCAGTTTATTATACCTTTGTCAGCATGTGGATGGATTGGATTGCCCTAGCGGTGAGGATGTACAACAAAAGGGCTTGCGGAAGATGTATTACCGTGCCTTGAAGGTAGTTTAATAATAGTCATGCATTACCGTTAACAGACATTTTTCTTTTGTGTCCTTTTAGCGTTCTCGTCAGTTTATGAGGCCTACATGCCCGCGTCTGCAACAGCCGAGTTAATATTTCTCTGCAGGGGCTGAAAGCTGCCGTAGCCTAGAGCAAGTGTCTGTATGTAGTCATTTATTCTGACTGTATAAGTGAACCCCCCCCCCCCTCCTGGTTCCATCATGAAAAAGAGGTCCCAATTTCAGCACAAAAAGCTCTTGGCTTGTCCCAGTCAACAGCTGTCACTTTCCATCCCTGCCATTCAATTACCCCAACCAAACAGACTGAGCGTTCGATGCCACGATGAAGCTAGGTCACACACAGCCAGATGAAAACCTGCAGATAAGAGCCTCACACGCACACACACACACACACATGCATCAAGATTAGACAAACACACACGCACATGCATCAGCCTGTGTGACACTAATAGAGTTGTGATGTGGCGCTCACGGCTGCGTTGAAGCATTGGTCAGCTCTGCCCTTGCCTAGGAGGCAGTTCCCAATACATCGCTGCTGACATGCAAATCCTATGGCAATTGCTGCGCTTCCGTCCTCTCGCTGTGTACTCTCTCTGTCCCCCTCTCTCTCTGTCTCTCTCTCTCTCTCCCTCTACCCCTTCCTCCCTTGTGGATGTAACCGTCCACCCAGTGTACAGAGGAAGATCAGCTCGAGCGTCAGCAGCGGCAGCAGCAGCAGCAGCAGGGAGAGATGCAAGGAGCCCAGAGGAGCTCCAATGGCGCCACACTCTCACCTCCTGTCTCCTTCTCCTTCTACCATCTCCCATACCCCTACACCCATCCCATTCCTCTTTCTATCTCCATGCCCGTGTCCCTCTCCCCATGCCGGGCCACAGAGCACAAGGACAAGGCGGAGTGGAGGAAGACGGTGCCCAGCTACAACCAGTCAGCCGGGGCTATGGACTTGCGTGCGTGGAACCCCCAGGATGAAAGTCAGGAGCCCTTGCCTAAAAACTGGGAGATGGCCTACACAGAGACTGGCATGGTGTATTTTATAGAGTAAGTAGCCTTAGTACTGCTGCTTGGCTTGCATTGTTTTGGTCCTATTGCTCTCCAATTGTATCAGCATTATGCTAATCCCACTCCCAGTACTCTCCCAATTCATCTCTCTTGCCGCCATGGTATGCCAAATGTGTGGAGAGACCTGGCAGTGTGTCCTCTCTGCTCCCCGTCCAGCGTCTTCCTCTGTGCTCTATCGAACCAGGTGTTGGACGTGGGAGCTTTCTGTCGTGCAGTGACAGTTGCGTTCTTCCCGATGAAGTTTTTTCTTTCGTTCCCCACCTGTGTTTGATGTCAGGTCTGTTGGCTGGCGCTGAAAGCAGCAGGGCCCGCATTGTTTACCTGGCCCGTTAGTGTGGCGAGCAGTCAGTGCCGAGCCGCTGACGGAGCCAGGTGCTGCTGCTCGCTGCTAAATCAATAGCTCATTCTGCCAGCCGGAGAAACAACAGGCTAAATAGAGCTCGCCACCCCTGACCTGCTCTCTCAGCTCTGCTCTCTCTGATCTCTGCAGCTGCTCACTCTTTTCTTTCTGTGCTCCATGTTTGTCTCCTTTCCCTCCCTCTTTACTCTCTCTCTCTCTTCCTCACACCTCAAAGGGTCCCCTGAGCTCTGTTACATCTTTACTAACATTTTAAAGGCTTTTTTAATAAGCCATTTGATCCCAAAAGATTAGAAGTTAACCACATTTCTGTTTTAGCTGTGTTTGTTTGTCAGAGCTGGTGGAATAGCTCGTGGCTGAAGTGGCTCCCGAGAGTTGCCAGTGCTAATTGCTTAATTGTCATGGTATCTTAAATGGTTTTACTGCACCTAAAGCCCTGTCTCCTCTTTGTGCTTTAGTCACAACAGCAAGACCACCACCTGGCTGGACCCCCGCCTTGCCAAGAAAGCCAAGCCTCCAGAGAAGTGCGAGGAAGGAGGTGAGACAGTATCTGAAGATGGTTGCGGTGTGGCAGTAACAATTGCATGAGCGCTTACACCCCTCAGCCCCCACCCCACCCCCCGTGTCCTCTCTACCCTCACACGCTTACATTTCATCCCAGCTCCCTGCTGCACAGAGCGGCATGCATGAGCCTCACCCCTGCCTCTGTGAAGAGGGCGCTGGCTAACAGACGGTGATTCAACAGCTGAGCGGGCCTGGTCACAGTCATGCTGGTGACACAGCACAAACCCCCCAGTCTCCAGCCTGCCCCTCTCCTCCTAATGGCTTCTGGGACACACGCAGCGAGCTCATCAGTGCAGCATCTCTCAAAAGGCAATTTTCTATGGCCCCTCTTGCGTAAAGATCTCCTCTGAGCTGCGTGTGTTTGTCACACAGCAGCAGAAAACTCAAGATGTTGCGCACATACACGCTGCTGTTACTTTCCAGGGAGGCTGTATAACAACTGAGCTTTTCCTCCCTCTCTGCCTGCCTCCTTAACAGTGTGCATTAAGCCCTGCACACACAGCGACAAATAAAAGCAGTCCTCTTGCTCTCTGTGTGTAGGTAGGCATGCTGTGAAGCTGTCCGTCAAAGCACCATGCCTCATTGCGTGTGTCCAATTGTCCATGTAGTGCCTCAGCAGTGCTTGAAGTGATTTGCATCTGCCTTTTCCCTGTCTGCCCCCCCACCCTCAGAGCTGCCCTACGGCTGGGAGAAGATTGAGGACCCCCAGTTCGGCACCTACTACGTCGAGTGAGTAAACTTCTTCCCATGCCTGAAGGGGCCCAGAGGGCTACAGCTGTGAACTGTTGGGGAGGATGTGGCTTTCTGCTCATATTCAGTCTCTTTGTGTCTCTGCTGAAGTGACAGTCAAAAGGGCATCAGTTTATTCCTCTGTGGGCCTTCTGGTGCTGTGTCTGCATGTTTGATTCCACGTAACTGTTCTTAAATGAGTTTTGTGTTATAACAATCACATCTTCTGCAGCTTGAATCCATGTCACTGAATTCCAGAGCTATAGAAGCATTAAGTGTGGTGCTGAATGAGCTGTGCACTGCTGTATGGATACTGGCGTGCTACGGTAGTTTCCCACAGTCCTGCAGAAAGCGTTTATGTCTGGTGGGTTACAGCTTTGTGTGTTCGTGAAAGAGGACAGAGCGGAGACAACAGACAATGATGTTTTATGGTCCCTGAGAGGGAAACAAGGGTGAGATTCCACCCTGATCAAGAGTGTAAACAAAAGCGCAATTTTCGTCCCATTACTGTGGACAAAGAGGGGGAAGACCTGCAGGCGGGGAGGGCGAACCAGCGCGTCTGTTCATGCTCGAGGGTCACGGCGAGGCCGCCTCTCCTCCGTCTCCGTCTCTTTGTCTGGCACATTTTGTTGTGAATGAACGGCCGCGTGCGACGACGTGACGCAAAGTCTCATTATTGCCTCGACTTCCAAACAAAACACGAGGTGTGGCAATCAAAGAGTGAGACAGGGAGATGGGGAGCGGGAGAGGAAATGAAAGAGTGGAAATGAAAGAGAGGGGAGTGTTTATCTCTCCCGACTTAATGGGGAGGGTATCTCTGTGCATGAGTCAGACGCAGCACGAGCACAGGCTACTTTGCACTGAATCCACACACACACACGCACACGCACAAGCATATACCATCAGTTTCTCAGCATGTGGCTGATTCACTGTGCAGCATCAGTGCATTTCGTCTTCCCAAGGTGCTGTCATGACCGCGATTTACAACTGTTAAAGCTCATTACGCAGATGAGCTACCTCTCTCCATTACCGTCTAAGCGTGGAGGGACATTTCTCTGTGTAGCAGGAAATGTTTCAGCACACAGGTGTGATCTGAGAGTCAGTAATTGTTTTTAGATTGAATTTGGTGTAAACTCCCCAAAACGTAGCTGCTGATCCGGGTTTAGCAAGACTGTTTATTTTCGGAAACCCAAAGACGGGCCATCCGTGGGCATATGATATGAAAAAGGGGAACATTTTCATTTACATCTATTTGCAGTTGATTGAATTGTTTGATCATGGGATTACAAAGCATTGAGCAGATGTTGATCATCTTGGCAGTCCAGGCTTTCAGAGCGTAGTTTGCTGCTGATCCTCTCCCCAATTCTCTTTGAATTCACTCGGCATTCAATTTTTTATTGCTGAGGTTCGGACTTGCTCTCAATCCGTCTGTATGTGTTACAGTTCTGGCATGGACAGGTCTGGAGTTGTGTTTTTTATGCTGCATTAGAACAGCCTGCATGCCGTATGACACGCTGTCTACCCAGCATGTAGGTTATGCCACACCCAGCCCTCATAGTCAAATCACAGGTTTGCATGACAGGCAAAGAACAGTATCGACCGTGTGAACAAGCTGTCTCCTGCGAGGCCCAAAGATAAGAACACAGACGAATCCAAAAGCAGAAACACAGCTGGCGCTCAGACTGTGCCGTCAGCTGCTGCAGGTAACTGAACCACTGGAATAGTAGCATGTGTGACGAGCGGGGGGCCAAGACAAACAGGATGCAAACACGTCACCTGCGCTTCATTAACAACTTAATGTGCTATTCACAGTTCTTGTTCTCATGTTGTCATCTCGCTCGTGCAGCCACATCAACCAGAAGACCCAGTTTGAGAATCCAGTGATGGAGGCGAAGAGAAAGTTGAGCGTCGACGCGCCCGCTGCAGGACCGCCGCCGGCAGCCACGCCCTCAGGTAGCTGCACCCACAGCCAAGCCCTCTGGAGCAGAAAGTGCAGAGGTGTCAATTACAGTCGCTCGCAAGTGAGGAGTGAGATTGTTCCTGTCACTGCCAACTTTTTTGGCAACGACAAGATAATGAATATGTTTTTCCACTTCAGGATTACCTGTTGGTGTTGTGGTTTTGCACAGAGCTATAGTCCATTCTGCAGTGTTTACATTAAACTTCATGGTTTAGACTGAGGGCCAGGAAGTGTTTCTCTCGCTGGTCATCGGGGAAATGGACAGGAAGTGAGGTCATTTGCTCTGAATTCCATCCTGGAATTTAAGACGGAGAGAGAGGAGGAGCTCAAAGGAACACATGATGAGTGCACATTTTCAGTCTCTGACTCTCGCAGCCTGGCTGTAGGGAAATTTGACGATGCTAATTCCCATCAGCCTCAGCTGTCCTTTTGTTTGGTGCTATACAGCAAACGTTAGCATGCTAACACACAAAGCTAAATGGTGAACATTATGAACATTACATCTGAATACCAGCGTGTTTGCGTTGTCATTGTTAGCGTGGCGATGTTAGCATTAGCTCAAAGCGCCGCAGTGGATAGCCTCACACAGTCTCCTGCATGGCTGTAGACTTTTAGCCCTGCTAGTTTCTTGCTGAAATGATGTCATTCAAACTATCAAGGATGGACTTTCACTGTAAATACAAAGCATTTATTACACATACAGAAAACAATTTCAGAAATAAATAACAAATTCTGGCAGTGAGTGTGTAGCTAACGTATCAAACAGGTGTGATAATAATAAGGAGTGTCAACAGGTGGCTCTTGGTGATTCAGGTCAGTAACTTTTATGTTTCCTCCTCTTCCTCCCATAAGATGCAGCACAGTTGGCAGCGTTATTGAGACGCAGGTTCGGGCTTTATAGTTGTAGCTTTTTGTTCTGTGAAGAAAAAAAACTTTCTAACGAGGCATTAGATGTGTTCTCCAAACACTGGCGCACCTTTGTCATCTCCTTCATGCTGAGATGTCTGGAAGATGTTCTAACAGTTGACAGGCTGCTGATAAACAGCCCATAGCCTCTGAAGCAATGATACTCAATTTGAATAATGGAGCAGCGCTTCACTGGGCGGCAGAATTCATTTTGACAAGTAGATTATGAAACGGGGAGGACTCTGAGGCCTCTTTGAAAATGCTTTTTGCCCCAGTCATTCAGCGCAGTTCAAAGATCTCTTTAGAACACAGCGAGGCAGAGAAGGAGAAAGAGGTGACTGTGTTTGAAAGTGACTTATGATCATAAATTGCATCTCTACTGGGTCATCTGTTCATCATTTACCACCTGTGGCGAAGGCTGCCGCTTGACTGGTCTAATCACCCTCCTCTCAGTCAATGTAAAGGCCTGAGAGGAGGAAGCCCCGCGTTGTTGCAAAATGAGGAAGAATTATTACACACTTCTGTGCGTGCACACACAACGCACGACCACATTAGCATTCAAACTAGCCTCTGCGTTTCAGACGCCCCTCGGACAGAACTGTCTGCCTCACTCTGTTGCACGCAGACCCCGCCTCTCACAGCCGAGCCTCTCTGCAGTCCGTGGATGATATTGCTTCTGCGTACCACCGCCTCCAGCTTCGGCTGCCTCCCCGGTGCCCATTCTGCACCTTCCCACCCTCGTTAATGAGAATTAATGGCTAGTGGTCTAGTGCGAGTGTGTGGACGTGCGTGAGGTGGCATCTAAACACTGTTTTGACAAGGATGGCTAGCCTGACCTCCCAGACAATGCCGCAGAGCACAGGAGCAAAGCACAGCACAATGCCCGGCCATAATTACAGCGCTGACAATGCTGCCTGACATTTCATATAATCACTTCACCCTGACTGTCCCTTTGTGGCCCACAGCCTAATCAAGACCATGTAAACATGGCTTTGGTGTGTGGGCCCCCTCTCCAACCCTCTCCCCCCTGTCTCTGTACTCCTCTGTCAGTGTTGCTTTCACGGCGGTCACGTAAGAAACAGTGTTGACAGTCTCTTGACATACTGTGTTAACATGGAGTGCCTGGGCAGCCTGACGGGGCTTAATCCTGTCAAACAGCATACATATAATATAGCGCATGTGCTCACACCTCAAATAGCAGGAATTTCATGTTATTCCACCTATATGCATATACACAACATTAATTTACATGTACAATCTTGCAAATATCTCTCTGACACAGCTCCGGTGCAGAATGTCATGTTAATCATACTTGGCATAATCTTTTTTTTTTTTTCTCTCTCTCTTCAGAGCGGTCACGTTCATCAGCCAATTGCAATGCAATTATGCAAATCGCAATCCCATGACACATTGAGAAGGGTGTTAGAGGCAGGGGGGAGGCGTGGATGGGGTGGGGGGTGGCTTCTGACTGTACCCTCCCTAATGAGATTGATGCACCACCATCTATCAGTGTGGGAACTGCCGGAGCAGAAACCCAGCGTGCAGGGACACAGCGCATAACTCACCATCTCGAAGGCTCGCACCACAGCGAAGGCCGGGGTTTAGTTAGAGTTTCCGTCTTCATGTCGGGGCAAACTCTGTCTCGTTCTATCTCATTGCGCTCATCTCGCTCTCGTTCTCGCACGTGCACACACACACTGTCTAATATAGTTCCTTTCCTGCCTCCTAAAAAGTTGCTCCATTTACACATCCTGCAGGCACCACAAAGGGAATTTGCAATGAAAAGTTTACCTAGAAAATGTCAGGTGCATTTCAGGACGGATTTATCACCGCACTGAAAAGGAATTGCCTGTTTACGGTGTGACGGGGCAAAATCTAGACATTTTGCAATAGCCGGGTGTTTATTGGCTTTGCAAACACTGCGGCAGCCTCGCAAGTTTTCCGTGCGCGCGTGTGATTTGTTTGAGTTCGCACTTAAATTACGATGTTCTCAGAGTGTTCGTGTAATTACTGGCGGTGAGTGACGTGCTGTCAGACACGTTGTCACTGCGCCAGCGTTGTTGTGATGGAGACAGATGGCAATTTATGAGCGAGCTTTTCAGTCTCTCTCCATTTTCACACACACACACGTGTGCATGCTTGCATAGCACATAGACAGTCACAGCACGTAAACCTGTGAACTTTGAAGATGTGCCGCTCTCATCTCCAGAATTAATGCCACTGTGCCTTCTTTTCAAATTTTGTATAAAAGCTGAATTTTATATCTCACTATTTATTGTTAGGCTAGAATTTTGTAATATGTTCAACCGGGCAAACGGAAGCAATTTAGCGGAGAGTAATTACAGCAATTAAGCCGTTAAAGATATTTTTCTCCATCCCCCTGTCCATTACAGCTTGTCAATCACTCTCCTCTTTTTCCATTTCATCCCAACAGCAGAGGAGCCCGGTAGGGCAGCGCGGAGCTTCACGCGAGATCCGTCTCAGCTGCAGGGCACCATCCTGCAGACGGCGCTCAGAAAAAGCCCCCAGGGCTTCGGGTTCACCATCATTGGAGGAGACAGACCCGACGAGTTCCTTCAGGTGAAAAACGTCCTTCCGGATGGGCCGGCCGCGCATGACAACAAGATCGCCTCAGGTAATCTCCCCTTACAGAACCACTGCTTATAATAGAGCACTAGTATCGGGACTGCACTTTGGCTGTAGCGGTTAAACACAATCCCACATGCCCCGTTGTAAAGTCATACAAGGAGGAATTGCTAGAAAGACGAGTTGCAGACAGACAAATAGGATTATTTATCGAAACAAAGCGTAATCCAGTGTCACATTCATGTGTATACTGTTCGCATCATGCCAGCAGTGACACTCAGCTTGGCATCAGCACACCTACTGTACATGATACAGCTTTATGTACCCTGAGTACACACAAACACATTTAGAACAGGCCCCATACCGTGAATGTCACATTGCTTGTTCAAGCAGCGGAGCAGCTCTAAAAATAGGAAACTTCCGTCAATAAGGCACATGTTCAGTTTATGGTTGACACCCAGATTTTATATGCAGCCATATATTACAGATTTAACAGGCCTGCAGAGCGGCTGTCTTCTCATGGCCGGCGGATGACAACCTGCTTATCTGAGGAATGGGCATATGACATGTGTGCTGCATGTAGCTTTGCGGACTGTAAACCAACTGGGGCTACTCTAATAGCACCCGCATGTTGGTGGCTTTTATCGTATGTAAAAACAGTGCGATCACGTGCACGCTGATTGTAGTCATTTGAATGACTGTTAGTGAAGTGCCTCAAGGTTCACATTACAGTAATATTGATTGCATTGAGTGCTCTTGCAGCTACGCCCATGCTGCTGAGAATCAACATGAAAGTGGAACAGACAGTAATTATTTTCAATGTTTCATTACCCTTGAGATGGAGGGTAATTGATTAAGCCAAAAAAATGAATGTAATTAATTTCATTGGGTTATAATAGCGAGCACTGAACTGTAGCAACTTCATGGAGCTTTCTTTTGGATTTAAGACTTTCTGACTACTGTCGGCCCGCCGCGTTCATTTATTCCAAGGTTAGAGTGTTTAAGTTTCTGAGACTCTCTTTCGCTTAGCGTACTTGTATTGTTTTGTGGATGCTTAGTTATTAGATAAGTCATTAGAGGTATGTGCAGCGGGTGTGAACAAGCACTACATTAGGATATGGAGCTCATTTCAAGAGTGAAACCTTAGCTGTGCTTGCGAGGGTATTGATTGTGTAGGTGGGCTGAATCCTCCACTGGGCTTTCAGCCAGCTAGCCAGTCAGCCATCCAGGCCCGTAGCTCAGCCAGACCAGGGGTGATGAGAGGCTGCTCTCTCGCAGAGAGATGAAAGGAGGAAGAGGGATACAGCATGTCAGTGATCTTGTTCTATTTTGTGCTCCTGCCCGCTCTCTCCAGCTCCGTTAATGTATCTGAATTTTCTGAAGAGTTAGAAGAGCAGAGTGAGAAGCAGATACAGATTCTACTCATACAGTCCAGTTAGATAATTAGCCTTTCACTTATAGCGATAACTCCATCAGGGACATTAATGCCTCTGATGGATGTCTCTTTTAATGCGCTTCTTTAAATGATGCAGTAATGACAGTCCCCGCTGTCAAATTTGGACATTTCACAAATGTGTAAAAGCGCTTTGTTCTCGTAGGTGACGTGATCGTGGACATCAATGGGACATGTGTGCTGGGGAAGACTCATGCCGATGTGGTGCAGATGTTCCAGTCCATTCCAGTCAACCAGTATGTGGACATGGTCTTGTGCCGGGGCTACCCCCTGCCTGAGGACCCCAGCAGCGGCGAGGAGGCCTCAGGAGGCCTCTGCACCTCCAAGGACACCTCGCCTTCCCCCTCAACCTCCACGCCACAGGACCCCCACTACACAGTTCCAGATGGAGGAACCCTCCCCAGGCAGACTGCTGCAGTGCCACCCATGACCAACGGAGGTCGCCACCACCACCATCCTCATCCTCACCAGCATCACCACCACCTTCCTCACGTCCCCAACCAAGAGGGCCCTGACCCCACGCTGTTACAGCCGGAGCTGGTGAGCGTGCCCCTGGTGAAAGGCCCCGGAGGCTTCGGCTTCGCCATTGCAGACTGCCCCCTGGGCCAAAAGGTGAAGATGATCCTGGATGCCCAGTGGTGCCGCGGCTTGCTGAAGGGCGACGTTATCAAGGAGATCAACAGGCAGAACGTCCAGACGCTGAGCCACTCCCAGGTCGTGGACATCCTCAAAGACCTGCCCGTGGGCAGCGAGGTCAACGTGCTGGTGCTCAGAGGAGGTGAGTTGGCAGGAGCGAGAGTTGGCGTTGCTGGAAGTGTACGCTGCGGCCGCAGGTAAGCCTGCAGCATTGAACTAATCCTTAGAAGTATGTCACAGCTGGCGGGGTTACAGTGCTGATGCTGTGACATCTCTGTTGTTAAACCGCTGCTGTCTATATTAATCTACTCAGGTTACTGTTCAGACAACAAACAGGTGTTAGAGCCCGGAGATAGTCTAGTGGTTTAGTCCCACGCTTCTGAAATCATTTTAATCCCTGCACAGCTTTGTGTTGCCTGTAGTCTCTCTCTCTCTCTTACTTTCCCTTTTTCACAAAAGAAAGCAATGAGTGAAACAACAGAGGTGAGAAGCCCACCTGTTTGCATTGGAAATTAATATCTGAAGGGGTAAAGCAACATGTCGACAAAGGTCTGCTCAGCTGAGCCCGAGATTCATTCATTCAACATAACATGAATTAAAACCCCTGTCTTTTAATTCATAAACAGCAGGATGGGCTGTGGCGTTCTGTAGGTTTTGCTTGGACACACAGATTCTCCCAATGTTAAATAAAGCAATTTCACGCTCTGGTCCACACCGACTCTGCATCATCCACCGTGCACCTTCCCAAACAGGGAGGAAGTCATTCTTAGTCACATGGTGAGCTGTGCTGGGAAGGCGAGGAGAGATGGCAGTTTCAGTGATTCACTTGCTGCTTAGAGAGAAAGAGAGACGGGCGGGAGGAGAGGCAGAGCATGGTGGGCAATCATTGCCCTTCTTCTTACTTCAGGCTTTCACTGACTTGAAGGGCTTGTTCCTCTTTGCCTGTGCTGCAGTGCAGTAGCCTAGATTCAAGAGACCAGCGTTGCACCCACATATCAGATGTGCTCAGCTGGGCTCTGCTCTGAGCTCCAGGGGCTTGTCCTGTGTGTGCATGTGTGTGTGTGTGTGTGTGTGTGTGGGTGGGTGTGCTGCGCGCTGCCGTTATTAATTTTTGCCCATTTGTGCCAGCCTTACATGATTTTTTTGATGTTGGTGTGCGTGTTTCTGACGTAGGCCACCCTCTGGGATAAATTTCAGACTAAAAACCAGTTAATTGGGGATGGCTTGTCCAATTGGCAACAAAAGCCATGTATCCAATTGGAAAACAGTTGATTTTTTGGGGGGGTCATTGATTAAAGTCAGGGTTAGGGTTAGGTTAAATGTCCACAAAACACCAAAAAATCAACCTAAGCGTGGGTGAGTGTGTGTATGTGTGTGTGTGTGTTACTGCTCACAATGCAGCAGTGGATCACAGCTTTCCAGAACTAAAATGAGCAGCGCTGCAGGGCATCCCTCAGGTCGCCCATAGATCAGGATTAGGCCAAGCTTTACTCCAGCCAGGGGCTAAAGAAGTGCCTTCCGATGAGAGCAGCAGAGAGAAGCGAAACAGGAAATTATCTGGCCCTGATCCCTCTTCTGGATTTAAATCTGGAAATGAGACATATTCCACCCTTCCCCGTGGAATATGTTGTGCACTCAGCGCCTGAGATGTGAAAGGACCGGGGAGATGCTGTCAGAGCTCATATTTGAAGGAATTAATCAGGCTTGTTACAAAGAAATTTCCTCTAAGCCTAAGCATTCATTGATTTCATTTGTTTCATTCTGTTGGTGCCATTCACAAACTGGTTATGAAACGCTGCATTTACAGCGCTCGGGTTTGTTCGCTACGCTCAGCAGCTGGGAGGTTTAACCCAGAGGAGAGCATGTTTCCCATGGCTTAGGGTCACCTCCGTGTCTCCCATCCTGACACGTGAAGCGTTTCTGCTGCTGGACTGTGCTGCCCCCTTCTGGCCAAAAGCAGGGCGAGGTCTTACGAAACAGTCACAGAACCTCTGGGCTGCAAGTTCACTCAGTGTATGCAGAGTTTGTGGGAGAGGATGTACTGTGAAGCTCGCAGGTCAGCGGAGGAAAGAAAGATACGTAGCACACCTCATCCGCTAAACCTTTAAGCCGCGTGTTTGAATAGATATTTCCTGTTGTTTTCTTAAGGAACTGACTGAATTTAATATCCACTCCTGCCTCTCTGCTTACAGGTCAGACGTCTCCTGTCAAATCGCTAAAACCAGTAAGTTGAAGCAGATCTCTGCAACGTTTTTATCCCATTTTGTCGAATGAACCAAAGCATGCACTGAATTATTAAGCGAGAAAGGTTTTAACTTTAACTTTAAATGTCTTGCTTACCCTCAAGCACCACTCAGTGTGTGTGTGTTGTGTACCGTGGAAGCTGTTGTTGGCTACATTATTCAGTGAGCCCACATTAGCCGGGCTGTTATTTCTGGAGCTGCATGTGGGTAAATATGCTGGCTCCTGGCAAACAGCAACTTAACATCCCCCTGCGTATGGGTGTTTCAGATGATAGGCCATGTTCAACAGCTTGTTCCTGTGCTGCTCCTCCATGCTGCACTCCTAAAATAGAGAGGAGCTGAGGCAGCAACAGGCTTACTCACCCTGGTTTATTGGTTCAACACAGAATTACAATGCGTGGTTGCACTATTTTTAAAAATTAAGGCTAGTGCGGTACTTTGAGGTTGTCAGTCTGGAGGGGAAGCTCACCTTAAATCCTGTTTCCTGCTGTAGCTTCATTTATACCCAAGATGTGAATGATTGGCATGAAATAATATATCCTAGTATGTGCATAAAGTAATATATATTATACAGGGATAGAAGTATATTTACAGTTGTTTCTGTGTTGCAGTGCACAGCTCCCATGTCCCAAGCCATATCCCAGCCTCCTCCTCAGCAGGCGCCCCTCCCCGTGCCGCAGCAGTTGCCCCATCCGTGCTCCCAGCCCGCCACGCAGCCGCACCGGCAGGAGATGATCAGCAGCACAGAGACCCTCGGCCAGCCCGGCGAGGTGGCCCCCAACCCGCTGCCTTTCCCTGCCAGCACCCTGCGCTCGTCTTCGCCCAAACCGGACGCGTCTGAGCTCTACCTCAAGTCCAGGGCCATTTTGGAAAGCAAGCGTAAGTGTACACGACGCAGTGCGTGAGTGGTTCTCAGCCCCCGTGGCTCAGGAGAGGATCTGATCTTGGACGAGACTTTTGTATTAATCTTTTTTTTAACTCATCATATATCATAATATGATAAAATCATCTGACATAGCTACGCTACAGACTTTACATTATAAAATAATAGTATGTAGCTATTTGAATCAAATATTTCTTTAACTGATGAAATAGTGTCAGATATCCTTCCCTTGACTGCAGGCTTTGAAACACTACATTACACACACCTGCACACTCGACAATGCATAACACACAACCAGCATAATACTGTTTTGAATTTAAAAAAAAAACCTAATATCTCCTCTCTGCAGCTCCTAATACCAAGGATCTGGATGTGTACATCAGAAGGAACCAGGAGTCAGGCTTTGGCTTCAGAGTCCTGGGAGGAGAGGGGCCGGATCAGCCGGTAGGTAGCAGCCCAGCGCGGTCCAGCCGTTTGCGACCAGATTGGGCGTCCTGCTAGAATCCCAAATCCTCCAATTCTGCTTTTGAGTTGCGTGACCTGCATGTGCCAAGCTGTTTCTATGATGTCCTCCCGCTTCCACAGGTGTACATTGGCGCCATCGTGCCACTGGGCGCGGCGGAGAAGGACGGGCGCCTGCGTGCAGGGGACGAGCTGCTTTGTATAGACGGCGTGCCGGTCAAGGGCAAATCCCACAAGCAAGTGCTGGAGCTGATGACCAACGCCGCCCGTAACGGCCAAGTCATGCTCACGGTCCGCAGGAAACTGGCGCTTTCAGGTGGGCCCGCTTTTTGACTAATCAGCCCGGCGTTTCTCTGAGAGCACTTGAAGCTTTTAAGCGCGGCTTCTTGTTTGGATCAGTATGCTGGAGGAGGACCTCTCAGCGGAAGCTTTGATCTGGGATTTTTTTTTTTCTCTCTAATCCTTTAAATTTGTTCTGGATGACTTCCTCGCGGATAAATCTGAATAAATGAAGTTCGACCAAAATTGACTTTTAGGGTGTTATTCTAAGCAGACTCTTTTCCTGAAAAGGAAAATAAAGTTTTGGAGGAGGTGAATCTTTATTTACTTTAATCTCAGGAATGTGAATTAAAAAAATTTCGCCCATCAAAACAGGAAAAAGACAGAAACGGCGAGAAAGAAGTGGCTCGCAGCTGAAGTGTGTTTGCTCTGCGTTTGTATGTCGAGACTGGTTAGAGTTGTGTGAAGGGCAGCGAAGATTAGATCAGATGGTTGATTTACATCTCAAAGAATGGAGGGGGGGGGGGCATGCTGACTTTTCTTTTTGAGCAGCACAAACCCCTGCTGCATTCAGGCTTGTTTACCCCCACAAATAACCACTCCGTGAATAGTACAAGCACTTTTAGAAATTACTTTGGATTTGATGTATTGCAACAACAGCTTTGATCACGTTGCAGAAATTAAGCATCAATCATGTAAGGGTTTATGCTTTCAAAGCAGGGCTTTGGAAAGAGATTCCCTGATGCCGGCTGACAAAACAGGGACTCAGCAAAACAAACACACAATGAAGAGAGATTGAGGTAGATCAGCCTCAGTCCTATGAATAACAAATTGTAAAGGGCTTTCATCAAGTGTCGAGTTGACAGTCTTTTATTTCTCGTGTGCGGTAAACACAACAAAAAGGCTGTCTTCAGTAAAGCCGCTGTGTTCTGGATTATTCATCGAAGGATCACAAGGACGACAAACTGGGAACATTTTGATGAATAATTGTTCACGGATTAAAATGTATGTCAGCTAAATCAGAGTGACCCCCGCTGCAAATATACACTTGTCCTTTCAGAAAGCAATGAGTAGACCCATTGTATCATGAGCAAATTGATGTAATATTCTAACAGTTGAGACGAGCGTGACCGTAACCTCCCACCGTGTTTCTGTGCACCGTCGTTTGTCAGATGGTGACGGGGAGGACGAGAGCAGCCAGCAGGTCGCGTCCGCCCTGGTCAACAGCTCTCCCAAGGTGCCTCTTGTGGAGCTTCCCAACGCCGTCCAGCCCGTTCAGCCCGCCCGGCCAGAGTGCTTTGACGTTACCCTGCAGCGCAGAGACAACGAGGGCTTCGGCTTCGTTATCCTGACGTCTAAGACCAAGCCCCCACCTGGAGGTCAGAAAAAAAGACAAAAACACATCTCATGTGCAACTGAAAGCTCTGTTTGTTGGTTTTAAGCCATTGGGCACATTCATGTTCCTCAGAGGATGAATCCCCTGACTCTCATGTTATGCCACCAGCAGGTCAAAGTGTTCATGTATCCTGTGAAACATTCACACATCTGCTGGATGGATTGGCACAACATTTTGCACAGACCTTTGTGGCTTTAAGACAATGTGCTGGGGCTGAACAACTCGTGGAAATACTCTTGCAGCATAGCCAAGTGCAAGATCCAAATAGCAGGAGCTGCGATCACAGATCATGTTCTCCAGATGTAAGGGAACGTGCTTGTTTGGTACAGATCCAAGCGTCACATCGTCATCACTATTTCACTCTATTTTTTCATTGAAAATGAAATGCAAAAGTGGTCATTCCCACTAAAATCAGGACTAATATTGCAGTCACATCACATATATGTTTTTTCATATCGTTTAGCCCCATCACATGTTGTGATTTTGAGTGAAATGTCTGAACAAGTATTAGAAGCGTCGCCATGAAGTCTGGCCTTCATTTCCCTCTCAGGATGAATTTCATCTCTGCTCATCATCCAGTCAACTCACTGTGTTTGGATTTATTGATAATTTTCCACACATTAGCATGCTAACACGCTAAAATAAGATGGTGAATGTGTTAAACACCTGCTAAACGTTCCTATGTAAACACTGGCAGTGTGAGCATATTAGCATGGTGATGTTAGCATTTACACACACTTTTACACACACACACACACACACACACACACAAACACACACACACACACACACAGTGGCTGGCCTTTGTGTCTTAGCCTCATTATTCACCATTTTGACTACTTCAAATATAAGAACATTGTAAGAATTGTAAATATGTAAACTCTGTACCACATAATATCCTGTTTGCCGTCATTTTCTTTTTATATTAGGAGACAAATATTGATTAGATTTTCAGTAACCACAAACCGAAGGTCACTGTGCACCATCTTTGTCCCTGACTGACTGCCCAGCTCAGAGAAAGACTGTGCAACACGTTGTTATTAGAAAGTGATATCTTCATGTTGGGTTTATTGAATCAGTGCTGCTCAAACCTGCAACAACAACAGTTTCTCTTGTGTTTCCCCGTTTCAGTGATACCTCACAAGATTGGCCGTATTATTGAGGGCAGCCCCACCGACCGCATAGGTCAGATGAAGGTGGGAGACCGCATCTCTGCTGTCAACGGCCTGTCCATCATGGAGCTGTCGCACAACGACATCGTCCAGCTCATCAAGGATGCAGGCACCTCTGTCACGCTCACTGTCGTGCCTGAAGATGGTAGGTTGGCACAGAGGAAGCCTCGGGCCCATGGAGCTGATTTGAACATCAAGAGCATTCCCTGGGAATAATGCCGATGCAATTATAATGTGGTCAAAAGGAGGTTGTAGAGATTGCTTGCAATAGCAGATGGCAATCTGCGCATCATGGTAAATGTGTGTGTTGTATGAATTGTGACTTTACAGACAGCGCTCCTCCATCTGGAACAAATTCAGCCAAGCAGAGCCCTTCGGCGCAGCACAGAGCCATGGGCCAACAACCTCCCAGCTATCCAGACAGGTACACGGATATACACACATGCTGCCGCACAAGCACAAGCATTCACACGAGCTTCCCAGCGTCCCTCTCAAACGCCGAGTCCACAGGAGACAGTCTAATACAGGTTCTGCCGCTTGAACCATAAATTAGCCCAAATCCTCTCAAAGCAGGCTCTGGTTTGTGCCACATAGTGGCCCATTACCATCCCTCGCGGCCCGCACTCTCCTTGTTATCCAGACAGACAGAAAATCCCCCCGTGGTCACTGTTTAGATGGCACAGCAAAGAAAAAGAGGCAGATTAAAATGGCGTCTCGCTCGCTCTTTGATCTTTCTTTTTAAACAAGATTACCTGTGTCAGACTTTTTTAATCCAGCGCTGCTGCGGCAGTTCTCCGCCATCATTTCTCGCCCGCTCCGTCTCGCTGCCTATCAGCATGTGTTCCTCCTCTCCTCGTTTAGCCCTCCGTCCATTCCTTGGCAGCACCCTCCCTCCTCTCCATCTAATCTCCAACACATGCCGAAGGTCAGCCCTGGCGACAGCCGAGGCTGTCAGCTTGGCTGCATGAAGTGTGTAAACTGGTCTCCTTGCCAGAGCTGCTAAGAAGGCCTAGACTCTTCAGATAGTGTGTCAGCACAGCTAAGTTCCCACAAAGGCATTGTAATGAGCTCTGCCAAGCATTAAAGTATGCCCCCGTTATCCGCCACTGAACTGCAAAAGCAACTTGGCTCTTTGAAGGATTTACACTGGTCTCTGTGCGTTGTATAATGAAAGCAACAGAAAGAGGCTCATGCTGCTGTAATGAAGGCGTGGCGGCGTGTGGATCACACTGGGCACAGCAGAACCAGACTTATTCTCTACTCTCTTCACAATATAGAGCATCTATACGTTTCATGTGCTGTAATTCACATGCAGGCGGCACTGCTGACATGAGATATACAAGCTGGTGGGAGAAGATACAAAGCACCTTTCACAACACCGAGCGCACACATTTGCACTTTTCATGTGCTGTTTATGTGCCGACATTCACTTCTTATCTCAAGGTGCCACACTGTGATGAAAAACGGCTAAATATATTTCATATCCACGACGTGTTTGGTCTTACTGTGATGTGTTTGTGGTCTTTCCGGGGGGCAGGAACGGTGACAGTGAGATCAAGAACTCTTTCCTACCAAAAGAGATGGGAACGCTCATCATGTCAGGCTGTAAGCAGGTAAGACCACAGCCGAAATGATTAAGTGTTCCTCAATTTATCATGGTTTTAATTCACTCCTTCTGCTCTGGTGTCACTTTATCTTAATAAAATTTTTAATCTGAGGGATGTCCGATTAGATTAAAATGCGTATCAAACACACAGCAGTGATTGTCCAGGATTGACTCCAGACTGGAACCTTTATGTCCGTCGAGACCGTCTCAAAGGCTCTTCTTCTTCTTGTCTGTGAACTGCAGGGCTGTTTCGTGGTGGAGCTGGAGCGCAGCCAGCGGGGCTTCGGCTTCAGTCTGAGAGGAGGCAAAGAGTACAACATGGGCCTGTTCATCCTGCGCCTGGCTGAGGACGGACCCGCTCTGAAAGACGGCAGGATACATGTGAGGTTCTTTCCATCAGTGTCAAATTAACCGGCAAATACTCCTCTGCACGACCGCACTTTAAACTGATCTCTCAGGGAGGTCCATGCCCCAACACCCCCATCAAAAATTTCAAATTATTGCAATTATTTGTCACTTCTGTTAATATTTCTTGTTTCGCTTCTACAACCCTGATTCCAAAAAAGCTGGGCAGCTGCTTAAAAACATAAATAAAACCAGAATTCAATCACTTGCAAACTAACTTTTTTTACCGACAACTATTTTAAAAAGTGTTCCTGGGCCTTAATCTCCCTTATCCAATCATGTGTTCACATAGTGGTGAACCTCGCTCCATCCTCACTTGTGAACCACTGAGCCTTTCCAGGATGCTCCTTTCATACCCATCATGATACTATCACCTGTTACCAATCAACCTGTTTACCTGTGGAATGTTCCAAACAGGTGTTTTTGGAGCGTTCCACAGCTTTCTCAGTCTTTTGTTGCTCCTGTCCCAATGAAGCTGATGAGGTCAAACATTAAATATATTGTGTTTGTGCTGTTTTCAATTAAGTGTATGTCAAAAAGGATTAGCAGATTATCACATTCTGCTTTATGCATGTTTTCCACAGCGTCCAACCCTTTTTGGAATCAGGGTTGCACTTGGGGGATAATCATGTATGCAAACAGAAAGTAGAGTGTTGTGAAGTGGCACCATTAAAAGTTTGCAGGATTAGCTATTAGCAGCATCTGTTTGCAGTTGTACTCGTGGATGCACAAACAGCTAGCACTGGAATAGTTTTGAGTTATAAGTCGTGACTTTTTGCTATGATTTCTAAGCGGATTTATGGACGTGATGAACATCGGATAGTGTTACTTTTGGAAGTGTAAGTCACACTGAAATTAAAAACATGTGTATCAAATGTGTTCACAGATTTGTCTTAAGTATTAACTTTGAGGCAATTTGCAGCATCTAGTCACAAAAGGGTTTCAAGGTGTCTTAATTGCCTCTGTGAGCTGTGTGTCACAACCTCTGCTGCAGCTCCAACTGCTGACCATGGTGGTTATCGGGCCAAATTTGGGAGCCAAACCACAATAACTGATGTCTCTCCCACCTTTTGAGGTGGGTCACGGCACCTAAGTGTTGTGATGTGTAAGTATGGACTTCATCTGCTCCACAGGTCGGAGATCAGATCGTGGAGATCAACGGCGAGGCCACCCAGGGCATCACACACACTCGAGCAATCGAGCTGATCCAAGCAGGAGGCAGTAAAGTTCACCTGCTGCTTCGGCCTGGCCAGGGCTTGGTCCCTGATCACAGTGAGTGACCGCTGACGGCTGCATGCGTTCACACACATTGTTGCCACTGCATACAGATCAATAGCATATTGACCATACATGTATATGAGCTTTTGTATGGATATGCTTGATAGCAGGGTGCTGACTTTCTTTATTCTCATGCATGTGTTGCGAGCTTCTCTCTTGACTTTTCTCTCCTCTCATTCTACCTCACTACTTCTGTCTTTACTTGTGCTTTTTTATCTGCTCTGGTTTTCTGCACCGGCACGGCTATTTCTACCTATTTATCTTTTCCTCCTATAGGTCTGAACTCTTCTTCCACCCTGTGCTTCTACATGAAACCAGAGCATCACTAAAGGCCTCACTGCTTTTCTTGGTCTGTCCCTAATAACCTTGGTAAACCTTGTACTCCTACTTTTGCCTCTGACGTCTCCTTTTCAAAGTGATTCATCTCCCAGATTTAAGTGTCTGTCCCTTTCCTCCATCCCCACGATCAATCTGAAGTAGATCAGTTATCTGTGACTTGGTAAACGCTCGGCGTATCGTAAGCAGAGTTACTCTTCCCCTGGAGGGCTGAGCCAAAGCAGTGAGTCCTAGAAGAACAGACCTGCAGGAGCGCTGGCAGGCTTCAGAGCCCCGCGAGTTATTTTCTAAGGGTGTTGCAAAACCTGGGATGCCACTGAACACACACCTCATCCTGAGCGCGAATGAAGATGCAGACCAGGAGAAAAGTCCTTAACTAGATATCGATCAGTGAGTGACAAGTGGTGAAAGGATCTGTGTGCATTCACTGGCATCAACCTTTCAATCCGAAGACCACGTCAGAATGAATTTCTATGAGTCGCTGCTCCTAGAAATCCAAAATCTCATTTCAGCACCACTAAGCCCATCGCTCCTCTTTTGCTCTCTCTGGTTTTCTGCTGCATATATCTGCTCTCAATCACAGCTGTGCAATTCTTATCAGCTTGGGGAGGGGGGGGGGTTGAAATGCCAGTGCTGGGTGAATGCCGGCGGCCTCTCCATTGATAGCTATGTCGTCGGCCGATACATATCTCCAACGAGGGAAATATCTAGAGGGTTATTACAGAAAGCGAGCGGGGTGGAAAGCATCATTCACAATATGAGAATAATCTGCTTCTGTTGCATGACATGTTTAATTAGCCTTAACTTTTGTTGCATGTGAGAAATATTCCATGTAAGGGATATTTTAGCTTATGTAACCACATAATAAACAGATTTTCCTCAGCTAGAACCTTTTCTTACTCTCTGCTGCTTGTTTCATAGGTTCAAAGGACAAAGTAACCATTCCAACCTCAAGCTTTCCCAGACTTTCTGCATCAGACGGGCAGTCATCTCCAGCCTCTCCATCCTCTGTCTCCCTCTCTACCTCGGAACTGTCCCCATCTTCACCCAAAACAGCCGCCCCCGATGTGTTCTCCCCGGGGGATCCCAGGGCGTCTGGGTCCCCTGGTGCTGGGCAGGAGCACGGCAGGCAGGCTAACAGATCGCGAGGACAGCAGCTCTCTCACCAAAACCAGAAGCGCGCCACCAGCCCCAGCACCCAGACCAGAAAACCATGCAGGAGTGACTCCAAGCCTGCCAGTCCCAAGAGAGCCGCTGAAGGCTGGGCGGATCACGTAGAGCGCTCGCCAAGCCCCAGAAAAACAGAGCGAGGCCACGGCGGGTCCCTGGAGGATATGAGCAAGGAGAGAAAAGCCCAAGGGCAGAGAGACCACCGCTCCTCTAGCCCCAGGAAGAGCTCCAAGAGGGAACAGGACCCTGCGGCGCCTTTGAGGAACCTGGTGGAGCCCCAGAGCCCCAGGCGCCCAGCTGGCCAACAGCCCAGCATTGTCTATGGAGAAGGGAAAGACAGGAGGTACAAGGAGGAGGATGCAGCCTACTGGCAGGAGAGGGGGGCTGCAGAGACTGAAGACAAAAGCTGGGGGACTAGTGAACGCTACAAGAAGAACAAAAGGGCCGAGCAAGAGGCAGCTGGGCAAAAATCCCATTCCCAAACGCACAGGGAGAGGGCGGGGTCAGACGCCGACAGTGGCACCCTGAGCCGGAGGACTGGAAGAGAGAAGGGGGATAAGGAATACCGGGACGGCAGGTACCACGGGCCAACCGAAGAAGTGAATAGAAAGGACCCCGGTGGTTCCAGCAGCAGCATCCAGGACCCCAGCTGCAACGGGACCACTACTCTCAAGAAGGCTCCCATCACCCCCGGTCCATGGAAAGTTCCCAGCTCTGCCAAGATCCAGGCCCAGGTGGACACAACATAGGCGGAGATCTGAAATCCTGCCCGGACTCTCTGGGTTAACGGCGAGAAAGCTGAGCCTCTGAAAGATGGACATTCAAAACGGAAGGATTTTTTTTCTCTCTTTCTCTCAATCGAAGCAGATCACTGTGTTACCAGCAACATAGCTTCTCATTGCTCATTCTTTTTTTTTTGTTTGTTTGTTTTTTCACCCAGTTTGCCTCGGTCAGTTTGCATCAAGCTGCTGACGTCTGATCCGACATGCGTGCTTGTACCTACAGGAGTATTTGTAGCATGCGATGATGCGTGGACATGTGTGTACCGGCTCGGTTCTGAGTGTAGTTTTTTTTTTTTTTGGATGCGACGCTGAAGTCTATTTTGTGCCAATCAGGGACTCCGGTTATAAAGAAGCTGCTCCGTATTGCACTCACTGTGAGGCTGTTTGAGGGTACTGAGATGAACTGCTCTCCCTGTCGGCTCACCTCGATGAAGGATTTTTTTTTGAAGGTTTGAGACATATTCATGCAATCACTCGGCTTCTCCTCCCGGCGAGATCGACTCACCGCTGCTGTCGCTGACGGATGTGCTGAAAGACTGAGGCTTCTCCTAAAAATCAGCAGCAAAGGGGTGACAGAGTGTCTTCTCCGTCGTTTACTGTCATGTTTCTTTGAGAGCCCGGCCTGGGATGTGAACTGCACGTGTGACTGTATTCATGCACATGAGAAGACTCTGAAACACTCTGATTCCATTAGCTTACCAGACGACCCTGGAGCTTTATATGCATCAATCAGCAGACCAGACACTTGTGGTTATAGTTCTAATGTTTGTTACATGTGTGTTAATGATAAAGCATAATGTAATTTATTGAAATTATATGTAAGCAAGACAGTTAGTACGCATATCCATTCTGAGTCATTTCACTTTTGATGTGAAGTTAACGATGGAAATAGAATGTGTAGATAAGCATCGCCATCTGAAGTACTAACACCATATAAACAGCAATCTATACATTCTGTTTCTGCGTTTTCATGGTCTGTAAACGTCACGCGAGCCTGATTCATAATGTTGTCTACTGTTAGCAGCTCTGTATTTTAGGCCCTCTGGCTGTGTGTGTGTGTGTGTGTGTGTGTGTGTGTTGGTGTGTGTGTGTGTGTGTGTGAGCGGACTGGTCGGCCTGTGTATTTTAGATATCGCTGTAGCATCGACTATACTTAATCCAAAACCTGTATTATTTAACAAAGTGATTACTCTTATATTGAAGCATAATTTAGATGAGTTGAATTAACAGAGCTTGATTGTAAGAAGTGAGACCTCTGCCTTCAACTTATTAAAACTTTAAGAGGCGTTTGTATTTTTATCATCATAAATGTAGGCACAAAAACACACCGTTTACCCTCATTCTAACCTCTGAATCTATTTTTGATCTTTTTTTTTTTAGCGTGTGAGAAATTAATAGTATGCACATTTTCGCTTCATTGTTAATCACTACCAACGTTGTGGCCGTCATGTTCATGTGCTCTAAATAAAGCCAGACTCCCGAAGACAGCGGTTAATTTTCCACACGAGGAGGGGTAGACGTGGCACACAGTGCATAATGTGAAAGAGGCTTCTTTGGGAGTCTTATTTGAAATTACAGGGATTTAAATCCCAGATGAAAATATACATATATATTTTTTTAATTTATTGGGATCAGTTGTGCCCTGCTCTGAAGACAAAATTTGGTGTTGTTTCAGTGTTGCTACTGTGGAGTACAGAGACATCTAGTGGTTCATAAACTGCTATTCACACACTAATCATTGAGTGAACCCTCATCAGCCTGTTCAAGGATGTACAGAAGTAACACCTGCATCTACTGGTCTGTGAGACCACTTACTAATTTATTGTCCACTTTACTGTTGATATGATGGGCTACTGTATTATTTACTCCTCATGCCATTACCATGTATGATACTGTGGCCTTGCATTGCTCCAACATATGAAAGAAGTCTTTAGGTTTTGACATCATGGTAGTTGTAAATGTTTATAAATTGTACAGCACCTGTATAAATATTTGCCTTCATGCATAAAAAAAAAATCCTCTGTAAATCGTTTCATTATTTTTTTAAGGGAAGTGAGAGGAAATGATATAAAATGGGTGAAAAGAAATAATCTGGTCATGGCATTCTGTTCATGCACTGATAAATAAAGGTTTACTGAATAAACATGCCGGAGGTGTTTTTTGATCTTATCGTGCATTTAAGGAAGCTGAAATATATCCTGTTGATACTTGATCCATCAGCCTCACAAATTGCTTTTCATGTGCAGTTTAGCTGCTGTATTAACTGCCAGCACAAATTCTCTTAAAGGATGAGGTCACAGTGTAAGATAAGATAAGACTTTATTGATCCCACGCCAGAGAAATTTACCACAATAAAACGGAGAGATAGAAAACAGAACAAGTAGAACAAATAGACAATAAAAAGGATAGAAAATAAAATCACCTATAGAAGACTATGTATAAATTAAGAAATATTGCAAAAGTCAGGCCCCCGCCCCCCTGTATGTACAATGAAACAGGTTTAGCTTGGTGTGTCTGGCTCCTTTTCACACTGGCCATTAAAATGTGCTTTCAGTGTTTGTGATGAGGAATAAAATCCACAGTTAATACATATGGTGAAGGTAATAGGAGGCTTCAGCAGCTTTGGCTGCGGTGGAGAAATAATAACAATAAGCGTGATTTTTTTTACTTCAAAGACTTATTGTTTAATTCAGGCCTCACATTAGCCTCAGGTAAACTGTGGAGCAGCTTATTTTTGCATATATATAGTTTAAAGAAAGATTTAAAGAGAAAAGCCATTTGTTTGACACACATCAGTCTTGTCGGGTCCCTCCAGCATGTCCGTGAACCTGTCAGCTGTTTCACGCCGATGACGTTTCTCTGCTGCCTCTCGCGGCCGTGATTAAATTAACCATGACGTCAGCTGAGCAGGAGTGAGTGCGTGCGGAACAGCACGCGTACAGTACAGAATGGACTACAACTCCCGTGTCTCTCTGCAGCATCAACAAACTACATCACCCGTGGCTGCCCGCGTTACGCGTGCGCAACAGACCCAAAACATTCAAACGAACTACAAATCAACGCCAGGAGGACTACAATTTCGGGGGGACCTGCGCAGTGGGAATCTCGAGTCCTTTAAATGTACTGTACGTGCAAAGATGGCAGCTCAAGTGGACTTGCTCCGTGCGAAAGTAGAGGAAGAAAGGCTGAGGGAGAGTCTGGATAGGTTCATTAAAGAGAGGAAAAAGAAGAAGAAAAGGGATTTGTCGCCGTCGGCCGACAAACGGTCTGAGAAGGAGGCGAAGAAAGTGAAGCTCCATCACCACCAACACGCCGAGCACCGGAGCCACCAGCCGCATCAGCTGCAGCAGAATCCGAAAGCCCACAACTTCAGCGCAGGTAAACATGTCCTGCACAGCCACAAGCACAGCCAGCACCATCACCACCACCACCACCACCACCACCACGGCCTCACCAACGGCACCAAGAAGAGCCTGCAGCCGACTCTGCCTCCACCTCCTCCTCCTCCTCCTCCGCGGAAGGTGCCAGAGCAGCTGCAGAGGAAGCGAGCGGTGCCTCCGGAGCCACCTGCGCTCTTCACTTTCACGCCTCTCAAAACGGTCAAGGCCAAGCCCCAGGATTTCCAGGAAAAACGCAGGGATAAAGAGCCCAGGCTGAAGCTCAAGAAGGAAAACACCGAGGCCAATGTGAAACACGCTGAGCTGAAGAAGAACAAGGGTGAGTTTTATTACAGCGTGCATGCATGAGGGGGGAGTAGCCTTTGGGAATTAAATGGAATACATGTATTTATGGGTGATGCCCAGGGGCCAGCATCAGCCTTTGACTAGTTGTTAGAGGTTTGCAATTTTCTCTTACCAGGAATTAACACTGTAATAGGTGTAAAAATAGTATTGTAGTTAGAGCAGATTTGAGTCTGTAACTTTTACCTGCCCTCTTACAGGAGAGGCAATAGTGCCATTATAAAGAACTAAATAAATGCATATGTCCCCAAAGTCTTATAAATAGGCGGTCTGTGGTCTGGTGGAGATTATTTTTAGGATGCATGACAAGAGATGAGTTTGGCAGCTCCTGCACAATAATGAGTGTGGGTTGCATGCAATTATGAGTCATCAGTGCTAATTTAATGGACTGTGCATTGTTGAGAAAAATAATCAGATGTAGTGTTCAAACCCGGCTTCACCTCACTCCCTGACTTTTACTTGTTCCTGCACTTGTAGAGCCAAAGCCCCTCAATGAGAACGTCAGGTCTCTAACGCTGGAGGAGTATCTCCTGAAGAAGAAGAAGAAGAAGAAGAAGCATCGTGAGGATGAGCACGGTGCCAAGAAGGCCCGCCACATGCACAACAAAGCGGTCCAGACCGTGTGTGCAGGGCTCGGAGCAGACCTCGCTCTGCCCGTCTGCCCTGATCCGTCCCTGCCTGGCACCGTGAAGCATGAAAGCAATCGCCAGCCTGGCCGAGACACTGTCGACAACCACCAACCCTACCTCCACGCTCTCAAACTGGGCCACGTCCCCTTCCTCTCACACCAAGACCACTATATCCGCAGCTCCTGCCTCCAGACGGGCACCTGCTACGGACGCTTCATGCACGAGGAACGGCAAGCCAACGGCGGGGGGTCAGTTCTGCACGCCTATGCCGATGAGTTAGCTTGTCTCAGCCCGGCTGAGGTGGAGTGCTTCGCCCGGGAGTTTCTGGAGTTGGCCTTTGCGGAGAAGCCCAGAGGCGCAGCCTCTTATGCCTTGGCAGTGGTGCACAGTGCAGCCTCCTATCTACCTGACTTCCTGGACTACTTTGCCTTCAACTTCCCCAACACACCAGTCAAAATGGAGATACTGGGCAAGAAAGACATTGAGACCACCACTATTGCCAACTTTCACTCTCAGGTATGTGAAAAAGCAAGAGGTCGTCCTGGTGTTAACAAAGGTTTTGTGTAATGCGCTCAACAAGACAAAATCCTGCACTTTTATCACAGTGAAGTTCATAAATCAGAGCTTCTGATGAGGGCGGTGGTCATGTGGTGCTGCTCCTCATCAGCTCAATCAACCAGGCCTCTGTTGTGAACCTTTTTTAAATTTGGGCTGCAAGGAATACTTATTTTCATTATCAATTAAATATGGTTGTTATATTATCTATTAGCTGATTATTTAGTCTATAAAGTGTCAGAAAATAGTGAAAAAGGTGCCAAAGTTCACACATTCGTGCTTGTTTTGTCCAAACAACAGTCAGAGGCTGAAAATGGCCCAATTTACCATCAGAAGAAGAAAATCAGCAAATGCTCACATTGGAGAAGTTTGAATCAGGGAAATTTTGGTCTTTTTGCTTAAAAAAAAGAAATTTGTCAGGTGACTAATTGAGTAAATAAGTAGACAAGAGGGCAGCGGCCCTCAGTGCCTGCTGAATTTCCCCGGCTGAGGATTAATAAACTCTTATCTTATCTTAGCTTAGTGGCACAGAGACATGCACTCGCATAGAAATTCTATTGCTTTAAACTTTATTGGAGCATTTCAGGGTTGCAGCCGGTCAGTTATGGTCAGACCTCATGTTGTCATGTGAGAATCAAGGTGGATGTCAGAAGAGGAATACTTAAGGAATATGGATTTTGGTTTTATTTTAAATTACTGATACAAAATAATTGATTTCAATTAAGAAACTAAAAAAAAAAAAAAATAGAATTTGGTAGATCAGATGCTTGTATGAAAAAAGCTGAGGTGGCTAAAATGAGCAGACTGCCAAGTTGAAGGCCTGGGCCATGCATGAGCTCAGGTACATGTTTACCACCCAGCATTTGATTCAGTCCAAAGTACACAGTCTGAAAACCTGCGACGGTGCCAAGAGAGAGATCTAATAAAGTTGCTCCATGGCGGTGAAGGATTATACAGACCCTCTGTGCCTGAGAAAGACTGGGGAGAGGAGGAAGAATGAGCCAGGATGTCTGCATGTGTGATGTTAGATCTGCAGAGGACACAGAGAGCTCAGCGCTTTTCTCTTTATTCAGGGAAAGTCAACCCAGTTTGATCATTTCACCACCAGAGAGTCCTGACAATAAACTAACTGCCGACCGTAACATATCATACCCACGGCCGTGTTCATGTTCCAGGATAACAACGTTATGCAGATTCGTGTAACCCCCAGTGCTAAAACAGAAATCCTCATATCATAGTATAAAACTCACAGGCTGTGGTCTGTGGCTTCTCTGCTGGACACACTCTTAAGCATGTAAGAAACCCATCAGTGCGACTCTGTATGGATTTTCCCACCCATCTGAATACTCAGGTGAACACTGAGGTGAGGCCACACAGATTCTCCACACAGAGCAAAACGCATCCGTCAGGCCTGATGTGCTGCTGCAGCTTCTTCACAGCCTTTAAACTGAGGTACGAGAGTGCAAACTCTGCCTGTGGCTTAAAGGATTGTATTGGCCAGAGGTGATATTGCAAGTTACATGCAGCGTCCGTGGAGCAGTAGTTTTATTCTGCTCCAAGTAGAGTTGAGCCTGATCCGATCCAGCGTCAGCAGAGGGTGTCGACACTGACCTACTTCACTCATTGGATATCCGATTGACATCACTGATCCACCTACTGATCCAAATTTCTCTTTTCTAATTATAGTTGATGTTTTTTTTTTATTTTGTTCTTGCATTTTTTCATTAACTTCTCAGTTTGACAACCTTATTCATTTTTCCTACTGAATAGTGATTGAAAATGCACTTGATTGCTGTGCACTTGATTTGTTTTCCAAAACACTAGCATATTTGCGCTCCCGCTACTGTTTGTAGCCGAAGCCCACTTTCCCTGCCGTTCAGATAAATTGCATTTAAATTTAATGCGTTAACAACAACAAGAAAAAGAAAAAGAGAAAAAGAAAAAAGAGCTCTGGTATCAGTGTCGGCAGATATTCAAATTCAGCTGTGGGAATAGGAAATGAAAAAAGTGGTTTGTTGCATCTTCAGATCAAAGTAGTACAGCGATTAACTTTTGGTTAAACATTAGCAATTATATCTTGTAGATATATGTGCAACAGAGGCTAATGCAATCCAACATTTGCATACTACTGACTAAATTTATGCAGGTTTTGCTTATGCATCGTGCTCACTGGAAAAGTGACAAAAGTAAGCACTAAAAACAGTCAGTATGCACGCTAAAAAAACCTGATAATGTTGTTTTGTTGTGCATACTGGAAAAGCTGTCTACTAAGACGGTTAGTAAATAGTACATACTGTTTACAGCTAATGAGTAGAATCAAATGGGACACGCTGAATGACATAAGATGTTTCCCCTGTGCAAGGTGAGCCGGACGTACTGTTCAGGAACGTACCGGTCCGGACCCATGAGGCAGATCAGCTTGGTGGGAGCCGTGGATGAGGAAGTTGGAGACTATTTCCCAGAGTTCCTTGACATGCTGGAGGAGTCACCCTTTCTCAAGGTCAGAGGAGGATTCATTTTTAGCAATATTCTGACGACCATTTTTTGGGGGGAGCGTTTGTACTCCAGCTCACTCGGCACGCGATAGCAGTCACAGCAGGAACAATGTGTTTTTGCTCTCGCTGCCATCGTCCGTTATAACCTGCGCACCCTCCTCTAGATCTCAGACAAGAATCATCTCACATTCTCGATACAGTGCCTCTAACTCTATAACTCTGCAATGTCAATCACATCACAAGCAATTCTGCCATAAGCTCACGGCCACAGGTTTCAGCAGCATGCAGGATGTTTAAAAACCAAATGTGCTTCAGTACCATGAAGCTGAAACTCACAACTGTGTGTGTGAATGTCTGTGTGTGTGTGTCGGCACAGATGACCCTACCGTGGGGAAGCCTCTCCAGTCTGAAGCTGGATTGTCGTTCTCAGAGTGACGACGGGCCCATCATGTGGGTGCGACCCGGAGAACAAATGGTTCCCACTGCCGACACGCCCAAGTCGCCTTTCAAGAGACGCAGGTACGACCTCAGCTGCCGGAACCACAGTCCTGATTGTGACACGATCGTGAAAGTGGAGACTGAAAACCTGTCCTCTGTCTGTGCAGGTCCATGAATGAGATAAAAAATCTGCACTACCTGCCGAGGGCCAGCGAACCCAGAGAGGTTCTGTTCGAGGACCGGACTAAGGCCCATGCTGACCATGTAGGCCAGAGTTTTGACTGGCAGAGCACCGCTGCTGTTGGGGTACTGAAGGCAGTGCACTTTGGAGAATGGTTAGTAAAAGTTTTGTGTATAGTCTTGACAGAATGGTGTGGGTTGAGGAAGGAGTACTAACCTTTTTTCTAATCCTTCGCAGGAATAACCGACCTCGGATAACCAAAGATGTTGTCTGTTTCCAAGCTGGAGACTTCAATGAAGTCGTCCAGAGTCTGCAGCTGGATCTGTATGAGCCCCCGGTGTCTCAGGTGAGAACTGGACTTTTCATTATTATACTACAGGTGTTGTATACTGCTTAAAGTTTTCAACACGAAAGCACCGCGTGTCTTCCTGCAGTGCGTCCAGTGGGTGGACGATGCCAAGCTCAACCAGCTGAGGAGGGAAGGCATCCGCTACGTCCGTGTCCAGCTCTGCGACGACGACATCTACTTCATCCCGAGGAACGTCATCCACCAGTTCAAGACGGTGTCCGCGGTCTGCAGCCTGGCCTGGCACATCCGCCTCAAACAGTACCATCCCGAGGAGAAGGACAAGGAGGAGGAGCAGCGGCCAAATGACCACAGCCCCACCTCGGGTCGAGTCTCTTTTTCCTCCCCTGCCAGGCCCGACGCCACCGTAACCCCCTTTGGACGTCCACAAGGAGACAACAGCCAAGGTGGGGTGGCTAAAACTGAGGAACCAGAGTTCCAGAGGCCGGCGACACCTCCCAAGGAGCGTCAGCCGGCGCCTCCACAGCCCACCAAATCCGCTCACGTGCCCCCAGCGTACCAGGATCCCCACCTTCCCTTGGAACCAGTCCACGCTGGATGCACGCCCTCAAAACAGCCCACCCTTCCGAAAGGCCTCGGCCACACTGCAGAGTTCCCTAAATGACCTCCCACCCCCTCCCTGCTTGCTGTGGAGGAGCGTATGTGAAGGACTTGCCTAAAACTGACACCTGTGTCAATCAGGAAGCATTTCAACTTCAATTCTTCTTCAGACGTTTTTTAATCCTTAGACATTGGTTAAAATGTTTTTTTCAGCCAAAATAAACGATGTGACGCCGATCATTAGTTTTTTTATTTGATGGCACCTAAACTGGAACTCTCCACTGTCTGATTCAAAAGCTGTGTATCGTGTAAAGAAATGATTATTAGAAAACTAAATATCTCTGACAGCTGTAAGCCTGGGGGGTGATCCTGCACTTGGTTGTGTGTGTGTGTGTGTGTGTGTGTGTGTGTATGCGTGTATCTGTCCCAGCTAATCTCCCACACTACTGGACTCATCAGGTTAGTTCTTTCTGTGCACGTTTTCTCTCTCATGGTTTCAGCAATTCACAATTAATTGGAGTACCCGTTTTATTGCCCGCTCTGTTTCATACTGCACTCGTCACTCCTCTCACTGGCCAGCAGGGGCTGCTAGTGATCGACACCTGCTTCAGTTTGGAATCTCAACATGCATCATGTTAGTGCTGGCGGTTTCTCCTCACTTTGAGATTTTACATCTTGTAGGTCGGCGGAGTCATGACCCACCCTGCTCTGCGTCTGATTGGCTAGTGCTCGTTGCCTTGGTTGGTCAGGTCAGTTCGGTTTAGGCATGAGGAGTAAGATTGGCTGGGGTTAAGGGTAAGAATATCAGGGTAAGCCAATCAGAGGCAGAGTGAGGCGGTTCATGCCTACGCCATCCTAGGAGACAAAATATCCCACTCTGCACTCCCTGTTCTCCACCCACAAGCCCTCAGACCTGGTGGAGATCTGCACTCTTCTAGTCATTTTAAAAGTTGCAACACTTTCTTATGGAAATTTTAAATTTATGCTCAAGGCTCTGCTGTTTTATTTTTTGGCAGAATTGTTTCATGGAGGACTGAAGTCTGTGGCTGGTGGAATGATTGTTTACATACATGATATATGATAATTTTTGAAGCATTATAGGGACATTACACAGTCTCAGTCATTTGAGTGGCAGAGGCATATCGACTAACCTCATCCAGACGATACAGTCGACTCACTTTTATTGCTCGAGGTCAGCTGTCTGCTCGGCACATGGTGGATATCCAGCACATATTTCCTGGATTGGTCACAGCTAGTAAACATGAGATAATTTTTTTTTTAAAAAAAGGAAAAAAAGATACATTTTCATTTGGCTCTGGACTTTTAATTATCTAATTACAAGCACCTAAAAGTTTTTTTGTCAGCTTTATAAGTTGAAGTTTGCGCAATTCTTTATTTAAATGCCATTTTTCACAGTGCTCTTTTTCTTACTGTCGGTACTGTTTTTGATATTTTATTTATTTTCTTAAGGTTGATCTTAAGAAATGAACGCAGGTTCATAACCGGTAATGAATATGTAAGATTATAATCTGATCATAGGAGCGCCTCTAAACGATGAAGTACGGCGAATAACTCTTCTTCGTGTGTCTTCAGACTCTGGTGTGTAAATATTCTGCTGTTGTTGTAGCTGGGAATATGTGAATGCTGTCCATGCACTCCTGACTGAATATAGTTTTAGCTGGTGATGTCACTGGGTTGATAAAGGCGCCGCTGTAGAAGGTTAATGCGGTTGTGTCCACTTTTCTGAGTGTAACTGTGATGATGCCTTCAGGCAAAGTCCGAAAAGATGAGACTTTCTGCAAAACCATCCAAGATTTCTTTCAAACCGATCTGTCCTGAAATGTCTCACCTCACATGGTCCCCCAGCGTTTCGAGATTTAAAGTTCACCTGAAACCTCGCTGAGGCCTTCATTCTGTGGTCTTCTACACGCAGTCTTCTGTAAAGGAAGTGATAACGTGATCCTGCCTTTGCTCTATTGCTGACTACGTCTTAGTGCCTTGTACTGGATTCACTAAGCCTCATGTAGAGCTGTGAGGTTCATCTGTCGAGTACGATGGTAAAGAGGGGGTTGACTAAGCAGCCATAGCATATCTTGATTGTTTTTTTAATTTATGGAAAAAAAAACTGTTGCTCATGTGATGCTTTTTGATTTCTGCATCTGCATGTCACCTGGAAGCGAACGATTACTGCAGCGTAGTGCGCTTTTATACTAGATCCTATTCAGGAAGCAGGATGGTTATTTTTGTTTCTCAGAAATACGGCTGCCATAGGGTCGTATGAGCTCAATGTAGAAATAAATGGGCAGTACTGTCACATCAGCCTGTTGTCATACTTGTGATGCGCTTTGACGTTTTGAATATGTCAGTTTCCTGGATGATAAGTTAGAGTCAGTCAGGATCTGGTACCAATATGATTAAATCTTGTTATGTAGAAAAAAAAAACAGAGTACTGCATAGACTTTATATATTTTTAATAAATATCTTTGTGTGTAACAAGTGTATTTAACACAGTTTAACGATACAGTTGCTTCAGATGCATATTGAATATGCATCACATTCTCTGTACCTTAACCTTAAGAATAAGTTGATGCTTTTAAAGTACAGATTAATGTGTAAATTATGGAGCAGGAACAAAACTGACACACGATACACTGAATGATTCTTTATAACAGAAACAGTGAGGTGCTGATGAACTAGATGCAATGTTATACCCGTGTTCTTATTTCATGCAAAAGGCACACACACACAACTAAATACATTCCTCACACACGAAGTTGAACCGTGAAGACAAGAACTGTAACGCTTCCGGCTGCAGACTGCTCACTTCTTCAAGCGAATTATGACAGCGGCTGAGTTTTGGATTGAACATTCAAGTGGTCAGAGTGGCTGTCCGGGTTGTTCAGCGAGGCACTGATCAATAATTAAAGTCAACCGTAGTTGAAATCCAGTACAAAAATGCATCACGGCTGCGAACAAGGCACTTCCTGTTCTCTGCTGGAGGTCCTGCTGTGCGAGACAAAGAGAAACTGCTGTCAGTGCTTTTCAGGTCCACTGTATTTGATCCTCTGCCGTATCGTCAAGGGATACTTGTGCTAAACTTCCAATGGATCAACGTCCTTTAGCGATCCAATGTGTCCTGATGCTCATTGTTAGAAGAAAAGCTCCATCTTTGATGTTTAGAGAGGGCCGACTGCCTCAAACCCAGGTCTCTGGGTAAGTCCTGGGGCCCTTTGGCTTTCCAAAACGGTTCCCAAATCCTGCAGAGATGAAGATGCTGTCACAGAGGTTCATCATACGATATGTTAAGGTTGTAGGTGCAGTAGATTCAGGCCTACCGAATTTGAAGGCTGACGATGAGGCACCATATGACGGAGGCGGTGTTCTGGGTTGAGCAGGAGGAGGTGGGGGGGCAACTTTGGCTGAGAATACAGTTTTTAGACATGTTAGTCCTGCTTGCAGACATCAGCGCATTTATGGAGCTTAAATTCAAAATAAGCATCACTCACGTTTTTGTTTGTGTTTGAAAAACTTCAAACTCTGGGCGAAGGAAAGAAGAGCAAAGGGTTAGTTGGCTGCGCTTCCACCGCCTTCAGGTGGCGTGTGGCTCTTTTTTCTTACCCTCGTTCGAGACATGCCCTTCTCGTTGCTTTTGTCTGATTTGTTTCCTGATGTTTCAGCTTTTAGAGATGGCCTGCAGTTCACATCATGCTGCCCCGCTTGTGCTAATGAACACAGAAACACACACTGTGTCAACACACGTCGAGGCTTTGTGATGATTATAATTAACAGGAACCACCACGGCCTCAATTGTGTCGCGTATGTGTTGGGCCATTTGTATATGACATGGCCCCACATGTCTGAAAATAGTGTGTGAGAGAGGCTACTGCATAGTGTGCAGCGCCTTTAATGTCTGAAACTACTCACCACTTCCTCCTTCAGCTACGACCACAGGAGACAAAGTCAGCTGTCGAACTGCAGTGAGGGGCTCTGCAGTAGAAACGCAAAAATAAACTACCCCGTGACATTAGCCCATTGTTTTAGATAATCATGAAAAGGGCAACAACAAATCTGGCTTTTCACAAATCAAGCTTTAATGTCTTGTTTTGGTAATGGACGCCGCCCCCCCGTGGTGAAGACAGGTACCTCTAAATTCATATTTTAACCTGCATGCTGACTTTTGAACTCAATGCCCTGTACAAAATGTGATAGACAGCCATCTGAAAATGATTTGGTCACACACCTACACTGCTACATTAAAGGATTGTCAACAAATCCAAGGAAAAGACCAAAATCTGTGTTATCTGTGTAGACAAAGCCCGATAGAGCTCATTTCGCTGTCATTTAAAAAAGCTGCTAAAACACATAATTGAGCCACATGATCATCGATGCTATTGAGTCAAAACCACATCCACCGCCCTGCTTCTCATCAGCACGCCAAGCCTGTGACTGAAAAAGTCTCAGACAAACGCACCACCGATGAAAACCACCGTGCCGCAGTGTTTCAGGAATTTAGCCCTTTTTGAAAATGACAGCTCATAAAGACGATTAAAGACATTTCAGTGGATAAGATAAGGTAAAATAAGACAAGATAAAATAAGCCTTGGAAATTAAGACGCAATAATAGCAAGAATAAAAAAGGGACCATATAAATGTGCATTACATACAAAAAAGTATAAGAATAATATTGTCAATGGAAAAGAATTGCACATGGTAAGAAATTGATAATAAAATAGTGTTTTGTACTATTGCACAGTAGAAAAAATACATAAGCACAATAATAATAAAAAAGTAATATTGCACAAGATATCTGCACATAAATAATGCAGACTCAGTGCCACAGAGAAGTCAGAAAATATTAAGAGATGGACGAGCATGTTGTTGCTTTTGGTCTTTTATATATCATGAGATTCATACATAGAAAGGAAAGACTAAATTTTGCTGACTTGATCCTTTAACTGGCAGGTGGAGTAAAGTAAAAGCAGAGGAGGAAGGAGTCTTCAGTCATGAGATGAAATATCTTACCCTGTCTTGAACTTTTAGCTCGAACACTCTGGGGTGAACAATGGAAAGCAAATGGAAATGTCACTGAGTGGAAAAGCACTGAGCAGAGGAAAAGAAAATGAATCAGTGTCTCTCTTTTCCTGGGTGTGACCCTCAGTTTCCGCCAGGCCTCGATCATCGTTACCTTGCTCCTGCTCATGACAACATCGAGGAATCTCTTGGGCTGAGAGGTGCCGTCCCACTCGGAGGACAGGCCCACCCGCGACGGGGTCTGCGTTGTTTGCCGGGGCTGAGGGCAGAGGGCGGGTTTCTCGCCAGCTGTCGGGAAAGAGCACTTAGTTCAGTCAACAAGCACCGCTGGGTGAGCTGAACTGTGTGTCGTAAGGAGGCGATGATGATGACACTCACCCTCCTCTGTGGTGAGGATGAAGGACTCTGGGGTCCTGTCTGGAAGAGGAGGAGTCAGCCTTCCCTCGGCTGCACAACAGAAGATCATCAACAAGCAACGTGACTTTAAACGCTTGTACGCCTTCTCTTGAAATGACAGACATGTTTTTGATAGCCAGGGATAATGCTAACTCATTCAGCCCCTCATTGAGCATGGTGAGCTTACTTTGAGGAAGCAGCGGAGGAGTCAGTGGGTCCAGAGGTGGACAGTAGGGGTGTGAAGTTGAGTATGAGGCAACATCAGGAAGTGTTACTGGTACTAGAAGAAAAATGAAACAAATACAAACAACTGGTAGATAATGTGGTACATGGAGTCTCTAAATGGGTTGAAATAAGACATAAGCTGGTAATGATGTACACTTTACAACAATACACTTTATTTCATTATCATATAATTACCTAACATCATTTATGACATTGTGAGCTGGTTTATTTATGAGTCAGTGCGTATACATTAGCCCTGAACGCTGTATTGTTGGAAATATCTTACCTGTGAAGGTCATTTTTGCTCTCAGACTCTACAAGAAAGAGAAGTATGGTGCTGTTACATAACTGTCCTGATGTCTGTACAGTTTGTTTATACAGAAAACCATCAGTTCAAGTAAAAGGTTATTTAAAGGGGTTTACAACCTCCATTCAAAAGAAGCGGGGACTCTGTGTAAAACATGAATAAGCACAAACACAATATATTTAATATTTTACCTCATCAGCTTCATTGATTTTTGTAAATATCTGTTTTTGATAGCCAGGGATAATGGCTCCTTTTTATACAAGTTGTGACAGGAGCAGCAAAAGACTGTGAAAGTTGTGGAGCGCTCCAAAAACACCTGGAACATTCCACAGGTAAACAGGTTGATTGGTAACAGGTGATAGTATCATGATTGGGTATGAAAGGAGCATCCTGGAAAGGCTCAGTTGTTCACAGCGAGGATGGAGCGACGTTTGTAAAACTGTTGTTGGTATAAAAACAGTTTATTTGAAAATGACTGATTCTGTTCTTAATTACGTTTTACACGCAGTCTCAGCTTACAGTTCACGGTCTGGGTGACACATGCATCAGCCACATCTGGCCGGAGCACAAATAACATGAAGGTGCGTAAACTATCATTCAGTTTATCTTTCACAAAGGCAGGAAGTCACACATCAGCCACTGAAGACCTCACTCTTACCCGACTCCTCGCCCAAGGTTTCGTCTCACTCTGCGATGCAGCGGCAGCAGGCTTTGAGCTACCGGACCATTCTGACGACGTTCCTATTCTGTTCAGGTTCACCGCCGGCGTGACCTCCAACTTCTTTTCCACAGGAGCTGAAAGTACAACCAATGTCATTATTTCATTTTTAAGCAAAAACCTATTATTCACAAGGATTATCAGTATTTATTTTTTAAAGGATCACGATTTATGATATTATGAAGTCACCTTGATCAATGGCCAACTCAAAAGATTCTGGGGTCCTCTCTGGAAGTGGGGGGACAGGTGAGGGGGGGCTGCCTGCAATATGGAATTAAGCATCACAGTTTGGTGTGAATATTGGACTCAGTGTTGGTACAACCCTGTTTCCAAAAAAGCTGGGATGCTGTGTAAAAAAATAAATAGAAACAGAAACTGATGATTTGCAAAACACTGAAACATCATATTTCATTGAAGTTAGCAGAAAGACGACAAATCAATGTTGAAACTGAGAAATTTTTATAAATTATATCCTCATTTAGAATTTGACACAGCAACATGTTTCAGTAAAGTTGGGTCAGTGGCAACAAAAGACTGGAGAAGTTGTGAAAAGCTGACAGGAAACAGCTGGTGGAACATCTCACAGTTAATCAGGTTAACTGGTAACAGGTGAGCAACATGATTGGGTATAAAAAGAGCCTCCAGAGAGGCTGAGTGTTTCTGAAGTAAAGATGGGGAGGGGTCCTCAGACGTCACAGTGAAAACAGACCTGATTCTGTAGTGGACTCACTGCATGAGCTCAGGAACTAAAAACCATCGTCTGTGAACACAGTTCATCGCTGCAGCCACACATGAAGTTAAAACTCTACCATGCAAAGAGGAAACTATATATAAACCAGATCCAGAGACGCTGCTGCCCCCTCTGGTCCTGAGCTCATATAAGATGGACTGAGGCGAAGTGGAAAACTGTCCTGTTCTCTGACGAGTCAACATTTTAAATTCTTTTAGGAAATCATGGACACCGTGTCCTCCAGGCTAAAGAGAAGAGAGACAATCCAACTTGTTATCAGCACACAGTTCAAAAGCCTGTGGGGGGGGCATTGGTGCATATGGCACATGGGTAACCTGCACATTTGTGAAGGCTCGAGTAATGCTTGGCACAACAATGTGCAATGTCTTTTTCAGGGAAGGCTTTGCTTGTTTCAGCAAGACGATGACAAACCACATTCTGCTCGTATTCCAACAGCAGAGCTCCGTATTCAAAGAGTGTTGTTGAAAGAGGCGATGCAGCAGAGTGATAAACACGACTCTGCCCCAACTTGTTGTTGCTGCGTCAAATTCTTAATGAGAATATATATTTTCAAACAACAATGACATTTCTCAGTTTCAGCATTTGATATGTCGTCTTTGTGCTATTATCAATTAAATATGAGCTTTCAGAGTTTTGCAAATCACCACATTCTGTTTCTGTGTACATTTTACACAGCGTCCCAACTGCTCATTAAAGTACATTGAAAAACTGGTCATATTAACCCTTTTCAGACAGGTGGCAGTAAGGAAAAGCACCACTGAGCATGCTCTAACAGGTATTGCAGAGTTTCAGGTATCTTTCACTTGTTTCTCTCACCTCCCAACTCCCTGACGGCCTCGGCAGCAGCATTGGGCGGAATGATGACCGTTAGCCTTTCACAGGGATCTGAGCGCTCTGGGCGATAACATCATAACAAGTTATGTAAGATGAATATCCTCTGAAGTCCAGGACATGCAAGCTTTACATTCCAGACTCTACGCTGAGAGCACCAACCTTCATCCACAGCCAGGACGTAGGATTCAGGGGTTCGCTGAGGTAGCGGAGGAGGCACCTCCTCATCTGTATTAACTTCGCCTACAAAATGCACTTCAGTTAACAAAAATATCTCCGGAATTGACTTCTCTACCCTGTCTATGCACACATATGACCATTTACCTGAGGCAGGTGAGTTTAGCTCCAGACTGTGGTCATTCACGCACAACGAGGGCGTGCTGAAAATAGGGCTAACTAGCCATTCCTTGGCGTCTTGGGTGGAGTCCATTGGAGCTTCCTCTGAGGAAGGGGAGCTCATTGGTGTGTCGAAGTAGGGGTCTTCCACCATCAGACAAATGTCTGCTGGTGGAGGCCTCAGTGATGGTATATCATTGCTCTTCTGTGTCCCCTCCTCTGCTGCAGGGGTTTTCTGGCTGGCATGCACCAGTTCGAGTGAGGTTCTGGGACCCTCCAGCGGGTCCTGGGTGGTGGCCAGAGCCTCAGGAAGCGTCTGGAAGAGGTGCAATTGTTGCTGGTCCCTCTGCGCGTCCTCAGCTCTCGAGGCAGTCAGATTTTCTGAAGGCAAGGGAGTGTGGTGCTGTGGCAAAACACCCCGTTCCTCATCAAGCAGGTCCAGCTCCTCACTCAGGTCCGAGAGCTCGCTTTCAGTGTCAGGCGTGACAGCAGACGGGACCGCTGTCACCTGGCCAGTTAAACAGGGAAGTGAGAGTCACAACAGCTTTTGAGAAATCAAGAAGATTTGCATGTAAATGCTTTAATACTTGGCTAATTTGACTTTTGCTGAATGTTTAGTATCATGGCGTGTGCAGTGCACAGGAAATCCAGTGCTTTTCGTTGCCTCAGCAAAGTATGCAAAATGTTCTCCATAAACAAAGCTGCTCTGTCTCAAATCACAGCTGAACAAATCAGTAATGTCTTGATAAGCAAGTAATACAGTAGCTGTGTTGAGACAACCATCATAGTTCAGTTCTGAATCACTCAGCCTGGAATCTGATTATTTTCCACTGAGATCATGTGACTGCAGTCTACACCGATGTAACTGAAACCACAAGAAAGCCCATCACAGCTGTTGTTTCTGCTCTGCTGGTTGTGATGGTTGTGCTTGTCAGTTGCTGCTGCTGCTGGAGGACGTACTGTTCACTGTTTAAACATCTCCACTGGTTCTATGTTCCCGGTTGCTCACCTCATTCCTGCAGGTCTGAGCATCCATGAACTGCAGATACCTCTCAAAGAGTAACCTGATGGTTCTGTAGACCAGCTCATACTGTTCCTGAGGTTAAACAACAAAAACCAGCTCTGTTAGGTGACACAGACAGGACGTACAGTACAAAGTACAACTCATCTTTGATAGAGGGAAGCAGCTAAAATGAAGAATTGCCTGAAATGAGCTTCTGCTTGCTGCAAATTGGTTACATGTGACGCTTTGTTCAAAAAAACAAAACAGCAAGAACCTTTGTTTGAACCAGCGAGGGCCTCTGGGTTCTCATGTTTTGAACCAAGTCGTAGATGTTGAAATCCGGAGTGATCATCTAAAAACAGGCACACACATCAGCACGATACAGCTTGGATCTTTGCTGTTAAAGCAAGGTAGATGACGTGAAGAGAGTGGCTGAATATCCTACCTGTTTCTTCAGGAGGTTCCAGGTATAATCAATGACACACAGGGCTCCTGTTCTACCGCAGCCAGCACTACAATACACACAGCGGCAAAAAGTCATGTTTTAACCAATCAGCTCAGGCACATTTTAGTATGATTAGTCAAATGATTAGTAGTCATAGAAGAATTAAAGAGGACAGCAGCCATGATGCTATTTGCAAACAACAGATTTTCAGGCACCGTGTCATGATTATCTTGATTTTCTAGTACTCATTATACTGTGTTGCCCCAACCGCACCCATTCGGTTCTCTAGGCAGGTTCAAACAAATGGCGACAGTCACTTCCAGTTCCTGTAATTTAATCATCATTAAAAAGCTGATCTCTGAACTTCCTTGAAATTCTGAGATACACGTAGATATATAGAATTTGCTCATTCAGGATGTTGCACAGTTGTCCTCTATACAGTAGCCCCAAGAGTAAAGTTTCATTAAAAGGTGTCATCAATGAAACACTGTGCTAGTGTAGCTTCTAGTGTTAGCTCAGCTTTATGGTAACTGTTGAAACCGCAGTTAGTGGTTGGGTTGGATAGTAGCTTGGTGTGATATGAGAGGTTTGTGATAGTCTGTCCTTTTCCCCCGGGGGTTGAGGAACAAAATCACATTTTGCGACGAAAAGTCTATGACAGCATGTTTTTCAGCAGCTGTGTAGTGGTGACGTCACTCGGAGGTGGAGCGACCGGCTGCTGTGTAGGCTGGATCTGCCACTGACTCAACATTCCACTTCTGACACGTCACACTCAGAGAGGTGTGGGCTTGACACGGCGTGGCATGCTTTCATGTAGATATACAACACACATTTTCTTCAGTGCTCTTATTTATATGCACATATTTATGTGAAAAATACAAAGTGAATGACTAATTTAAATGTTTTTCATACGAACAGCCGACTCAGTCTTTATGCATCATTCTTAATTACTGTTTTTATCTTACTAAACAATATTTCCTGATAAAAAGCAACAATAGCCGCCGCTGAGCTGGCGTACAAACAAATCCCCCGACTACATACAAAAGCTACTCTTGCGTCCCACCCCACATCCCACCCAAAGCCAGCTTGTTGTATGTTTTAACACCCAAGAAGCATTTAATGGCACTGTTTTGCTCTTACAGACACACTTGTATAAGTTTCAGTGTCAATGCTGGAAAAACTGAGGGGAATTGCCCACACATACACTTTAAAACCTAGTGGGTCGTTGGCTGCCCGCCTACGCACACTTCCTGTCTCAAAGAGGAGGCAGGAGGTTCCTCACCTCTAAAGCTTCAAGCAGGGGACATGTATGCTGCCCACGGGCAGTACGTTCAAATAGTAATCAGATAATCAAAACCAAAGTGTGATTCTTCATCGTTATCGCTGCTTGCTGGAAAGCTTTCACGCATGAGAAGTGAATAGAAAAATGTCATGCATTGTTACAGTTCACCTCATGGTACTGCAACACAACAAGGCCTGTCCATCCAGTAATAATAATCATTAGAAACTTAACTTTTATAGCACCTTTCGTACAGCAATATAACATACTTCTCCTATGCTTTACATAAAATTGCATGAAAGTGTTTTAAAAAATTTAGCATTAGAAGATTGCAAACAATTTAAAATTAAGAGCACAATAAAACTGAGTGGAAAATCAAATATTTCAATTAAATAAGTGAGGCAACAAGAAACTACCTTATGAAGGAAGACTAATAAAGATGAGTTTTTTGAAGAAATTTACATTAGTTGTCAAATATTCATGTGCAGGTCCTGAAACATTCAGAGCTTGGTAAACTAGCTGTGTAATTTTCTAACATATTCTAAAGGAGACAGGAAGCTGATGAAAAGATGTTTCCACCGTGCGACACGCTGTCAATTATTTGTTTAGGGTAAGACTCTGGCAGCTGCATTTTGTACAAGCTGAAGTCATTTCACTGATCATTTGGGTAGTTCAGTTAAAAGAGAAACTGCAACAGTCAAGATGACAGAAGACCAAAGTGTGAAGCAGTTTCTTTGCATCACGTTGAAGGCTGAAAAAGGTGGTCTTAGTGACACGGGGTGCTTTGTTAAATTTAAGTCATAGTCTACAATGACAACTTCATTCAAGCAGTTGTACAATTAAGACTGCTGGGGTCATTGTGCGCATCACAATTGTGTGTTCTCCACATAGCTATGAAATTCTACACCATTTTCTTATATGATTGGCCCAGTAGGAGCATGTGCAGTGAGAACAGTGGACCTAGTATGGAGCCCTGTGGAACGCCATATAGAATGTGATGAGCATCTGAAACATGTTTACCAACACTGACAAACAACTGCCTGCCAGCATGCATAAATATTTAATTCATAGATCTATCAGTCCAGAACGATCAGTTCTGTTTTGTTTTACTAAAAAGGCATTTAGTTGTTTATATTCTGCAAACAGGCTGAAAAGGGCTGCCATTGTTCAGCACAGATAGGTTAAGATTTTCTCAAACAGAATTAAGTTCCATAAGGAATCCTGACCTGCAGTGGATGCAGATGGGAACATCCTCATGGGCTTGACTGGAACGCATCTCATGCAGCATTTCCAGAATGGGAGGGATGGAGTCTGGTACACCGTGATCTGGCCAGTTGACGTAGTGCAGCTGTTTCAAAGTTCGGCTGAGCTGGAAAAAACAAGAGCATTGTAGACAATTACAAAGCGGGCCTCTTTCCAGAGCACATTTAATAACGAGACAGACACATTTACCACGCCGTCTGATAGACGTTATGCCTCAAAGTCTTTGTAGCAGCTAACAACATGTCAGATGATAATCTCTTGCTTGTCTCAGGAGAATTACCCCCGAGAGCTGTTCTCACAGGCAGGGCATAAACACGACTTACATTGCAATAAGTCACCCGTAACGTCCTTGTCAGATAATCTCCTTTATTTTCCTCAGAATCCTGTTAATAAAGAACAGCAGTGCATCTTTAAGCTGAATTCTTGTTCTTGCTGTTTAAAAATGGTAAAACAGATAATGTGCATTTCTTTTTTATTCTATTAATAAGAGTATAACAAAGTGTTGCATGACACAGGTGTGGTGTGAAGATGGCGAGAAATGATAATGTCAGCATATGTTATAGGAAGTGCAACTTGTGAGAATAAAAATACTCACACAGTAAACTGTAAAAGGCTCACAGACAAACGGCTGCTCTTGTTTCTGCGGCCAGTAGCGCTCGCACTTTTTCTGCAGAAAAGGTAAAGACAGCACGGCGTTTGTCACCGGGTTCCAGACAGTCTTCACACATCAAACTAACACATACAGCGACCAAGCTGAAGGCAAACTGACGCACAAAATGCACAAGAATCGATGGTATACAAACTACGCAGGACAGTTTGTCTGTGGAGAAAATAAAAAGTGGAATGTGGAAACGGTGTTACCTTTCCCATCTCAAATTCTCGACAGGCCATCACGACGACCTAAGACCAAACAATAGGAATCACAGTGAGCCAAAAAACAACATGAGCTCCTCTTTGTTGAGTTCAGCGGGTCAGCCCACGCAGGTAAACAGCCCCGTTCATCATTCTCACCACTGAAGCATGAGAATAGCTGGATCAGGAGCTGCATTACGTGTTGAAACACCTTGCTGTGCTGACAGGCGGGTCGTACCTGTATGTTGTACTCCCAAAGCATCCTCAGGAAGTCCAGCACTGTGTGAGGAAGAGGACCCTGAGTAGCAATGTAGGCCCTGGACCCCGACACTCCCTGCAGACAAAACACAGCTTATAGTTACACACATGCACCACAAATGCAAATCATATGAATTAAAGGGATTCTCCTTCCAAAGACCGGGTTTATTTACCTTGATGAAGCTGGCGTTGATGTAGTCTGTGTCATTTTTGGATGTGATGAGAGTGAGCTTTACTCTGCTGTGGTCAACTGAATGGAGAGGAATATGTAGTTACATACTAATATGAATAGTTACACATTTTCACACCATAAAAACATGGCACAGACTTACTATAAATAGAAATAGCATAAAATATGTTTATATTTCTTGATTCTACATGGAAGTATTCCACATTGTCCATAATGAATATTAGAAAATATGATCAGACATGATCTGCAAAAATAATTATGCACACTTTCAGAACGTAACATGTTATTTCTAACATTTTTCCTCTATTTGTTTCAGCTCTTAAACAAAATTTCAGGCCATCATATACATGAAAATGCATGTACAGGCATTTTTTGGCCGTATTACTGTGGGCCCGTGAAGATGTGAGATGTATGAACATATGAAAGTGAGTTTCTCAGAAATATCTCATTACATTATCTTATCTGACCTGGCTCGGAAGTCTATTTATCACTTTATGCAGAAGTACAAAAGACAAACTGACAACTTTTCAAAAATCTGCCTTGAGCAAAGCTTACAGGGAACGATGTCCTTGTATCGGTTCCTCTTGATGTTGTCCTGCTTTTCTGCCGTCCTGGTCGGGTAGGTCTTGTCAGTGCGGTACTTAGTTGACTGGTTTTTCAACCTCTGAAAAACATGACAGACGTTTAATCCTACCTCAGGAAAGCCTTTATGAAGCCTAGTGTCTCTGTCTTGTCGAGGCTGTGTCAGACAGGGTGAGTTTCACTTCGTCTTCTTCACTTATTTTCTCTATACTCTGATGTTTATGATATTCATTTCACACTGTCATGACCTTGTGTTCCACAGAAATATAGCTGGAAGCTGATGTAACGCTCATTGACAAAACATGCCAGGTGCAAACAGGAGAAAACTGGTTATCTATTGGTTATATAATATTACAACATGAAGCCTTGGTTTATGTCGAGGCGATAAATGCAGGGATATAGTAAGTAGCATATACTCTAAGAACACCTAAATTGGGTTAACTCAACTTTAGTTAATAGTTCATAATCAACATAAAGCAAAAGTAATATGAGTTTCAGCACGTCTAAGCAGATTTTTTTTTTGAGGCAAATTACGAATGAAGCTAAATCAAACTGTTTATTTTGGTGGTTTTGTGCCTTATACTGCTTTCAGGTCGTAGATCACTCAGCTGTATTCATCACCACCTTGCTGCTGTGGCTCAAAGCTATGATAGTCGTGTTGTATTTGTATTATTAACGTATTTTGGGGGTAATTATTTTCAGAATTGTTCAGTCTTATGGAGGAGTCAGGAAGAAGAGGGAGCAAATGCGAGGCAAATTACATGTGACCACTTGCCCAATGGTCACACATGGTCAGTTTTTGTGTGAGTCAACCCTGGATGATCAGAATCTCTGACTCATTTTACTAGAAACTGACACGACGTCTAATAAACTGAGAGGATTTCCATCCGGAATTTACTGTGCGGAAGGTTTGACGCTCACATTTAAGTCATGGCACGTCCATGCTTACAGGATTTGTTAAGACACTGGTCTTTTTGTTCAGAGGCCAGTTCTCACAGCTCCAAACAGCCTGCTAAAGGCCTCGCAGGCCATCTGTGCAGCCCACACCACAGAGTGCTTTTTGTTCACAAAGGAAGTGATGCAATGGACCCCTTCCTCTGGAGCTGTCGGGGTGGTAGCAGCATGACAGCAGAAGGGGCAGCATGTGAAGCACACGGTGCTGTCCTCAGGCACTGGCGTGTCACTCATCACCATGGCAGCAGACCACAGATGATGTCACCCCTGGGTTAAAGACTTCTGAGGAAGACATGTGCTTGCGTGTGAGAATGTACATGAACTGTTACATGTACACAAACAAGACGGATAAACGAACAAGCGATCGACCGCCTGGAGAACCTTTGCCAGTTGTGAGATGTTATCGTGCATTTGCTTACAGGTCTTCCTCGTTTGTGTGCCTTCAGTGACGAGCACCAGTGTAAAGAGGAAGCACAAAAGCGGCACTCGGGCCACTGTCACAATAGCAATAACAGCACGTTACTTCCCCGAACATTTGGAAGACTGGAAAATTATGAACTTTCCCTCTCATTGTGCTTACTGTCAGTTCAGTCAGACGAAACAAACATAGCAGTTCTGACATGGTTTCCAATGATGTGATAATGAAAGCCAAAGGAGTAATATGTCTACAACCATGGAGGCTTCATCTACAACCAGACTCCAAACAGAACTTCAAAAAGACTCACAGCAAACTCCTCGGCAATGCCATTGGGTGCTTCCTCGTCCGCCGCCTTCTGTCTCTCCAGCTGGGCCAGGCAGCGCCTCAGTATCCAGGCTTGATGCTCCATGGCTGGCTGTACAGTACACTGCCTGGGATAGGGCACCTTTCACAGGCATGTCAGGACACAAAGGTCCTCGTCCACAGGTCATGGATTAGGGTTGCCAAGGCTTGGGTCCGGGGCGGTGGCACTGCTGCAGAGAACACTTCTCTATTGCAGCTCTCACATCAAGGAACTACTGTGAGGGAACGCATGAACTGTCTTAGAGGAAGCAAGAGTAAGCGAACAGGTTCTGTGGTCAGATTAAAAACATTGCCGCGCCCCCTGGGTGTCTCTCACTGGGTCCTAAAGTCACCCGGGTGCTTGATAGTGTGACAGTGCTGCAGAGGGGAATGGCAGGGAAACACCCACAAGGACAGTAGGCCACACATTTATGCACATGATCAGCCACTAACAGCTGCCCCTACCCAGAGCCAGAGCACAATGCAGGAAGTCGAGCCTGTTGGACGACATTCAGCACCCACAGGAGGAGTGAAGGAGGGATGTGGGGAGGGATGGAGGCAGAGACAGAAGGGGTGGAGAAGAGAAAGTCTGAGAATCCTGAAAATCCTGATGTTCTAAACCCGCAATTAGCAGCAACACACCAAACTGTCTATGTCTGCATTTCTGCCGACTGCATGTCTAGTCGTCACCTCACAGTGGTTGAGATAAAATACTATCAAGTCAACTCTTCTCTTCTATTTCTTGTTAAACTCACATTTATCAACTTATTGTCATTTGTTTAGTGAGTTAGCTGCCCAGTTTCTAATTAAAGTAAGCTTTAATGAGCAATAGCCAGCTGGTTGTTAATAAGAGTATAAGGATGAAAATACAAGTATCAAATGATAAAGAAAACATAGAGAGCAGCTTACCTGAGGAGCTGACGTGCAGTTCATGTGAGAGGAGGCAGCCAGCTCTACCTCACTTACACCAGAGGAGAAAAATTTGTCACTTATATGACATGATGAGGACGACAATGCATTGCACCCTTTACTCAGCAGGTGTCGGACACTGCATCAGTACCAGGGTGACATCTAGTGGCTTTAACGTGAATCAACACAATGAGCCAATCTGACATGGCACTGAGTGGTTCAGTCTCCTCAGTGGTTTGAGGGATGCTTGTCAAACCATCATGTCAAAGTCTGGTGCTGCACAGAGAAACACAGTCAGACAATTGAAGGGAAATAATGAGTGTTGGAGGAAGTATTCAGATCTTTTACTTCAGAAAAAGTACTAATACCACGTGGTAAAAAAAAAAAACTCAAGTGAAAGTCCTGCATTGAAAATGTTAATCAAATAAAGGTAAGTCAGTATAGTCAGAAAAATGCCCTCCTGGATTGCTCAACTATTATATATTATTATCACTCATTCATTATTTACTCAATTTATTGCTCCTTTTGTTCTTATTTGCACCTTTATTGTTCTTGTTCTTCCTATTGACACCAAATAATGATTATTTTCATTATGGATTAATCCTCTGATTAATTTCACCATTAACTGATCGAATGTTCGGTTTATAGAAATGAAGCAACGCCTTCACAAAGCTTGTTTTGTCCAACCAACAGTCAACATTCTTGAAAATAAATCCAGGTTATTCAAGTAAAAAAGGAAAAGTAGCAAATGTACTGTCATAAAAAATGACTTAAATGATCCTGCAAATAGGTATTAACTCGTCTGTTAGTTTCAGCTCTACATGTATAAACTGTTGGATAGTTTAATTTATGACAGAACATCATATTTGTGGGGGGGGGGGGGTTACACAGAAAGCTGTCAGATAAATGCAGTGAAGTACAATATTTACCCCTGAAATGTAGTGGAGAAGAAGCATAAAGTGGCGTGAAAAGACTCTCTCACACTCAGCACTAGTGTACTTGCACTTAATGTACGTACAATATTAAACCACTAGAAATTATTATATTGTTAAGGTGTGTTGCTATATCTAAAATGTAGTTTCGACAGAAATAAAACCAAGATTCTACATATTTCGAGGGGGTTTTTCAAAGACACATGCAGCCTGAGATGAGTGTCACCAGTTTGTGAGGTGTGTACACTCTGTACATACCAACATTAAAAGCACTGCTGTAACCCACAGTGCACCTACAGGAAGCTACGATGGCCACAGTCCACCGCTACAGCTTCCTGAGACTTGATTATGGTAGTTAAGATTTCATACGCGTCCTAGTAACATCAAAATGAAGATTTTGTGTCTGACTTTGCTTTTTCATGGTGAGTGAGCCACGATTTACAACTTGTATTATTCATCATGTTGCTATTTTCACGTATTAGAAAAATCTCTAAAGGGCAAACATATTTCTTACTTTTCTATTTCCTTTTGGGAAATGAAACTTAAACTACAACATACATTTGAGGGGACGGGTTATTTTCACAAATATCTGTTTCAGTAACATCAAGTTTAACTGTGATTTTACTCATAATCTTTATTTAATAAGTGATTGTAAAAATGAAAATACAGAAACTTCAAACTTGTGTAAGTGTCTGTAATACTGTCTGCATTTAAACGCACTGGCAAACCTTTTAAACCACATTTTTAAGCAAATGAGCGTTTTGATGTAAGTGTATGATTTTTAGATACACTTATGCAATGTTAATATTACAGTTTGGGTGTAAAAAAGGAAATTAAATCAGTTAACTCAAATTGAATGTTGAATATGTTGCTATGGCTGTGATGCGTTTATTTCTGATTTGACTCTTTCTTTCAGCAACTCTTCAGCTCCAGTGTGATAAAGGGCAGATCACAGCACATGTTGGAGGTGAATTCATGCTCGTCTGTAAATATGACACGAACACATTCCGCTACAATAAAAAGTACTGGTGCCAAGGGGACGCCAAAAGCAGCTGTGCGATTGTGGCAGATTCAGAAGGCGTCACTAAGACTAAAAACACACACAGGTCTCACGTAATTGACGCACGAAGAAGGGGGCTGTTTGTGAAGGTCACACATCTCCAGTTTGAGGACGCTGGAGTGTACTGGGTTGGGATTGACAAAGTATATGCTGACATCATGACCTCAGTTAACGTGGTTATCACTGAAGGTAAGAAGAACACAGAAGCTTTGATCAGCTTGGAAAATGCATATTGCTATCACAACATAAATAAGATCTATGGCATGTATTTGGACATGTAATACTCTATACTGTCAAGCTGAATTTTACTTGCTTGTTTGTGGCAGTTCCAGTATCTAAACCCGCACTTTGGCCCTTGAGCTCTCTGGTGGACGGGCCAACATGCTGGGGGCAGCCAGTGACGGTGCGCTGTGGTTGTACAAAGGGCACTGCCGTCCGTTACTCCTGGTATCAAAACACTCACCAGAAGGACGTCCTGCTGCACCACTCATCAGACTTATACCTACACTGTGGCCGAGTGGATAAGGACAGCAATTACTACTGTCTGGCCAGTAATGGCATAAGCAGTCAGGGGAGTGATATCCTGTCTGTGCAGGTTCCAGTGCCTGCAGACAGCAGCTGTATCTATGTCATTAGCATGCAGGGTAAGAACAGATGGGATGTTGTATTCTCTCCTAGAAATATCAACGCAACACATGCACTGTGAATGAATTTTATTTGGATTTAGATTTATAATCATTATGCAGTAATATTAATACAGCAAAAAGATGCTAAATACTGTGATCACAATACTTGCCTAGAAATAGTCCCACAATCTTGTAGAATTGCTTTTCTCTGTTAATTATTGTGAAAGCTCATGAACATTATTGTGCTTTCTGGACCTATAATGGATGGTGTGTGTGGCTGTGGCCTGTAACATGTGGGGTCCATGTAATGTAAAAGTGAATTGTTATTAATAATGTATATTGTATAACATTTTTATTATTGTTTTGTGAAATCACCACGTTATAATGCTGTATTATTAAGTAGGACTTTACTTTGGCGCCTCCTGGTGGTCATTTGAAAAATGACACTGTGGTAAAAGTAGTGCATGCCAACCCTGCCCCTCACCAACCTCATAGATCTGACCCAGGACATAGACTGTGCCATTTTTCCTACAAATGTGACATCATGCCAGTATCAGTATTATATTTCAAAGATAAAAAAATCTAAATTCTCCTCAAATTGGCTTTAAGAAGGAGCATCGTACATTTTAAACTGTTTTAAAATGTACTGCTATGGCCTGATTTGCTTTGAGGCTGTTGCAGTATCCTGATTGCACAAGATTCAAGTTCATGAAAGAATGTCATTGTAATGTTTTCCTTTTAATCATCAGGCCAACCCATGTATGACTGTGCACACAGAATGAGCACCACCACAGCCAAAACTCCACCTCCGACAACCTGCCAAGCTACCAGGAAAACCCACCCTGACGCCGGAAACCAGTCTTTACAAATCAATCAAACTGATCCAGATCTGTTTTTCAGCAGGTTAGAAAAGTGAGATCAAAATAAGATTCATTCATGGCGGCACAAAGAGTTTGTTTTGTGAAATCCGGTCACTAATCATTTCCTTGTTCTTTCAGGGCATGGACAGGGGTGCCATTTTGGTATATGCTGCTGCGCTGGGGTTCTTTTGCTTCCTTACTGATATTTCTGTGCATAGTGATCAAATGTACAAAAGCAAGACACAGGCCTGTGAAGAGGAAGAGGCGGGTTCGTTTCAAACAAAGGCCCCATGCGGCTCAGTGAACTGCGTGTTACAGCGGTGGTTCCTCGGAAGCCATATCAGCCGCTGTGGCGTTGGCTCGGTGGCTTCACTGTTGTCACCAAGGTTCTTTGATAACGTGACTTTTGTGAAGAGTCTGGGTCATAACGTGCGTCAGCATGTTTATCAGAGTGTCTCATTGAAACATTTACAGCATTCGTACTTTATTTAAAATGATATCTTTCCAGTGGCACGCCCAGCACACATGAGCCATCTCAGGCCCTTGTTTGCTCTACCAGGCTTCCCATTAATGTATTTAAAGAAAGAGGCATGAATGTCACCCACATTTGCTGAAATAATACAATAAGACTACTGTATTTGTCATTTAACATATCGAAATGAAACTTTTGATAAAGGAAGCAAAACCAGCTCTATCACAATGCCAGCTGGGAACAGTGACTAACGATGAGAGTGATGCTCTGTGAACGTTTCCTTTTTTTGTTAGAAACTGAATTTGCTTTTATTAGATCAAACAAATACAGTTAGCCTGAGTGTTTATTTTCATTATGTTCTTCCATGTAAACAGGTTAAACAATGGAACATTATGAAACAGGGGGCGTTTTCAGATCCTGGGCTTTTCACAGCGGAAAGCCAAACCCACAGATCCCGACCACAAACTGCACGGCACTCATCTCCACCATGCTGAAACCAGCTGGGTCCTAACGGGGTCAGATGCATTCGTACTGACTTCTGTGTGGGCTACTAGAAGTCAGTGAAGCTGATGAAGGAGTGTGTGTAAACGAAAGTAGAAAATGTGAAGAAAGCTTGCAGCTGTTGATGTAAATCAGTTACAGGTATTTGTGCCTGGAGCGTTTGTGATGAGTGAATGAGGCATCAGTTCCTCAGAATTTAAAGAAATGCAAATATCCCACCCAGATATCTGGAAACTAATCTCTTGGACAAACAATGAATGAGCAGTGAAGCAGAAATACACAGTATAAACTGCCATAATAAAAATTACAAGTCTCCACCCAATCATTTTCATTGAGAGTGGATGGATCCCTGATTCAGTACTACTCACACTGTACTGTAGAGATTGTTTGTTACTCTCAAACTATTTTGGCTTTGTCTGAATTCTGCATAAATATTTACATGGCATTGTTGGAACTATTATGTTAAAATATGAATACAAATGCCAAAGTAATTAAAACAAAACTTTTTTAAATTCCGAAATGTTGCTTTAAATTCTACAAATGATACAGGTGAAATAAATGAACTTCCTGTGGAATCCCTATACATTTGGTACAAGGGGTTTGGTGGCTCTTTCATAAGATAATAAAATCAATAAAATCAACTTTATTAATCCCAAGATGTGGAAATTTGGTGTTGCAGGCAGCATCAGTAGAAATAGCAATAGCAAAGGCAATGAAAATATAAAATAAGAAGTTCACTATACATATATTATATTTTAGAAAGAAACTATAAAATAAATGTATATTGCAAATGGAAAGCACTGAGAAATATTGAAAAATTGCAGAAGCAGTGAGGTAAAAAAAATTCTCATGGTTGCTATGGATGAGCTAAGCATTAAAATAAATTCATCTGGTTGCTATGTAAATTGTAATGGAAAAGAGTGAACATCACTTCCTCATATTGACTCTGCCATGTTTGGGTCCGTTACCTCACACTCTGTGAGTGCTTTGTCTGTTTACATTGTTGGCATTGAAATGAGGGCAAATTGTGACACTTAATCATGATCATACACACTGTAACAAAGTCTTTCTGGAAAATTAAGGAATAACTTTCACATTCATAAGGAAGCCATCTTTACATCTTGTCTTGGTCCCCCCAGGTTTTCTGAAGGATGTTTAGGTCCAGTGCACAGTACTGACAACAGTAAAGGGTGAGGGTGGAGGTGGGGTAGGGACACACGGAACAAGGAACCCAATTTCACCATTATGGAGGCAGCAGCCACCATGGTGAGCCTCCACCTTTAACTTGGCTTGGTAAGTTATATGCTTTAATAAAGTGCGCGACCAAAACGCGCTGACGTCACTACATTTACGTTTGTTGATGTTACGTTCGCTAACTGATAGTTAGCTCAATTGACATGTGTTGCGATTCCTTGAAGTCAGTACTGTGTTTTGCTACAGGCAAGCACAAACACACGGAACACAAACACGTTTTAAGATGGAATTGAACACAGTTTTTACAGCGTTTTCCTCACCTAGACGAAGCAACTTTATGGTAATTTCCACATGAGTCGTTTTTGAAGTGAAGTTAGATACGCAGTTAGACTTCACGCCATTACTTTTCTAGTGACGCATTAACGCCCACACTTTCGTTTTGAGAAAGGAAGATGGTGGAACGGGCTTGACCACTAGTTTTAAGAAATTTTGCTATACTATACTGGTATATTTGTATTTCTCTGTTTTTAAACGTATGCCGACTTTGCCAGTCGAAACTTTCGCCACAACCAAGCTGTGAAGTAGCTCTGTAAGATCAGCTATGAAAGCAGTGGCACGTTAGTTAGCAAACATTGATACATTTTGAATGGAGTTTGGCGTGATGTACAAGACTGAGCTCATTTACCTGCAATGGCTAGCCAGTGACCAATATACATTAATTTGACACTAAATATCTATCGTTATTTCATATATTTTAACTTAAACTGAGCTAATATTGATTATTTAGTTAGATGTAAATCATTGTCATCAATAATTTACATGTCTATACTTTTAATTTGTTCCTTGTGTAAATGGAATCAACTATCTTGGTCAAGTTAATTGTCTGATTGCCGTAACTTACATTTGCGTTTGTCTTTGCCAGAAAACTCAGTAACTTCAGTCAGACCTGCCAGATCCCATCATGAGTATCACTTGCTTTCAACTACTGGCCTGTCTTGGCCTTGCCATTACTGCTAAAGGTGAGTGGCAGTGCAGATGACCTTGTGATATACCGATGGGTGACAAATTAAAGGAAAAACCTTAATAAATAAGTTGAGAAACATAGCAATTGCAGATTCTTCCACACAGGTACACTACGTTATACAATTAAGCAATAAACATCAAGTCATGGTCTGTGTACGAAATGCTGAACAGGCCCAGCTAATACTCTGTATCAAGATGGTATGAGGAAAATATCTAAGTGACTTTGAAAGAGGGTTAATTGTTGGGGCACGGATGACAGGAGCTTCATTCACAAACACTCGGGGCCGTAAGTGTGGCCAGTGCAAGCAGAGTGTTTGCTCAGGGGCTGCAGAGAGAGCAGGATTTCCAACAAGGTAGAAGAAAGAAAAACTATCATGAGATTAATAGTGAGAATGGCGTGAGAATGTCCATGCAGGAAGTGATCAGACCGTGTCAAACCACAGACACCAATCTACAGAGATGTGGAAAAAGGTGATATGCTCAGATGAGTCACCCTTCACCATATTCTCGGCATGTGGGCTAGTGCATCACCACCAAGAGAGCGGCACAGGCCTCAATGCTCCAGTTAGGGAACCTGGTGGCTCTGTTGTGCTGTGAGGAACATTTTGCTGGCCTGGTTTGGGTCCACAGTGCAAATCGATACAAGGTTATTCTGAGTGATCACCTTTAATTCTATGATGAAACATTTCTGTCCTGATGAAAGACTGTTCCAAACCTGACTGAGGACCCAACATTTGAAGGACAAAGACCTTCTTTTACAAACATTCCCAGATGGGACACAGGTAACTTTTGCCTGTGATGTTGGCTGCATGTCTGCAGGAGGGTCTGCAGTCAGTACTTGTACTGCCGGCAGTCCTCTGAGGCTGAAATGCGAGAGTAAATGTTAGTATTATATTAGTATATTTTATTCTCTGATTTGGAGCCCTCTGGTAATAACCAGTACTAACATATGCATGCTCTTTAAGATATATACATATTTATAATATAATGACAATGATGCATAAGAAATTGAGTCTTTTTAAGGGAGGAATTTCATCATGATGAGAGTTTTATTCTTCACAGGGAAGAACTGTGGCCTTGCTGGAGAAGTGGAAAATGGACATATTGATTACTCTGAGGGGACTGAGTTTGGTGCTAAAATTGTGATCACTTGCAACACTGGGTTAGTAATTAACTGATAATGCTGATAGTTCATGCTCATAGAATGCTCATTTGTTGTCTGAATTTAAACCTCTTTTTTAATTTTCTAATTAGTCACAGATTGGTTGGTAAATGTGAAATCCTTTGTGGAGACAAAGGGTGGATGAACAGGTTGCCTGTATGTGAAGGTTGGTAATCTCTGTGTTAATACAAGGCACATGACTTAATGAAAGCTTTGTCTGTTTCCATTCTAATAGATGTCATTTTTGTTTTGCAGAGGTGACTTGTAATGTGCCACCTACCATTGCAGATGGTACTTTCAGTCCAAACAAAGAAGTCTATGGGTACGGAGAAGTTGTACAATACAGCTGTCAAAAAGATCTGACACTCAGTGGAACAAAATCAGTATCATGTTCAGATGATGGAACATTTAAGCCTGATCCTCCGACATGCATCAGTAAGTGTTTTCAATTCTTTCCAACATTTCTCAGCATTTTCCCAATGTAATCTCAGCTGTGACCGATGCCCTCACACACTCAAGAAAAGGCTATTTTGAATTAATCTCCATTTTCCATTTTCTTTGCTTGCAGTGGTTCAGTGTAAAGATCCTGATGTTGAAAATGCTGAATGGTTTGATGGTTCTCGACCCCCTTATTAATACAAGGCTACAGTGATGTTCCGTCAAAGATCTGGATATACTATGAAAGGGGAGTCTACGCAGATATGTAAAATAAACTGTCAGTGGTCACCTGGACTTCCAAAAGTTAAAAAATTTCAGGATGAATCCTTAAAATAAACTACATGTCTTCCAGCACAATCCCTCTGTTTGGCAGAGAAATGTCAAAGATTACCGAAATATTGCCTTTGATATGAAGGAGAAGGTTTGAAATAGTATTTAGAGTTTGTGAGTCATGGAGTTAATAATTTCCACAAGGCTGTAGCACATGATACATCTGTGTTTTCAGCGCGTTTCGGTTGCTCGTCTTCAAATTTTTTAAACTTGAAAATTTCACAGCTGTCATCTCAATCATGTTCAAACCTTTATTTACCTTTATAATACATACATGAGTGTGATGTGAGACACAAATCAGTGTGGAAATAAAAAAATTGAAATGTAAATAAAGCTTGCTGTTGTGTGTGTTTCCTGTCTTCGTAAATGTAAACCAGTCACAGGTACTCAAGTCTGGAACTTTTATGATGAGTGATTCAGACCTGTGTTTTAGAACAAGGGACGTTTCGCCAGAGTTCAAAGGAATGCAAATACCTCGCCCACTAACCAGATATCTGATAACTAAACTTTAGCACAAACATTGAATCAGCAGTGAGGTGTTTAATGGTGTGGAAATATACTGTATAAATTGGTATGATAAAAAAAAAATCTAAGTGTTCCACAGAATACATCTATATATCATCCTTGAACTTGGATCCCTGATTCAGTGTAACTCGCACTGTATTGTAGAAACTGTCTGCCACTCCCACAGTTTTGGCTTTTGTTTTGTCTGATTTTTACTTTGCATTGTTAAAAAAACCCATCAAATTTAAATGTCAAAATAAGAGCAAAACTTTTCATTGCAGAAATAAAACCCCCCCACATTAGATAGACCCTGTACATATGTTTTTGCGGCTCTTTCATGCGACTGAAATCCCTGGCAAGGGAGGAGAGAAGAGCAGTAAAAAGGGAGCATTACTTCAGAAGCACTTGTTGCTCTGTAGGAAACACGTCACTTCCTCATATTGACTCCACCAGGGCTGGACCATTACCTCACACGCTATGAATGCCTTGTGTGATGGTCAACATTGTAAGCAATGAAATGATGGCAAATTGAGAGAGGGCACATCAGTCTAACCAAGTATGCTTCACAAAGCTTCTCTGGATATTTAAGGAACAGCTTTCATGTTCACCGATGTCACAACAGGTGAAGCCATACATCTTTGTCCCCTCAGGATTTCTATAAGATGTTAAGGTTTTGTGCACTGGATTAACAGCACCAACAGCTCTATGGAGAGGTTGCTAGATACTGAGGAGGGGGCTCCTTGGAGGCATCTGTGCCCAGTTGCACATTGTCTCATAAGCCATGTATGGCAATATGGTCATATACAGCAGCTATCAACAGTCTGTGCAGGCCCAAATGCTCTTTTTTGCCTAAATCAGTCATCTGCATTGATAAAGGTGCAAAAATATGTGTGTTTGGAGTCTTTTTTTGTTAAACTACATATCCTAAACTATGTTCCATGTTTTATTTCCGTCAATATTCAAGTGTCACGGGTGGAGGTTAGTGTGTTGCAAAGCTGATGACTTTCGGTTAAGGACGAGACCTACGTCACTGTGTGTAAGGGCCACGCCTTTGCCGACAAGACGCCGAGGCCGTCAAGACAGAGCTCAGTTTAACCACAGTAGAGGCGGCGGCCGCCACAACGACTCTTCGCATTTAGTTGGGTAAGTTAGAAACTGATCCGAGGCTTTAGCAAACTGCGCCATTAGAGCCCCCGTTAAGCGAAAGCAGAACGTCAATAACGCAGTAACGTGTCTACAACGATGGTCGCGTTTGTTTGTGTTACGCTAGCTAACTGATAGTTAGCTAACCCAGCCGCGCTTGACAGGGCGTGTTGCGTTTTTATGATTTTAATAATAGATTTGAAACGAGAAGATCCAAAAACCCGCTTGCACACCGTTGAACGAATCTACCGGTAATTTCGGCATAGATGTTTTTTTAAGTAAAGAGATTTGGGTTTATACCGTTCGTTTTGCTGTAACGGGTTACCGTCCACAGTGTTTTGATGAAGAAAGATGGAGGAGGAAACATGCGTGACCTTACGTTAGCTACTCGTTCTAAGGGCTGAAATTTTACAGCTGTTTTTTGGGGGGACTTCGTATTTCCCCGTTTTAAACGTATGCCGAACTTGCCGGCCTAAACTGTCGCCACAGACATGTTGTTAAGTAGCTCTGTAACGTGAGCTGCGTTAGCAGTGTCACGTTAGCTATCAAACATTGACAGACTATGAATGGAGTTTGGCGTCCTGTTTAAAGGACTAGGCTGACGGCAGTTATTTACAAAGATAAACCAGTGACCAGTATTCATATATTTGAGACAAAATACTTCTCTATTTATTGTATCGGGTATTTTAGCCTAAATTGAAGTCGTAACGTTATAGTAGCTGTTACTGGTAAATTGCGTGACTAATTTAACTTGTTCCCTGCTTGAATGAATCATCGCGAGCATCAGCCATGTTGATCAGGTTAACACTGATTGTCTTACCTGCATTTGGGATTGTCTTTGCCAGGTAGCCCATTGACTTCCGTTAGACTTTTCAGATCCTGTCATGGACGTCGCCTACTTCCTACTACTGGCCTGTCTTGGCCCTGTCATTACTGCTCAAGGTGAGCATAAGCTTGTGACAGGTGTGATTTTAATCCAGCTGGTGTTTGCCCTCACTTCTGGTGTTCATCTTTCTCTTTACATTTCATTGTATTTCAAGACTGTCTCCAACCTGTCGGAGGACCCAACATGAATTTGAAGGACAAAGACCTTCTTTTACAAGAATTCCCAGATGGAACCCAGGTTACTTTTGCCTGTGATGTTGGCCACGTGTCTGCAGGAGGGTCTGCAGTCATTACTTGTACTGCTGGCAGTTGGAGTGCTGTGAGGCTGAAATGCGAGAGTAAATATTAGTATTTTTTATTCTCTATTCTCTGATTTGGAGTCCTCTAGTAATAACACCTTACCAAGATATAAGTGCTCTTTTTATATGAGTGACCAATAATGCCTAGAGACCAGTCTGTTCAGTGATTTGTGCGTAACGATAATGATGCATAACGAGAGCTCCAAGTCTGATAACCAGTAATTTTCAAGGGAGGAATTTCATCATGATGAGTTTTATTCTTCACAGGGAAGAACTGTGGCCCCTTTGAAGAAGTGGAAAATGGACATATTGATTACTCTGAGGGGACTGAGTTTGGTGCTAAAATTGTGATCACTTGCAACACTGGGTTAGTAATAAACAGATAACGCTGGGTGGACACAGATTCGGCTTGAAATTTGTTGTCCGATTTCAAACCTCTTTTTTTTTTTAATTCCATAATTAGTTACAGATTTGTTGGTCAACAAGAGCCGAAAAAAATCCTTTGTGGAGACAAAGGGTGGCTGGGCAGGTTGCCTGTATGTGAAGGTTGGTAATCTCTGTGTTAATACAAGGCACATGACTTAATGAAAGCTCTGTCTGTTTCCATTCTAATAGATGTCATTTTTATTTTGCAGAGGTGACTTGTAATGTGCCACCTGCCATTGCAGATGGTACTTTCAGTCCAAACAAAGAAGTCTATGGGTACAGAGAAGTTGTACAATACAGCTGTCAAAAAGATCTGACACTCAGTGGATCAAAATCAGTATCGTGTTCAGATGATGGAACATTTCAGCCTGATCCTCCGACATGCCTCAGTAAGTGTTTTCAATTCTTTCCAGTCTTTCTCTGCTTTTTCCTAATTTAATCTCAGCTGTGACCGATGCCCTCACGCACTCAAGAAAAGGCTAATTTGAATTCATTTCCATTTTCCATTTTCTTTGCTTGCAGCGGTTCAGTGTGAAGATCCTCATGTTGAAGATGGTGACTGGGTTGATGGTTCTCGACCCCCTTATGGATACAAGGCTACAGTGATATTCCGTTGCAGATCTGGATATATTATGAAAGGGGAGTCTACACAGATATGTGAAATAAACAGCCAGTGGTCACCTGGACTTCCAAAATGTGAACGTAAGTCATTAATGTAATCTACTCATCTTGAACATGATCAAAACATGATTTTCTACTAATCCAGTTCATCATAACATGTTTACATGAGATTATCTTAATCACATAACGTTCTATATACTTAGTTATCTTGACTGGAATTGTTTCTTTTTCTTTTGCTAAGTGGTTCAATTTAAAAAAAAAAAAGAAATGTTTCCACCATATGATCAAATGACAAACCACAACCAGTTTAAACGCTTTAAAATGATCTGATTTGGTACCTTCTTGTCAATAACGTCTCTCTACTCGTTAATCAAAACTCTGCCACCTACAGTAGCGGATGGGACTTTCAGTCCAGACAAAACAAAATCTATGTTTTTAAAGATGTTGTGCAGTTACTCTTATTCAAGAAAGAATATTCTAGAATATAAGAGTCTTTATTGTCATTGCGCATGTCAATGAAATTTTCATTGCAACCCCCATGTTAGGAACAGATAGTAAGAAAGATAAGAAGATTAGAAAGAATAAAATTAAGATAACTACAATAAAATAAAATAAACCAACATGCAATAAAAATATTCGTAAAAGCAATTAAAAATATACCAGAATGAAAATATACTAAGGCAATAAAATATACTAAACAATAAAATATGGAAGTGAAATGAGTGGATTAAAAATAATATCATGTTCAAACGAGGAAGCATTTAGGCCTGATCCTCCAACATGTATCAGTAAGTTTTTTTATTTTTTTTATTTTTGTTTCTTTTAAATGATCCCTCTCAGCATCTTCCCAAAGTAATCTCAGAGTAATCTCTAAAAATTCTGAGTGGAGGGATGTTATGAAATGACTAAATGAAAAGTAGAACTTTACTTTGTATTTATCCTGACATTTCAACTGTGGAAAGTCTTCTAAAGTACAACTTTTGTATAGATTATATAAATATTGCCTTTAAAATATAAAGGAGAAGGTTAATAGCAGTCAGAGTCTGTGAGTCTTAACCTTCATACCTTACCATGCCTCTCAGAGAAGATCATGCTGCTGTGTAATTTTATTTTATTCTATTTGTTCATTGGTAAAGTCAGGGAGCGTGAGCATTAGCATGCAAGTCTTCATTGGTAATAGAAACTGAACATTTCTGACAAGATGTGGGAGTTCCTGTAGTAGTACAGATCATTACTCCTCTGTTTACAATACTTTGTGGGTGTGTGTGCGTGGAGAATGCCTTTGAACTAGTTTCTGCAGTGATCGTAGCACATCCCTGATGTCAGTAACACTGTTCTGATGGCTCCTTTTTATATTTTACAGCAATGCCGCCCACAACTAAAGCTACTACCACCACCACCACCACCACCACAAAGAAAACAACAGGTAAATCACTAAATAGCTAACTTACTGTCATATATCAAATTTAACACGTTTGTAACCGTAAAACATTGACTGATAACCTTGCACGTGTGAAATGTTATTCCCTTTTTGCTTGGTTTTGGCATTTCTTTTTTTGGAACATCCAAAAGCAGAACAAAAGTCTGCCTTTTTTTTTTTTTTTACTGTTTGATACTGAATCTGAGCGAGTTGAGCCAGATGACATGAGAAACCAAAGCTAAAACCTCAATCTAGCCCACAAGGGAGAAAAAAAGAAGTTGAATTGATGGCAGCCCACAGATTGATGCTGTGGCCTCTGACTTACATCTGTGGATTCTCATTTTTCGTTGTTTCACCGGTTGCCATGTTTGTTTGTGTAAATCACTCTTAAGAAACCAAAAGCACTTTCCAGATGCATGCTGTCAATGTGAATTTAACATCAATACTATTGTGCGTATGTTGATATATATTTACTGAGCTTTGTACTGCTTGTTTCTATAACAAGAGGCCTTGTGTCCCTGAAACTAACAGCTGTGGGCAAATACAGAAAATGCTTATGAGAAAACATGTCTTGTTACGGTTTGGATGGTGCCCTGTATGCAACATCAAGCTCCTTTGCCAGTTACATGTCTGTCGCTACTTGTGGCCGTTTTTAGAGACGTTCACAGACATTTTATATTCGCGCTAAAATGTTTTGGCCTGTGCTACAAAACTTGCAACCTCTGTAGCACCAGTGCTTTGTGCAAACATATACATGCTAATTACTCAGCCCTGTACTCTACCATGATATATAGCATGGTACAAAATTACCTTAATCTTGATGGAGGATTTTGTCCACCTTGCCTTTCCCTTACCAAGAAATCTGTCTGTAACAGGACTGAGCAATATCAATACATCCACAATTGTATTAATTTCCATTAAAATACTTTTTTTTTTCTTTTTTACCTGCAGGTGCTCATTGTGAAGATCCTATTATTGCAAATGCATTCTGGATTAGAGGTTCTCAACACCCTCACAAACACAAGGCTACAGTGACATACGAGTGCAGATCTGGGTTTACTATGAAAGGGGAGCCTCAGCTGACGTGTGAAGATGGTCAGTGGTCACCTGAACTTCCGACATGTAAGTCAAATGAAAACTCCTACTCGATTTAGCTCTGTAAATCAAAGTCAGCCTGTTATGTTTGAACATGCTCAAACATGATAGTGTACTAATCCAGATTCATCACATTCCTACATGTCATTAGCTGATCACAGCACTTTCTATATACTTAGCTTCCTGTGGTTTCCCTTTTTGGATTAAATTTGCATAGTTTTTTTCCTTTTTGCCATGCAGTTAAATAAAGGTTTGAAAATCAGGAAGTTGCTCTAGCACCACTGTTTGAAAAACCACAGTTTCTTGTGTGCATTTAGGTTTCTACCATAGTACCATCAGTAGAAACATTGCCACAATATTTGGGCATAACTTTCAGATTACCTGCTGCTGTGTCATATCTTAGCTATTAGCTTACGTGTTTATTTATTAATTCATTTATTTTTTTAATCAAGTGCATGAGGGTTTTCACACAGACCGTATGAGATCTTTTTGCACACTCTTCTGAGCCTCCTTGCCTGAATGAACACCCACAGTTCGTAGGGTTGTGAAGTGAAACAGAGCGTTAACAGGAAAGCCAGGAAGTGTAAAAAAAAAACCCCAAAAAACCTGTTAAACCAACATGGAAGGAGCAACTGCAAAAAAAAAAAAAAAAAAAAAAAAAAGAAGATAACATTTGTGCACGATGCTGTTTGGACAAAAAGGGTAAATTGATTATGTGCCAGTTACCTCTTGTCCATTTTGTAAGGCAAGAGCCCGGAAGACGTTCATACCAGGCGGTTGATCCCTGAAGGGCCTTGGCCCTGAGGAAAGTGAAAAACGTAAAATAAAAAAATCCTAAACTGTATGTAACATTGGGATTGGGCTAGCTAGCTTTTAATGATTTACTTGGAAAATTTTAAACAACGTGTTTTCCACCACCCATCATCTGTTTGACAAATTTCACACAGTTGATTGTCTTGGATATGAAGGAGAAGGTTTGAAGCGGCAGTCTGTGACTCATGGATTGAATCATTTCCACCACACTGCTGTGCATTTAATGTTTCTCACAGTTGGATGCGTGCTTTTCGGTGCATTCCAGCGCATTTCGGCTTCTTATAGCACCATCATCAGAAATTTTACTTCCATATTTGAGCATACCTTTCAGACGAGGCCATGCTTCTGATTTTGACCTTGCGCAAAACTGCAACTCGCAGTGTAACACGCTAGTAACGCAAGTATGCAGTTAAATCCCCCCCCCATGATAAACTCTTCAAAACATTGCTCAGCCCTGGGTAATGTCTATCTAATACACCAAAGATGGATTTGACTTTTAATGTTTTGTACATCTCTTCATCAGCTACTTCTGAAATAATCTCTTGTTATATCTTTGTCATGTAATCCAAGCCACTCTTTGACACAAGTCTCTGCCCTTTTGTTTTTTTTTTTTTACAGGCAGTAAAGGAAACCAATATGTTGTGACTATCGCTGTTTCCGTGGCTGGTAAGTTTCAACTTCATCCTTGAACATTAGATGAAGAATGCACAGAGATAATTTTGACGCGAATAACATCATGCTTGGCCTCAGAATGACTATATCACAGCAGACTATAGAGGTCTTGTGAGGGCATCATGTTCTTGTTTGGGAAATGGGAACAAAGTGACACATTCAACCATTTGAACATATTTATGTGGCAATGGCTGCATCTGTCACTTCCTCACTTTACTGTGGTTTGTGTTTTGCACATGATTTCCATTCATGTAAGACTTAATAGTAATGATTGCTATTCTAACCAACAGCAACAGTTTTGCTGCAATAATTTCCTAATAGGAAAGTTCTTGGTATTTATCAGGGTAACCTTTCATATCAGGATGGTGTCAGACATTTACATGACACCACATTTGTTGGTCTCATGGCCACTCATCTTTTTTTTTTTTTTTTAAACATTAATTACATCAGCTTCAAATATCTCCATTTTTTTTTCCCATTTTTCTCATCAAAGTAGTCAGTGTTCTCCTCCTGACTTGCTGTGGATGCATTTACTTTGGAGTCCCGGCATACATCAAGAAAAAACTATGGTAAAAGGTTGTTTTATTCAACTATGCAGACTAACCCTTGATATGGCTTTAACATTTAATGGCGCTAGCAGTCCTTGATCCTCGTCATGGCTCCTCCGACCTTTTCTCTGTGTCTCAGTGTTGTGTATTCGGTCAGTATGTTCAATCTGTCCAAGCTTTCTTTCTGTCAAGTGTTGCATGTTGTAATTGTGTGCTTTAGGCTTTTTGATTGTTTTTCTCTGTCACAGTGTCAGCGTTGTCTTAAAGGGCTGTTGTAAGAAGCCCTCACCTACACAGAGCTGTAGGTCACGCAGCACAAAGCTGCCCCAAGTGCCTCACGGGGGTTTTGTGTTGACACGCACGTTCAAATGTGAAGGTCAACAAAACGCACCATAGATGATAAAGCATGTTTAGGTGTGAATGATCACAGATGCAGGGTTTTTTTTGTCAGTACTCTGTTGCGTTTATTGTCTCACATTCTGTTACCACGAATATCAATGAATTGACGTGACCAAAGAGGAAGCACAGACGCTAGTAATAGAATAGCTGTGAAATCACGTGTTTCATTTGCATCAGCGTATGTGCCACACATACCCCCAGGGTAGGGTCTAGAGGATGAGAGGAGCTGGCAACATTATTATTGTTGTTATTGTAATTATAATCATTGATTTTTTTTTTTTTTAAATCTTGGGTTCACAGGAGGCACATAATGTCTTTGAAATGATTTTAGAGTCAACCCAGACACTGTTCAGTGCAATCCTATAGTTTCTGCTTGAAATTGCTTTTCTTGTTCATTTGATGTATACATTGGCTAATTTGATCTCTGTGAAATGGAAAGGAGTGGTTGCTGGTATGTCACATTTCTGGAAACGTTTCTCAGGAAGCACCGTTTGGTTCCTGTTGTGTCAGAGTGGTTTGTGTGTAGTTTTAAACTCGCTGTTTGGGAGAGTGTCAAAAATAACAAAAACCCTCAACCAAAGAATCCGTTAAAATGTTGGAACACCAGGCCACCTGCAAGAACAACGTTCTGTGTCCTCGGTGATGCTGTGGCGACCTGTTGATTTCTGCTCTTAGAAATGAACAGGTAGTATTTTGCATCTCGAAGTTCACACCCACACAAATTTAAATATTTCGGCTGTGAGAGACAGATGAATAGCAGCATCCAGGCCAGGTGTGTGTGGGCGTGGGCGTGTGAGGTGTTCTGTCTGGACGGGTTGTGTGCAGTCTTTTGGGTGAATAGGGTGTTTTTCTGGCCTTCTTGAAATCCTCCTTGCTCCTCCTAGTAGTAATGTTGACGAGTCACTATTGGCTTACAGCCCTGGGAGAGGCAGTCCTGACAATGAGGCTGCAAAACCCGAAGAGGAAGTAGCACTCTCGGTAAGACGCTGGGCCACCCTGCGCACTTGCACTCATGTACGCAAAGTGAACAGATAATGATGTGCTGAGCAAGAATAAAATGCGACAAGGAGCACAAGCTTTCATTTCAGACTGTATTTGCATGATGTATTATTAATGTTCACAATGTTTCTCTTGCATGTTCTCCTGGCCTCCCAACCTGCTGGACAACTGCCTTATAACCCTTTACAGTTACTTTTCTCCTCTTTCACAGGGCTGCACGGGTTTTTGAGTTTGTCTAAAAATGTCTAATTTCTGTTACTTTTCTTTGCTCTTTTTCCTGTAGTAAGCGGCGCAGTCCTGTTAATCCAACATTGCTGGATGTAAAAATGACTTGTTGAGAAGAGGAATGTCACTGGAGTTGCCTTTGAATGTACTCGTTCCGTCCCATATGCATGTGGATGGCACAGGCTTATGAGATCCCCTGAAACGTATGCTGCTGAATGCCACGCCGACTTGAGCTCAGTCCTTCGCTTATATGTTAATTAGCTCCTCTGATTAGTTGACAATTAATTTCCATCTTCAATAGACCACTCATCACTACTTTTTCAACTGATGTTTGGGAAGCCTTCCCTTTACAACATCAGCTGTTCTTCTATCTTTTAAATTTTGAAGGAATGAGAGTTCATCAGTCAGAGAGGCTCGCTCATTTTAAACTTGCACTATAGCTCAGAGCACAGTTCAGCTTGGCCAATATAGCTCAGTGACACAGATGGCTTAAAACAAGAAAATCAGTAATAGATGTTTGCATGGTTCACCTTAAATACAGCTGGCTCCAGTACTCCAGTCTTGTAGATTCAACTTCCACCATTCTAGAGATAACAACAGTGGGGTCTGTGCAACAGTCCCTAGTATAGTGCCTGAGCATAAGGCATGTTCCATATGCCTTAATGCACAAGCCAAAACACTTGGCTTGTTGTGTGTGACTTGTGTGTTTGCCTGTGAATTGCATAACTCTTAACCCAGTTGTTAGCGTTTGTTAATGGAGGCTTAATCATGGGCCAAACTTCATGTTTTTGTTAAATAATTTGCCACGGTCAGTGTTGGCACATTGTTATTTGTGCCCTGTTTTTTTCACCAAATTAAGTTAATTTCCTTTTTTAGCCTCCAAATCGTATTTTTTTTGTAGACATCTCTTCCAGAGCGTCACTTTTAATGTAAGAAGAAGAGAAGGAATGCTTTGAGCATTCGGACACAGATATGGTGTCGGTTGTTACATTAAGATGTATGAACTGTGATCTCTGAACATTTTTGCACTTGCCAGCCTGTTTATTTATTGAACTAAAATTTGTTTCAAAACATCTCTGTAAAATTTGTTGTACTGTTTTGAGGCAGGCGGAAAACTGCTCTCATATTGGCGCTACTTTTTGTAACGAATTGATGGAATAAAACAAGAGACAATGTAGACTCACCAGTGTGTTCACCATGTACTTGCACACCAGCCTTGCTTCTCATGGTTAAATCTTGTTTGACTCGGGCGACATGCAATGGAGCTTGAAGAGTTAATGAAAATGTCAAGATAGACTTGTATGTATTTAGCTATTCCATATATTCTGTGTATTCATGTTCAATCGAGTGAGGAGGGGGTTTAAGGAGAAGATATTGAACCCTTCATTCAGGGAATCCAGAGGTAATCTGCTGTCACTTTACATTTAATATGGAGCAATAGAAAAAAATCACTTTAGGACCAATACATGCTAAAAACTAAACTTGTGATTATATTTTACCAGTTTTGTTTTTCCAACAAAATCACATCCCACATATGAGTTATGAGAAATAAAGCATTTTACAAAAAATAACTTGACTGAAACAGTCTACTTGAAACACCAACCTGTGGGTACAGGTACCAATGAAGAAGATCCTCTGACATGTTCTGTTACAGTGCCACCTTGTGGCTGTGACACTGAGTAGGAAACTGTTCAAACATTCCCTTGATGAAATTGGCAGACAAACATTCACTGGTGGGATTTCACAAGTACATTTACACAAGTGCAATTTTAATTGAATGCTTCTTTATACTTAAATCATTACATTTCAAAGGGGCTGTTACATCATCTTGCAGATTAAAGTTTCATACATAAAACTACATTTTGCTAATAAAAAAATAAAAAGCAGGATTTATACTCACAGTGTATAGAGTAGTTCTACATTGTGGAACTGTTGATTTTACTTAATTAAAGGTCTGGATACAACTTCCTCCACTCGCTATCAGCGAGACGTCCAGGTTCGATGGAGAGATGAGGCGAGCTGCCACTGTAAGAGTAATGTGACAGAATGTTGCTACAGTCAGTCCACAGTCAGTAAAATAAAGAGCACAGCTTAGCTGCAACATCCTCCGCAAGGTAAGACGAGATCTGTCCTTCACTGTAACCGATTTCAAATGGTGCTAGAAACAAAAGCAGACTCAGAACACCAAAAGAAATCGGTCAACCTTGGATTGAGGACAAAGAGCTTGAGCTGTCAACACATCACTGTAGGCTGGTGGTTGGTAGCCCACCGAGTAGTGCTTCAGGGAGTGACACATTCCAGGTGAGGCTGTCTCTGTGCTTCACCTTTACTACTGGACATCTCTTCTGGCACTTCACAGCTGCCTGTTGCAGGCCAGTGAAATACACTTCCCACCCCAAGAACACTGATTTCAAATGGTGCTAGATAGATGACAATACTCTAAGCCACCATCTGAAACCAGCTTCCAAGGGGGGCACTTCTCACAGAAGGTATCCCTCTGTGCCGAAAAAACCCACCGCATCTACAATGGAGAACAACATTAGTAACAGCAGAAAATAGGGGGAAACAGTGAAATGAGCTGCTAGTTTGAAACAAGAGTATAACAGATGTGGTACGACCAGGGATCATTTCAGTGAGACTGAACGAAGCTGAGGGATATGTGAGAGAACATTAGAGGTTCAGATGCTGCAGCAGACACACACGCAGCTTGATATCTGCACGCTCTGTAATTAATACACTGCCCAAGCAACATGCTGTAGATGTGAAGCAGAGACTGATAAGGCAGCAGCCTGAGAGACAGCTAAGGCTTAGAAGTCTGCGACACGTTGACAGAATTAGAATTTATATATTTATTATATATATTTCCCCATATATATATATATGGGGAAATATATATATATACTTCTCTTTTCATCACTCATCGGCCGACATCTTAAAAGGATAGGAGCGGCCCTCACAAGCATCCACAAAGACATCTATTGTGGAAAAGTTGACTGTACTGTTAAGTTATTGCACGAAATGTAGAAATTATCCAATGCATGTTCTGTTTGCAGATATGAATTATGCATCGGCCAAACACCCACAATGATATGACACAAATATGCATGACATTTAATCATAATAGACTCAGACTGGTTTCTTCCTTCAGTTGGGAAAGTTGACTTAAATGCAATCTGTGAGAGGACACTGAGGAGATAACAGCTGTTAGAGGCACTGTTGTATTAAATCTTCATCTGGAGGCCTTGCCATTTGCAAATGGAACGATTAATTGTTTAAACAGTGCCTGGTTAGGCTCCATTACGCTGATGCATGTCGATGAATTAGTAATAGGTACAGTAAGCTTTAAATGTTGTCTGAGTCGACCTTGTTTTTGACCGGAGCAGGATGATGTTCAAGGGAGGCCTGACAGCACCTTGGAGACTGTCCGATGTCATGCACTTTTGGATGGTTTAGCCTCACGCTCGTGCCCAGAGAGAAGTTTGATTCACTGCCTCATTTCAGGCCAGAAAGCGAAGAGGAGGCGAGCAGATGAAGAGAGACTGTGTGACAGATAGAGATAGAGATGTAATGGAAAACCACTGAGAAAGCACCAGAACACCTCTCTCCCTCTCTCTCTCTCTCAATCTATTTCTCTCTAACACGCCCACTAGACTGATCTGATACTTGATCCAAGCTTCGCGGATGTGTGAGGGGCCAAACAAGAACAGACACACAAAACACTGGCACTGCACGTCTTCCACGCTCAGGCTCACCTGCAGCTCCGTGCACGCGGACCTCGATCAGCCCTCTCCTCTCGGCTGCTCGGTAAAATCGCGAGGATGATGGCCCGTTGCGTTGCTCTTCAGCCACTACAGGAGAGGAGGAAAAAAAAAAGCAAGGAAGTGGCAGTCAATCGCTGGCAATGAGAGCCATGACGCAGACACGCAGCTACAACACTCTGGGAGGGTGGGGCAAGGACAGGTAGTGGCCAGTTCACTAACTTGTTGCTAAGTGCTTCAACAAAATACAAAGCCACCCGACCATTTCCATCTTCCTCCTGCTGTTTTTACTCTTTGCATGCAGGTGAAAGGACTACTGGCAATTCATTGCCTTGGCTCAAACCTCCCTGTCCCTCCAGAACACACACCCACACACAGTCTGCCTTCATTTCTTCATATTTACAATGACAACTCCCGTAAATACTACTTGTCGTGAAACTGATGAAAGCCAAATCAGGGGAGGCTAACCCCAGCCTCAAAACATCAGATGTAATTTACTTTGATTTTCACAGTAATCCCCACAGCCCTTACAAGCCCTTATCAGGCTTCAGATGGGCCAGGCTAAGCCAGTTTTTTTTTTTTTTTTTTCTGTCGGGGCTGTTTGTGTGTGAGGGTATAAGCTATGCATGTGTGTGTGTTTGCACTGTAGCCACAGTGACGACTCTGATCAGAGGGCCTGTCTGTCCGTAGGTGTCTGGTTCCTTCGCCTGGCTGGCTCAACCCAACCCTGTCAGTTTTCTTTTTCGGGTTGTTTGTTGCTTGTGTGCCACTGGACCTGTTGTGTAATGCTTATAAAAGATTTAAAGGGACAGGAGGCCTTCAGAGAACGGTCAACGACAGGATCAGGAAGGAACTGTGAAGCACCCTGGGGAGACCCACAGAGGTGAATATTTTCACAGTGGTCCTTATAAGAGTATCGCTGAGTGAGTAAACTGAGGCGAAACACGCACGATAAGCACTTTGTTAGCTTCAGCTGTACTTTACAAGATACTACTGAGTTAAAATACAACTTATTGGTAAAAAAAATAAAAGCATCGTGAATCAACTGTCTGCAGGTAAGATGGATTAGCGTATTTCTGTCTCTGTGTGTCACAACTATGCCCTGAGTTGATGTGTAGTCTACTGGTAGACTAACTGTAGGGTTAGCTCATTCATAAGGAATAAGCCCCATAGTGGTGAGGTGAGTGGGAGAGCACTTCTTTACAATCACCTTTACAAAGGAAAACCAAACAGGCAGCGATAGTATATACAGTATTATACCATCAGCACATTTATAGAGAGCGAGCGAGAGAGAATGAGAGAGAAAGACGCTGACTGTAGAAGCAGGAGCTGCAATGCAGACCACGGGCAGCCACACACGCTCTTGCATCATCTCACAAACGAGGACTTCCAGCCAGGAGCACGAGGAGACCTCTCTTGTCCAGGGATTTAAATCCTTCCTGTGGTTGACACCCCCTTGTCGTCGCAGAGTGTGTCAGGCGCGCACACCACGCAGAAGATGCTGAGCAGCTCTCTTTTGCTGCCGGTTCCAGTCAGTAAGATTTTAGCTGTTCTTTCAAGGAAATTCATCTGGAACTTAACACTTGTTTGGAAACTTAACGCAACTAACTAATGCCTCAGATGCATTAGCACACACTTCATAGCTGTTTTCCGGAAACGAACGGCGGTACCTGTAAAACGAACAAGGCCTGAGGCTGTGGATAAAAATGTCAACATCGGCCAAACTATAAACGCATGATAATCACTTCACAAACGAAACACTGGCAGTGACGTTCCCTGTAAAAACGTAACTGATTGATCACTTTCATGCTTTCTGAACTCACACATGTGACCACGTTTACAAAAATCCCCACTTCACTTTTTTTTTAACCAATTAACGATAGATTAACAGCTCAACCCACGTAAACACACGTGGTACTCAGGTATCCACGGAAAGGGGTTTCCGCAACTGCAAAACCTTTGTATAAGAGAACAGTGCTTCTTAACCAATCAGATGCTGTTCTCCAGCTACTTGCATGCACTAAGCCAATAGAGCGCTACTGTGCAGCTTGTGGAGCCAGGGGAGCTCCTCCCATCCAATGAGAACCCAGCTTTGGCGCGGTGGCCAGTGATGCAGCAGCTTTAGGAAGTCCAGTGCATGTGAACTGGAGAGAAGCCAAAGCAGAGTCACCAAGAGAGCAAGGTAAACAAGTTCTCTGTTTCTCTATCTCCCCCTCTCCTCCTCGTCCCTCTCTCTGATCCCGAGCCATGACATTTAGCCCCTTCTGATGTTCCCTTTCTCCAAGAGAGAGGCGGACAGAGAGATAAACAGATAGACGGGGAGAGGGAGAGATACAAGCTGTGTGCCGGTTGAGGAGAAGTCCAGCCCAGAAACGAATGCGTCACCATCTCTGTCTCTCCTAACTACGCAGAAACAAATGTGTCTTGGGAAGGGTACTGCCAAATCCCAGTGGCCCTGGAGGGTGAAAACAAATCACATGAGAAAAGTGCCACCAGCCACAGATACCAGGCTGATCTGTTGTCCGAGGGCAACACACAGCCGCATCCCAACCAGCCTATGCTTTCATATATGTCTCTCTCTCTCGCTCTCCATCCTCAGTCTTTCCTTCAACTCCATCAAGAGTTAACCACAACAAGTAGGCCAGCAGTTGGAACGCAGACACATATATGTACGTATGTAGCGACAGAAAAATGATCCCCGTCTTGGCTGAATTCAACAGCGAACTTATCCTGTAATCTTTGAAGGCTGCTGTCATGTCCACCTGGCTGCATCTGTAGACACTCCCACATAATGGTGTATTAAACATATGATACGGTGTCAAAAAAGGTCCGACTGCGCCACGCGTGACCGTCTTCACCCCTTATTTGCACAAATGTAATCATCCGCGTTGCTTAAGGTGATGGTGGCAAAGAAAGCGATGTTCGAACACCTCGATAATTCTCGGCAAAACATTCCTGACTGAGCTTCGCTGTGATATTAACAACCTTCCAGAATATTCCTTTGTTAACCCCTTTGTCGCACCTCTGGCCGCCCCGACACACACACACACCTTGCCACGCTATCAAAACAAGACCAAGAGAAACTGTGTCACATCTTCAGCATCCATGTTGAAACTCCCGATATCAGCTCGTAGGAACTACGCCGCACACAGACACAGACAGACACACACACCACACCACACCACACAGTAGCGACAGGCAAAGCAGATCAAAACTACCAAGGAGGAAGAGGAAGAGGAGGAGAAAGCCGAGGTTGTCCGAAACCATTGTGTCGACTTCAGGTGGAAAACTCGATGACTCTGGGCTTGTTATCTCAGCTTCTGTTTCTCCTGACATGAAAAAGTGACGTAGCAACTAATCCAAAATCTCTCTCTCTCTCTTTCTCTCTCACTGACTTGCTCTCTCTCCCTCCCTCTCTGTATCTCCCTCTCTCTCCGTTTCTGCTTGCCTCTCAGACACACGCACTCTTTATTTTCATCTGGTTGCAACAGCATAAACTGCTATTAGACTGCTACTTCGAGCTGACACATATACACAGAAACAGAGCAGACCCGAACGCACGCACGCACACGCACAGCCGTGCACATGCGCGCATGATCACGCTATTCCTCTGCCCGAGTGTGACGCAGCACTTAATTCTCTGTGCTTTTATACCACTGTTGTGGCTTTACAACGCAACTTCTTGAACAAGCTGAGCCACAAACACACTTGCTAGCTGCCACACAAGGGAAGTGAGCATGAGCAGACTGCAGTTAAAGGGACCCTACCACCGCGGCTCCCTGTCCCCCACTCAGTGACGTTGCTGTGTCCCCATTTCCCCCCCATGTCCCCTTATAATTGGGTCTCTCTCCCTCTCCGCTGCCCTCTTCTCTGGCGCTCTCCTCTCTGCTCTCGGCGAGAGACGCACTCTGGCTCCTCTGTCTCTGAGGCTGAGCTGACTGAGTCTCCTCGATCACCTGACAACCCACTGGTTTTAAAGGCACATCACCAGCTTACGTATCAGTTGCATAAGCACTCAGATGGTCTTTTGGCTTTTTAAATACACTCTAATAAGGGATTCCACTTATCACTGAATCTGCACCAAAGGGAATATTTACACGGTGCTCTGGTTTATCTTGTTATGCGATTCTTTTGTAACACCCATATGTTGGTTACTATAGTGATTTCTGACGTAATGTACTCGGTGCTCCTTATTCAATGTTACTACTTTTTACCTCCAGTGTGGGGCAAATGTCGAAAAAAAATAAGGATACAGCGTGCGATGACTGACCATCGCAGCCACGCTATGACAATCAATAACCATGAATAGGCCTACCGCATGCACTTCCTCTTTCAGCTCTAGATGCTTCCTAACACAGCTCTGCCCTAGGGGAAACACAGAGCACTATTTTAGCCAGTGTTTACATGCAAAATAATATTGTTATCCAGTTAAAGTAAGCATAAATCATTAAAATTACAAGATTAAAACAAAAATATATTGCAAACTGACACATGATAATGTGAGGTTAATTAAGAGTATTGTATTAAATGTAAAGCAGGAGCTGGAGCTGTTCCTTTAAAACGACCGTGTCTCTGTCTTATAAATAGTCTGTTTTGGTTCAGTCAAACATTGGCAGTTTATTTTAAGAATTTGGGTCTTTGCAGTTTTACCTGATAGTTCACATACCTTGATCAGATGATTCTTCGTTTGTCATGTAAATCAGACTACAGAGCTGCGGGAAGATAGAAGGAGAAAAACACTTTTTAGAGCGCAAAAGATGAAAGATCATGCTCTAAAAATCAACAATCATTGAAGTTATCTCATTTGATTTTTAACATGAATACCAGTCATGTGGAACACTCCATTAAACAAGACGCTAGTGGCTGGCCTTGTGAATGCTACAGTATCCATCAATCACTCAGGGATAATTCCTCTAACTCAAGCTCCTTGTTATGCAGCTCTTTAATTGGGCTGTGGCGTGACATAAGAACAACAAAGGAACCAAACTGTACTCGGATTGTATTAAGTGCAATGTTCAAATCAAGATGAACAGTCTATGAAATAATTCTCACTATGAACATCCATAACAAGTCTGGGGGAAATGTCGGGCCAATGAAAGATAATGTCTGATTCTGTTATGGTAGAATACGCCAAATTAGCCTGTTTGTGTTAGCGCAGCTTCAGCTACAACACTGCAAACAGTATCCGGCAGGGCGATAAGAGGAACAAGCTTGGTTCTGTCTCTTTTATTAGCTTGTCCGTTCTCAACAAGGCTGCGCCTATTAGGTCTGTCTGCATTTCTGAAGAATAAAGGCCTGTTTATATGCTAAGCTGAATTAAAAGCATTGTCTCAGTTAACAAAAGGTAAACAAAGCGCCTGTCAGCTCACCACCACACCTATTTATTATAGAGATAGATGACAATGTGCGCATTCAACAAGTCCTTTCAGAAATAATTCAGAATTTTTAAAAACTTGGAAGACAGGGGACAAATTTTATTCCAAACATCACAATTGTTAGCTAAAACTGAAGTGTTGGAGCAACAGTCAACTACGTTTGGAGAATATTTTCTATGCTGCAGTGCGGTCTCACCGGCCGCCTAAACCTTGTAGTTTCATATCAGATATTTCAAAGGCTTGGTTGAGCTATTAAAACACAAACCATCCCTCTATTCTGATGTCTTCAATTTCCCATTATCCTCCAGTTACAAGTCTGGATCTTCATCTGGCATTTCGCGCGGCTGTAAATTTTCTTCCCTAAAGCACTCGTAGTTCGTGATGTCCTAATTCCCCACTGGAGCCGGAGGATATGGAGCCCACAGCTTCACCTTACAGGACTGAGAAAGGAGCGCCTCGGTAATAGAATCAGCTTTCACCCTCGAGCTGTATGGGAAATGTAAGGGATCTGAGGGATCAAAGCATGTTTGCTCTGAGCAGACTGGGAGATGCTGAGGGTATTGATCGGAGCATTGAGGTCTATCTCCTCTTTTAGGATAAAGACGTCCTCAGTCTATATGTGCATCCAATGCAAGATAACTACAATAACACTGCGAAATAGGACTGCAAGTTGAGTCCTTGACAGTGCTTGGTACCACATTTCCTGCTACTTTTTTACTAGTACTAATTACTGTGCTCTGAATACCTGATGCGCCTCTTATATTAAATGCTGTCATATGGCTGAGGAGGTTCTATGATCCATACCCAAAGATTAGATATTCCAGCACTGCTGATAACTTGGGAGTTCTTGCAGCCTGTTGTTCTCTAATGAATATGGGAGGTTTAAAAGTGACAGTGGTTTGTGTTTATGCTCACAGAGAAACACTTCGGCTTCTAGAATACATCTAATTGCTGGTCCTTCCTGTCTGCTATTTATGCCCCTCATCCAGTGGGCAGTGTGTTAATTTTAGCCATGTCATCTATCAGCCATGCCTGTTCCACTTCCTAAACCTTAATCCCTCCCTTGGAAAGGTGCCCAGTCAGCTCCATTGATATTGTTTTTGCCTGAATTGGGAACAATGGGCATAGCTCCTAAATGCAACCACACATACATTTAGGCAAAAAAAAAAAAAGTTTTTTGCAGTTTAACTGTTTTATTCAAAATTAAACAGGGTAATTGTTTTCAGTTATTACCTGGTTTGCAGTTACCACTCAGAAGAACGCAAGCAGGCTCTCTCTGGGGACGTCAGTGTGATGAAAAAGAGGTCTCGGACAGCTTTATCCTCTGCAGGTCCTGAGAAAATCCCAGGAATTATGTCAAACATACAACACAGAGAGTTCAAGTGTTCCTCACCTCAGCAGTTTCTTTGATGCTATGCAACTGTAAATCTCTTTAATTCAAATTGTATGTATGCATAGATTTGCTGAACACTGGTCACACCCAGCACTTAAATAATACAAATACGCAGCTGGCCGTCTGTTACCCAGCTAAAAGTTTTGACTGTAATTGATATAAACAGTGAGCTGCTGCGCTGTTGTGCCATTCGTCCTAGACGTTGCTGGTTGTTTTACCTTTCTACAAAGTTATGAGGCACGAAATGAATAAAAGCACGCATTCAGAGGCTCTCATTCAGATGTGCAAACTGCTGTTTTACCCTCACTGTTCATTGCATCAGTACTTCCCAATACCATATCCGACTCATTCTGAGAACACTGTTAATGAGAACTTCATGCTCAGCACAAGCTGTAACCCTGCAGAAATACGCCATCCAGTGTCTAATAAGAGTATTGCTTTTAGAGGTTTGTTTACATCAGGAATAAAAAGTGCGTATGACATAGAAACCTCTGGATGGATGAAGCTGAGTCAAGGCACTGGCACAGCAGGCGCATGCACTATAAGCTTACAAACAAACAAAAATGAGCCTAGAAAGAATCAATAACATGTATTTAAAGATAAGCTCGTTGAGGGGAACCGATTTCTGCAAATGAACAATGAGAAAAACAATCTTACATAATTTTAACTTTAGGCCTATGAAAGGCTATTGACGCAAGTGGTGACTGATTTTACATTCTTTACACATGTTACAATTTAAATACAGTATGCTAAGCTGAAAATGTTACTACACACAGCATGACACACTGTTACAACAGTAACAAAATTCAAAGTCCGTACCCTATAATATCAATCTCCTGAAAAGTTGCACAAATATACAGTTTCCATATGAATGATTTTTTTTATTGTACATTAGTTTAAAGTATCTTCTCCTCCTCTGTAACTTTTAAATTAAACGTAGTATCCTGCTACTTTTAATTGTCAAACTAAGGGATCTCACAAGCTGGATCAATTATATTCAATTATAAACTGCTACTAATACACAAAAATCTATACAGACATAGTCAATAACAACATCTACCACATGAATTAAGTCATTACGCAGTACCGCATGGATGCACAGACCACTCACTCCTGAGGTAAATTGAAGTGCGCAACATCCTCCTGCAGCAAGCATCCAGCACACCTCTCCATCCCACCCTGTCCCTCTGCCTCTCGCTGGCTCCGAAGATGACAAAGAGCCACGAATCCGCACAGACACGTTTTGATAAGGAAACAGCTGAGTGCAAATACATCGCTTATTTCCGGGTAACGTTAGAAACAACGCTGGGAACTGCGCACTCCATCGTAACAATCAAATCATGGGCGTAATTCTTATTTGTCTGGAATGAGAGAATACCTTTTCACAAGTTTATTACGATTAAAACATTTAACAAATAACACACTGTGCAACATTACATAAGGGTTATACAAGAAAAACAAAGATGAAGCACGCTGCTATACGTTGCTAAAACAGCCTACCGCCACAATAGACACACTGTACCCTATAGACATATATGATGATAACGTTACCTCAAGCCTATTTGATTCACTGGAGCAGGCGCTTAATGTAAATAAACAGTTTCTATTGGCAGGGGAAGACTCACCGACAGCTCCTCTTTCGCAACACGTCCGGTCTCATTTACTATTACTACTCCGTCACCGCTGCTACAGCCTCCCGTCAGCCTTCCAGTTACTTCCAAATCAAGTGAGGTCCCCTGCACTGATGAAAAACCTCGTCCATCGACATTTTCACAGCAACACAACCATGCCACGCCCACATGCACACACCCCCGTTTCTTGATTGGACGTGGCTCCGAAAGGCATCGATAGGGTCACGTGGTTTTTGACGCATGTTTACAAACAGGCGAAGAGCGGGAGAGAGAAAAGGCAGAAACGAGAGCAGTCACTCCTAAGAACTTCCGGATTTAGTTCCGGGCAGTTCATTTCTTTATGGTCCTGTTCTGGTCCCATCAACGGAAAAGTAGGAGCTGACAGAGTACCATCTTGATGCGGAAGTACACCGCGGAAAAGTCACCCTGATGTCGGACTTTTAAAACTATGGTTTTCCAATATTTTATACACTCTCTTGCCTACCACTTCCTGATAATACAATGAAGTATTTCTAGATAGAGCATGAAAGGCCGATGTATTATTAAACATAAAAATAACTGAAAAATAAAAGCTTTCTTTTTTAAATTATGAGGTCAGTTCAATTAGAGGATATGCATGTGCCCTAAGGCTACATGAATCACACAGCTATTAGTATCAAACACAATATTCATATCGAATAAATTATATGAATATTAATGAAACCATTAGGCACTATAATTTCAAGCTTGAAGATCCTGAAAATGTGGTTTCTTCCAATTATGCCTCTATAACATTGACTATTTTCATTCTTATTATTTTTAAATAGCAAGTGCTCAAAGTTTGGGAAATAAAACATCCGTAGTTATTATTTATTAAGAGTTTAGCACTCAAAAACACAGCTAATCTGCTTCATCAGGAATGTGTGTAGTTTGATCAAATCTGATTAGCAGTGCTGGCAACAATTGCAAAAAAACACATAGCTGTCATCACACTTTGAGTCAAATTTAGCTTGACTGTAATTGGTGCACAGAAACATGTGACATCACTTTTTTCCAACTCAAACCTGCCCACTTCAACACAGCAATACAAACAACGACAAACACACAAATAGCCTACAGGAATCTTGTGTGTAAAATAATCAAAACTGTTCTAACTGGCACAAACTGTGTTAATGGAGGACTCCATCACTGACAGGAGAGGCTGATGGAAAACACATTTTCACGGCATCTGAAAGAATCCTATGTGATCAGAGCTTGTGACCCAGCAGCGAACAGCAGGGGTACCTATAGGACCGCTAACAGAATAAAACAATCTAATGTGTACTGAACATCTGTAACTTGAAATGTGTCATCTCAAGCTATTATGTACCCTATGTTTAGCTACTGGAGCATAAAATAACCAAATAAAGTATCTTTGGGTGTACATAAAAGTAATTTCAATACTTTTATTTACCCTCCACCTGACTCCATTAACTCGAGTGCATTTTTTTCATATCAAATCTTTTATTGCGGTTTTCTCATTTCCTAGCTTAATTACAACTATTTGTGTCCTTATATGATTTGCAGTTACGATTTATGTATGGTGTACACAGTATTTAGTAATTCCATGGCTTCATTTTGGATAGGGATGCTCATAATATATATGGTACTCCAGTTTTTTTTTACTCTTTATGTTTATCCGTCATTTACATTCAATCTTACCATTGGCTATTTTCAGTGGCACATATACATGAAGGGTAGACCAATTGGATCCAGTGCCAAGGCCACAGCATTCAGTATGGGATACCTCTGCCAGCATAAGCCTTAAACCGTGGCATCCACTGCTTGTAGACCATGCTTCTGTGAACAGGCAGAGCGTAAAGCTTGTTAAGATTGCTAATGAGGTTAAAGAGACCTGCAGGCAGTTTCATACTCTGTGCTCAAATACACTTTAACAAATCCAAATAGCATCAAATTAGCAGTGGGGACGATCGCTTCAACCCTTTACCGAGCAGTTTTATTACTACAGCTAAGATAACAGTTCACATAATGTGTATGAGAAAAAACAGAATGTGGACTCCCACAATTAAAACTTTGATTGGGCCAAATTAATCATATTTCTAAAATTAGACAAATCGTTTGCCTTTTATTTGTTTCTATTCAGTTTGACTTTGCCCCCAGTTTGCCCCTAAGGCCACAGCAGGGGGCATCCTAACCCAACAATATCACATTCAAACTCCACGTTCCTCTGCATGCTTCACTCTATCTAAAGTTTGGCTTTTTCAATGTGGGCTGATGTAAATCACCTGCAGAATATTATGTATTTGCCTGTTTCAAAGTGTGTAAGTCTTAAAGGAACATTTCAGTTTAAGTATTAGAGGCTAAAATCACACCTTTCTAACAGCCAGATAAATTAGACTTCTAGTATGTCATGCTATTGTGTAATGTGTCTGGAGTACTTAAGTCATCTTTAGTAAATTATCATTAGTATTCAATCAACTGCGTGATCTCGAGTTTACTACAGGGTGTGATGTGCCTGCTGTGGACGGTTGCATCACTGGAAAAAAAGAGACAATGCCTTCCAGATTGTTTCCCTCAGCAGATGTTGGGAATAGACGACAGCACAGAGTAATGTGCAGGAAACAGACGGAATATCAGTTTAAGTTTCCGTTGTTATTTGCTGTTTAGGTGTCTATGGAGACGAAATACAAAATCTGAGCTTTCAAATTTTCATCATTCGTTCATTAGCACATTTGTTGCTTTTACGAGGCAGAGCAGTCTCTTCATTTTAATGGTTAATTTAGCAATTTTAGAAATTATAAAGATGCTATAGGGCAAAGGACTCCTCAGAAGATTCTATAACAGATTTTCATTTTTATATATTCAAAAAGAGTTAATATATATATATATGTATATATAAAATACAGCCTCATACCACACATATTAGGCAGACAACACATGCTAAGAGCCTGCAGTTTATTAACACTAAACTAATTTTGTAATGACTTTAGGTCATTACACAAGAATCAATTAAAAACTGACTGGCTTTTGGCGCGGATGTCTGATGGAACTGTTACACGCAGAATATGTCTGGTCACTCCCTCATGTGAGCACATTAGTCAGTGGGGCCTCATATTTGTCTTAGAGTGGACCCCTCCCTTAATGTGGATCCCAGCTTTGAAACTGCATAGTACATTTCCCATGATGCATGTTTTTTTTTTTTTTTTCAAAGTATGCGGGAGTATATTAAGTTTCTCTCCAGTTGTCCTGCACTATGGATTTTTGAGAGAATGTCTATGTGAGTGTGGGTGGATGCACACGGTTGTGTTCATGCAAGGGTGTTGCATGTGAAAAAAGACCCCTTCCACTGCTGCCAAGATGTCAGAAACATAAATCGTTTCATCAAGTTCATGTGGAGTACACTTGTGAAATTTCCTATCGTCAATTTTAGAGAGCCACTCAAACTGTTTATAACTGCATTTGTTCACTTGTGGTTTGGTTTTTACTCTGAAACCCAAAGCAGGTGTAATTTATTCCACGTTAGGGTGAATCAGAATACTTTATTGATCCCTGAGGAGAAACTGGGTCGGTATTTGTCACTTGGTTATGGTTGCCATGTCCTTCATTCTGATCCCAGATGTCTTGCTTTGATAAAGTGTGTGATTCAGCCTGTGTGTAAGGTAATTTCTTTCACTTAGTGACATTGAATCATCTATTACAATTAACTCTGACAACTGTCTTGTTTACCCTCCTCCACAGTAGCAGCATATCTACAGATACTTTTGAACCAACACTTATGTGTAAATAGTGTATCACGTGACTACTTGTATGCCCAAATGGTTGCATGTAGAGCCAACCCCATAAAGTATTATCAACCAACTGGAAATAAAGTACATAAATAAATAAACAAGCAAGACAACAATGCAAACTAATGTTACCTACTCAGCACCAATTGGTAGGCAGACAACTTAAGCAATTACTTGCTGAGCGTCATGGAGCACTTAGCAGCTAGCAGCTAGCCCAAGTTTATCCCCCTCACGCGCTGGCATACATTGGGGTACCAGATGTGACCATTGGCAATTAGCCGACGATTAAAAGTTGTTTAAATTCACTTACCGATGTTCTGGTGGTATTTTCAGAATCCTCAAAGACTTTTTAAACTAGCTGGATAAAAAAACATATTCCGCCGGCAACACAGAAAAAACAGTTTTGAACTGTTTGCAGAGTCGCGATTCTGTTTCCTATCGCGGCAGCCGGTGGGCCGCCATCTTTGTTTTGAGTCAGAAACAGAGGCCGTTTCAGACGTAGCATTATATATCTTTTATCCAGCGGGTTATATGAGTCTTTCGGGCATGTGAAATACATTCAGGATAACAGTAAGCCTTTAAAATGGGCTGGGCTTTTCGAATATCACCGGTTAATTATTTTTCAGAGAACTGATGGTTACCTATGGGGCGGGGCATTAACTAACAGCGAGATAATTCGTCAGTAGTGGGGAACAACAACAAAGCTACAAGAATAGGCAGTATTGGACTTACACTCGCCAAAGGCCAGATACATGATTCCAGATGAATGCTAAAGTTGCTTCTTACCTGCTGGACGTGTCAATAGGCCGCTTTTTGCTAATAAGATACCAAAAGAATATGATGTCAGTGTTCTGCTCACAGCTTGTTTCTGCTGCCCCCAAGTGGCCGACCGCCCGTTATTGCAGGTTTAAACCATAATCTTGAATATGCACGACCAAATGTTTCACTGATTTAAATTATCTGCTGCTAAACTTGATAAAGGCTCTCTTTGTTTTCCAGCCTGGAACAACAAAAGTGAGAATATTCTCAGCATGTAAATTGATGCTTGCTGTATCTGTCTTGTGCTCATTTGCCCTGGAAATAACCACATGGTGGCCACAAGAATCAATCAATATAATGCATTTTCATCATGGAAAAACTTTAGAAGATATGATTTTGTTATTGCCTAAGCTTCAGGGAGGTCATGTTGTGTTATTCACAGTTTTCCAGTCCATATCAGCAAAAAACATGATGTTCCAGAGAGGAATTAAGTTAGTAAACTTCCCTTTTTGTATTTTCTCCTAGAACAGGAAACTCAAGCAGAGGAGAGGAGAGGATGATGTAACAGAAAGATATGAGTAGTTTTGCTGTAAAATATTATTTTTCTTTATTTATGTTGCAGGTTCTCACTTTTAAAATTGCGACCCAGTGTTCCACACCCATTATCATGCAGCATGCAAGACTTGATGAGGCCCTTTGCTAATACTGCCTCCTGGCAACCCTACAACCTTTTCATGAACCTGAAAGTTTATCAGCTTTTAATTTCCATCACAGGCTCACCCTGTGGACCACGCCTTCTGACCTCAGGGTCCCGCTCGGTCTCTTGTGTGCTCTCCTTTACCTCCCACCCTTGAATTCCACCCAATATTATCTTACCATCAATGAGTTCGGAAGGGGCGTGCTTTGGCACGGAGACGGAAAGCATGACGTATTTGGAAGCTGTAACTATGCTGAGGGGGGAGCCACCCCACAATAAAAACAACCAGCTGAGTTTTGTTCGTAATCCCAGATTCCACTGCACATACACTGCTCTTGGCTGGATGGAGGAGTAGAGGGGTGGAGAAGTTTAAGAGCTGGATGGGATGAGGGACGGGTGGGGAGCAGGCTGAAGCTGGGGGACTTGTGTGACATTGACGAAAAGCTGTGGAAGAGAGGATTTGGAGGGATATACTGTAGGGGTACAGGGGCCGCTGGGTGGAAAATGTCAAGGGTCGGTTACCCAAATGACAAATAAAACATTTTTATGGACTCATATTCGGTATCGGACCATTTAGATAGCATTGGAGTACAATGGAGTTGGCTGGAATTTACTTTGTGGTGCTCACAGAGTTGAAAGATTATATCTAAAGAATTCAGCAGCATCAGACACAATGTCTGCTTCATTCTGGATGATCCACACAGCACACTGTCAACAGCTAGCATATTGTTACCAGTGAGAGATGCAGCACAAATTCAATTAAATTAATCTCCTTTGTTTTGGGCTGGTGGCAGAAAACCCAGAGATGCATGTCTCAAAACCAGGGCAAACTATCTGCATGGCAAGATATGTGAGAGGAAATGGATTTGGGGTTTTTTGTGCGTTTTGTTTTTTATATGATTTGTGCGAATCATCCCTTTAAGTCTGACAGAAGACAGAGGAATGAGTAAATGTGGAGCAGACAGTTAGGTGAAAAGTGAACTCGACCTTCTCACATGAGTGGAGTCTGTTGGTTTCTTCAATCTAGACTCTGTGTGTAAAATAAGATGTTAGCGGAGCGTTCACCTCACAGAGTTCAAGGTCAAACAGGCTGCAAATAACAGAGATGTATGAGTGTACGCAGCAGGGTTCAAGTCCGCTGGGATTTAAATCTGCACCATGCAGCAGTTGGCCAGTGTCAGATTGTAGATGACCACATTTACTGCAATGTATTTATGTCTATGGTGTGTGCTTTTTGTGATGGTCGTGGCATATTGCATTAACAGGACTGTCGTACGGAGCTGCTCGACGGCCTTGAGGAAATATTTTCCTCGCAGGGTGTGGAAGGGGACGGGCGGCCGGGTAGGAATTCACACGGGTCTTGATCTTGTGTTGAGGGAAGGGGGAAATGAACTAGTCACGCTGTCACAGCGGATGGTGACAGAAAATGAATTAAAAATACATGCATGAACATGATGGACAGCGTGTCGGCCCCGGGCTGACGTGGTGCTCATGAACATGTCCTGTGGCATTTTAGAAAAGACAGCTGGTGGATGTTTTCGCGGCCCCACCCAAACTGTGCAAGACAAAACAGTGTGAAGTGATGTCATTACTACTGCTTATGCAAACCAGCTGTGTGACCTTATGGGCTGCATGGGATTCAAATCCAGCTTGTGTTAGAGCACAGATGTATGCATGCACTCCTGTCTCTGTGGTTGAAAACCTCACTGCTCTTTCCACACACTCTTAGGATTTTATTTTGAATAAAATGAGGCTGAAAACATGACGATTCATGAGAACATTGTTTTTGGCATTTTATTTTTTCATGTTAAAACCAAATGTAAACTACAGGGTGCTAGTAAAATGAAACAGTCACATTGGAATGTTAGCAATGAAATGATACAAAAATTGACTGTAAGGATAAATCAATGCAAGCGGAATATTTTTTCTTTGTTTCAGTTGGACTCAAAAAAAACATTGCAGCTTCCGTTTGTATTTAATATCAGGACAAAAAACATGATGCTTCTTTCTAGCGGTTTTTAAACTTTAAAGAGTGGAACAAACCATTTTTTGGGGGGTCACATTTTGGCATCCCCGTCCTATTAAAACCTATTAAAGATGACTCAATTTTACCCTCTTTACCTGCGAAAGAATCTAAAGCTAGATAACGTCATTGGTGGGAAATGGCTGTTAGAAAGAAGCATCTAGTGGCCTTTAACACATTTCTTTATGCTGCATGACCTGGATGACAACTCGTAAAGGTGTCACAGAAGTACATAGTTTAATACAACATAAGCTGTGAAATGACATTCTTTGGCACATGAAAGGAAATGTGAGTACACACAATAAAAACAGTACAAAATAAGGCACCATACTATACATACTGCTCAATAGAATACTGATAGTAGAAAGAGCATATACAGTATATTGAGAAGAGAATAACACTGACAGAAGGGTGGGCAGAGCTGACAGTAAGAGGCTCTGCATGTGAGGCGTTTATGAGTCTGTTGGTCAGACAGTCAGTCTTGTGATTTTCAGCAGTGTCTATGGAGCCACTGTAAAGGGGCCTGTTGGCCCTGTAATTGTTTTCACCACAGTTTTCAGTGATAGATCGGAGAATCGCTTGCGGCTACACCTCTCCAAGAAAATGGTGTGATTAAAACTTCAATACTCCTTCCTCCTCACCACGGGGACCGACGGCGGGTCGGTGAGCCGCCACTTTGTCAACTCGTCTCACAAGGCTGTACACGTTTCGCGGCTAATGTCACATTCAGACTCGCCATTCGCTCACACACTTGATCGGAATCTGCCACTTGCCCTCGATCGCGCACAGTACAGTAAGCGAGTGCGGATGCACGTGTACGTGCGTGTACAGATGCAAGCACACGTTGACACACACATGCAGGACTCGAAAGCAGACATACACATTCGCACACCTACACGATCAATAACTCAATCAGACAAACGAGATCAGAGCCCAATTGATTTTCTCTCTGAGAAGTTTGTAAACAGATTTCAAGGCAGTGTGATTCATCTCCTCTCTGTCTGTCATGGCTTTACAATAAACTAAGAAGCTTTCATTTATGTGCTCATGCTGTGTTTACTGGTGGAGGGTCGGTGGGAGCTTTAAACCTGATGACATGCAGAGCTGTGTGTTGACAGCACATGGCTGCGGCTCCAGAGGCTGCAGTCATCATGGGAACCAGTGCTGATTTATGCTAAAATACGCCCTCTTCCCACCCAGAACTGCCCATCTCCTGTCTCTCGTTCCCAGCCTGCCTGCCTGTCAACAACCCAGGGACTGAGCCTTCGTCATCATCGACATCATTCACCGCCGCCATCGTCGTCGTCATCAGACTAGTTTTCCTGATGTTTGTTGAGGCACGTGGCCAAAGGCGGAGGCAAGGGAAGCACAAGAAGAGGAGCGCTGATGTAGGAGGTTGTTCTAGTCCCTGACGCTCGCTTTGCTGTGGACGCTCTGTGGTTGGGCAGGAGTGGGTTCAGAAAGGGAGGTGAGTTTGCATCGGCATGTGTGTGTGTGTTTGTGTGTGTGTGTGTGTGTGTGTGTGTGTGTGTGGGGGGGGTAGTTCCTGGGCTGTGATTGTTTGGAGACCGTTTCACAGCTCGGTGTCTGCTGTCTTGGTAGTGGAGTGGCCGTTGGTGGGAGGGGGAGGCTGGGTCTTGGCTGCCTCGGGGGACTCTCCGTTTACGCTGGGTTTCTCCGGGGTTTCTGGAGGGGGGTTGAGGGGGGCCACGGACACAAGAGTGTTGCCCTGGTTCTCCTGATCCACTGGATAGGCCTCCTCTGCCTGCAAACGCAGCACAAATGAACAACCCATCAAGGCAAGATAGAACATTTCAGCAACACCTGGGTGTCTCCTCCCCTTCATATCAATGAACAGCATATTAAATGTTTGAGAAAGAGAGAAATGTGTGTATCTGTGCACCTTTGTAAACTGCACAAATGTGTGCAGCACTAATATAGCAGCCATTATGGAAATTCCCTTTTTTCCCATATATTGATTCAGTGTGTTAAAAACTGTGCTGATGTGTTAAATCACTGGTGAAAAATATGCCGAGGAGGTTAAAAATGAAGCGTTCGAGTTGCTGCACAGATGCGGTTTTGTCATGCACATGTACGCAGATGCATCCACTAACCCCCCACACCCTTCCATCGCTGCTTATAAACACACAAACACATCCTCTAATGTGGTCTGTGTCATGTGATGCAGCTGTGTCTGGCTGGTAGATGAAACAGTGAGCTTTGCAGATGAATGAGGCAGCAGAGAGCAGGGCGTGGGTCTTTGGATAACGCACACTCTCCCTGCGTATTCCCTGTGATAGCCGGCCAGCAACATTCCCTAATTAAAACGTTGGCAGCAATTGATTCGGCGGGAAGAAAATAATGCGGTTTTGATTTCAGATGTAGTAAAACATGAACCTTGCCCAAGAAAGTCCATGCATGCTGTTCCTGAATCTTTAATGAAGGGTGTGATTGCAGAAACCCTCAAACACATGGTGAAAACAAATCACATGATAATAATGATAACACACCTACAGGCCATATAAGAGGTCATTCAGATCAGTGTTAAAAATTGAATGAAAAGAACCACTTCAGGTGAACAAATTGGAACAATTGCAGACAAGATCAAACTAAGCATTATGCAGCGTCTGTGGTGGAAAAGGCAACATCTATGCAACGATTTTCAATTCGCAGGCTCCGCTCTGAATAATGCAGCAGTGACAGGCAGCTCCTGCAGAGCCGGCATGAACATGTATACCAGAAAGTAAAGCAAATGAGGTCCACGGTGGCAACATACGGCGCAGCATATTGCACATCCACTCTGAGTGCTTACCAGCCTCACCCCCTTGGTGTCAGTCCTGCGCTGGCATTTGAAGTAACCTATAGTGATTGCGAGGGCGGCAAGCAGACCGGAGACCAGTAGCCCCACAAATACAGAGGAACCCGACGATGATGGTGGGGTCTCAATCTTTGTCACGCCCAGCTGCAAAAAAGTTGAGGAGATACAGTTGTGGTCAAAAGAAGAGTGTGAGAATTTAGAACCACACAAAAAAAATCATTATTCTTGGGTTCATAAAGAAAGAAAAGAGATGCCCGTATAGAGTCCAGACATGTGGTGTGTTCATGCTGGAAAAACGACAAAATGAAATGTACTCAATCTAGACAGTGTGTCTCCTAAATACAGTTGAATTTAATGGGCTATTGGTGGACACTGTTCTCCCACAATGCAGTGCACGAAGGAAATGAGCCTCTCAAAGCTACAAGAAATGTAAATAAATTGTGGAGAGTGAATAAAATCCTAGAAGTAGAGTATTAAATCTTAAGAAAAAACATTTTAGCTTTGCTTTGTGACATTCCGAAGCTGCACTTGTTCAGTGATGTTCAGTATTGCACATGCATGATCATTTCCTGTTTATATAATATGGTAAAACATTTTATTTTGTATACCAGCTGCTAAAACAGTATACTATGATGAATAGTATTCAGTACATACTGTATAGAATTAGTGTGCAGCATAAACACATGGCTTTCATGGTTGTTTCACTTCCCATCATATACAAACTAGCATCTAGTGTTCTCTTACCTTTTCTTTGAAAGATTCACTCTGGAGTGCCTTAGCCAAAGTGCTCAACTTAACTGCAGAGACAGTGAATATAAGAAATATATCAGTACTTCATTTATCGGAATTGAAAATGCTGCAACACAATAGCACGAGGATGCAATAAAACCTTGAGCGTAAATAAATGAAAGTGCGAGCTGCTACATACTGATGCCACCAGTACCCACCATTATCGCTGGCCATCAGCGCCGTTTTGCCGTTTTGGAAGATTTTAAGATCACAGTCTTTTGCCTCGCACAAGCCCACAGGAGTCTCCTCAATAATGTGCTTAGTTGCTTCCTATAAGAAAGGATTTGTACGTTACGATTTGTACTAATGCACACAGAGGATGAACACAAAGCCTTCATCTTCACCTATTTGTTTCATGAAATCATGAAAGTGCGTTACATATTATGATAAAACAGTGAACCTCTCACTATGTATATTTTTGCTTCAGTCAAAATTTGCAAAAGTCAGAACAAATTTCATATTTTCGGTGCACAGCTTCTTACATGCAGAGCGTGGACATTTTCTGTCTTCTGAGTGATCACTGGGGCCAACAATCAAAGTGTGTTCCTGAGTTTTGAGGCCTGTAGGCCTTTGTGTGCACAATGGAGACAAAGTACAGCAGGATGACCACACCTTCTTTTTCCCACCTTAACCCCGAACTATGATATCACCTCATTGCACAACTTTGCAACTTGGGAACACTCTTCATTCTCTGTAATGTCATCCAGACAGCTCACAGTGTTCCCAGAAGACGGCTGTGAGCAAACCCTGAATCCTCAGTTAGCTGGGAGTGGGCCCACAGCTGGACTCTGCTGCAACACCCAGATCTTGAGTCAGGGAGGAGGCATCACTACAGTGGAAGTGATTCACTTCTCCATCTGTCTGTGTCACTTGCGACCCATCAAGTAGTCTCATTCTCTGGAATCCTGCAGTGTCTCAAACCTCGCTTTGGTTGACCTTATGTGGCCTCCTGCAGCCATGGCTGGAGTTCACATGAGATACAGTAGGTTTGCATGTAAATAAAGACATTTCAACAACAAAAAGATCTAATTTTATACTTAAAATAATTTGTGAAACAGGAGAAAAATGTGTGTTTTTGTATTTAGTCATACAAGACGCTGCCTTTTATAGTGGCGGATGACCTGGGGATTTACAGAGTATGAGAAAGAACTTCCTTATTCTCCACTACTTCAGAGCTTTGTTGCTTTTATTAAATTTGTCCGCTTGATAGAGGCTGTTCAAGTTCTTTCGTGCTATTCATTCACTTTTGCGTGAAGAGAATAACCTTGTGTTAATTTTTTTTTGTTTGTTTGTGTTTGCTGCATGCATTTTGAACCAATCATCTTCTGGCTAAGGCTTCTGGCTCTGTAGTCCATGTTTAGTTTCAGGTTGAGTCAGACAGAGAACTTCTGCAGATGGTCCTGGCTCTCTTTATGATGCAGTAATGATCCAAACTGAGGTTAAACGAAAGTATGCAGACTGGGACCTGACCTGCTGCTTCGGTTCTGTTCACCTGGACTGATATACTATACAATTTAACAGGGAGTTCTATTTGAACATCACGTGTTTGCTGTGCGTTCAGGCATTATTGAACAACTGCATACAGAACTGGGATTTAACAGTAAGAAGGAAAACTATAATTATGCACTGCGATGGCTCCAAATATGGCAAAAAGAAACTGAAAAACACCTCTATGTGTATTAAAGGCCTGAAAATGAAGCAACTCCTTTACTGTTCCTCCTTTTATCTTAAGGACCCCCGAACAAGAGGGGAAACATCACCCCTCCTTTGCATTTGTCTCCCCCGCCAGGAACACAGACTCAAGATTTACGACGCCTGAGGAATGCCTGAGAAAAGGTCCGTCTTTATCGGGGCCACGTTTCCAACTGTAGCAATTTAAAACGCGTCAGTCTTCTTCCTCTAAGTGGACTAAGCCACTTCCGCTCGACCTAAGGTGTAGATAAAGGTCTGAGCTGAAAGACCGCAACACCAGAAGGCAACCAGGCTCAGCTCTCTCATCTCATTTCGCCGTGGTCTCAAATGTTGCACACCAAAATCTCAACCGTTGGCAGTTTGACGCTGCCTGTGGTTGGCAGGGAGGAGAGGAAGCTATTGTTGCAAGCCGAACGACATGAGGGTGGAGGATTGACACCTTATGAGATTATTCTACTTTTACAGTCGTGCTGTGAGAGATAACAGAGACGCGCTCGTACTCACGCAATCATCGGTTGCCATCTCCACCCTGACGGCATTATTTTCTGGGATTTCGTCCTCTCCAACACACGTCACGTCAGGCTGTGGAGACAGGAAGTCAGGGCACATAGACAAATGAGGTCAGGGGAAGACAGCACACTTTATACATCTGGAACCATAACATCAGTCATCCATTATAAACACATCTTCCCTCAAGACAAAAGTGGTACCTTCTACAGAAATATTGATTAAAATGTAAAGCAGTAAGCATCGCACGGTGTGACTTAATGCTGATGGTTGTAGTAACTCCAGATGTTGAAAAGTCAGAGAATCTGGACACGGTACAGGCAGGTACTCACCACTGATTTCAGGATGTGGGCGTCATCTGGGACCTCAGGTGGTGCAGCCACCTCACCTCCAGCATTTGGGCTAGCAGTGGTCCCTGTGTCTGAGGCACCTAAATCCAGGATGTCATGATGGAGTGTCAGAATGGTCGCCAAGAATGAGTTATCTCCAGGTGCAGCAGTAGGAGCCAATTCTGCGCCGACAGAGACAGTGGGAGCAGCACCCACGTCAGGGGTAGTGGTGGCGTCTGGAGGGGCCGCAGCGTCTGCAGCATCTGTCGCTAGGCACACAATCCAAAGACGATGCTATTACACACAGGGTCTGTCAAGGCCTGTCATGTCACGATGGCATGATAGCCTCTGTTAGAGGTGGATATGGAGCGATATAACCTAACCTAAAGAAAATCTGAACTTTGAAACAACTTCTCAAGTCTCATTGCATGTTCATCAAGGCTCCTACCAGCTGGATCGGCTGCAGGTGCATCTGTGGCATCTGTTGCTGCATCATCTTGACACATCACCTCACCTGCAAGGAAGGGAGAGTAGGTGAGACACAGAGGGAGACAGCAGCTTAAACACTTTGACTCTCATCTGATGAATCAATGCTCTTCAACGCCTGCAGGAATCAAAGCTTTTGCTGCGTATATCTCTTAGTACAAGTCTGACACAGTGGGCCCCCCATCAGACATTAGGACAGCTGTCCCCCTAGCATCTTGTAACTTCTCTAATCATACTCTAGTTTTTGGAACTACAGTTCCCATAATTTGAGGGCTTTGAGGATGTAAACAGGAAGTGTAATGTTGTCATGTATACAGTTAGTTAGCTATTGGGTACAAGTTGAGCTCTGTTTTTTCAGTCTTGTCACCATTAGCAGTATGCAGAATTAGCTATTAGCAGTGCTTGTTTGCAATGAGCTCATGGATGTGCAGACAACTATCACTGGATTACTTTAATACTGGAGAAAATGTAAAAACCTGAAGATTCTCAGGCAAGTTCTGCAGAGACGAGGGGCATCTTTTTCTGTGTGTGTTTAAGCAGAGTTATGGATGTTTATGCGTGATGGACATCAGAGATAATGATCAGGAAGTGTATGAACCAGGCTTAGACAAAAAATATTTGCATCATGTCTGTGTTCAGATTTTACTGAGTTATGACTTCCCGTTGTTCGTAGAACACTGACGTTGCATCGGAAATCTGTTTCCTCGATGATTGTGTTTCACCTTACCTTAACCTGCACACAGCCTTACCCCTAACCCCAACCATTTATCTGTGCTACACCTACCCATAACCTAACCTAAGCCCTGATTCAACTGTGGAGAGGGCGGTTCAGAGTTTAACAGGAGCGAAAACAGAAAAGCTGAACGGTACCTCGGCATGAAATCTGCAGCACACACTCAGTGGAATGTTTGTGTGAATGAGGTCAGGGCAGAGGGTTGGTTTGAACAGCTTGGCCTGGCGAACCAAACCTCATGCCCAACCCAAAGATGCCAAACCAATTTGGCATGTGTTCTCAGGGGCTCTGTCTAATTAGTAGTCACATGTGGGCTAATTCTCACTGTCTGCAGCCTATGCAAATAAACAGCTCAGTCAAAAGGTCATGGCCTCCAGACTACACATCCATCCTCGGGGAGAGATCCTGTTTCTGTAATAATCTTGGGCTTAAGCTGGGTGGTGCTAAGACCTTTCTGGCAAAGAAAGGTTAAGAAAAGTTTAGCTTAATGTGAGTTTTTTTTCCAGGTAAATGAATGGATGGCTCCCACAGGTTAAATTACCTTTTAAAGTCCAGAGTCAGATTATTATTATGGCGGCTAGATAATTAGCCTGCCCTGTTCAATTAAAGGGCAAACATTTTAATTTGTGTTGTCTTATTACACACACACACACACACACACACACACACACACACACACACACACACACACACACAGAGAACTCCTTCTGGTATGGCTGAGCCCATCACCCCTGCTGCCACTGCCACAGATACAAAGGAAAACTGCAGTAGCATCAATATGTGTTTAGACCCAATCAGGGATCATGCTGTTTACCAAAAACAGAGGCCAGCAAGGACTGTGGCGATGAAATCCAGTTAATTTTGGTAATCTAATTCATCCCGCACCATTATTTCTAAACACTCCCCTCTGCATGGAAGGAAGCCAACATAGTGTGTAGACAGTTTATACTCTAACCAAAACTGTGCCGCAATCAGGAGAAAAATTTGCTTGGTGCACCACTGCCATTATTCAGTTAATCACCAGATACACTTACATAAATGTGCCAGATTTAGGTGTTTCATGTGTTTGCAATCCTATAAACTTGAGTGACTTTGACACTCCCACCTCCAACAGACCCATGCACCCCAAACAGTAGGTGGTGCTACATCATTTTTTCCCAACCAGCGAGCGGCCACCACGATAGAACGTGTCCAGCGCCGCACACCAGGCTCTTTAATATACGGCTCCCTTCTGCTGTGTGTTTGATCTTGACAGGCGCCTGAACGTTGTCCAAAGCTGGTCATATGCTGCGTTTTAACTGGTGTAAGTGGGCATAAATCGCAACGTTTAACTGTGCTATTACAGCCTTCAGCTAATTGCCTTCGGCTTGAGCTGCTATGTTTAATAGAGCAATAATGTGGGGCAAAAATGTTAAGCCTCCACGCTGTTGAATTAACCTAGTGCCTCAGTTTATGCCTTATAAGTATAAAGATTTTATTGGACAGATAGTATCTAGGGAATGTTTTTAAAGCACTGCACTGTGTAGTCAGTTAAGTATTAAGTGTTGACTGGAAAAAGCATGATTATTTATGCTTTTAAGTCACCTTCCCAGTTTCCCCAGTATAAATCCTTGTACTAATGGGTTCATTTGTTTAAGCACACACGCACAGACAAAGTGCTCACGGATACAGATGCACATGGAAAGACACATGCACACACACCAATCTGCTCACCTCAACCTGCCACACGCTGAAACTCTGTGTCAGACATTTAGACACAGTAACAGTCCACCAGTGTGGACACAGACACCTCAGACAGCTGTGTGAGGAATCTCACTGTGTTTCCAGACAGGCCCCTCCGCATCAGCATGAAGCCTTCGGACCTCCAGTCTCAACACAAACACAGAGAAACACATTTCTACTCCATAAACACAACCTGAGTCTCTCTCCAGAGAGTTTTTAAAAGGCTCAGAGAGCGCGAGGCCAGCGCTGCAGACAATGCAACCTCTGGGTTCAGTCCTGCTCTTCACTACTCTCCTCTCTGCTAAACTACATCAAGTGGATTTCCTGCCCTGGCTGTCCTCCTTGAAGCTTTCCGCCTGGGTGTTCCAGTGTTTGACGTGGTGTGCGGTGTGCAGCCACGCCAGATGTAAAGAACTAAATCATAGGTTAAAGAGAGGATACGATATGGGCTCGGGATGGTGAGCGACAGTTCAAATGCTGCATTTTTTTTGCCTGCGGTCGGACAAATCAATGGCAATCACGAGGCAGGACAAAGGCAGATAATTCACCGACACGAATGACAAACATGATTTGGCGGATGCTTAAAGCGCCTTGCACCGCCGTGCCTGCTTGCATAGCTAGCACATGTAGCTCCTGGCAAGCGCTTTGCTCCTGCTGTGAGGATTCACAGGACCACAGCTGATATTGTTGACATGCAGCTGGGATGTGTTGCAGCTACTGAGCTGCTGGTCTGCAGGCTGACCCGACTGTACTTCATGTGCTTGACTTTTTTAAACACCAGGGGAATGTAAGCAACTCCTGAACTGAGTCACATTGTAAACATATTAGATATCAGGTGCATAAATAAAGCAGTCCTAATCCCTTGGAAGATAGCCAAGAATTTCGCATCTGACTGTAGTAGAATATATATGGAGAAATGGATTAAGAAAGGCCATTACTGAACTGACAACCCTGTATTGAATATCGCCATTTGGCGCTTGAATTCCAGGATCTATTCCACACTGAAAATAAATCATATTGCAAGGCTGAGATAGGCACAAACACATAAAAATGCTCTGCAGCACTCGAGCCCTGCTTGGACTGATGCATACATGAGGGACAGTGATGAGATTAATGCAGATGTGAGGGCTCCGGGGTTGAGCGCTGTGTCAGGCGGTGAATCATATGTTTCCAAGGCATTCGGAGTGTAGTGGACTCAGGGGAGAGCAGGAAGGAGACATGATAAGGTGGAGGGGGAGACTGCGTCTTATCATCAAGTTCCATACTGAAGTTGTTTTGAAAATCAGATCCTACGTTTTTGCATTTGGTTCAGTTTCCTTCCAGACGACCTCCTTTCAACCCTCCTCCTCCTCCTCCTCCTCCTCCTCGCTGGGGAAAAGCTTTCCAGCTCTGCTTAACAGACACACCCACATGAGTTCACGAACACACACCTGCAGTCACACACAGGAGAGTGTGGAGTTCACAACTTTCTCTGGAGGGAGTATAGAATAAAATGCTGATTCTGCCCTGGTAAGACAAGGGAAAACACACACTACGCTACTTCACATTTGGATGTTAGTTGATCTTCGCGTGTTCAGTTGGAAAATCTAGTTCAAGGTCCAATCCTGCAGCACACAGCTTGATTCTGCATCCTGCACTGATGTTTCTCTGCTGCTGAATAGCTGCTTCCCTTCCTCAGTCTGTTCGTACTACTGGGAACTACTGTGTGCTGTGGGGTGGCCAGGGATCACATAAACAAAGCTTCTGTGATCGTCTGACTGCTTGTGTTTCTTGCTGCGTCGGGCTTGTTTTTAAAGATGTTGCCATGCTCTGGGATCTCAGCAATGGCTGTGGCGAATGCAGTGTTATCATAACCGGCAAACATAAAACCCAGGTTGTAAACCATAGTTTTTTCTTTCGGTGTGGCACCATCTCCCCTTTTACAGAGATTTTGAGCATGAGTGCCTCTTTCCGTCTTGATGCCATTGGACCCTGGAGTGAGCTAGTTTAAGATCAGCGAGCTCACCCTCAGAGTGGATCGTTAACCGCACACAATGCTCAGCCTTTATCGCCCTGCGCTATGTTTGTGTTTCAGGCGGCTGCAGCCAACACAGATTGTGCATGTGTGTGTGTATGTGCACTTAAGATAGAGGGTTAGTAGCATTTTGAATAGTGCAATCTGGTCCCATACGCAGTCACTCATCTGTAACTGCCTTTCTCTCCCTGAAGCGTGGCAGCTATTGCAGCTGCTGTCTTTTACCTTTCCTGCTATTCCAGAGCTCTGATTGAAGGTTGGGGAAGAGCGAGGAAATTGCAGTAGAAACAAACAATGTCACACATATAAGCAGAGGACAGCAGCTGCAGTAGGTCTCCTTTGGGGGCTCTTTCCCTCCCTGCACATGCACTGTACTCTCAGAGAGCTGTGAAGTCGCTGACATCATGCATAGGGGGGAAAAGCATCAGCTCTGAATCTCAGGACCTGCATTCGACCTCCACACGGACCACGGAGACAGCACCTCAGCTGTCGTGATGTGCCACACCCTCCTTCTCTCGCTAGTTATCCACATCCTCTGCCTGCAGAGCCACTTCAGCTTCAGTCAGGGATCCCTTCAGCCTCACAGACCCTCAAGGGAATTCTGGGACATAGAAACGCTAAGGGAGTATATTTTTGGCAGTTTTGCCTCATAAATGGCTTAAACAATTGAGGATTTATCTTCTGTTGTTCAACTAATAGATTAAGTAACTGATTGTTTCAGCTAGTTGAGACATGTCTGTGTGAAGGCTAGAATAACAGCTCCTGCGATCATACATGCACTATCCTCGAGGTAATAATGTGCTCTCATATCACACAGTGAATCATACACACCAACTTGTCGGGCTGCATTAAAAAATAAAAAGAGCACACTACTACGTATGGCCATGCAAACCAGATACAGTCCACTTTACTACTAGTTGCTACTCCAGAGACAATCGGAGAGAAAATCCCATGGATTCGCCACTCAGGTCCCCGAACGTGAGAACTATTTTTGTTTCTGCACAGACTGGTGGCAAAAGTTGACTTTTCCGCTCTGCCCACGCCCCTGCTGTTTTCAAACCAAACACAAGATAGTTTTGAAAAAAAAAAAAAAAAAATTAAAAAGGAATTAACAACAGGTTTGTGGAATGCTATCTATGCACATCCTTGAACAGGATGTGGCTGTCACAGCGCGCGGCATGCAGTGACCTCCTCGATCTGCAGGGGTCAACATGCTGGGGGCGACAGATAACACACACCGCCTCTGGAATACACACACACACTCCCGGAGTGGGATTACAGCCGTTATCATGGGGTGCACTGTACAGGAACCGTCCTCCGGTGGCTTGGCGAGGTTATTTTGCTCAAAATGTTACGCTAACTAAAACTCTGATAAACTCTGATAACCAAACCCTCGAGAACGACAAAAGCAAAGAATGAGAAGGTAACGCTCAGCAGCTACTGGCCGTTGTTTTTATTCAGCCCCTAATTTACTCATTAAAATAGTTTCAGCGCAGCGGTGAAACTTTAAACCTGTGTTTCCAAAACACCCCATCCATTTTGTTAGCGGATTAGAAGCTGGAAACAGCCGCTCTCCTCTCCTCTCTGCGTCGGAACCAGCGCTGCAGATGTGCACAGACTGATTCCAGCTGCTGTTTTTGCATGCGACTGTGTGGGGAGAGGTTGTAAAAAGATATCGAAACCTATAGCCTTAAACAATCTGGCTCTGATATGACTGAGGCGAGGGAGCCAAAGTGGGAGAGGAAGACTGAGAAATAATGCAATAATCTGATAGCCTTCCAGATTTGGCTAAACGCTGCAGTTTTGTCTAAAGAAAGAAAAGACCTGCACAGAAAATGTTTAGATGCACAAATGCATGAGGTGTCCAAACACAGGACCTTGAAGAGCAGCAAAAGGGCACAGTCTTGTGTTTTCAATTAGGAAGTATAAACGACATGGCTTTTACTGAACATTAATTACCAGGAGCAATTACTCTGGCAGTCAAAAGGCCTCAGCCGAGGCTCATTAAGTGCTTTTATTCCCCGGGGGTAAACAGTACACCCCTCCATAAAGATAGCCCTGCCTCATTATTCAACGTACACCATGTGCTGTGTTGCTTTCCGCGAGCGTTTGGCAGGACATCGGCGCGACCTTGGATCGATCGGCGCAGGATCACTGAGCTGTCGCTGAAGTTTTAGCTTTGAGCCGGCGTGAAAAAGGCAGGGATGACACACGGGGCAGGGAATCCTTCCAAGCTCTTGTTTTGGATTTCACGCTATAATCTCAGGGCAGCTCGTTAGCGATTTCGATCTGAGCGGCGATATCTGGAGTTTCTCTGCCTCAGTGCTGCTTGTCCCGCCAAATTTTCTGGGCTGAAAATAAAGGAGAAACCAGAGGAGAGGCCCTTTTTTTTTCTTTTTTCTTTTTTTTTTCCTGCTTTATGCTGGTAAAACCCAACAGCTGTAAAATTGCAGCAGGGTGCCAGGGGAACAAGGAACAATAAGCTCACCAGAACAGCAGTAATTGGAAAAGGAAGATTTGAATGCTAACACAGCGTCTGCTTTTCATTAAGATTGTTTCACAAGGTAAATATTGTTGCTAGACGATGTATTTCTCCAAGTCAACTCCTTTTCCTGGATGATCATTTAGTTGGTGGCGACAGTGGCGTTGTTTACTTATCATTAACATGCTTTCTTTGGAAAAGAGTTGCCTTCAAATGAAGATAACTGAGAGAGAGAGAAAATGCGTTTTAAAATGTCCTCTTGTTGTTGTGATTGAGGGCAGGCAGACGAGGTAACGGGATGGACGCCGGTGACAGGCGGCGCTCGTTAGAACATTTGAATGATTTCAGCTGCAGCCCGACCTGGCTGAAGCAGAAATCACTGGAGCGAACTGGCAGCTTGACAGAACACAGGCTCCAGGTTTAATTACTTTGTGAGCTCACGTGGCTCCTCAGCCATAACTTCGGGCCCAAGTGGACACACACCCTAGCCTGACATAAGACCACTATCTGCCAAGGCTTATATAAAAGACCCCCGCCCTCCAGCAGATGACGTGAATCAAAACTTCACCATCACAACTTGGGACTGAAAGAATGCTGGTCAATAGCCGGGGGCCATGAGAAAGAGAGTGGCAATATGCTGCCATGTTTACGTTGGCAGGACAAAGCTGCTGTCTGAGAAAGTTTTGTGCATTTGCGTGCAGGGAGATGTGGATGCTGATTTCTGCTCTCTGTGAAGTCTGTGCTGTCCATTTCAAGGGTTCAGCCCAACAGAATTCAGCAGCCTCTTCTGTCTTTCTTCCTTTGTAGTCAATCAGTTCAGGTTACGCCATCTCGTACCACTGAAGGCCACTTAAGCGTGTGGATACAAAGGATGTCTAATGAGCGTTGACGGCTTTTGCGCATGCGCACACACACACGCATGCAGACCAAATCTGGAATCTCCCAACCATGAGCGGACATCTTGCCGTAATGTTGTGTGTGTCCTAACAGCGATTGTCACAGCTCGTTCAGCTCTGCCCGAGGCCCTGACGCCGCAAACAGAAACAGCCATTGTAGACGACGAGCTGAAATGGGCAAGGCGAGCCGTCTCCCCCCCTCCTCCGGAGCAGATTTAAACCTCGGGTTTTCCCCCGAAATCTTGAGAGCGAGGCCGCTCATAGCATACTCCAAGAGGCGTTGAATGACATCATCCACCATCGCAGCCCATGCCCATTTCAGCGCTGCATATTTGTGCGCCTGCGTAACTACTGAATGACAGCCATGGGAAATGGGAGCATAAACCTGACGTGTTTGCCAAGCAGTCGGGGTGACTGGGCTGCTTATATACGACAAGGATGTTTACTCTGATAAACACAGTGAAACACGTCCGCTAATTGGGTGCATCAAAGGCTCTCATGCTGTCTCTCTTGCGTCCCACCCGCCGTCCACTCATCACTCTGCTTTTGTTTGCCTGAATCAATGTTTCTAACCAACACATGTAATGTTTGTCTGTCTCTTTTCAGTGACTTTAGCCCTGCAGTATGCAACTACATCTATTCTGCACAGCTAATATTGTGAAGATCTTTTGCTTCGCCCCGCGCTTGTAAATATTCTTGTCTTTTTTCCATAAGCAACGCCGCGTCAGATCTGATTCCATAAATATGTTGCTGGATGAGTGGTGAGTCCAAGGCCTTTGTGAAATGAGCTAGCTGGTTTCCATGGCTTCCAAAGATCAGACAAAGAGAGAAGATTTAATGGTAAGGCTGTTCTCTGTTGTGTACAAATGCTGCAAAGCGTGTTTTCAAGACAGACCTAGGATCAGCTGCCTCGCCCATCCACCCTGATGAGGCTTGTGTTATCACTGCCACCAAGTCTGATGCAGCACGGATTTAACCTCCCTCCACACTGAACAAGACACAACAAGACGGGAGCTGTGCGGGTTTTTCTTCATGCAGATCAAAACAGCCATAATGAAGCATGAAACAATAAAACTGTTTGTGTCTTCCAGTGAAAGCCACCGGGGGCCAGGCCTCTGACACATACGCCGCTGCAGCCACACGCTCTTAGACTATGAAAAGAGCCAATGAGGAGACAGACTGTCTCTTGTGACTTGGCCGGCGGTGCGAAAGTTATCCAAACAAAAACAGAAATAGCCTCACGAGTACGCGGCCGCTCGACACAGGACTGTACAGTAGATGCAATTAACCGCCGCATACGTTCAAGTGAGAGCTTCTCTGCATTTGTTTTTCGGAGCCACGTGTGAGGATGCCTCTGCAAATTCACACCGCAACGCCAGCTGGACGCAAGTGTCAACAATGTGGCAGGTCCGTGCGATTGGAGGACTGCTGTTAGATGTGTGTGAAGGATGAGGACGGGTCAGCAGACTTGGGACACCACCCTTGTGATTTACTTAAAGTAGAAATCAGAAGCTGTCTGATGTAAGATCCTATTTCAAACAAGGTAATCGAGGTAATAAAATTGGTATTATGCAAATGCGGCAGAAGGCAAGACGGGCTGTAATCCTCATTAGGAATGTCTAAAAATCCTAATTATAGAGATAATGAGATCGTAGAATAGCTGCTTTTCTAACAACAGTAATAAGAAAAAAATACATGATTGATTATCAGTTATGTCTTTGAATGTTGTCCCTGTTTCGTGGCTTTAATTTCTTGGTGGGGAGTGCCCAGAGTAATTAGATTTCCATGTAAATCTAATTACCATCTGTTAAGCTGCTGATGCAGGCGGCATGTGGTGTGCCTTTTTATTGTGCAAACGACGAACATGTTCCGCCGTCTCATGATCTTTTCCCCTTTAAAGCAAACCCTTAGTTATTTTCATCAGTCTGGGATTCTCCTCCCGGTGCTTCCCAAGGTCACGCCAAACATTTACCGCCCCTGTGCCCAGAGACGGGGCCTAATGGTTCTGCACAAGTCGTTACGCTGGGCTGAACTAGAACTGGTCCTGCTTTACAACCAGCGAGGCGGCAGCACTGTCCAAGCCATACATCACCCTGCAATTAGCATCAGGCCTCAGACTGATCTGGAGCGGACTGCCCAGTGAGTGCGCACACATCCACATGATCACACACAGAAACACAAACACACTCACTGCTTGCAGATCTGCAGGGAACACAGATGAGGGAACTATTTTTGCTCTCTGGTGAATCCATGTGTTATGCGGTCGCTTTATGCAGCATGCATGCTGCTCACACACTCATATGTACATGAAACACCACATATATAACGGTCAGGTATATATGCAGCAGACTGGACCAAACAGCTCTTATTTCTGATGCAAAAATTCATTTATCTCTTTCGAGGCTGCTTTAAACCGGTTACACACATTCAGACACTCTTTAGCACACCAGATGTACTGCAGGATGTAAAGCATAATTATTCTCAACTGCAACTTTCCACTCCGGAGCAGACCCTTTGTGTCTGCAGCCACCCTGCCGCTAACCATGCCTCTCTGCCTCTGTGTGCAACCTCATGGCCGAACACATCAAAGCAACCCCTCCCACCACCAACTAGTTTGCAAAAAAGCCACCGTTGGTGTAGATGTTAACATACTGATGTACGAATTTTGCTACTATAATGTTAGAGACTCTTAAAGACCCAAACAAACTAGCGACAAAAAAAGCTCAGTTCCGCATACATGACTGTGTGTGGACAGAAAACTTTTTAAGGGGGGGGGGGTATTGAGCTGAATCAAAGTTGAACAAAGTATAGACAATGATAATAAGAGTACTCACTGCTGAGCAAAAGAGTGCAGAGCACCAGAACTCCAGCCATCCTTCTCCAGAGCCCATTCATTCTCCACATGGATGCAGCCATCCTCCCTGGTCAGACTCGGCAAGCCGGCGGGACTGTGTGTGAGAGTAAAAAGTGTGGCGAGTGATTATCAGCGAGTGTGTGAGGGCCGGGGGAGTCGGGAGTTTCCTGTGAGGTCTAAGTGAGCAGGACAGACAAGCAGGATAAAGCCCGGCTTGTGTTCTGTTGCTCTTTATACGGCCCCACTCCTTTGGCCCCTCTCTCTCTCTGCTCTGTCCACACCCCTTTTCTAACTGCCTGCCGTTAACCCGTTTCCCCCAGCGCGGCCGTCCCTGCCTCCTCCCATGTCCCTGTGTGTGTCTTTGCCCTAAACTTTGTCTTGACTGTAGGTTTGTGCACGGCCACGCAGCCATGCTGCGGTTACGCTTCAGGAAAGATTTCAGGGGATGCTCGAGGAGACAAGGAGGCACACGCAGGCAGTGTTCTGCACACTGGCTCAATTCAGTGCTCACACATTTAAAATGAATAAAAAGGTAGAGGACGAGTGTGTCCTGGTCCTTTTTTGAAGATGCACCTGGTAAACAGGAAGCACCCCTCCTGCCTGCTACACATCGTGGACATAGCTGAGAGGCCTGTAAAAGCACATGGCGTCACACACAACGCTTGGCCCCCGGTTTTTGCGCGTCCCTGGACAGATGACGAACAGCCTGTAGTGAGTCATCCGCTGAGCCACACAAGTACACATGCACGCTTCCTCGTACTGTACACACCTCTTCTCAAATGCTGTAACACGCACACACACGTGCGCGCACGCTGACGCCATCAACCAAACACACATGCTATTTCGTAATCACACCACATCAGCAGAAAATGGCAAGCTGTTGTGAGCTGATGTGCGCTGGGTTGTAGGAGCGCGATGCTGGGTGTTCACCGCTCATGTTCACTGAGAGATGTGCCGTTCCAGTGATCCTGGCAGGCCACATCTGGAAGCACTGCCGTCCCACCGCTGGGTTTTTGAGGACTGCCTGGAGACTTGCTTGTCAAACAATGCAACCATATGAGGCTGACTTAAGCCAAGATCAGGCTGGTGTCTGGGAACAGGCACGCCTGCTGGTCACCCTCTCTGTTTCAGACCAGATGCTTTTTAGAGTTTGTTAAGGGCCCCTGAACTCACATCCACAGTTAATAAGACTGAAGCTATGATTTACAGGATTTAAACGCACAAACAGTCATTAAAAAGCTAAAAGACTTGAAAGCCTGAGTTCAGAACTTGAATTTCTGCAACAACTGCTTTGTACATAATGTTTGTAATTTTATATTTGCAATATTACAAAACCTGCTGGGAGTCAGTTCCCTCCTTTCAGCGATTCAAGTGGGCTTTTTCAGATTTATATGCTGGGATTACTGTGACACTATTCCCCCAGAAGAAGCATCTAAAGCAAAACTGCTCAAATCCAAACAAACCCGAGTGGCAGGAACTAATTAAGAGTCAAACAATTGTGTTTTGTGACAGTCATCAGAAATTATTAATTTAATTGATTAAAAGGCAACAGAATAAACAGCTGCGATTTAAAATCTGCTTCACTCTGGAAACATCCTCATTCTGGTCTTTAATTCTCAAAAGAAGCTGAAACAAACATAAAGAAAGTGGATATAATAATATTTAACTGCCAATCTCTGGTAATTTTCTCTCATCATCACACGATTAGAAAATCATTATGAAGGGGTGCAGCTGTCCAAATAGAAATAAATGAACATAATGCAACATGATGGAGTGAAAACTTCATTAAAAGTAATCGTGCAGTAAACTGGACAAAGTGATTTAAATATTCGGCATGTTTTTCACATCTTCCAGCTTCTCCTCTGGCATGATATTTGTTTGTACAGTACAGTTAACACTTATTTGAATGTGAAGCACGTCTGTGTTTACAGCTGAAGAATCCCGATTAGCCGAGCCTGGCAGGGGAGCATTTCTGGCAGATTTAACTTATATCTCTTTCTCCCTTCCATCCCTCCCTTTAGTCACCCTCCCTATCTTAACATTACACTTATTTTGGTTGAAATGCACAAAGAATCTCTGTGCAGCGAGGGGGCGGGGGGCACTGCCGGGACATCATGAGGCTCAGCACATGGTAGCGGAGAATCTGACCCTCGGGGACCTGTTTGGGTTTTTTTTTTTTTTTTTTTTTTTTTTTAAAGGAGGTTTTGGTGTATTCTGAGTCTCAGAGCCAGCTGGATGGAGTTATCATACGAGCGTGACTGACATGTGACTGTACAGGCTAACAGGCTTGAATACGGGGGCAATATTGGTTACATTAAAAGCTCACGTTTTGCAAAAATGCATGAATTCGAGAACACTGCGAGAGAGCCAGTAGCGAAGTCGCTGCTGTTCCCAATAATAGCCCTGGTGGCCGCCTTGTTTTCCCTCATCTGCCTCTCTGCCCTGGGTGGTACCCTTCCTCTTTAATCTACTGCTGTACTGTGGCATGTCACAATATCATAGGCTGAGTACTAACACGCTGTTTTCCCTGCAGACAGCAGCAAAACCTGAAAACAACTGAATATTAGCTTTTGTAAACCTGCCCTTTGTTAATTTAGATTAATTCTCCTTCACTTTTCACTGTGAAGAAGCTGATGAGAACATAATGACGTTTTCCCATTAAAAGAGCTCAAACTGAGGTCATCTGTTGCAGCATATCCTGGTTCTGTGCCACAATAATTCCATCAATTTCTTATGATAGAACTATAACGAACAGTGGATTAGTGGGAGTGTGGATTAGGAGCTTGAACGCAGCGTTTGGAGAGACTTCCTAGGCGTGGACACCAGTAATGATTTGGCCAATGGAACGGAGGGAATGATGAAAATTCCCCCCTCTGTGTGTGATGACACAGCCGGTGCTTCTCCAATCAGGCTGATGGGCCCCTCTCCTCCCTCTTCATCCTGTTGTCCGACCCGTCTGTTGCCACTCCCGCATCTAAATTCCTCTTCTGTTTCCTGACATCCTCCTTGTGCACGATGAGTTCCTAACAGCCAGGCACCCACCCTGCCCTGCGCGTCCAGGAGCGTGCAGACAGACCCAGCGATGACCCCGAAACCAATGAAAGACAAACACGGAAATGTATTTATATTCACCCCTAACCTTGTTGCTGGTGGTAGCTCGATGCCCTTCCTTCCACGTCTGTTACACAAGACCGTGTGAAACGGCACAGACGTGGCCAACTGTTTCCTCGCCAGCGCCAGAGTCCAGTTTCTCACCATCTGTGTGCAGAGAGCATCACAGGAAGACGCAACAACGGTAACAATTTAGTGTAACACAACCTCTGCTGAACACTCTTGAGAGATCAGTGGAGAGCACATCCCTCACCCTCAGCTCTGAGGTAGCTCAAACAAGCCACAGAGACAGCTTTCAGGAAGTGATGTCACCATGACATTATCTCAACGCCGCTGACACGTCCAACTGAGGAGAACAGACTTCCAGAGGAGACAGAAGCAAACAGTTAACAAAACAGAGGCCTCAGCCTCTTTTGTTAGCAGATCATGTTCTGAGAAACCCAAAGAATGTCTCTGTGTAAACACAATTTTCACACAAAATCCTGCTGGATACGTCCTGCAGGAAGAATAAACTCAATATCTGGTAAACGTTTAGCTCTGATATGCATGACCTGCTAGCGTTATTGATTGAGAGGTCTGCGTCGCTGTACTTTCCAAAACACCAATGCGAGCGCAATGCCAAAAAAGTCCTCCCTTTCCCTCTCCTCCCACCTTTAAACTCTCCCTCGCTCTCTCCCTTGCCTTGATGCCATACAGATGTTCTCCTTTAGCACTCCCCTCTGGAGGGAGCCTACTCCTATTGTTCATAAAATCAATCCCATGGTCCCAGCTGACCCAGCCCAACGCGCAGAGCACGCACGTATACTGCGTGCAACAGTTGCATGAGCACACAGTCATGCACACTCAGGCTTGGACACACATGATCAGATCAAACAGCCCAGCTAGTTAACATAGCAACAATTGCAACACTTTTTTTGTTTGGTGAGGATGTTAACAACACAGCTCTCACACACTTCCCCCTCTTTTCTTCTCCCCGTCGCTCTCTCTGAGTCTCCTCTTCATCCCCAGCTTCCTCGTGTCCCTTCCCTTGTTTTTTTGAAAAGGGCAAACTCCACAGGCCTGTAACTAGCCCTAATTGGCTCTGATTGGGTGGCTCGGTAGACATCTTGAAGTGATTTATGCTCAAGGTTGAGAGGGCTGTGAAGGTTGGGAGCGCTCTGGGTCTCGGAGATTCTCATTCATAACCCCAGGAGCTTTAAATCCCCGATCCAGATTTTCCTTGAGTGTACCTATTATGGGTCTATGCATATTGATGCAGAGGAAAGCACTTGCAGAGAATGAGAGCAAAGCATTAGGTACCTCAAAAAGCATTTCACAACTCACATTTCACCGCCACATATTTTTGATTTGCGACTCCAGCTTTTGCAATTATATTGAGCAATCACTTTTTAGTCCTTAATGTCAAAGTTATATAACTTTCTGATTTTCGTTTGCAACAACAGAAAAAACAAAAAAAACAAAAAACAAAAGCGAAGAGGGAGAAGAACAAAGAATGCGAGAGTTTTACCATGTAATTCTCAGCAGCAGTATTCGTGCAAACTCTCTTCATTGTTCCTCTTTCTGGAAACTTTCTCTTTCATCCGTCACAACAGAGAAGCACCACCAGGCGAGAGCACCCCACTACAGTATTGGCGTCCTGTAAGTACATGATGAACTGTGTGTGTTCTGGCAGCACATGGCCAGATAAGGTATGTGGGATTAATTCATTAGAGTGCCGGCTGCCCAGATGGCTCTCATTACATGTATCTGTTCAATCCATCTCTGCAGCGCTTTCACATAAGTCAAACTGTCGCCACTAATAGTGCTCTTTGAGTGCAGAACTTGGTAATTCCAGCCAGTTGTAACAGTTTTGCCAAAGTTTGATACTGACAGATATTATGGTCTCCAGTGTCCCCATTAAAATCTACATACAGTTCATACACAACTTTGCTGAAACACATGCTAGACATTTTTATTATTAATTAGCTTTAGACTTACCTTCTAAATTGTATTTTTTTTTCACTCTTAATGAACTCTTGAGTGCAGGTTTTAATTGAAAAGTTTTATTTCTCTCATCCTGCAATATGACCACAAAGCTATTTCACACAGCAAACCATGAGATGGCACTGCAGGACCAGGCTTTTGAAGGCGCCCGCCGCCTGCAACAAAGGGAAAGTGGATTTCTGAGTGACTCAACTCTGCACTCTTGTGGCAAGAGGAAAAAGTAAAGATATCCTCTTGAGTTTCCCCAATTCTTGCCACAGAAAACATATGGAGTTGACTAATGCCGTGCCATGACCCTGTCAGCATGTCATAAATTGAGGTAAAGACGAGAGCCAGAGGAAAATATGAGAACATGAGCAATGCATGCCAGAGAGGGTGGGGGGGTGGGGGGTGAAAAAAAACAACAACCATATTATTGTGAGGGACCTTGAAGGAAACTAAAAAGCCAACGGGTAAAGGAAGATGGCAAATGAAAGACCAGTCTCAGACAACGCGCATCCAAGATCAGATCAGATCGCCTGCAGACTTCACAATGCAGACCTTCTCATTCGATAACCCACCATGAAACGGCTGGAGTGGTTTTGGGGTATGGTGATGAGTGGATGAGATGTTGTGTGTGTGTGTGTGTGTGTGTGTGTGTGTTTTGAAGCACGGAGCTATACACCTCACCCCAGTCGTTCTCTGAAGTGTTGCTCTGGGCTCGTCGGGAGACGCTCAGGTCCTCCACATCAAATATTCATTTCACAGAAACTCCTAAGCCTTAAATAATTCTCAAAGAAGTGCGCCGAAAGCAAGCCCTTGCTATCCCAGGCACGTTTCTATCTGGACAATGGATTCAAGGGAGCATGAGGATGGAGAAAGAAAGGAGGCGGGAGGGTGGGGGGTGGCGGAGAAGGAGAGACAGTCAGTGGGAATTGGATCTATTGTATGGGCCCATAACAGATGGTAACTGGATATACAGTAAGTAACAGGCCAAGTTTAGTGGCAGCACATTGTGGTTGAAGGAAATTAAGAGTTTTGTTGCTTTTTAATGACAAATAAAGATCCTGGAAGTCGGTGTTAAACACCCTGATTAACAGCCTTTTGGACATTTTAATCACCGTGAACGGCTTAGAACAAACCGTTCTGAATATATCTGATGGATATTATCTATTGATGTAGTGGACTCGGTCTTAATTTCAAGGTTTTTGTAAAGCGGCTTTGACTGGAGCTGAACAGGCCCGGCTCAGCCCTGTCAGTCTGTGTGATAACAACCATCACCTGATCTCATCTGATCTGACCTTACTCTCATCCAGGCCTTTCTCCCAACCACAATTACACCATACCGGATGGATAATCTCGCACTCATTACCCGTCCGTATCTGAGACCCTGACTGAACGGATCTGTCCCCTCTGGTGAGCGTGTGGCAGGTGGCGCGTCGTCTTGGCCCCCGCCCCGGTCCTCGGCCCTGGCTCGCTGATAAGAGCTCAGCGTGGAAAATCAGACAGCGGCGCTCTGGCCTTTCAGAAGCGAGCGGGAGAAAATGAGCCATGAAGGGAATCGGAGGTGATTATCTTTATTATCAGCCAGGGGAGTAACTGTGGAAACGGCGACCTGTGGGGGGAGAGAGAGATGCACAAGCTGTTCCAGCAGTCTGCTGATTGGCCCATACAAGCTCCAGTGGTAATTAACATCTGCATATGCAAACGAGTGCTCCGGCTAGGGAAATTTGGCAGGCGTTTCTCACCTGCACCCTGCGCCTGAAAGCAGCAGGGTATTAGAGTTTGTGTCACTGTGAGTACGTGAAAGTGTGTGTGTGTGTGTGTGTGTGTGTGTGGGGAGGGGGGGCACACAGGATACACACACAAACGCACAAAATCAAATTATGTGTGTCCTGTGACTTCATATTCATAACTCAGCCCTGTTCCTGGGTGCACTTGTGTGTTTTAATGTCCTCGCGCATTTGCATAGCTGAAAAATACTTACGCCTGCACTTTTTGGAGGCGCAGTTGGCGCGGGTGGGCCGGGGGCACTGGGTCGAATGGACGCCACCCACACACCTTCTTTGTTTTTGCTGCGCGCTGCTAAAAGAGACGAGGCCACACAACAGGAGGCTGTCAGCGGGCCTGCTGGGAGAGCCTCATTACCATCTCAGGGAGCAGGAACGAGTCACGTCCAGAGAAAGCCACTGATCGTCAGCCTCGCCTGCTGATGGGGACAGTGCTCGGAAAATTGGAAGAACTTGTTGTCAGCAAATGTCAGCGGGAAGCTTTCTATACGCTTATGCATGATAGAAGCAGTTAATTAATGGCTGCTTCCCTTTTCATTTGAACATGTATGTTTCCATAGTTCCGAGGTCTCGTCCTGCTGATCGTGCACCTGTTTGTCCACGTGCATGCTGTTTTAGAGCATCATGCTATTTACTGTATGTGTGACTTGTGCATGTGGGTGTGTGTGTGAGGCCAGCACATGCTGCTGAATGAGTCTCTGACCTGTGAATTATGCAGAGTGCCCACCGACGTGGTCGGCGTGTGTTGTGTTGTGGAGTTCTAATGAGAGGGGAGGCTGGCGGGCGGCAGGCGAGACGGGCTGCAGAGCACACTGAGAATGACAGCTCCAACAGCGGGAAGCCGGGCTATAAATAGAGCCTGTGCTGAGAGCTCAGACACCTGGATTCACATTCGTACGCAATTTCCCTCCGTCCAACTTCCACCACCACCCGAATATCCTTCTCGTGTTGCGTTGAGTCTCGGTGCCGCTTCTCATATCTTCTCCCTGTCAAAAGTGATCTTTTTTGAATCTCCCTTTACGTTCTCTTCCTCCCGCCATGACTCTTCCTCATGGTGGTCCTTCAATTAGTTCAATTTAAACACCAAACATTTGCCAAACATTACAAGCTTGTTACTTGCAGCGTAGCATTCATCATAATTTGCATTTTACAACAGCACAGGAAATATGGCTGCTTTTTAAAACATATACAAGATGGATTTATGGGTCTCCAGCCAAAGGTAACGGCACCTCTTTATTGGCCAATTCACACCTGCTTATGACCAAATCCAAGCTTCATTTATCACGTGTGTGTAAAATAAATTGCATGTTCTCTAGTAAGAACTGTTCTTGTAATCATGAAAATGTGTACATTCATATTGCACAAAGACTTGACTCATTTGTGTTTTCCTCTTGACGAATGTGCTGTGGATGAAATGTCAAAGTCAGACACTAGTCAGTCTGCATTTTTTCTTATCGCCAGCAAGCCCCATGAAAAGAGACAGAGCCCGTGTATTCAAAGCGAGAGTGTTCTTTTTTTGCGCCCCATTGCTGTCCAGAAACCATTAAAAAAGCATAAATGAGCCACACTGTTGCCGTGGGTGACATGTTGTTCATAATGACTAACATGGCCACTATTTTGAGCTGATCCCACCATCCATTACAAGTCTGTCAACAGTACACACACGATCAAAGGCTGAAAATAGTCCCGAACAACGATAGTGTATGGATCATGACCTGCTTTTAAAGACTTACACGCTTCAGTATTGAGCTCTAGCACTATTTGGTTTGGTTGGTTTTGGTCTTTTCATGGAATAAATGCTGCTTTAGCTGATTCTGAGCAGAATCTTTAGGATACAACCTATGACTTGCATGCGTAGATCTAAATCATAACTGGAGTGCAGGTATACAGAGTGGTGTGAAGCACATTACAATGCCCCACATTGTCCCACGTGCTCATCAGAGGCAACGGCGTCTGCTCAAGGGCACTCGGAGCGGTCGCCCATAAATCTAACCTACGGCGCGAGAGCTTTTGGCCACAGAGGTCCGACTCTGCACACAACATACGATATGTGGTGATCCAGAACCCATCGTCATCATCAAACACATGGCGACCAAGTGACAGGCGTTCGCTACAACACCCTGATGCCTCACTTCACAGCAGGATGATCTCAAACAGCAGCATTTAACAAGCATCAGGATCAGAAATGAGAGTCCAACACGGTGTCAGGGATTGTTTCATTGTAAAATTAATACAAGAGCATTCTTCGAAATGGGGCTGAAATCACCCCTGGCATCCTCTTTTGCCAACTCACATTAATTATTTCAGAATTCGCCTTGTAATCCACGCTGGGAATCCTACCCAGAACGAATGGGATGTCAGCTTTATGCAACTACTTGTAAAGGCATTACAGGGCGTTAAGTCCCGCGTGGATTTGAATTGGTCTCAGCAGTACAGGATTAGAAGCAGCAGGGATTAGACCTTCCCTAGAGGAAATACAGTAACAGGGGTGGCCAAGGGACCCAAGATATAGAAGACATATTGCTAGATACACTGACTGCACCGGGAAGTGGAGAGGCATCATTTACACCACGACTCCACCTGAGTTAACTCGGTCAGGCTACGCCTTCCCATTGGTGCCATACAGAATCAGACCCACTCCTCTGTCTGTCTACATATAATCAGTTAAATCAGCTTTTGCCACAGGTATGACACTGATAGGTATTCACATGGTGCAAAATGAATTTCTTTCCTCGCTGCCAACAGTCACAATAACATTGTGTTGGCTATTGCAGGATAAGACGGCAGAAACTTTTTTTTTGCTCAAGGATGTTCCTGAACACCAGAGCACCCGAACCTCCTTCCTGCCTCTGTCTCTGCCCACTCATGTGCTGTTCAGGGCCCACTCTCTAATAAAAGACGGTGCATCCAAAATGTGGACAGTTCTACAAAAGTATGAGCTTGTCCTCTGTGGAATCACTGACCCCGGGGCCATTTTATTCCAGCTAAACACACTGACCCACACCTCCATTAGCAGCCTAATGTGATTGCAGAGAACCGGAGCCCAGTCTGAGCAAACAGAGAAGACAAACGACCGCAATTCAGCATGTTGCAGCCGTGGGTTATTCTGTTAGCCGCTGGCCTGGAAGTGAGTGCGAAGCGCAGGATCTCAGGATGAACCCAGAGCGACAAGGCACGGGAGAGAGCGATGGCCTGTGTCTGCTTGGCGCCTGCACACTGCAGGAGTCTGAGGATGAGCCTGACAGCGGCATCACCTCAAGACAGACTCTGGGTGGTGGAAAGGTGACCGGTGTGTGATGACAGATTTCTACACAAAGACATCAGACACATTTCTTACATTCAGTGTGACTTACACTTTCTGAAGGGGTCATTATCTCCAATGTCCGTCGTGTATAAACGTCCAGGAATCTGCTTAAAAATCATCGCATTCGGCACATTTTTAATGGCGCCAATGTGCCATAATGTGAATAAATATAGGCTAGAAAAACAGGGCCCACATCTACCTTACTGAACCTATGGCAACTTATACTTCCTGTTTCTTCACCCAAAGCATTATGGGAAATGTAGTTCCCTCTTCACCAAAACTGGGAGGTGGCTCAACAGAAAGACACCAATGCAGATTTTGGCTCTATGCAATTTTTAACCAGCAAAGTTTATTTATATATAACAACAGTACAAAGTGAATCCTTGGCTTGCAAAATAGGTGTGCTTCATATTTACAATAGGTACACAATAATATATTATCATAACAAAACCAAAGCAAATAAAAAAAAACAAGAGAACAACCTTTTTTAAATACTTTAAGTTTCTTACAATTTTCACAACACTTTTATAAAACAAGAAGAACAGACAGCCATTATTATTAGCATCATCATCATCGTCATCATCATCATTGCCAGTAATTACTATTTTACAGAACTCCAGTGTCTACAAAGGGTTTGTGTACAATGTGTTTAAAATGGAAGGATACTCACTTTATACTTGGTGATATTTCGACTTGAGAGTAATACATTGATCTGGATTTCAGTTCCTCTGTCCGATGTCGTAAAGCAAACCAAAAACGCAGATTAAATGCTTTGTCTTGTATAAGGAATGACACGTGCCAGTCGTAAAGCCACAACGCCATCTCTCCGGCAACACGTTACACTGAGAGCAAAAAACAGTGCACAAAGCATCTTCAATTAGCAACCAGCTGGAGTTGAAACGAGGTTGTGTTTGCGAGCACAACTGGCAGTCAAATGGGATTCTGCGCTGCAGAAAGAGTAAACACACTTTTCTCTTCTCAGTTCAAACTGAATTAAAATTGTCCCAGGAACAAGTGTACAGCATGGAAACAAGCTATATCTAGTTTAAAAAAAAAAAAAAAAATCTCTTTCACAAAGAAAAGGTGCATTCGGCGGTGATTTAAGACGTGCACAAATGGGCTTTTCGGGAAGAGCTGCAGGTAATGACGGTGTGGATCGATACGGCAGAACTAAAGTGTGAATTAAAACGCATGCAAAAAAATCTCACACAAGACAAAAGGAAACATCCTGATACAAATGATTTCTGAGAGAAAAATCAAAGCCACTCTCAACCAATTTGCGTGCCTCTGATTACGTTCGTCACAATTCTGAATGCAGGAGAGCTCATCTACCAGTTGGAAAGACTCTAATAAACATACATTTCTTCCCTTGCGAAAAGGAAAAGGCATTTAGGTCCTGTTAAAATGAAAAAGAAAAGCATTACTCCATACAAGCAATGTGAGGTATGAGGAGGATACAATTCTATTTGCTGAAATTGGGAAGACACCTTAATCAAAAGGAAGAAGCTTCATGTTTTCTGTAAGTACTGTATAAGTGCGCCGTTGTGTACCTAAAGATGTTTATTAGGGAGTGAGAAGGTGCTTTTTCAGATGAGGGAGCAAATTAGATCTATCCTTTCCCACTTCTGCCTCCACTGGCCAGACACAGTAATAGCGTGTCAATCATCACCTTATCCTACATTTCTCCTTGCCTGTTAGTTTGATGTTTTTTTTTTTTTCTTTCCATCTCCTGATCACACTGTGCACACAACTGAGTAAGATCAAAGAGCAGCTTCAAAGCCGGAGCAGGAAACTAGAGCTAAAGGGGTTCTCTCTCTTTCTACCTGCTCCCTCTCTCCTCACTTCTCGACACTTCTCTTCAAACGGCTCGGCGAGCCTGAGCGCCGAGCGAGGCGACGTCTGCCCGAGCCGGGCCGTGCCCTCTTCACCTTTCCTTTTGCTTTATCTCGCTAAGACGGTTCTCAGCAGAGCGCCGGGGCCGGGTATCGCTGAAAATCCGTCGGGCTCCGAAGCACGGGGAGGACTGCGGCCGAGTCGAGGACTAATAAGATCAGGGACGCTAAGCAGGCGGGTATCTAAGGCCACAGAGAAAAGAAGCACCTTTCACCCACTGCTGCTGTCTGTCACGCTCTCAGTGCACACTACTGCAGTGTACTGTGCAAACCCTTAACACTACCTATTTTCAAGTACTTGATGTAAACAACAAGCAAACATGTATCTCGGAAGAAAATGAAATCACCAATCCAGAGGACGGATTCTACAGTTTGTTGTCATCCAGCTAGAAGGTTGGAAGGTTACATCAGCCTTTGAGCTCGTGACGTTTTGGTTAAAGTCAGCAGACGAATCCAAGTGACATGGACTCGTTTTTTTTCTTCGTTCCCACATCTCTTTTCTACTGCTTGTGTTTCGTACCTTTCACGAGTTCCGACACTCGCAGATCCAGTCACGTGAGCTCCGACTTTAACTCCAATACGAGAGCTTCGCCCCCTCTGTAAAGCATAAACCGGCTTTTGACGTGTTAGAGAACCATTTGAAACTGCAGGATCTTTTGGCACTCACGCAGCTCGGCTTCTTATTGTCTGTGCGAGGACGTGGGCGGCGGTTGGGCGAGATCTCCCGTCAGCTGACATCGCAACTGGCCAACTTGAGCCGGCGTGACTCATTGGCACTTGATAAAATCAAAGCTGGACCCTTAGAACACTTCTGATGTGTGATAGCATGCATGCAAAGTACACATAAAGTTGACCAAGCTCCCAAAAAGATACAAATTGTGGTTACATAACGGAGAGTTTTAGCCTGCGGAAACTGATTGCTCTTGTCTATACCAGCTGCTAGCTGTGCACGCTGTGCTGGATGAGCGGCGGGGTCACAGCAGACGATACGCACCCTCCTCGAGCAGAAAAGTGATTCAGAGTAAATAACGTTCGGGAAGCAGTCGGACAGGCTGGAGCCAGGACGGACAAATGGAGTCGTTCACTTGACGAGCTACTGCAAATATCTACGGAGCTTCAGTTCAACTGAGCCCCTTTCCTTTTGCAAAACTCAAATAGACATACAATCAAATAAACAAATTAAAAAAAAAAAAAAAAAAAAAAAGAAAAGCTGTTGTACATTCACATACACTGATTGGCAAGTATCGACCGGTACATACACAGATGACCTCTAACTGCTGAACAAAGCCTTGGACACCAGAGTGATGCTGATTTACGGTCATCTCCTAAATACACTATAGACGTCAACGCCGTCATCCTCAGTTTGGGTGCAAGCATGCTGGCTGAACCGTGACCACCACAAGTGGAGTTCCATTGACTCTTAGATGATGAGCACGAGTTTCATGTTTTCCTGTACACGTCTGATTGGATGAAGGGCAGAGGTTTTCTCCGTGTCATGTGAGGCGTCAGTCCGAGGAGGGAAGGAGCGAGAGAAGACATGGACCACGGCCTGTTTGACTGCCACACTACCCCCATGCAGTGCCTTTATACAACAACGCTTATGGGATCCGGGGCGGATATTTCGACTGCAACTGATAATATTCAAATGTACAAGTACAAAAATAAAATCTGAGGAATCTGAATGCAAACTGTCCGACACGAGAACCGCTCTTCTGCTTCTCGCCCTTTTTTTTTTTTTAATCTCCGTTTCACCGTCAGATGCGAGTTTCTGACTGAGCAGAGGATAAATCTGTTCCTCCATTTGTTCTCGCGGTCCTGCAGGAGCCTCCTCCTCCAGCACGGCACAAACACACACTCGTGCACACCCGCACACACACACACACACACACACACAAACCCACGCGACATACAATTTCCTGTCAAACTGAGAGAAAATATCCTTTGAGAAAAAAGAAACACTAACAAAAAATAAATAAAACACAAGCCATGTTGTTGCCTTCTCTGCTGATGTTCCCGCCTTGCGCCATTATCAGCTCCAGCTGCAGGGCCGCTGTCTTACAGTCCGGGGGCCCTCAGTTGGCGCCGTCATGGAAGGAGGTACAAGAATCCCAAACTAAAGCGGTTGCATGTCTGTCAGAGAGGTCCCAGGTCTGGTTCATGGTTCTAGCTCCCACGATGAGAGGTAAGTAATGCGGGACCTTTTCGGGAGGTCCTGTAGAGATTGTGGTCCTGTCTCTCGTTGTCTCTCTCCCTTTCAGTCGGGGGTCACTCTCAGCTCTCGAGGGACATGGCAGAGATGAGCTGCTCCACCTTGTAGGCCAGTCGCTGCTTCCTCGCCTGTTCGTCCTGCTCCAGGGCCGCCGTGATCTGCGCAGAGGAGAAAACTGCAGTCAGATACCGGCTGCAGCGCGGCTGCATTCATCCTGTAATCAGATCTGATAACATTACACAGAAAACAAGGTTTGTTTTTTTTCTACAGTGGAGGCTGTTCTTTCAGGTTTGGACATGACATGAAAGAAGAAGAAAAGAATTACATCACTGCCTTTGTCTCTGACAACATGGAGAAATATTTGTGCATTAGCCTTTCCCGTTTTATCTTCTGAGCACATTTCTTGTAAATTTGGCATTTGTCAAGTTGGGTTCAAAAGGGATTGAGACAGGCTCTCCCCTTCGTTCTCTCATCTGGCGTCTGCCTTGTCAGGACGAATCTATGTCACGGTGACACTGACACACATGGCAAAGGCCTTTAATATGAATATAAAACAGCAGAAAATATTACAATATGGGCCGCGTTTTTTCTCATCTCCGCTGATATGGATCTCTGTATCCAAACACTGCAGCCTTTGTTTCAACGTACGGCGTCTGGTTCGCTGCTGCGGATCCATTTCACATAAAACTACACGAGGCTGGAATGAAGTGTTTGACTCAATAATTGATGAGTCTAACAAAATAATTAATTGACCCCCTCTTACGCAACGCACAATGTAAAATATTCTGAGGTAAGAGGTAAATAATAAATGAACGTGGGAGAGAAAGTGTCACAAACAATGTGCCATTCATTCGGGTTGAGTCACACGAAAGTTAAAGTACTTTTACTCGGTCGCTGTCTTCGGCCTCTTGCTCACGCTCAGGGTCGCTCGGAGGCCACGTCAGCAAAGGCGGGAAATCGATCAGACATTCTGATAAAATATCTGCTTTGTACAAACACTTTGTCGGCCTGCGCTCGAGTTGTCCACAGCCGTGAGCGCGATGTTTATTTTTGTGCTTTGGCGCATCAAAATTCCCGTCAGGTGTGTTGCCTTTACGTCCTTCAGACACTCAGAACCACGCTTTTAGTTTTTCGGGGGATGGGTTTCGGCGGGTTGGTAGCTCCACCACCTTTTTCTGTCTGGAAAACCCGTCAGCAACATTCTTCTTCTCTTCTCTTTCCTTTTTGCATAGCATAGCAAAGCTTTGTTCACCGCCTGTCCTGTAGCAGAGCACAGTGTCTGTCTGCCCACCTACCATCTTCCACTCATCTGCTTAAGTGCTCTTAAAGGCTGGCAGCTACAGGCAGAGCGTTTCCTCCTCTTCATCAGGCCCGATAGCAATCTATTATTAATCTGCAGCACTGTATGCAGGTGCAGCTCCCACTGCCATCTCCCAAATCCATTTAAGTAGGCTGCAGCTCTGGCCTGGTTAGCCCAACACACGGCCCTTTGTGAGGGGCTGAGCAAGAACGAGCGATCGGCAGCGGCGGCGCTCGGCGAGGTTTTTACGCGCCACATGGGTGATGGGGGTCGTGCGAGTGTGCAAAATGGGTTTGCATGTGTCTCCATGCACGTGCGCATCAGACGGCTACAACTGCAGAGGCAGCAGAAGTGAACGTATGAGATTCATGGAGAGCAAAGGGGGAGCTGAGTGGATAATGGGTAAAAAGAGAAGGAACGTACAGGAAGGAGGGAGAAAATAAGAAAGAAAGAGAGCGAGAAGGAGAGAGAGATACTGTGGGCCAACGTAAAGGTCAGGCTAATGCTTCCCAAAGGAGGAGCTGACATTAGAAGCAGAATGTCTCCATAAATGCACTCTCTCTCTCCTCCTTCCATATCTTCCTTCCTTCTATTTTACGCTTCCTGTGATCTGACAGTGTGTGTGTGTGTGTGTGAGTGTGTGTGTGTGTGCTGCCCATGATTCTGCTCATGAGAGCCCTATAGAACAGATCACCCACTCTAGCTGAGCACAGGCGAAAGGACAGAGCAGCATGCTGAGAGCTTGTAGACATTCACTTTCTAGTCTACAGATCAGACATGCTGCCTTGTTAAGCTCAGGTCTCACTAGACCTCTGGGCTTTGGGGAAGTCTACTGAAGACTCTGAGCTGACCTCACTAACCTTTGCCGGTTACGAACAGTCTGGGAACACCAAGGGCAAGATATACAGTGCGTACATTATAGCGTGGGGCAAATTTGCCGCGCGCCTTTTGTTCAATTTGCGCTCGCAATCTGGCCATAATTAGCGGCTGATTTACTAAGGTGGCAGCTCATTAAGCAATCAGCGGCCGGGACTGCCCTCCAGATAAAATCTGCAAGTGAAGGAGCTCCTCTGGAGTGTGGAGTCCAGAGGAGGGGTCTACCGGAGATCATCAAGCTCAGAAAAGAAATCACGCTGCACAGTAAATGAGTAACAACTCTGAACGGGGACACTGTTCAACACTACCTGAGAAATGCTACGCTAATGCATGCTATCAATGCAACAGGAGGGCATAAATGGCGAGCGAGAGATAACTGAGCAGAACGGTGCAAGAAGCTCAGAGCAGGTGGAGGAATGACGACGATGTTGACACAGGTGATGTTTCAATAGAACAACGAAGTAAATGTCTTATTAAATTTAATTAGCAAGAAAAACACAATTTTCCCTCCTCTCTTTGTTTGGTGTTGTAAAATATATGTAAAATATGCCGCGTTCATTTGCAGCTACAGCTCTCACTTCCTGTCATCCGTCTTTGATTCATTAATTTTGCCGCAGTCATTGACATGATTCAAGTTTCTTCTTCGCACCACTTTTAAATAGTCCTGTGATGTTTGAGCGTGCTGAGGATTTTTTTTGTGCAGTACTGATGTTTGTAAAGTGCACAAAGCTTACTGACTCCTGCCGACTGCACAAACAACCACATCTTCCTCTATTTCTCTCTATATATCTATGCAATTCTCCTGCTAATAAACATAGGTTACGGAGAGAAATTCACTGCTGGCACACAGACTGCTCTTCAGGTGTCACACAAACTGGCTTTGATAAATAACACAATGCCTGGCGCAGAATGCATGAAAGACAATTGTGCTAAAGTTGGCCGTGCATGTGCAAGCGCACGCGCGTATGCAAACATCACTCACCTCCTCACTGTACTTGCTGACGTACGAGTAGATCTCATTGAGCGCGCTGAGCATGTTGAACTCTGTGGAGTGGAGTCTCGCCTGTTCTGCCAAATAGGCGTTCATGTCCTGGTCGCTAATGGCCGGCAGCCGGTTGATGTCGGCGTAGTACCTGAGGACGCAGACGAGGGGCAACACTTGGCATCACGAGCAGGGACTGAGACCCAAATTCTTCATGTAGTCAAATTTTTTTGAGCCATAATATCATTTTCACTAACAATGCAGGCCTGGAACAGTCAATATCAAAAGGCTTTTACAGAATCTGGTTGAGAAATGCAGGCATGAAGAAAGAGAATTATGCATCAATTTTCTCAAAGATCCCAGTTTCTATTGTAAGAGGATATGACAGAGGAGATCAGAATGGAGTATAAAGCGAGTGCATCAGCTCCTACCTCTCTACCCAGCTCTTGTAATTGGGGATATCTTTAGCGTAGAGCAGCTTATTGGATGGGGAGTCTTTGCCCAAGCGGTGCTCTGAAGTGGAGCAGGAATCCATAAAGGTCTGAGCTACGACTGACAGACAGGCGTCCGTGATGCTGCTCTTATGGATGTCAAACACAAACTGCGGGTTCTTGATCACGTTCACCCAGAAACGCAACGGAAGGCTGGAAGAAGGAGACAAAGGGAATGAATAAGAAAACGGGACACGAGAGCAGCTGTGTCCTGCTAAACTGTGTCCGATAAGGGCCCGTACCAGTTGCTTTTCCACGTGTGACGGACGTCGGTGTCATGGATGCCATGTTTGTCCGCCTGCTCGTCCAGGAAGTCGAACATGTATTTGATGGCGAGGGGAAGGGTGCTCCCTCGGTGAACCGTGCTGAACAACGTCTCAAACAGGTCGTCCACGAACTTCTGGAGTGTGCCCTGAGAGACGGAGAGTACACAGAGGTTAAGAATTAATGGGAAACGAGAGACAACATGGGACCCAAAAACACGATGGTGGAATGTAACTAAGTACATTTACTCAAGCATTGTACTTGAGTACAAAATCAAGGTACATGAGCATTTCCGTTTTATGCAACTTTATACATTTCAGAGACAAATATAGTACTTTTTAGTTCACAACTTTTGGTATATTTGTTACTATTTACTTCCTGTCCAGTGAAAACCATGTATCTCCAAATTTGGTGATTTGGAAATTCGAATCAGTACTTTTACTCTTGATACTTAAAGAACATTTTGCTAAAAAAAAATCTTGGATTAGCTAGAAAATGCATTGTCGTATTGTAATATTAATCGAAAAATCGAATCAGATATGATAGAAAACACTGACAGAATCAATACTTTTACTCTTGATGCTTAAAGTACATTTTGCTCATAACACTTAAATCATTTTAAGTAAGGTTTTGAATGCAGGACTGTTGGCTACTTTATACTTCTTCCAGTGCTGCTGAAATGCAGCCTTAATGCAGTGAAATATCTACAATAACTGAGCTTGTGCTAATATCTACACAGATTCAGACATGCTGACATGTAGAAAAGTATCAGGGAGTACTGATGTACCTTGGTAGCCAGCAGCCTGGTCAGATAAATCTCAGAGACCATCTTGCTACCACGGTCTCCCTCCTTCTGGTCTCCGTGTTCGTGGTTCTTCACCAGGTGCCACACCTTTACGCCACTTTCTAGATCAGGGGTGATCATGGGAGCGCGTGAACGGAGGCTGTCGGGACTGCCCGTGTAGCGGAATGAGGAGTCTGTCCAGGAAAGAAAAGCAGATACAGATCGGTAAGCCTAAGCGGCCGTGATTACGAGAGCGTCCCCCGAACGCAGCATCATGTAAATTAAGCGTACGCTCGCACCTACGACAGCACGCCCACACACATGCTCGCACAAAGCCCCTCGCTGATTTCATTCCCTCCTTTGTAACTCATTACAAAGCCGAATCTGCCACGGTCGCCTGCTGCTCTAAGACACGCCATAAAGGAAATTGCAGTGGTGGGTAATTTTATAGAAGAGCAAAGTAATAAAAGCGAAGGGTCAGCGGCGTCGCCCTGATTCATCGTGGCCCTCTTGAAACTGGAATCCTTGATGACACACAAAGATGGCTGAAAACAAGGCTCTGCCACCCATCTGTCTGATTACACCCAGTGTGCAGGACAGAGCTGCTTAGAAAATGCTACACACTGTTTCCTTCTTCTCTCTCAGGAATTATTTGATAATTGTTTACTTTTTTTCTTTTAATCCCGGCCTCACTGACTGTGGCATGCTTGTGCCTGGCTCCTCTTAAAAGCACTCATAATTGGCTCTCCCCTGCCACGTTGTACCAACGCCACGTTGCAAACGTCCCTGTCACGCTCTAATCAATGCATCAAAAGATGCCTAATTTGTTAAGCGTCGGAGCCGCCGTCCTTCATCCGTTCGTCCTCGTCTCTGCTCTCGTGTTCCTGCCTCCTCGCTCGTCACTCAGTCTGAATTATGCTGGTTTCAGTTTCCCTAATTAGCCCACATCAACTCCTGGCAGCGGGGTCTCTAGAGATTCAGGATCTGAGGATCCCAAAGAGGATCTCTCTGACCTGGCTTCAAAGGCCGAGCTGAACAACAAAGCTTCTTGGTGCCAATACAGCCACTTACACCTTTCAAATAAGACCAGCCTGCACCTCTGGAGTGCCCCCTAGGGACCACAGCCTGAGTAGGAGGGGTTAGAAATATATGCACATGTGCAGGGTGGAGTGAGGTCCCGAATCCCATCTTAATCCAGCCACCGGTTTTTGCTGCTAGGCTATTTCCTCATCCCATTCATCCTTCTGGCCTCCTCCACCTTTCCCCATCTCCCTGAACACTAAGCAGCGACCCGCTGCCCTTCCGGCTGCCCGGCTCCTGGACACAGCCGGGCAGCGGCGCAGTCTGTTCTGGCTGATTTTAAGGCTAGAGAGGGGGGGCGTCGGCGGTGTAAATTGAGTCAAGATGCTAAGTGTTGAACGTTAAATTGGTATGAATCCATCAGCAGGTGTCGAGGTGCCAACCCATGATTGATGAGGGACGGGCACATGCCAGCCGAGCCTCTGCTTTCTAAGCCGTGCACGTACAACTCCAGCGCCTGAGCACTCACACACACACACAAAAAATAAAGGAAAGTGAGAGAGTTCAGCCTCGGCAGCTCATTGCAATTTCATGACAGATTAAAATACCCCTTGTGACTAAGAGATTTCCATGTAACGACTGTCTAGGTGTAAAACTCCAGAAGCGGAGGGCTAAAATTAAGCTACGATATTAAAATAACAACAAGGGTTCCTCCCTTTTGTTACATAGGTAGTTATACTTTATACTGTTTAAAAGAGAGTCATGATGATGCCAGTTCATCTTCATCAGCTCTGTTGTGTGTCATTCCACACTCGTGGTCGCCTGGAGGGATACGGTTGCTGTTAGCTCACTTTCTGTGTCAGGCAGTTTAAAGGCAGTGCTCACTTTTTATCCCCAATCCCGATAATTGGCCGTGCTCACTTATCTTTCTCCGTTTGTGTGAAGCATCATTCACACAGAATAATTAGCAACCGCAAGTTGCCTGGTGCGGCTGTCTGGCATGGGCCCAAATCTGGCACCCAGCAGCACAAAGTACAAGCACATCTGAAGCAAGTGTGCCTTCGCATGCGTGTGTGCATGGATACTGCACGCACGTGTGGGTGCAGGAGTGCACCAGAGGCGACCAGCAGCCCATTGTGTCCTGCACAGAATGCATCTGCATTACTGCAACATTACAGCTTTAAAATCAAACAATGGCTTTATCTCCCACTCTCCCCTCTTCTTCATCTCCTTCTCTCTCCATTCTTTCCATTCTCGTACCGTCAAGCAGAGCTTGGACCTCAACTGAAAAGCAAACTGCAGCACACACAGTTGGAGGGAGAAAAAGGTTGCAAGCAGCAGAGGGACGAGCAGCTCCGAACAGAGCCGGCCATAGCTGATTTGGCTAATATAAAAAAAAACATTCTGATGTGTCTGTGAGACAACAAGATTTCATTTGCATAGGATTAAATGTTGAATAACAATGCAAACACATCCATAATTGCCTAATATATATGCTGTTGGCATTTTGCAATCAATGCAATCAATGTCAAAGCCACAACGAGGGCATGAAAAGAGCAACCTGGTGCACTGACTCACCGTATCTGCTGATGGAGGTGCGGGATATGCTGGCTGAGGACGGGATGTTGTATGATGAGGTCTGCTTGGGCACCAAAGCCACAACGCATCGGTCTGACACCTGCGAAGAGACACACACAGCGTGAATCTGCCGCTATCATAGTGTTTCGGCGAGTTTCACATTTTAATTAGAGCAAAGTACGAGTGTTTGAAACAATTCTTCTCCTGTTTATTTTCTAGCAAAGACTACAGAGGGAATGTAAGAGCCTAAGTCCCACAAGCAAAACATATCTCAACCCCCCCCCACGCAATCCTTCCCTCCCCGTCATATCTGTGCTCCCTGCTGTTCTCTACCACAGCCCCGTGGCTTTAGAGTGCTGTGGCAGCATGATGGCTGTACTCAACATGACTGTCACTGTCATCCCCTTCACAAACATTAGAGACATGATGTAAGCTTTGGAACTGGGAGATGATGCTAAGAGGGAGAGGAAGACAAGAGAGAGAGGAAGAAGGAAAGGGAGAGTGTCGGAAAGAGACCCGAACGCTGAATGTCTCGTCTCATGTACACTTCACACCCTTGCAGAAAATGGGGTGCGCAGGTATAATAATAGCATTAGAGCAGCGCGGAGTCAGAGTCAAAGAGAAAGACGAAGAGGAGAGGCTGCGTAAAGGATGGTGTGTCATGAAGAAGAGAGAGGCACCGAGGTTCAGCCTTCCCCTCCTCTGTGGTTTATATTCACAAAAGGCTCCTGGCCCTGTATGATGTGCTCCAGTCACTTCAGATAAGCTAAGAAAAACTGATGCAAACAGCATTAAAAAGGACGGTTTTAAAATCTATTTTTGAGACACTTCTGAGCAGAGCTCTTTTATCAGGCCAGCAGCATGATTCATTCATCACGAAATGGCAATTAAACTACAATCTATCTTTGGACCGCTAGTTCTGTTAGCGCCCCTGAACGTCACGCCATTTTGGAAAAAATGCAAAACATTGCAAACGAAACTTGTGGTTCTTTTCCGAAAAGCCAAGACAACAAACGACTTGTTGGCTGGCATTTACGGTCCACCCCGAGGAGGGATTTCTGCTTCAGACCCAGCGAAGGCGAACTGACGAGCCTCCAGTGGAGAAATAAACAAAAGGCAAATGCCAGGCTCCGAAAGGAAAACCTCAAAGAATCTATCGCGAAGCACAAAACTCTTCTTTTCATTTGCCTCAGCAGGAATGGACTCCTTCCCAGCCAGTGGATATTGGGATGGACATTTACAGAGTTCCTCCTTCACCCTCCCCCCTCTCTCCTGCTCCAAACTAATCTCGGCTGTGCTATTAGTTGGAGTTGCTATCTGGCCTCCGCTGGCCGCACTGGAGAGACACTTGAGACCTGGGATGAAATCTGGAGGAATCCTCTTAAAGCCGCAGCCCCGGCCTCTTGGAGGGAAATGACAAACGGTCTTCCTAACCCCCCAACCCACAACATCTTTGACCCTTCTCTCTCTCAGCTCAACCTCCTCCTCATCTGTCTCCACTTTCTGAAACCTAATTTCTACGTCCCCTCCATCCTGTAGCCTCCTCTCGGCCGATGACGCACGGACCAACGGCAACACACCGGCAGCGAGGACCTGCGTGAAGTTTCCACCGCTGCTCCTGTGATACATTTTCTCTGGGGAGCATGAAATAGCCTCTGTGTCCCCCACCTTCCTTTTACGCCTCCCTCCATCTCTCTCTCTTTCTCTCTGCTTTTTATGGCTGACAGAGAGGCTACAGCAGAGATGGGTCCTTGTGATAGAGTAAATGATTGAAGGCGTGCAGATTCGCCCTTCAGGGATAATCCAGTGTGGGGCTGATAGTGGGCAGGTGTGATAAGGGCTGTGGGCCCTGCCTGTGATAAGACCTTCTATTAGACATTGCAGAGCCGACCAGACAGCAGAGTGTGGTCAGCCTCTATCTTTCTATTCTCAGCCCTCCCCTCACAACCCACAGCCCAGGTCCTAGCCCGTCTGTCCCATCGCTCCTGGACTCGTGCCCTAAGATCAGGATGCTTATCATACCTGTCGACTCTGCCCGGCAACTTGGAAATACACAACTTGTGCATACGTGCACTTCTCGCCAGATAGAACTCTCTCTTCATAAGAATTCATGCCAATCTGCCGGATTTTGAAATGTGTCACTGAAGAATCAGTAAGTTTTTACAAATTCTACATTTGCTGCTATTGGATATATGATTCAGGGTGCAGCAGCAGCACAGGATTAATCAAATATGTCTTTCCTTTTGAATGTTTGTTAAAATGTTTTCTCACATGTATCCTTCCTCCGAAAATCCTTCAATTCCCACTTGTCCAAGATTTGCATTCAGGTTTAAAAATGGGGAACAACGAGCCAAGACAGCCACAGCACTAGATTAATGAACAGATAGCGATGTAGTGGTATCCGTTGTGTCTGGGTCTGTTGAAAATAGCCCAAAACGCCCCAAGTGGTGTCTGCAAGGTGGGTAACAGGATCTAGCTGGCAGGCTCTCCTGGCGTGGTCATCGGTGTCTGCTCTCGCTGTTCCTTCGCCGCAGAGAGGAGGACAGGCAGAGGTCAGCGGGCCGCAGAGGGATGGAACTTTCCAAACTGACTTCGTGTTCTGACGCAGTGAGCGAGGGAGCGGCCTGCCCTTTACTGCCACTTATCTGCACATTAGGAATAATATTCCTGACAAAACACACGCCGCCCAAGGGTCCCCACAAACGGATGTGGCAAACAAATATTAATATGCCGGACGAGCCGCGGTCCACCTGTCATAAATCAACGCTTTGTCAAACATGGTCAGTGTAATTACTCACACAGCGTCCCGTGAATATGGCGTGGGTCTGCTTGCAATATGAATCATCATAAATAACCTGAGCAGTCTGACAACTTCAGCTCATGATGATATCCCATTTATGAGAATTAATAATGCTGCCCTCTCTCCAAAGTCTTTAAGACGTCTGATTCAAGTGGCTGCGGACCTCGTCGTGATCCCTGCTTACTGCACGGATGCTACCCAGCAGGAGCGAGGTTATCGCCGCCATGTCTCAAGATGACAGAGATGGGGGGGGGTTGGGTAGAGACGAAAGAAGGTGTGATGAAACGCTTCCCTTTGACGGGATGGAAGATTAAAACAACAAAAAGATCCAAATCAGCAATCAGCCAAAAAACTCTCCAATCTCATAAATCTTTTATCTTAACTCCTGTGTGTGTGTGTGTGTGTGTGTGTGTGTGTGTGTGTGTGTGTGTGTGTGAACATGTGCAGTATGTGGGTATGTGCTGTAAGTGTGTGCGTGTGCATTGTGCTTCTATCTTGATCTATGCAAAAAAGACTGTAAAAAATCCAGAAATAGAAAGAGTGGAGTGGGAGCATGGGAGTTTAGTCCCCTGACTGTGAATGCCAAGATGTTGAATAAATATTCTGAACTCATTTTAAATGTGTGCATTTATGTGTTTAATTTCGGTGTAGCAGGGACCTGGGAAGGTGTGCATTTCCATACTGAGGTTATGTAAAGCATTATTTCCCATGTGGTAGGGTAAACAGCCAATGGGGTTTCTTGGGATGCTGTGAGCCCTGTGAATTTTAATGCCTCTGTCGGGTCCCTGAGCCTCTGCTATGGGAGAATTAGCAAAGACTCAAGGTGATGCTCAGTCTCACTCTGCATATTTCAGACCCCCTTTCAATGTTTCCTCTTTACCTCTTCCCATTTTTTTCCTCCCTCACTCTGGGGCCTAATGAGCTGTGCTCCCTTGTTGCGATAGGCAGCCAGATGTGCTGTCGCAGCTGCCAGTGCAGCGGCACGGCGTGTGACGCAAACGCACACGAGCTCACGGGCAGGGGTCATCGCCAGCTCATCAAAACAGCAACGATGCACAAGTGAGCATGTTGTTCCATCTTACTGTGCCCTATTCCTTCATGCCCCTTCTCTTCCTCCCTCTCTTCCTCTCCTTCCCCACGCTGCCCCGCCGGCATCTCCTCTGAAGCTGCACGGCGTCGGCTGTTACACTCCGCGCGGGGACTCTTAGATCAGTGATCAATAGCGGTCCTCAGATCTGCAATTGAGCCAGCGAATGAGTGAAGCGACCACACGCGTGTTACCGCGTGGCCCGTAGCGTCTCCCTCGGCTAACGACGGCAGACAGACTGCGATGCGAAGAATTGCAAAAGACAACAGAGGAGCCCATTATGGTGCGGAGGCAAACATACTGCAGCGCTTCGTCGAGGATTAAAGCACCGCAGAGAGTGGAGAAGAAGAGGTACTCAGACCAGGAGATGAAGAGAGGGAGAGAGGAGGAAATAAAAGCAAAGAATGCTCACTGTCTGTGGGCCAGAGGGGGGAGAAGATGGGAAACGGGTAAGAGAAACGCAAACAAGACAAAAATGCAAAGAGAAAATTTGAAGGCGACGAAGGTGAGGACAGAAAGGAGGATACAAGCTGCATGGTGCCAAGTCCTACGTGAAGGACACTATGATGTGTCTTCTAATGACTCCTGCATCTGTTACATTATTCTGCTTGCTCTGCTGAGGCAGGAGTGTGACCCCCCCAGCGCAAGGGCTTCAGCCTCGCCAGACCTCGTCCCCATTTTCTGCTCCTGGATGGAGCTCCAGCCCCAGCCTCTGCTCCTGACCAGGTAGCCCAGAATCGAGCCTTTAAGCAGATGGTCCCCCCAGGCTGACTAATGAGAGCTGGTGTCACCGCGAAAGATTCATGACCTGCGGAGATCCTTCGCAGTCTGCCTCGCCCTGTCCTTCTATCCCTCTTTGTTACTTCTCTCTTCGTCTCTTTTTTTTTTTTTTTTGCATTTACAACTTCAACAGCCATACATTCTCCTGAAAGAAGCACAACTCCTCTTGTTCTCAATTTTCCTCCTCTTCAGCTCTCCGCTTTCCTCTATGTTAAACAGGGTGCAACAGGTGAGCGTGCACGGGCCCTAAAAATTGCAGGGTGTGAATCAAGGTTCCGCATGTGAAGAGACAGAAGCAGGCAATCACAGCGGGACTAATTGTCGCCGGCACAGGAGTCAACGGGGCAGAGCGAGAGGGAGAAAGAGAGGCGCCGTCCTCCCGACTGGAGCGGCTTCATCACTCCGGGGAGGAGGGAGAAGTGCCGGCTGAGATGCTGAGGGTTCATCTCGACTGCCACCTGTACAGTAATTGTCCTCTATTCTGTCAGCTGGATTACACCAGGCAAGGGCATGCAAATGAGGAGCTGAAAATTGGCTGCCTAAAAGTCAAGAGCAGGAAACATCAAAGTTTGGCAAGGTATGTGGTGCGATTTCCATAACAAAAGCCAGAGCAGGAATTGAGCTGAAATGAGCCCTCTCCTGATAAAAAGGGTGAAGTTTGAGAGTTAATTAAGGAAAACATGACACTAAAGCCTTTGTGTATATTTACCTGGTAGTGCATGAGAGTGTTGAGTCTCTTCCAGTCATTTTCTATCTTGGTGGTGATGTCTTCATCCTGCAGCACCACGCGAGCCATTCGCCCCTGCCGCCACTCTGAGGACACGGACGTCACATGAATTACACACAGGCGCCTATGCAAACTATACATCACAGCGAGCCACAGAGAGTGTCGTTTGTCTTGGTTTCAGGGAGGTTTGGTGTCGTGTGTGTAATATATACATATGATAAAAGCCCGTGTGTTCAAGGAGCACATCTGCTTTGAATTAACGTGACGGTAAAGCGTAATACTTTGCCTTGTGATTTATGCGATGCCTTCAGAGCTTCCTTGCAGGGCAACTGTGAACTGTGCCAAAATAACCACGGCTTCCTTACGACACAAAGCAAACTCTTAAAACACCTCTTTTCAAAGCTCATTTGTCTTTCAGTCAGCGGAGCATCAACCTACGTGACTCCCAAAGAGAGCTCTCTTCACACATTACCCAAATGAGTAGATACCAGCCGCCGGCGTTCTTGTGCGGCTCGCCGCATGTGTACTCCCTCTCACAGACTTGGATTGACATGCATCTTAATTAAACATTACACACGAACAATTTCAGGATGTATACGCAGGCAGGCCGCGCGCTTTAATTGGTACTTGTGTCGTGGAAACGGTGCCCCATTAGCATACGCGGCAGTCGGCCCGTCGGGGTCAGAGAGAAGAGAAAGGTAGAGCTGGATGAAAAAGTGAGCTATGAGAAAATCACGTCTTTTCTAAAGACAAAAAAGGAGGCAGGGGAAACAGGTGGGGGCCGTAGGCGGTGCTGGTGGAGGGCAGTGGCTGACAGCTCGTTGTGGGGTAATGAAATGATAATAAGGGTGTTGACGGGGAAGTGGACAGCCATTGTGGCTCTCATGCTGGCAGTGATCATTGATTTTCTCCTCTGTTGACTGGGTTTTATTACTCTGTGCCTGTGCCAGGTGACCACATGATACCCCTGCCTAACCTACGCTCCACAGGAAAAAAAAAACAGGCGACACACAGAGAAAAATGCACAGACTCAATTATTTTCAGCGCGTCAGTGAAAGGGTGAGATCTGGACAGACGCGAGCGAGAGAGGGGACAGCGGATGGACATTGTGACGGATGACGCGCTGATTGGCGGCGAGTTGAGCGGGGCTTTTGTTCTCTCCGCCCGTGCGAAGCAAGAGAAAACGGGAGGGCGGGAGAAATGGGAGGCAATATACGGGCATGCGGGGATGGAAGCGGCAGACTGCGTGGGAGTGGAGCCCGGCGTGAGGCTGGCGAGCCCGTCTGTCAGCTCTTACCTGGGTCAGCCAGACAGCCGCGTCACAGACGCAAACACACACACACACAAAGGCATGCGCACTTCTCCATCTACTGTGTCTTATTGGCAGTACCGGGCAGCGAAAGCAGCCAGACGGAGGGATGCACCGCGCACTGTCAGTCAGTTTGATAGAAGGCCTGGCACCAGCGCACTGCGGCTGGCTGGCTGGGCTGCTGGAACACAGCTTTTATCACACTAATGCACTGATAATCTAGGTTTTCTCTCACTGATACTTTAATCTGTGGGTGTGAAGGACTTTACACCTGCCAACTGCATCTGCGGTTATGTGTGTACATACCGAGGTCCATGTCGACTGCACGTGGCCGCTGGGAATAGGGCATGTTCTTGTAAACAGCGTCTAGTATCTTCTCCTTCACTTGGGTGATGGTGTCGCAGTTCAGCACCTTCACTGGAATCTCTGGGCTGTTTTCATTGTCAGGGTTCACACAGTTCAGGATCTGGATTGCAGAGAACGGGACAGAGAATAAGGAGCAGAGCGAGGCTAGAGGTGTCCTGTTACTGGACTGGACTTGGGTCCAGCTTCAGGCTTTGCCCTCATTAGAGTCTCCTTGGAGCATGGCAGGAGCTTCGAGAAACCATTTCCGCTCTCGCTGGCAACCCAAAATCTAATTTCACACCTTCGGCGGGACACCAATTTCCAGCTCTGCCGGGGTATTAGCACGTAATGAGCCAAATTCCCAGTCGGAGCAATCAGAGCATTGTCATGTCACATGCTGGCTGTGCGAGTGTGTGTTTCTGTGTCTGCACAAGTTTATGTGTGTGTGCGAGGAAGGGGCTGTTCAGTGTGTTCCAGTCTCCACAGCCACCTACCCTGATGTTGGACCAACACCGGAGCCTGTGGGATCATTAGTTAATTTTCCTCCCATACAGGAAGGAAGACACCCAACACAGCACACACAGCTACATCATCTTAAAAAAGGTTTGTGGTGAAAAAGGAAAAAGTAGAGACTAAAAACCAGCCATTTTTAAGCCTGTGCGTGTGTGGGTTTTCATTCCACCTGTGTGTTTTTCCACGCAAACTTCTCGCGTGTCTCGTTGAGTGTGACGTACCAGGGTTTTGTACTCGATCTGCTGCCGGATGAGCTTGTCTTCGCTCAGGGAGTAGCGGGCCTCTCCAGTGATGGCGTCGATGGGCCCCTTTTCCATCTGCTGCTTGATGGCGCAGTACAGCATGAACAGAGGCTCCCCTGCACACTCCTGCGAACGCACACACACACACACACACATGAGTGAACAGCACCGACACGATAATTCACCAGACTGTAAACACCTACAAGTCCACAGACTGTGAATATCTGATAATGCGCAATCACACGTTCAACTTAGAGACACAATTAATAAGATGCACAGGGTTGATCTATGTTTGTGCTCCCACACAGATGCATGATGTCACATGTGCTGCTTGGTGGACTGACCTTGAGGAATTTGTGAAGTAGGAAGGCGAACCAGTTTGTAAGCATCTTCTCAGCGACCGACTCTGTTCTGAAATCACACGAAACAAAACAGGAAAAAACTAAATTGAGCCTCATTCTTCGCCTCGATCTTCAGAAACCTTTAGATAAGACAAGAGCCCCATAATTCACAGGGCTGCGTGCACGACTTCGGGGGGGTTATCTCGGCATCCTGGGTGTACTGCCTGCAACCCTGGGGTCACAGTGGGGTCACTGCCTGCAACATCCTGGGTGTACTGCCTGCAACGCAGCGGTCACAGTGAGTGAGCACAACAGAGCAGAGCGGAGAGGGGGTATATGGGCGTGCGTGGTGGCTGGCGCGCGTGCACGTGTGATGCCGTGCGCGCGTGCGTGTTCACGTGCGGTTGAGCACAGCGGGACATCGGCAGCTGTGACAAGCCTCAGCTGTTGAGAGAGACGAGCGCTGTCACAGCCAGGTAACGCCTGATCGCAGCCAAAACGATCTCCTCTCCTCTCGTTTCCTCTCTTCCTCCTCCTCCCATAACCACCCCCCCACACACCCCCCGCCTTCTCAGGCAATCGCACATGGAGGTGCAGCTTGCCGCTGGGCTTGATTGGGCATGAAAACGCACAAGTGTGCAACGGCCTCTTGACTATTTCCACCGCAGAGCACACGAGAGGACTGCGTGCACCTCTTTTATAATTCCTGCTCGTATCTTTCTCTGAGTGTCAGACAAACATCCCCCCTCTGCCTCATTAGCACCATCATGGAGCACGAGAGAAACAGAAGTTAGACTTAAAAAAGAAAAAAGACAGACTAGCAAACAGCCAGGTGGGAATGGTTAACAAGCACGAAGCACAGATGAAAGGGTTAGTTCTGTGCAGCTCATGTGGACGAGCACCTGAGGTGAATGGCAACAGCGAGCTCCCGCCTCTTCGTGTGAAAGCGCTCCTGCGTGCAGGCAGAATTAAAACCGCTGCCTGAAAAACACCAAACCAAACCGCTTCGGACTGGAAATGGATTTTTCTACCAGCCAGCTTTCGGCCCACGCCATTATCGCTGTCATTGCTCCCCGCTAGCTCTCACATGGCTGCGACATACACTAATCACAAGTTAAGACGCCGTGGTAAAGTGTCCCATAGACTGTTTGCAAGAGTGTGGCAGCCTGTGATTGTCACACGGCCACAAATGATCCCCAGCTCCGCCGGCTTGTGCACGAGTGTTTCCAATTCATGTGGCGATGCACTGAAAAAAAATAAAATGACCCTCTTAATGTAGCAGGAAATTACTGCGATTACTCTGGTGTGTATGATGGAGGGGCCTTACAGCGCACTGTGCTGAACTGGGGATTAGCCGGAATCGAAGCAGCCAGGTATTAAAAACAAGCTAGAAGGCTTCCGTCTCCTCCGAGCTAAATAGTGCTAGGGATGATTATACCTATTCAGGCTTTGAATGGACCTAAAGGGAGATTATGACTATTATGGAGATAATTGCGTTAAGTCGTGTTTGAGGGCTATAAGCAAGAGTCTGGGACCGTAGCAGTGGTCCCAGAGGGACTGCCTGAACCAGCGGAGGTTGCAACCATTTTAGTCACTGAGACAAGAGAAAGTGTCACTCATTCTCTCCGTCTCATTAAATTGAGACAGAGTGAGACATCCTCTCTCTCGTTCGCTTTCACAGGCAAGCGCAGAACTTTCCTCCAGCTGCAGGACAGCGGTGCAGAGGTCACGTTTGGTATCGAATGATGTACAGCAGTGTTGTGATGTCGCCTCCCACGCCTGGAGGCGATTCCTCTGCGAACGAGACTGCCGGCCAGTCTGCCGGCAGCTCGCTGAGAGGACGGGGGGCTCTGAAGTGCGACGTGCCAGCAGCTGACGGGTTGAGATGTAGATTAGCTCACGAGTGCACGCTTGCGCGCGCATGTGATTCAGGCATATACAAACACACAGGTGTGCATACACAAATGCACATGGAAAGAAAGATGCACGGATAGCATCCACAAGCTGCTCAGCTAAAGAAGGAGCTACTACGCATGCCTGAGGCTGTATTGTCACGCTGAATAAACCTAAATATGTTGTGGGTTTTTTGGACAATACCCCAAATCCCTCTGTGATTGCCCTCCTTCCTCTATGAGAATTCACCTCTCTGTGACCCCCCCCACTTCATGCTTACCATGCGCCCCTCCCAGCTTGTAGGAGACTTGAGTGTGTTAGAAGTTAATGGAACCTATTAAGCATTTTAATAAGCTCAGCAAGTCCCAAAGAAGGAAGTCAAATAAAGCCTTTTTTGTGGGGGCTGTGCTGACTCCCCCTTAATATCTCTCCTTTTGAATGTGGAGACGGGGGTGGGGGGGCACTTTGTTCTCCTCCTTTCCTTCTTGTCCTCCTCCTCATCTGCCTCCCCATCCTTCTTTCTATTAATTGAGTTTCATTAATGAACATCAGGATTTCATTATCCCACATAGTGTTTAAGAGGGGTTTCGCATCCCCCCCATCTCTGGTCTCCTAATGGCAGCGAGGGGGTGGGGTGGGGGGGCTATATTAGCAGGCAGCGGAATGTCTTTCAATGAAACTAATGCCAAACACAATACTCGCTCTCTTAATAACGCTGTACTCCATTGCTCTGCATGGGCGGAAATCTCATTACAAAAATGCTGAGGAGAAAAATAATACAAGATTGAAAAGTCTCAAGGTGATAGAAGCAATGTTCTGTGATTCCATTAAAAGAACATTATTAAGAAGAGAAAGAAAGTGGGTGAAGAGAATGGCTGTGGCAAAAAAAACTTAAGAAGAAGACGGAGAGAATAGAGTTTGATGTGTGAAAGAAGTGGGCGGCTGTGCAAGAACGTTCTGGAGAGGGTCATCGAACGCAAGAGAAGTTTCAGTAATAACGGACAGGCGGAGAGATAGGGGAGTGCAGGCATGAGGATGCTGTCTATCGGAGAGGTTGGCATGGAACGTCTTTCACTAATGTAGCAGAATACAATGCAAACACCGTGAGGTGCAGCGTCGGTTACACTCAGCGCGCCGGAGAGCGAGGAAATCAAACACATTGTCAAAGCTTAGAAATGGCTTTCAAAAAGCTTTTAGGAGAACGCAAGTGTCTGCGAGCTAAAATCTTTCCCTATCAAGACAAAGAAAGCGGAAGGCACCTCAAATCTTAAAAATACCGAAGAGACCAGAGGAAAACACGCCGCCGAAGCAGCACGAGTGCACTCGTCCGACGTGATTCCAGGAACTTAACTGACGGGGGATGTTCTGCTGCATAAAGGCGAGATACTGTACATGCTGTCATTTGTTTTCACCGGACTGGTGTGATGGGTGGTGAAATGGTAGTGCAATAGCTGAGCAGAATAGGAAAGAGAGCTCGTGCCACAGAGCATAATGTATACAAACCGCCCTCTGGCACTCACACACATCCAGCCCACCATCGCCCACAGCCAATGACACGAGCCAACGCCTGCCACATTCGCTGCATTCTCTGTAACTAGCATGCGGTTAACTACTTCCTCAAATAAATGACAATGATTTGTTTTCCATCCTGCTTAATCTGCCAAGAGGCTTTTCATTCTATTATAGACCACTTCAGCCCATTCAACTTTGTTCAGGGACGGGACAGAAATTCAAATGAATGGAAACTGAACGGCATTCAAGAGAAACGGATACACCGTTCATGACCTGCTGTAAGCATATCAGTTGCTACAAAGTTGACAAATGTAGCAGCTAGATGTTGGCAGGCTCTTGAGGGGAAACTGTGGTGATTTTCGAACCAGCTTTGTTTCCTTACGGTGTGGGTAGTACATGCAAACGAACAGCGTTGCCTGCATCCAGAGCTCCCAGCTGATTTGCCAGCTCTGGGGCTAATGTGCGAAATAAGAACGTACGCCCGCCTCCACGGACAATCAGATGGAGAGAGAGGCCATTTTACAAGTGTAATGCTGAAATTAGACGTTTGGGGCTGCTTATATGAGCTAGAAACAGGGTGGTGCATGGAGAAGGAGGAGACCTCCACGGCCGAGAGTCAAGCACCGACAGCCGGTGAGGATGGCGGCACAGAGCTGACCTGACAACTGGTGGTGGTGCTTGAAATGTGCACCAATGGAAGCGCTGCGAATTTTGCCAAGAAACCAAATATTTGCACCTTTCCACGGCACAGACAGCCCAGGCTTAAAGACCGTCTTTCTGTGAACTACTTTTTTGACATAAGTGAAGAAGAGGGATGTTGTTTAAACCAGTAGCCATGTTGTTCCATCTACCTTTAGCCCTGCAAACAAGGTGAGAGAGCTGCATTCCTCATTGCTTTTTATCAAAAAAACTGAAGTTATTATAGTCATATCTATAGTCAGGGCTCTAAAGCTAAGAGTGTAGTGACTGTAGACTGATTTAACGCAATCTAATATTATCATTCCCAATAAAGTATAGATAGTACATCAGCAATTAAACACCCAAATATGAAATAAAAAATGCTATCAGGAGATAATCTGCCCATGTGAGAGGAATACAGACAAAAGTGTGTTGATGAAAGGCGGGCACAGACGCAGCATTAACGTTAATCAGAGAACAAGTTCACATGCAGCATCTTCAACGTGCTGCCTATGTCACTCTGCGAAAGCATTCAGAACGTTTAATTTGCTGAATCAACACGTTCATTAGCTGTTCAGCTGTAACTCCGCTGCTCCTCCACCACTCTTCCACTGCTCTCGTTCTTCCTCTCCCCTGTCCTCCCCTGTCCCTCTGCGCCGTGGCTGGTGGTGGCACGGCACTCCATCACCGGAGCTCACCGCAGGGAGCGGGGCTTAATAATTAAGGGCGCCTTGCTTTGCTGGAGCGACCACATTGTGCAGCTGCTGCGTCCCTCCGCACCACGTGCACACACTCTACCTTTGCTCGCTTATACGCTCTTACACTATAGAGCACACAATGAGTGCAAACTATAAAGACAAACTGCTAAGATGACTCCTTGTATTAAAATACCAAAACCATACCAAAACCATCTTGTGCCTTTAAAGGCCAAGTCTGTTAATATCCTACATGTTTCTGTCCATAAAATCCCATAAAAAGACAAAAACCCAGAACAAATTTACCTTACTAACTTACAAGTGTTGCCTGTAAACTACATGTTCCTTCATTACAGTAAAGTGAGCACAGTCCTTTATTTAGAGCTGACCCCCACATACACTGTCCTGCTGCTGGAAATAGTCACCAAACCTGTCACTAAAAATAGTCTGAAACAAAACTACAGTGAGCAGTTTTGGGAAGTTAAGTCTTTTTAAGACTAAGATACAGATAAACACATACCAAGTGTCAGATGTATGGAATATCCCCAGCCTTATCCTTTAATAAACAACCACTTGGATCCATTTTGCACATTAAACTTTGATCACTACTGCAGGTCACTGAGGGAACGGGAGGGCAACATGCTAAAATGCCACGACAGATGGAGCTATTTTTGCTCCTTCGTCTGCAATGCCTGTGTTGATTGTGGTTTTCTCTTAAAAGGTCGAGCGCGCTAGCTTGTGGACACATTCCCCTCTGGAAGAATTCAATGACAGCTGAGCGAAGCGAGAGGAGCAAAGCTCTCCGCTATGACTCGAGCATGTCTTGGGATGCGCTTTCAACCCGCTGCAAAATAAATGAGAACAGGAAGCGGGTTGGGTGACCTGGAGGTGCGTCCTGTGTGTCGGCTCTCTCCTGCATCCATGTAAACTTGGACCGCGGACTGTAAACTCACGAATAATTTATTTTGAACAACATTCAGAGTGACCCGTACTGCCGGTAATCTACTGGAAGCACACTGGACTCCAGTATACCCAACACAGCCTTATTTACTGCACCAGTACATTCGAACAGTGTATTCTAACACACATGACGTGCACATAGACGCATGTAAACTGATACATTTGGACACCTAAAAAAGCACAGGGGTCTGTTTACATGCTGCTAATTCATTAACACCAGAAAACATACGGGCGCCTCAGCCAACGTAATCATGTCACTATGCTATTATACGTGATAAAGGACTAAGGAGAGCTGTCAGAAAAGACAACTAAACGCGAAAATGGCGACAAAGCACAGCCCGGCAGCCTCTCTCTACGCCCTGCACCAACACAATTACCGCTTCGAGACATGCTCAATTTGACTATCACTGCAGACACGTGTGTATGAGTGTGTGTGTGTGGATGTGTGCGACTCAGCCGGCTTTCTCTAAACAGGCGATGAGGAAGACAACAACAGCAAAGAGCCGTGTCAAATCGATAATCCTTTAAATTCTTCAGAAAAATGGGGAGCGAAATGTAAAAAACTATAGGACGTTTAGCCCTCCAGGCCGCGGCGGCAGGACCCGAGGATTATGTACCACTGTGTTCCTAATGAGAGAGGATAATGAAAACTTAGGGGCGACGTGGGGCCCTGCTGTCATGTGAAATAACAGCTTAATCCAGGCCCATTTGATGCTGCGTCACTTGTGTCCACTTCTCCGTCTTTCAGCCTCTTTCTCTGTTTGCTTCTCTGTCTTTTCTGTCTAGCAGTTATGTAGTCTGACTATTAATGCGGGTTTCTCAAATACGTAGGTGCACTAAGGGAGGGAGGGTGGCGCAGCGGTTAGCGAGGGGGGCTTCTGCTGGCCTGGGCCCTTCTGTGTGCAGGACTCTGAATTAGAGATGCACAGATCCACTCCTGGTACCCACACGGATGCACAGCTCTCTTCTCTCATGTTATTATTGCTGGTGTTATGTGTGAGGTGACACGAGGCTGCAGCAAAGCACACAGCACTACATGTTAAAAGAGCAAAACATACAGAAAAATGCATTAAAATTTAAATGCATTCCAAAGCAATTCCGTTGAACTGCAGGTGAAGCAGGCTGCACGTACAAACTAGTGTGGGAGTGCACATCGCTATGGCAACTCCTTTGCTGTTTTGACAATCTTGGACGAATCAAAATGCACAGCAATGCATTAGCATCTACTATTGACTACTTCACATGAGGTCAAAAGTAGTAAGAGTGCTAAGGCAAACTGACATCTGCTTCAATAAAGCTTTCAATATATTTGAAATAGCAGAACTGTAGAGAAATAAATATCTACACTATCAGAAAATAAGCGAATCACGTCAGTATCAGCTCCCAATTCTGGGAGCGGGAATGCGAGTGTAAATGGTTGTCTGTCTGTGTGAACGGTTGTCTGTCCTGCTGCCCGCCTCTCGCTCAGTGTCAGCTGTTCCACAGCCCTTCAGAGGCTAAGCAGGTATAGATAATGGATGGACAGACACTAAAGGAACACTAACATCCAAAGAAGGTGTTTGGAGGCACAGCAGCTCTCCCTGTATCTGCTTATTAGTTGCGCACAGAGCAGTCCGGCTTTCAGAAGCGCTTTGTATTGTCTGTATCTTTTGAGTCGAACATTGTCAGCCCTTAAACCTGTTTAGAGCCACCGAAGCAACTGAGGACACTTGGGCGAGGAGTTAGCAGGTGTTTAAAGTTTCAGCACATCACCCCAACTCCCCCGGAAAACAATGTACACTGGAGACACAGAGAGGGGGGAAAAAAAAACAGTTAAGTTGAACCGCCTCTGAATGTTTCATAAGGCGCCCGAGCCTGGAGGATAAGCGAGACTGACATTTGCATTGAGGGAGACCAGGGGAGAGACGGAGTGCGAGAGAGGATGCGGAATTATGCATAGAATTCAGAGGTTTCTCATGATGTGAGGAGCGCGTGGCGTTTATGTCAGCATACTGTAGACGTACTGTAGCGCTCATTACAAGCCTCACTCCGCGGAGCGTCTACACGAGAACACGGGCGACAGTCAGAACGCATCCACCCACGAGGGAGAGGGGGAAGAACATACAGCTCTAGATCAATCCCCATTCATCTGTCTATATGCATCAACATCCACCTACAGCCTCGTGCGCCTTTATGCGTTTTTAAATGAGGACAGTGTCTTCAGTATGCGCTTAACTGTCCTCTGGGCACAGGATCACATATGAGCTGCTATACAGTATCCTCTCGACTGAAATTAATCAAATCAAACAACTGAAACGGCGTTGTAGATCATACTGCCTTGCTGAGGATTAAGAGATTTCTTAATCCTCATATCCTTCATCTTCAAATTATACACAAAGACTGTGTATAATAAGTTTGATTCCATTACTTTATGTTAATTCCTTTTTTCCTCTTCTTTTTAATCATTTACACGTCAAAAAAGGAACAATAGCGTCAATATAATTAGTTAAAAACAAGTTTTTCTTTGTCGACTGTTGTCGTGAATTTGTAAATCTTAATTAATACTCTTAAATTTAGTGGCACCAGCTGAGCCAAGTCCTAATATTGCTACCTATCGGCACGTTCGTCTTAACGCGTGCTGTGCTACCTGCGCAGCAGCAGTTTCGGGTGGTTCTTGCTCTCCAGGTTGCGGTCGATGAGGTCCGACAGCAGGTGCTTGAGGACGTCAGTGGCGTACTCCAGTCGCCCTTGCAGGGCCGTCATGATGAGTGAGGCCACGTTGCCGCGGTCCCTCATGGAGAAAGATCGCTGCATTTCCAGCGTTCGGATGAAGGTGAGCAGGAACACCTTGTTGTTGATGAGCTGGCCAAACAGCTTCAGGGCCTTCTCCACGTTCTGCTGGCCGTTCCCTGAAACCTGGACAGAAGAGGGAGGAGAGCGACGGCTGTTAGTGCAAGTTTCCAGCACTAATTTCTATATGAATGTAATAATTTACTAATAATAGTGTAGCAGACTGTCATGCGTTTACTATGTGTTTGTGTTTTTGAGTTGCAGACTTTGCTTTTGACTAAAGAAGCTGCTGCTGCTGGTCACTGCGCTACATCTCTATGTCCCATTAATTTCTTTCTCATTAAACCTGCTCACATCAACAGTGACAAGCTAAGCGCGTTTTCGTAAAGGATTGCGGCTCTTCAACTTTCATCTTGACCTTGTCTCACACGGAATAAAAGATTTTTCCAAAGGCACCAAAAGCCTCACTCATGTTTCACTCCAGGCAGACAGAAGTTCCCACTCATGGTGAGTAACTGAGAAGATCTTAATCAATTATTGACCTGGGTCTGTTAAAAAGCATTGTACCCTGAGTTAGCTGCCATTTCTCTTTCAAATCAAATGTCAAATAACTTGCCAGGGTAAGACAATCCCAAAGTGACAAAACTCTCTTTCTTGGTATTTGAGTACAGGTCATTGTTTCTAAAAGTTTGGATATCCAATCTGGGTTCTTTTCATAGAAAAACCTGTCACACAAAATGTCTATCTTATGCATCTTACTGCACATCGCTGTAATAAGAGGTGACCTCCAGCCTACAGGTCTAGTCTGATCTGAACCAACACCCCTCCACCTAACCAGGCCTGGTAAACCAATCCCATCCTACACAATCTACAAACACGTCCATCCTGATGAATCCCTTTATCCCTGATAGTTTCATCTTCTGGACTCCACCTAAAATAAACTCATTCCCCAGCACCACTCTGGCCCCATGAAGGGGAGCGAAAAGTGTTAACCAGCCAGTTTTTCCCCCCAATGGAGGAACCCACAGTCCTGCCTGAGGATTGGGAATTACTCAGTTCATTACCCCTCATACTGCAGCCACTGGTGGATGAAATAGCCATGTGCTGGGACCCTGTTTTTCATGAGGGAGCTTGCATGTGAGGCGCATATACGTGTGTGCAGGCTGCTCAGCATGACGGGCTATATGTGTGTGAGACCAGAGGGTAGAAAGGATAAGTGGCACACTGGTATCCTTTCCCCCTCGAGCACTTTGCCGCTTATGGAGGTTGCCCTGCAGGGAGAGTGGCGAGGGCAGGCACACTCCGCTGCTTCCTCCCTATCTCACTTTTTGACTTTTTCTTGCCCTTTCCTATCGCACTTGCTGCGCATACGTCTCAGTCATCTTCTTTCCAGCCTCTCTCTCGTTACCTCCAGCTCTCTGAGGACGGGATGATCCTCGATGCCGGGGAAGAGGACCCTCATTGCGTATGTCCTGTAGTCCAGATGGGGGATGCCAGCTCTGTCCAGGTCACTGGTCAGCTCATTGATGTCGGTCTGCAGCTCGGCAAAGGCTGGGAGGGAAGGAGGGCGAGAAGGAGAGACTGGTTGCAGGGAATACTTGAGACATGCAGCATAAGAGTAAAACCATCCTTTAATCCCCGAGGACCAAATATGTGAATCCCTCTCATCTTCACGGTGTTTACCACCGTTATGATGAAGCTGACAGTTAAAGCCCAAGATAGTCTTCATGTCAGAGAAACTCAATATTTCACATCTCTCCCTTAAAAAACACAGCCCTCCCCTTCACACACACACACACACACACACACACCTCCCTTTCTCTCTCATTTTTATCTACCAGCCTGTAAATTGGCTGTAGCTAAGGCCCCAAAGAGCGTGTGTCATCTCAGTGTGAGGCTGCAGGTGAGCACTAGTTAATTGGCTCCATCCTGACTGACTCCTGTTCAGGCCCACGGCTCTGTCGAACTGCTCCGCCGCCCTTGGGGAGGCTCCCTGTTTGCGGCCTATCACAGGAGCAGCAGCAGTCCCCTAACACCGTCCTCAAAACTCCGCTGTGTCCTACGCGTCCTAGCCCTCGCCTCCTGGCCCCTGGCCCCCTGCGACTCCTGGGTTTACACACCTGCACATGGGCTCACAGGCACACAACGAGTGTATATACTCATAAGGAGGAACCCAGGTACCCATCTAAATCCACCCCGCGGGGCAGCGCACTCCTGGCCACTGCTAATGGTTAAAACATTAATCTTATACTTTCCCAAGGCTGCCTGTGTGTGACTGATTCCCCCCGCTCTGTCTACCTGCCCACCTGTCTGTCTGTCTGTCATTTGACCATTCTGGAAGTTTGCTGCAATAGGATGCTTGTTTTGTTTTTTAACTGCATAAAATCACCGTGAGAGCCGATCAGGGGTGGCTGGAGGGGATAAATAATAAGGTCCTCTCTGGCTGATGAAATCCCCTGAACACTGTCAAACATAAACCTCAATTTTACCCTCTCTGTGATTGGCCATAATGACCCCGATGATGACACCAGGGGCCAATCAGCAGTGCTTGTTTGAAGCATTCATACAAAACTCAACATGAAACATGGAGCGCTATTGGTGATCAGCTGTTCGGTCGAGGTCGGCCTGAGGTTATCAGCCGTCCTCCCGCTGGGTAGCAGGTCAAAGGTCAAATGGACTACTGTGCCCTCTCTTGACCCTGAGCCACAAGGGAGGGTTGTGTTTCAAAGCAGCTACGCGCTCAATACTGTAGCAGTGACTCTGACAACTTAGGGATGAAGCGCTTAACGGCATTCATTGTTCACTTTTGCAGGACCGAACACACACACACAACCAGACGCAGGTGTAATGACGCACGCACACACACACACCGCATAAAAAGATAAACGTGGAATTACCCTTCCAGTTAAGACTATAATAAAATGTATTAAGCATAATGTGTTTCTCGCTGGGAGGAGGTTGGGGTTACTCTAATGAAAAACTCTGTATTCATGTGTCGGTGCGAGTGAGTACCCAGCATGCAAACTAGGTGGAACTGCAACGACTCAGTGCATGTAGAGACGGGTCACATGCAGGGTTAACTGACATAATCTATGTGTTGTGGTATATGTTGTTGTGGTGTAAGCAGGATGACTCACTGACCCGGATTTGGAGAAATCTTTACTGCATTATTTAACACACACAGATCTCCAGTTATTTACTTACTGTACAATATGCACAAATACATATTTATGCCTGTTATGTGATTACAGTCTGAACAAGTGAAATGCATTCACTGAGCCCATTTAACTACATGAGTGACAGAGCAGCCTCGAAAATTACTGGCCATAAATGTGATATTCCAAGCAAAGTAGACTCATGCAGTAATCACTCTGCAATTTGAAGTCTAACCGGCTGCACTTGGTCTGCTCACCATAATATTCTAATACTAACCTTCTTTGCACTCCAGGGCGACTCGCGACTCCAGGTTGTCCATTTGCATCTGCAAGCGCTTGAGGGTGAGGTCGTTTTCACGCGACTTTCGCTTGTACGCGATGAGGACGAGGATGACGATGATGAGGAGGAGGCCTCCGCCAGCAGCGATGCTGACGATGGCTGGAAGGGTCAGCAGGCTGTCGGACATGATGTGGACCGCACCAGGAGAGACGTGGAGACCACCCACCTGAACCTGCGCACAGAGACATGAACGCGCGTCAGCTCCGCAAAACTAAAGCACAGAGGGAGGACAGGTCCTTACCTCATGCTTCAACAACATCCAATCACCAGATCTATATCACATGATAACATACACAGCAAGGCATAAGCCAAGTCTCAGAAATCCTGCCAAAACACAGGTAAACAGTGTGTGCTGAAACTGATACAAACACATGCGGCCACCTACAAGCTGACGCTGAGAGGGAAATAGTCCGGGGCTTGCACTCAATAAGCGGCCAGGCAACTAAAAATAATTGCAGTGGATTCTGGCAGAACCTTTTGACAGCTAGAGCACACTCACGCTGCTCTGCCTTTGACCTGTTTCCTTCAGCTGAATGAACAATGATGAGAGCACGAATAATGGAGTTTAGAGGCTTGACTATTATGAAGAAAACCACAAATACGGGTGTAGATAGAGACAGAGCGGGAGAGGAAGTTGGGAAGACAGACAGTAACAAACACACAGGCCATTCGCCATACTGACCATGACTTTGTACTGTCCGGTGAGGTTGGGTGGCTCGCACAGCAGCTGGCTCTCAGACACAGTGACAGAGCAGGGAGTCTCTCCTATCAGCACGGTGTAGTTAAGCTTCGCCCCTCCTGACGCTGGGGGAACCAGGTTTCTGCCCTGTGGGCACGTGGAGATGGAAGGCAGGGTGCGAAATTAAGAGAAGAACTCAAACACATGGCTCAATGAAGATCAGACAGTCTTACAAACCCACAAAAGCCAATATGTCCCCTAAACACACTGTAAATTAGATCCCAAGGTTTGGGCACAGCTGCGGCCAAATATGACCCCATACTGTGATCAAACAAGGCGATGCACTTCACAGTGGCAAGAAGTGGGAACAGCTGCCAATCTGGACAAAAAAAATGTAATATATTCCTCAATTTTTAGTAACATCACATGATGTTGATACCCAGAAAAAGCAGCAATGATTGAGCTAGAAGAGGAGTCTCGCCCAAAAACACTGCAAAATCTGCTGTGAGAGCAGAATAAGTGAACGCTCTGTAGATTTAAATGCACATTGATATATATTCCTGTACCTTCAGAATGATGGGCGAGCCTGGTTTCTGCTCCAGGACGCCGGTGGTGCTGAGGGGCTCAAAGTAAGGGTTTGGGTAGTAGAGGAGGTTGGTGTTGTTGTAGACCAGCAGCGCTTGGACGTTGTTGAAGATGAAGCCAAACTCGTCCGCGTGCTTCACTGTGTCCAAACCCGGAAGGTACTCCGCCATCAGGGAGGGAGCGAAGCAGCTCATACTGGTGGTGTTCAACACTTTACACACCTGGGGAGGATGAATAAAGACAGGAGGAAAAAATGTGTCAGGGAGAAAATCCACTTTTCGAGATGCTACCGGGGATGTGTTGCACTCTGCGCGTCGTGCTACGACAGCCCGAGCAGCCTGAAAAGAAACAAGAGCTGCCATCCAGTCATCTAGGATGATTTTCTCTTCCTCGCCCTCCAAAATAAAACCCATGCAGCACAAAAGTTTGCAGCTGATCTGCTACGAAGCCTCATGTTTGTTATAACCTTAAGTGTGATCTTAACCGAAACACTCTGGCATTAACATGAACCCTGCAGGGAGCTCTGCAGCCTAATAATTGGCCTATAAAATCCTCATTCTTTTCAGAGAAAAGGATTTACTGTCCGTCATTAAATCCATCTTTATTGGAGAGGAAGCCTCCATAAAATCGAGAATAAATTGCCGCTGCTGCTTCACTGAAAAACACTGGAGGACAACAAGCACAAAGGATGGAGGCAACGCTCCTCTACCTCCTCAGGTGGAGGTTGAGCTATGGCTCTTTTATTACTTCTCTCCAGTTTTCCCAGATGAGAGACCTGTCTTCCATCCATCCTCCCCGGCTCAGCTCTAGAGGGAAGGCGAGAGAGGATTGATTGCTGCACAGCACTCTGCTCAGAGAGGTTTTTATCTCCTTTCACTCCCTCCCAGCTCTCTCTCTGGGGAAGAAACTTAATTAGAGGTAAATATCATCAAAGCCGGCGAACGCTAGCAACTACCACGCCTCCTACCTGTTGTCTGCTGCTCGGGAGCAAGCCAGAGGAGATCGATGCAAACTCATTCTGTGTAGGCTACACCAATCGTATTTTGCCAGCGTGGTGCAAGGTGAGTTGCAGGAGTGTGGCTGTAGGGGTGGAAGGAGGGTCTGGCCTCCTTATTTACTTTTCTCTTGGTTACAGAATCTAGAGCAGGCTTGTTTTGCTCAGGGGCCGACAGGAGACCGGCGGCTGGTTAATAAACAAATGCTAATATTTATCAGATAAAATGAATAAAATAAATGAATTCATTTTAGTTGTAAATGCTTTGGTTACATTTGAAAGATTTTATAAAAGCCTGATTCCAAACAAGTTTGGATGTTGTGTAAAACACAAACAGACAAATAGATAGATATTTACTGTTTGACCTCATCAGATTCATTGATTTGTGTAAATATCTGCTTATTCTGAATTTGGTGCAACAACATGTTTCAAACAAGTCGGGACAGGAGCGACAAAAGACTGGGAAAGATGTGGAACACTCCAAAAACACCTGTTTGGGACACCACAGGTAAACAGGTTGCTTGGTAACAGGTGATAGTATCATGATTGGGTAAGAAAGGAGCATCCTGGAAAGGCTCAGTGGTTCACACCGAGGATGGAGCGAGGTTCAACACTGTGTGAACACATGATTGGATAAAGGAGATTAATACATGAGCTCAGGAACACTTCTACGTGTCACACAGCATCCCAGCTTTGTTGGAATTGGGATTGTACGACATTAAATATAGCAGGAACCTCTTCCATCATGCAATCCCTCAAATGTTGGAATGATTCATAAACATAAACCATAAAAATTAACTGCACCTTCCAGGGATGGAATGAATAGCACATTTCAGCCAAATCCAGTGATACTTTACTTATAGCCCGGAAGCCAAATCAGGCCCACGATGGGGTGCCGGGTGGCCCGCAGACCATTTTCTGACTCACAATGAAAATGGACTGATTCACACTGAGATTTTTTTGATTGTTTATACCAATTAGTGAACAGAGGGACAGATACACCAGTTTTGTACAATGGGGGAAATGTGGCTGCTAGTGACAGAGAGACGGTGGATCTGTACGTGACGGCCTTCAGCCTGTGCAGAGTGCAGCAGGAGCAGATGGTGAGCTATGAAGAGGAAGACAATAGTCAGCTGAAGAGGAGCAAAAGTTACGCAGATATGCAGAAATCTGATCCCATACAAGTGCATTTTACACTGAAAGAGCTTAAATATGCTCTTCAGTCTGCCTCTACCAAGTTTGTTTAGTTAATAAGTTAATAAGTAACTTCATTACACAGAATTTCAAGGAAAAATGAGTGACGGTCCTTTTAATGTTTATTCATTTTATCTGATAAATACTCTGATGTTTGTTTATGAACTGGCCCCTGGCGTCCGGTCATTTTGCTAAAGTGGCCCCGGGCGAATCAAGTGGCTTCATTTATCCCATGACACTGGGATGCCTGGCCCTCTGTGCGGCCCTGACTAATTGGTATAAACACACAAAAAAATCGCAGCGTGAATCCATTTATTTTCATGTGAATTAGAAAATGGTCGGCAGGCCACCTGGCACCCTGTTGCAGCAACTTGGGAACAGTGTGTGTGTGACTTTAGGCTGCGACTAACAATTATTTGAATTATCTATTAATTAACATTGTGTGGCTTATTAAATGGCTGCTACAATTTCCAAAAACCAACGGCGACATCTTCCAATGTCCAAAACCTAAAGATTTTCAGTTTGCAATGATTTAAAACAGAGAGAAGCAGCAAATCGTCACATTCTGAGAGGTTAAAACAAGAAGATATTTGGTATTTTTGCAAGAAAAATGACTGTATGTATTTGATTTGATCAAAATACTTGCCGGTCCATTCTCTGTCGATCGGCCAAATTAAGTGACGAATCGCCTCAGCTCTTTGTAGCTGGGAGTCAGCGCTCTTTGCGAAACCCAGGCTCACGGGTGAAAGAAACACGCTTCCGACATCACAACTGTCACAGCTACATGCACTGCAGCGCAGCTCCACCAGTCTGCAGCTGCACCGCAAGGCCCGAGTGCTCCTCAGTAGCTTTGCTTGCTCTTGTGACATATTCACACTTTACAAGCTACAGTAGCAGCGCATGAAAAGAGCCAGAAGATAAGCCCCTTTAAAAATAGATAGCACCAGCAGATAGGACTCCTGACATACTTTCACCAAGTTTAGGTTCTGCGTGTGCATGGGGGCGTCACGCCACTGCGAGCCAGAGGTGACTAACAGGCTCCGAGCGGCATTGTTCTAAAAAGGAAATAAAAGCCGCACAGTACACACTCATAACAAAACATAACGAGTAAAGCAATGTGCAACGTCGGTCAACACTGACTCAATGCTTCGTAGATCAGCTAGTGAATAATTCATTAATGAGTGAATGTTTTCTGTTTGCCATAATGCACATTACAGTAAGAAAAAATAAAAAATCATTCTTCGAGTTTCTTCTACCCACTCATACAGCATGTTCTCCAGAACAGTACATGGGAATTAAAAGGTTTAATGGATAAAAGAGTTCAAGTTAAGTTTGATACGTGCTGCTTTCTTACTGTTGGCATGGTGACATGTTACATAGACAGGCCCAGATGCTCCGGCGGCACCCTCGTGACTGTCACGTTGGAACAGCGAGGCATTTGCAAGTCAACTACGGCTCTGACTACCATCTGCTGCGCCAGAGATGGAGACTGTTTTTTTTTTCCACTCCCCTTACCCTTTTTTTTTTTTTCTTAAATAAATCCTTTCCTTCGCTGAATCCTGTCAGGATAGAAAACCGCTGCTATCATGTATGATGTTTCTCAGGCAGCGAGTGTGACGTGTGGAAATCCAAAGCGATGAGCGGGTAAATAGCGGCGGGTAAATGGGGCATTGTGGGATTTGATAAAGAAAGCTGGGTATTTGGGCTCCTCTGTGCCAATCAGTTGCTGTATTTCAAACACTCTCAATAGATGGATATGAGGCCCCTTTTTTATTAATGTATCCTGCTTAGACTACAAAAGGATCGATAAGAATTGCTGGACTTCTTGACACTAACGCATCACAGTGAAAACAAAATTCTGTATATTGGCGAATATAGAGTAAACCACAGTACATCCAGTCCTTCAGGCCACAAGGAGAGAGAAGCCACACATTGTTCAGCGTTGATAAAGTGAATTGAGGTCAACAGATAGAGAAAATAATTGGAATCTTGGCCTCATCTGTCTTCTTTCTCTAGTGTTGGACAGAGCCAGGGTGTTTTAAGGCAGTAACACTCCATCCCCTCTGGCTGAATACATTACCATGATCTACTGTGCAGCTACAGCCCACTCAGCCATTCAAAGGTCTCTGGCCAGGGAAGTAGCGAGAGAGACAGAGGGAGAGAGTGAGAGAGGAAGCGGGCGATGAGATGGACTGGCTGCGGAGATGTGCGTAGGAGAAAAATGCGAAAGGGTCGCGGAGCCAAAGGTCATCCGAGGGATAACGCTCGATAGCTAGTCATTCGCTGCTCCTGTGCTTTGTTCCTCCTACACTGTGTCTATTTCCCTGCCTGCCTGCCGTTCCAGCCAACTGCTAATACTGGCATTAATTCTAACTTCAGCTCCGTCCATAAATGATCCACATGGTGTTTAAGCTCGAGCAAAGCCAGAGCAGTTTAATTTCCCTCTCAGATGTGCGCCGCGCTGTGGAAAATCATCCGCTGGGTGCCTTGCGACGAGGGTGTGACTAATTTCAAACATCTTCTGCGAGCACGGCCGCGCGCGCTAACAGGTGGCTTTTTTCTTCTTTTAAAGTCCACACAGAGGCTACAAAACAGGGACGTCAAAGAGGGACAGCAGCAGCAGCAGCCCTCCACACCGTGGACACTCATGATGCCACGGTGATTCAATGGGCCACTCGTGATGCTGATGCCGCTGAGGCGTCCGCCGCCGTGAGGCACACGCACGCGGCGCCGAGTGCAAAATCATTACGGACGTGTAAACTGTAAGTCCTGAGTGTCCACTATGATTGCTCATGGTAATGATGTGCGCCTCCAGTGCTCAGTGTAGCGGACAATCAGCCCGATTGGCCCGGACGTGAGTGGCGCGCGCACACACGCCCAACACTTTGCATGATCCGCGGCGGCTGCACGTGCACCTGATGTGCCGAGCCTGACGCTCAGTCCGGGCGTCTTAAGCCTGGCAAATACGGCAGATGAAATCTTTCTGGGACAGGGAAATGTTCTGGAGCTGGAAAATAACCCTTTTAACTTTAATCAAGATTATGATAAATGTTTCAGATGTGAATCCGGTGACAGATGGAGAGCGTTTCACAAAGAAAATTGTCCTTTTTTTCCCCCCTCTGCTGATTTCTTTGTGAATCTGTGCAGGTGACACAAGGGAGGGAGAGAAGAGAAGCAATTTAGAGGGAGACAGGTGATCATTTGAAGGCTGGCTGACAGACAGCAGCTCTTATTGCTATAGGCTGCTCTGCTGTTTGCCTTCCTCCAGTGATAAAAGGGGAAAGGGGAAGAGAAGGGGCAGAAGGGATGAAGGATGGGTAATTGTAACCTTAGCGTTTAATAGAAATTCATTCTCTGTGGCTGTGGGGCCAATCAAGACAGTGACACAGGCTTCTTTTGCGAGGCGCTTGGTGGGGAGTTGGAAGAGACGAGGCAGGGTGGAGATGAACAACTCCCTTTCAAAGCCTTGGAAACTGACAAATCAGACGGCACGGCACCCACACACACGAGTCAAATCCCATTCCACCAGGTCTGCAGCAGCCTCGCACCATGCTTTTTCTCTCCTCTACACGTAAAAGACCACAGACCTGTCTTTAACTTGTAATTAATGGGGCTTCATAATTCACAAAGACCTTTGAGGGAAACTGTGTCCTTCCGTGAGGAAAACACTGAAGCACAGAAAGCCCAGGGCACAGTTCGGATTTTTAGTAAAGGAACATTCACTAAGCAAGTCGGACATTTAAGGCCAATTTTAGAGTCCTACAGTCAGCGAAGGTACGCTGGAGATGCAGAGGGGGGAGGAGGCACGTTGGGACAAATCGGTGCAGAAATCCACAAGTAAGACATGGCATTGAGGACGTTTTTGCGCATGCATGCATGTGCACTAACCTGTCCTCGGATTCTAGGAATGAGGCATGAGATTTATGTGGCTGCAGTATACATGAGAGTGTAATGTGTGTGACTGCTTACAGCATGTGCCAACTGTTTTCTACAGTAAACACATGTATTCAGCATGTGAATGAGTCCTTGTCAAGTTGTTTCGTGTATCTATACATTAAAGCAGTGTTAATGTTCTAATGTTAGCGTAACTGTAAGTGGTTCAGTTAATGTTATTAAGCTAATGTCAGCTAGCTACCTCAAATGCATAACATCTTTTCTAGCATCCTGGGACCCAGCTAAAACTTGGGGTAGTAATAACAGGAAAGATTTAATTCATTGTCAGAGTTAGATTTCAATGGCAGGACTTAACTCTCCGCATCTCCTGCTAAAGCTGATAACATTAGTCTGTAAGCAGATTTTTTAATTGCATATTTTGACATTTTTACAGTACATTTCTTCTTTTCATGTGTGCCGTGCGTCTTTGGCCTATTTTCAGTTGGTTAAATGTCATTTAAGAAGGAAGCAGAAACGACAATAATCATTATTATTAATAATTTAAGTGTGGCTCGTATTTTGGGAACACCTCAATGAACAGTCTAAGTGTAAAAACGGAAAAATATGGAATTGTTGCAGCTAAAACTCTGAGGGCAACATCAAGCCAAGCAATCGACCTGTTCTGAACAGGCCTCTGCACTAGTTTTTACAATCATGTACAGTTTTACCTTTTCTGACATACACAGTAATATATCATGTGACCATTGGAACTGCTTTGTGGTTACGGGGAAAAGGTTGGGAGCTGTTTGTGTTGGAGTATGTGTTTGTGTCGTGTCCACAAACCACTGCTCTTTTACATATTCTCCTCTCAGCCTCCCTCACTCTCTACCCTTCCCGCTCCCCTTTGGTCCTCTCGTCTGATCTCCCCACCTTTCCGCAGACCGCGGAGAGGAAATCCCATCCTCTTAATTAAACAAGGAGCCCCAGGACAGGAGCTCAAATACAATTTGCAACGATTTCCCGCAGCCAAGACTTTGATTATACAAAGGCTCTTTATGCTGACCAAAGACTCCTGACCACAGTTAATCTTCCGCTGAAACCCATTAGGAGACTCCTCGCCGCTGATCATGCACACCTCCAACATTCCCCCCACTGACCCACCCACACCCCTTTTCCAGACTTCCTCAACTTGCTCTATTACTTCAAAATATCTGCATATACAGTAGTTTGAGAACTTTATCTGTCTTTGAACTAGTGAAAACACGACTAGCGTGACAGCGACACACTGCAGGGCTTAGCATTCAGGGGGTGGAGCTGAGATTGAGCCTCCAGAACATTTAGGGTAACCTCTTAACTAAATACAGCACGCAGACCACTCTCAACGCTGGCTGCATCATTCAGATGCTCGTCTGAGAGCTTGAGACGACGAGGGCGACTGGGAAGCGTAGAAAGCTGGAGGAGCTGTTAGGAGAGATAGTACTTTTTTTTTACCCAAGCTAAACATCACTTCGCTTGCTTGCATAGCCGTGTTTGGGAATCAAGCAGGACCTAGTTAGCGTAAATTCTCCAGCATGTGCATGCAGTGAGTGCATTCAGCGAGTACACACTGCACTGGCTCTTGGGTTAAAACAGCATAGTGGTTCTTACATTGACAGACTCCCGGCCGGCGTATTTGACTCGAATCCTGGGCTCCTGAACCACGTCCAGGTTGGTCCCTGTCACCACCAAGGGAGTGTGTCCACTGAGGAAAAACACAGGCAGGCACAATTTATCCCACATGCTTCTCCTCTCATTTTGCAAGTTCTTAAAATTCAAGAGGAGACAGAGAAAATGAAAGACGAAAAGCAAAAGAAAGAGGAGGATGAATGAAGTAAAGGACAAAAGAAACAAAGCAGCACAAAAGCAATTCTAGACTAAACTTTCTAGCCCTGACGTACCTCTTCAGAATATCCACCATCAGTCGAAAATAAGCGCATCAAACCTGCTTTCATCCTCCGTTTCTTTCGGGAGATAATAGCCTTTGGAGTGCAGCATGATTAGAGATGCTTTTTAACTGACTTCACTTGCTGCAATCAACTGGTGTAGATTTGGGCTTTGAAAAAAAAAAAAAAAAACCACGGCGGCTCAGGCGTACGATGCAGCGGCGGTCCTGGGCTTCACAACACAGCAGCACAAACAAAGCACGCAAACAAAGCGGGAGGGAAACGGCTGGATGCGCGGCCCTCCCCGCAGCTGTTTGGGTGCTTGTTGATGTTTGTTGCTTTTGTTGTTGTGCCGCGCTGCATAAAGATGCCAGGCAGGAGTTGTTGGCAATAATAAATGTCAGACGGGTCTGTGGGTTCACTGTACCAGTGTGGATCACCAGTTACCGTAAATAGACCTTGTGCTGTCTATAGGCTCATTAAATTATATACTCGGCTGCTGTGGAGGCTAAGACACGCACTGACTGCTGCTCCCTCGCTGTTTAAGTACACTATCTATCTATCTATCTATCTACATACAAATAATAGACAAAAAGCAAAGAAATAGGACCAATATGAGGCCCTTCTCTATCCCTGTCTCTCTTCATTTCCCCCTCTTTTCCCTCGGTGCCGCCACACTTCTGCTGCAGTGTCCCCTTCACTCCGTCTGGAAGCCCGAGCCATCTGCTGTGGACTCGCACCTCTGATAACACATTGTCCTACAAAGCCTCCATTTCATCTTCATCCCTCTCTTCCTTTTAATTAGCGGCGTACAGTGCATGTGTATCTCTCTGCCAGAGACGGATCAACGCTGAACTCGATAGGAGAGTCTCAGTCTGAACGGCGCCCATGCTCTCCAGCCTGTGAGCTGTGGCGCTTCTATCAGATCCAGACTAATTGGAAGAGAACCGAACAGTAATTGAAAGTGCAATATTGACTTGTGTCCGCTTATTGACGCTGGCCGGGCCCAGCCGGCTCGAAAGCTTCGGGTGACAGCAGCTCAGGATTGATGCGGACAAAATAACAGGAACGCGCAATACGCATCCTATAGCACAGGTGTTTGAACTTTACCTCGCGATGCTCCAGTCGGGTTCAATGCGCTGGACCGTGGGGTCTTCTATGTACTCGAAGGTGAGGCTCTCCCTGATTTGGGCGTGGTCCACGCTCACGCTGATCTGCACAGGGCCGATGCCGGACAGGGAGGGGGCAGAGTAGCACACAATCTCCGTCATGGTCCGTCTATAAGTGAAGAAAAATAAGAATGACTGCAAATCTGTGTGAAATAGAGCAACCTGCGTCTGCGTGAAGTCCAACTGAAGGCACCGTCTATGCATGATTTATTAACTCCACTGTATTTTCTGAACATAGAGCTTCTGTGTCGATGATGAGCAACAAACACCACCATCAACAACAGGAAATGCCACCCGCCTTGTTTTGTAATTATCTGAGACAGGAGATGGCAAAAAAAGCAACTACACCTGTCATTTTGTGGTAAAAAATAAATAAATAAGAGCTCTAATTACTTCATGGAAGACATTTGTAATACAAACCTGTAAATGTGTGTGTGAGTATTTTAGACTTCTCTGTCTAAATCCAGGAAGGGGCAAATGGCCCAGTGCACATATACGTCTCTGCACACACGGTAACACATAAGCATAACCTCCATCACCATCATAGATGCTTCTGAGCTTTCCCCTCTCAATGGCTCCATGTTCCACCTGCCCATCCCCTGAATTTGTCGCAATTCATTAGCAGAGGGGAGCTTGCTGTAGAACGGCGCCCCATCCTCCTCCCCCTCCCATGCCAGGAATACAGCCAGTAATTAGCCCCATATCTCATTAAAGCTTGCTTGACTCCTCAACCTTACAACATTACAGTCAGACTACAGCGGCAGGGCTTGGATGCCTACAGCAGCGAAGAGAGGGAAGGAGGAAAACGGGTGGAGTGAGAAGGAAGGAAACTGAGAGGGCGAGAGGCGGGGGGTGAGAACAGACGAACAAATAGATAGAAAGATATCGTGAGACAGGATGAAGAAGAAGAAGAAGAAAGATCCATAGGAGCAGCAGGTTTTCCAGAAGCTATTATTACAGGGTTTGATGCAGTAGATCATCAAAACCTTATTAAGATTTACATAAGTTTCTGACAGGGAGAGAGAGAGGCTTCCCTCTGGGGGATTTCTCTGCAATATCAAGCGAAAAAAAAAGACAAGAAAGCCGTGAAATATAGCAGCTTATTTAATGGGAATAATCCACATCATCTCGGGAACGGGGGCTCTTGTTTCTATTCTTTTTCCTTTTGCTCACAGCATGCCGTCTATCTAACATTTTCTGACAGTGATGTATGTAGCAGCTCGAAAAAAGTTAAAGAAACACCGAGTCAAAGAGCTGGGCTCCTATCTGTGTGTGTTAAATGTTTCAGGTGTTTCTACACAAACGCAAATGCAAAAAGGAATACGGAAAGTTGTCGGGAAAAGGTGGCAGCATGACAGAAAGCAAAGACAAATGGGTTCCAGGTGCTTTTTTTTATCACTTAATGCAGGCGAACATTCATAGTGAGTGTTTTGGCTCTGCTAATGTCTGTGCACAAGTACAATAAAAAGCCTTTCTGCATGAAAAATCTGCGGACAAAAGCCTCATCATGCTGTTGCAGCAAATCAAACTTCATGGGCTACTTCAAGAGGAAAGTCTCACCCGAAGAACTCGCATGTCTGGTTCCCAAACTGAATGTTGACACTGCTGCCGGCGCCGAGGTTTTCTCCCATTATGGTTACTTTGGTGCCCCCAGACTCTGGACCTCGGCTAGGGGACAGACCTGTGACTGTGGGGGTCTGCAAAACAGAGCAGAGACAAAGAAGTTAAGACAGACCCTGAGACAAGCTGAAGGGCGAGGGAAGGAGCAGAAAGAAAGGACACAGCAGGAGACTAAAAGGCATGGATATTTTCTAGGATAAAACAGGACCTCTAAGGTACCTCTTGAAACCTTCGTGTATTATCACAGATCCCCTGCAAATTACAGTTATTCATATTGCCAGGCCGATGGCAGTGGAGTGCAGCGCTGGTGGGAGAAAAGAGGATAAAACCAGGAGCTCTTAGAGTCCCTGAGAGATGCTCCTCCTTTGCGTCGTGCATTGCTGGGTTGTGTCTGAGTGAAGCTTTTTAAAGACGGCCTGAAAATAACTAGTGTTTACAGCTGCAGGCAGCTAGCCCGCCGTCACGCAGACAGATGGAGAAATATCCGAGCAGACAAGCCCGTCATACAGAGAAACACGCGTGCAGCAGCAGCGCACGCGCACGGTCGAGCTCGAACATAAAACGACATTTTAAATGCACGCTCTATCGTTTACGCTGCTCCTTCGCCAAGCGCTCAAGTGTCGCTGGCTGAAAAAGACGGTCACACGGGGAGTATGCCTTGTCGGGAAAATTGAAGAGCACTTCTGTGATGTGCATTCTTATTTTTCTTAAGGTGGCCTGCAATTCCAGGCTCGGCGAGCTGTTCTTCGAGGAATTCCACCGCTTCCCAGAGCGGTGGCTGCAACACCGGTGAGAAAAAGTAGCTGAGGACTGACGACACAGCCAGGAGCATCACACTGAGCTCGAAAGTGTCAGCTGAGCGTGACTCTCAGGATGCGGGCTAAAGCAGGTACTCCGAAGACAACGGTAGTAATTACCTGCTGCTGTTAATTGTTAAGGGAGTGCTAATTGTGAAGGTGTGATAGAGCGCAAATGGAAAAGTAGATTATCTGTTAGCTGCAGGCAGGGCAGCAAGTGACAGCGACAGGGAGAAGTGCACGTCATCATGTTTACCTGCCCACCATTTCAAAGCTGTTCGTCTCTTATGACACCGCCCAATCACATTTGAGCTATCATTTCTATTTGACACTTCATGAGCTAATACTTAGAGTGGTGGAATTTAATAAAGTATATTTACTCAAGTACAGCGCTAGAGTACAAATTTGAGGTATTAAGTATTCTCTTTTCAAGCCACTTCATACTGCAACACTACAGTTCAGAGGGAAGTATTGTGCTTTTTACTTCATTGCAGTCGTCTGACAGCTTTAGTTATTTACAGATCAGAGTTTTGCATACAAAACATGTGAAAATGTAAAACTGCAGCTGAACCGATTAGTTGATTAATCGATTAGCCAATTGACACATGATTGGAAAGTAACTGGCAACTGTTTTGCGAACAGTTTGTGTTATTTTTCATGCAAAAACAGCTTCTCCAGTGAGAGGTTCTGCCGCTTTTCTTTCCAAATATTTCAATGATTTTAATTTATTTGTGATAATTCTGAAATTTGGACGGGTGGTTGGACAAAACAAGCGAAGGAGTCACTTTGGGCTCTCTTGGCATTTCTTATTATTTTCACATTTTTTACAAACCAAACAATCCATTAATGGAGAAAATAGCCAGTAGCAGATTAATCCAGAATTAAAGCAATCATAAAATCCTGCTTTTACAGTAATGCATGAGTAAAAATAATCTAATGATGAAGTATAACAGTCAAGGGACATTTTCTGCATTGAGTAATTGGAATATTTAAGTTACATTTTCTGACATACTTTTACTGAAGCAACATTTTTAATGCAGGACTTTACTTTTAACAGTCTAGTATTACTACTTTTGCTAGCAAAGGATATGAATACTTCTTCCAGCAAGAATTTGAACCATACTTAAAACACTGCAAGAGCTCTCAATTGCACAAAAACACACTCATATATATTTTCTTTTTTCCATCCACTGAGCAATGCTTAACTGAATGCAGCTCAGCTAGCGAGCTGTGAAGAATACATTGATTTGTACAGAACATGAGGCTACATTAATTTAACTTCATGATCCTGACTCAATAAAGGCAAACAGCATTTACAAGCACAGAGCTGCAGAGATCATTAACGAAGAGCCTTTGAAAACCCTTGTGCTGTTAATGGAAGTATGTTATTTGCAAAATAACAAATAAGCATCCACAGAGCTGCTTAATTACACTATCGGTAGTCATGGCGACTCACAGATCATTATTTGCCTGTGGTGCATAAACAATTACTTTGCAAGAGAAGTACAAATCACTTTCAGTTGAACTAACTGTATATTTTGTATAACTTTAATGCTGCTCTTCAGTTCGTGCAGCATTATTCGCTAATGTGCATTATATTACATGAAGATATGAAGCAATGTGGTGTAACTGCAGTCATTACCACAAAGGAGTAGAGCTGAGAGGAGCGAGCCCTGAGTTCTGGTCTGCACTCTCCAACACACAGCTGGACTGGACCAGGTCTACTGTCAGCAGGAGCTGGATCCATCTCACACACAATCCTGGAGAAAACACAAACGATTCATTAATGACGTAAAAAATAAAGCAGAAAATACTCACAGTCATTTGTAAAAGCTGCACTGGAGGGAACTCAATCCATCTTAAAAATAACTTAGAGCTCAGAAGTTGTCTGTATGTTTAAATGCTCGAGCGAAGTTGGGAGAAAGTAATCAAAACGTTCTCTGCTTGATATCGATTTATCTTCCACTCTAAATGCAATCTTCTTTTGTTGCCTCACTCATTTCATTACGGGACACATCCAGACATCGACAAGGACCCCCGTCGACGGCAGTCTTCTCGTTCCCTCCTCCTTTGGCGCTACAGCACACTCAACCTCAGAGCTGTAAATTTCCCACCAACAACCAGGCCCCCGACAGCGCTGGTGCTGTGCCAGGGCGCTACGTCTAATGTAAATCATGCGGCGGGATCAATGCGGCTTTATCATACCATGTGATCAGGTGTCACCCAGCGCCGCAGGTGACTAGATCAAATGACATAATAAAGCGAGGACGCCTATTGACCGGCGGTGCCAGGGAGTAATAAAGTACAAGAAGCAATCACAGTGTGGAAAGAAAGACTGAATATGTGGTGAGGCAGATGGCAGGGGCAGGCAGGAGCGGAGCTGATGAAGCGGAGCAGACGTATTATTTCTCCGGCGCTGATCGTCTGAATTACAACAAATGACTGCGGGTGATTCGTCGGACGAACTGCGTGGAAGAGAGCGGCTGAGGGAGGATTTACTCACCGACAGGACTCATATTTGCTTCTCACGAGGCCTCAGAGAAACTGAGACTCACTGGCTGCCCCACCTGAACGCCTACTGTACCGGCGCATTTATGGAAATAGGTTTGGCTCTTCGAAACCGAACGTACGATTGTTTGTTCTCGGCCTGCTCTTCCTGTAAAACCCGAGGGCTACTTTTAAACTGAACCCTTGCTAATGAGGACTCAATTTGGCCACTAGAAAAATGCTACACAAGAGCATCAGGCCTCAGAAAAATGCACTTTCTGACTGCTGAAAAACACAAAAGTTAAGACTTTGTCTTCAAAGCGGGAGTGGCTTTCACACACTCCTCTGAAGCAGGAACATAAAAGACACATAAATATGTATGTTTTTTTTCTTTTTTGTCCCATCCAGCCTGGTCCGCCATAGGACTCCTGGCGACTGAATTAAGACTCAAAACAAATGGCAACTGTCACATAAGGACACGCGTATAATGAACCTGGAGTCAATATGACCCCAAAAGGCTCTGAACAAAAGTCCAGCTAAGAACATCCTCTTGAAGACTCCAGCTCCCTCGAAGATCGACCAATGGGGTCGCAGGTTAGTTTTTTAATTTCGCTCAGTCTATTTTTTTTTTACATGCCATATAAATGAATTCCCGAGCTTGTCCCCAGTTGGATTAAAGTGCTGTCAGATCAGTGCACTGCTGACAAATTGTCCCCTACAGCCAAGTGGCACACAGTGAATTTTAATTACAACTGCCCATTAAAAGAGCTAGGAACCACAGACATACAGTGTATTACATTTTTCAAATACCAGCAAAAGTGAGAAACGCGTTCATTTAACTATCAAAACTGCAACCCCGATTCCAAAAAAGTTGGGATGCTGCAACACGAATAAAAACAGGATTCAGGATTAATCTCCTTCATACAATCATGTGTTCACAAAGTGGTGAACCTCGTTCCATCCTTGCATGTGAACCACTGAGCATCTCCAGGATGCTCCTTTCATACCCAATCATGATAATGTCACCTGTTACCAATCAACCTGTTTACCTGTGGAATGATCCAAACAGGTGTTTTTGGAGCATTTCACATCTTTCCCAGTCTTTTGTTGCTCCTTGTTTGAAATGTGTTGCTGCATCAAATTCAGAATAAGCAGATATTTACAAAAACCAATGAAGCTGATGAGGACAAACATTAAATATGCTGTCGTTGTGCTGTTTTCAATTGAGTTTATGTCAAAAGGGATTAGCAAGTTATCACATTCTGTTGTAGCATGTGTGAGTATATGTGTGTGTGACATACAGTCTGCACTGTTACAGCACCATAAGACTTAAAGTATGTGAGTTGCAGCAGTGGTGCAGTGCTGAGCTGTTCTCCTTCTGAGGGCAGAAGTAGGCCACGGAAAGAATTAGGGTTAAAGGCTCCTCTGAGAGTCCATGACTGTGATAGCCTTTGTGTGTGTGTGCCTGCTAGTGTGCATGGATGTGTGTGTATGTGTGTGAGCTCAGTTCACATCTATACATTTAAAACGTTGCACTAATCTCTACCTGACTCCATGTCAGCGGCTGGAGGAGGAAGACAGGCCGATTATGGCTGAGCATTCGTCATCTATAACAAACTCTCCAAATATTGCTATTTCTATAGGAATATGAGACGCCTATGCTGGTGTAATGAGTGTACAGTGGCGATGTTGGAATACATTTTTATGCATATATTTTCCTTATAATGAATTGATTTTCTATGGCGTTACATTTAATCTATAGCAGCAACATAATGAGTGTTTTCGTTCAATAACAAAGATCTGTACCTAAAGGCAGCCCAGCCTGACTCAAATCCAAATATGTTCATATATATTCAGGGTAAAGCATCTGAGCAGTATGTGTGTACATCCTTGCCTTTCCCTCGCGAGGTCTGCATCACCTGGGGAGGTGAAACATCCATAAGGCGCAGAGTTCCTTACTCTATACACGCCTGCATGTGTAGCCGGGGGGGAGATGGGCAAGTTGTGAAGCGCGGGCAACGTTTCATTAGTTCAGGGTGAACGGGACAGACTTTAACGTGATGTATGCACAGCGTGGGACAATTAGGGAGGTAAACACAAGTAAACACACACAGCTGTTATGGGATTGTTGCTGACTAGATGAGCTACAGAGAGAGGGAACTGGGCTAGTGTGCTGCAGGGGGGGAGAACAGCAACGTCAGGGCCAGACTGCCTGGACCTGCTCCAGTCTTCATTAAGGCAGAGATGGTGGGGAAAGCAGCTTTTTGTCACAACACACATACATTCATCAGAGTTTGTTGGCTATTACACCCCATACATACAGCCAATGTATCAAACTCGCAGTCTGAATGCGCAGTATTATGAGTGTTAATGCATGTTTATGATTGTGCAGCTCTTCATTGTGTTTCCTATCGGGCCATTTGGCAAGCAAATAGTGTTGTTGACAAATTGGGCTAATTAATAAAAATCAAAACGTTTCCACGCTGCATAGTGAATAATACATAGTGAACCTTTTCCCAGCTTCTTTCAGCTCGCTTCAAAGAAAGAATGAAGTCTTCAAAAATCAGCATTGATCGCATTTTGTGTTGTTTTCAATCTGACTAATAGCCTTAAAATAATAACGCCAGTGTGCGCCCTGTGTGTGTGACTTACTGTTCAGCGATGATGTAGCCATCCTCTACAGGGGTACACCTCACGCCTGCCACCTCCACATTGCCCACCATGTCCGAGAAGGCCAGGCCGAGGTTCGTGCCGTGGATGGTCACCCGCGTGCCTCCCTCCGGGGGTCCAGCCACTGGGGTCACCTACAGGGCACAAAAAGCCAAAGCCAGGGAGAAACTTTTGAATGTTTTTAATGAAAAATGACATTAAAGCATGTTCCTCTCCTCAGTTACGGACCTAACTGTCTTGAAATCATAAATGGACACAGGTTTCCGCGGGTGCTCAAGGGTAGATATGCTCTTACGGCCCAGGTGGCTGTAAAAGCAATTAAGAGCGCTCCCACGCCCGCATCCACAGAATGTCAGAACATGCCATGAGTCATTGCAGCTCTTCCTGTCTAAATATGGCATCCATACACACACAATCGCACACAGGATCACACTTTAAAACTCACTTTTCATCCTATAAGCTACACGATGATAAATCCAGTAAAAGACTTCACAATTAAGAAAAAATGGGATGGATTATTAACATTCTGGAAAGGCGCCTGCTCAGAATCTACTGCTGTTGCCATGGATGATAAATCTAACAAGGAGCCATATTAATGCTTAGTGCAGACCACCTACTCATAAAATACAATATGGCTGCCCAGCATGACCTTGGCACAGGGTGGCACACTGCCTTCTGTGCTGCAGAGCCCTGTTGAGGCTCCGACCTGGCCATCATCCAGTCCTTTAGAGGAGGAGGAGATTAAAGGAGCGACAGAGGGGAGAGGGAAAACAGAGGAAGGAGATAAAGAAAGACCAAGAGAGAAGGCAATACTATTTGGTGGGCAGGGAAGTGAAAGGAGATGGAGGAGACTAAGAGAGAGGAGGGCAGTGGGGAGGAGATGACTGCCACTTTGCTGTGTGGGGCTGCAAGCGCTATGCAAACAATCAATATGCTATTACTGGCCATGCAAGCAGAAGGGGAAAAAAGCAACAGTCAGTTGTGCCCGCTTACTGAGCCGCAAAGTGCCACGTGACGCGGCGACCCTTCGAGTGGTGCTGCACACCCTCCCCTCCCTACTCCCCGACACCCACCAGGGCATTGCGGCTTCCCTGTGGGACACCGGCATTGTAATCTAGATTCAGTGGACATTAATTGCTCTGGATGTAAAGTAAGTGTGTCACTGCACCGCCTGAGGGGTCTGAATACATGAATCTTTTAGCACTGCTTGGGCATGCAGGGTATGGAGGGGGGGGTGGGGGGTGGGGGGGCATAATGGCTAAATATATCCATGTCAGGCGATGGCAGCAGCTATTCGAGTAGACTTAGTGATGGTTACATAAGCAATGTAAGGGCCTGAGAGAGAGGAGGAGAGGGAGGCGATAGGAGAGAGAGAGTGAAAGAAATAGAGAGCAGAGGAGTGAGAGAGGGACTGAAAGAAAGAAGAGAGCAGAGAAAATGGGAAGAGCAGCGGAGGGAATGCGGCTGCCACTCTGTTCGGTCCTTTCAGCCACGATGGATGACAGGTGAGGCAGGGATGGTGACAGGACCACAGACGGCCATGCTAAAAGCTTGGGAGACCTCCTCCTTCTACCCTTGAGGATGAAATAAGAGGCCTTCCCACAGTGGACCAAGCGCAGGAAGACAGCCTAATCCACGCACGAAACCCATTTGACTGAGCTCCCCATTGGCAGATAGAGCCTCGATTCATGAGTGGATCAAGTAAAACCACCACTTCAAAGGCTCACGCCGCTGATGGCTGCTGGCTGGGAGGCGTGAGAGAAGGGCTGCTCTTTGTCTCTGCGTCTCTATTTCATGCACAAACAAAGGTGCTAAATCTATGAGGGACCCTCCTCGTACATGAGACTCTGGTGTGATTGCCTATAAACCAGATCCTAATGACCTTTGCAGATAAGAGGGAGCCCAATGCAGTCATGTACTGCAGATAATCTTTTTAGAGAGACGGCATTTGTCTTCATATTTCACTGCTACATCCTCTTCTTTGCGTCTCTTTTTTTTCTTTTGCTCTCTGTCTTTCATCATCTCATCTCCCTCAGGCTAAGTGACACATCCTCCTCCTCCTCTAAGCACCAGCTTCCTTGTTTGTCTTAACATAGAGACTTTCAGAGGAAGGAGGAAGAGGAAACCTCATCGGGCATGCATGCGCACCCTGCTGCCCTTACTTCCCCCCCGCCCCCTGCCCAGTGCTGCCACGCCACGCTCCCTGTGTAATCCTTTTAGGAGTGCTGCTGCCCGCCTGGCATTGTCACTCTGTCAATAGAAGGTAATTCCCAACAAACAGCCAGTCAGCTTGCACATGGCGCTCCCCGCTCCCGCTCTTGTGCTTTCGGTAGCGTAATCTATTCCTCCAGCTCAGGGGATCAGAGCATTGGCCACTTACCACCGCTATTTCCTTAGACATTCGGCAGGATTTGGCAACAGCCACAGAAGGACTAAAGAGGGGTGAGATGGCCTAAATTGAGAAAAAGGGCATTCTAATCCACAAGAAAGAAAGTTCCGGGAAAGAAAAGGGCCTCTTTTGGGAAGATAATCTGCTCGTTTGAGCAAAAGAAAAACTGCGGAGACGGAGTGGAATGGCTGTCAAAGTGCACAGCCTGGGGATGTCTGTCAGTGCCGTGTTGACTTATTCAGCTGAAGTAATGGTTGGGAAAGTTGTGCTGATGCAGCCAAGGCTAAGCTCAATACATAGAGCAGAGGGCAATACACCATCCCAGCTGCCTTCAGGCTATGCAAGCCTAGCATGTCACTGTAACTAGTCGCTGACAGGGCTGAATGGCATTCTCCAAGACAATGCAGAGCTTATAACGCTTAAGCACCCCGGCTATTCTTAAAAACATACAATGTCAGCGTTTTTACTGCACATTCCCTATTAACAACCTTTAATATACACATACATTTCAACATAATTTTATCTTCTTGAAGCGCTGAGGAGATTCTCTGAGAATGAGTCAACGCGATGGATGTTTTGCTTTTGAAATTAAATAGCCCTGGATACAATTTAGGAGCTTGCAGCTAATCTCTTTGTCTTTGGACTCCGCTCAGACTAATTCGAGCATGTCACATTTAATTGTGAGTAGCATTTAATGGGCTTGATAAAAACCCCACTGATCACTTGTTCTCGAACAAACTACATCCTAAATACTTTATGGGGTCTTAAATGCCTCGTAGCCGGCCGAGAGATACGGGCTGTGATGAAAAGGTTTTTTTTTTGTGTGTGCTGAGAGGAGAAAACAGGAGATTAAATGATGGGATAAGGGGCGTATTTGTGGATGGTGTAGATGTGTGGAGTATACTGCATGCCGCCTGGCTAAAGACCCACTTTCCTGTGCAACAGTTCCTCCTTCGATTGGCTGGTTTAATGAAGGGAAACACGCACGCTGTACAGCAACCCTCTCAGGGTTACAGCAGCGGGGAGAGTTCAGTTGTACCATGATACTGACTGACAGGCCCGCCATCCCCGCGGTGTTCAAAATATCAACAACAAGCTTGCAGACACTGTGCGAGCGAGAAAGAAAGAGACAAATCCTACACTTTTTTTTATCCTAAGGCAACAGCTGGATGTTTATATTCACTGTCACTGGGAGGCAGGGAAGCCTCTGTGCTATACTGTAAACTCATACAAAGGCCATGGCCAAAGCCTATTGAGAAGATGCCTTTCATATGCCCATCCAACTCCCAGCTTCATTTGATGTCGTTCCCTCTGCTGTTAGCAGGGGCTTACATCTCTTCAATATTAATGGCCCATGGTGGGAGGCACCATGGCACTTAATAGAAACATTAATTATTCAAAAGGCCTATCTCGTGGTAGGCACATCTACTAATGTGCTAGTATGTATACAAATCAGCTCATGATGGGGGCTTCGGTGCATACAATCAAAACCAAATTTATTAATAAATTCAGCCCACCAGGGGGACGTCTGCTTCTTAAAGAAACTGTAATCACTGAGAGACGAAGGGGGGTAGGGCGCGGCACAAACAAACGCCGACTTCGCCGGCAACGCAACACCGGTGTCTGTGTGCGTCTGAAGTACGTGCTCGTGTGAATCATGTAAATTAAAGCAGAGCTGGTTTTTCCACCTACAGCTGTCAACAGACCTGAGTTCAGACAACCCACAGGGGCTCCATTTCCCTCCCCTCCGCCACCCCCTTTCGCTCTTCCCACCTTTTCATGGTTCAGTTCCCCTGCTCCGTCCTTTGTTCTCTCTGTTGCCTCGCTTCACCCCGCTCAAACCCTCCACACTCGCCCTGCTCTTATTCACACTTTTAGCATCATCCATGCCCCGAACTTAGACTCATCCTGCAACTGTGTAATCTATCACGAGTCAATCAGGAAGTATTGATGACTATTTTACAATAACTGTGTGCAGATAACTCTTCTTTTTTGACAGCTTCCCTGCAACATAAAACTTGTTGCATTGATCTTTGGCTTACACACTGTATTTTGTTGGAAAGAGCTTTGGCTGAAGCTGACATCTCTAGCTCAGAATACAAAGGTCTTGCAGCTGCTGTAGGTGGACAAATTGGCGCGTCTTTTCCTTCCATGCGCAACATATAATGGATTTTTGCCTGGTTGTTGACCATGGGCAAGTCTGGAAGGGCTTACTATGATTCTGACAAACCGACACATAAACCTGCCTGCAGATATTTGAGAAAGTTGAAATGTTGTTGTAGCTCTTCTGTCAGGCCAGGAGTCATGATCAATACATCATTGGACAACACATAAATCCAATAATACTCTGTTAAAGTTTAAGGCAATTTTTGAATAGTCGCAGAGTTGACAGATGAGGGTCTGGGAAATTGTCGGCCTTGCATACTGTGATCTTAACACTAATGAAAACACAGAGGGGAAGAGGTATGTCCCACTGGATCGCAGTGAGCATCTGCCATAGAATGACAAACTGAAAGCATAATGGAGTTACACAAGAGCATAATTCAATTGACCAAGATGAGCCGGAGATAGTGATGCACAGACGCCGACAGAAACAGATAGAGGGAGTGATGGAGAGGCAGAATTAAAAAGAAGCAGGGGTGGCCTCCCTCATCCTGCCGCTCTTTTTCCGCCTTATCTGCGTACAGTATAGCAAATCAATTAACCAAGTCGTTAACTTCACTTTTTAATTGGATGGAGTTAGATGTGAGCATGCGGTGGAGGAATGAGAAGCCGAATGAATCAATCTGGAGGTAGAGGGGTCTGGTGGGTTAACCACAATGCACTGGTGCGTTACCCTGCCTAATTAAATAGTACGTCCTCCTGGCCTTACTCCCCTGTGACCGCAAACCCACCAGGTGGGATGAAAATGTGGCCTGAGCAGGCGCAGGCCTACTTATGGGAAAACAAATAAGCACTTCCAGGTCATGACTCTGGTGTTGGTGGAGGTCGATAACATCCGACCAATGGGTAAGGTTTTTGCAATTCCTGAGAAGGTCCTCTTGTTGTCTTCATGAATTGCACAATATCAAAAAGACCTATAACTACTAGCTAGCTGCTCTCTTATCTAACATTTTCTGGTGCCAAACTTACTATCAAAGGGCTGAAATAACCTTGAGAGAAGACAAAAGACAAGGGTGGATGTCAAAGAGACAGGCCTGTGTGTGTGTGTGTGTGTGTGCGTGTGCGTGTGTGTGTGTGTGTGTGTGTGTGTGTGCCCTTGGCCTTGGATAAACCCTGCAGGCGAGAAGAACCCTCACATGAATTTGCACATGTGAGCATGACACATACAGCATTTACAGTACATACACACACATACACAAACATACAGTGAAACACGGTAGAGCACATGGTTTCTGTCCTTCAGCAAAAACAAACAATGAATGTTCTCTCAATTAGAGACATGCAAAAAAAAAAAAAAGGCGGGACAGGAAGACACTGAACATTTACAAATCTGCAGTCATCGGGTGGGACCAGCACCCAGGGGAGTCTTGTTGAGGCTCATTCTTCCTGGGTCCAGAGTCGCACTGCTGCTTCTCATGCAATGCCTCTTAAAGCCATTTCATTGTCATTTTACTCGTCTCTTAACAACTCCGCTGTTATCACTACAACTTTTGTAAAACTGCTTGAAAAAACTGAGCATGGCAGGACCATGTAACCTCGGTTTACTGCGCTTAGCGGATACGATGCGCTTTCGAGAATGCAAAGCAAGTTTTTAACGATTTAATAGCGTCACCAGTGACAACTTCTTATCAGGCCCTCACAGGCTGAATATCTGTGAAGGTTTGGATTTTAAGTACAGCCCTCCAGTATCAGCTGAGCGCCTCATGATCCTCCAAGAAAAACTGGGACGAGATGTAGCAACGTGGTCGCTGATTATTGCACATCGATCGGAGCTCGATGTGTGTGGGCAGGCGGGAGGGACAGGCAGAGGATTATGGGTACTGACCTCAGTGATGCGTGGGTTGGTGCACTTGACGTTCTTGCTGGACAGGTTCAGCCAGCGGGTGGTGTAAGGGTTGATGGGGGGGCAGTGGTGCCGCAGGGTGCACCTACCCTCTCCACTGCACCAGCCACACTGGAACTTCCTCTCTGCCTTCAGACACATGCCGCAGCTGTCTCGCTGGGCTGCGCACTTGTACAGGTGCACTGTGGGATACAGGAAGCAGCGGGGATGTGCAGTGAATACACAACAACTGAGGAACATACAAAAGCATTTGGAGAGCAGGTTTGGCGTGAGTGAAATATCCCAAAATACTATTTTTTTAATCGCTAATAAGACATATATTAAGATAAAATTGTGACTACTACCATGCATGTATACACACACTATAGCTATCATGAGGCTATCTGCTTAGATAAAAAATATCTGAACACAGAGAGAGAAAATGATGGAGTGTTTGATACGCCCGTCCAGCACATGTTGACAGCAGCATCTCTCACCTTGGATATTCTCCGGGTTATCAATAATGAAGTTGCCGTTCCACACCACCGAGAAATCCACAGGCAGCTCACTGATTTTCATCCCCTCATACAGGTACTGGAGGCCGAGGACGGAGAGAAAGAGGGAGGAAGAGATAGAGAGATGGCGGTGAAGGTGGAGGAGAGACAAACAGAGGGGAGGATATCAATGGGAGGTTTGGGAATTTGAATTCCCATGATTCCTTGTAGATACAGCGCTACGTCTTTCCAAGGTTGCCCCAAAGTTACACCATCTCATCATCAGAGAGCTGACAAAGTGAGAGGCCACAAGGCTTGAACTTCCCTTCTTTGGCCTTTAGAGACGCTGTCCTTAACTGCCTCCTATGCCCTTATTCCAGCCTGACTTTCACTGTGCAAGTGTGTGCATTTGTGTGTATGTATGTGTGTGTGTGTGTAAAAGAGAGAGAAAAGAGAGGAGAGTAAAATGTGTATGTCTGTGGTTCCTCTGGGAATATACTGCAGAAGTCAGTGCGTGCTTGACTGGAGGGCAGAACCATGCTGCAGTTTCTCCAGTGTAATTACCTCGGCTGCATCTACTGTGTCTCCACTGACTAAATGACACACATATGTGCACAAACACACAGACACACACATGCTGTGGCAACGTGGCCAGGCATACAGACAGTAATATAACCTACTGTATATACTACCATATTACAGTATAATTTTTCTGCATGCATCACCAATTACATGTAGTCTGGCACAATCTGGGCAAGCGTCACCCAACCCACCGAGCTGTTCTGGCACTGCACGCTGGAGCTGTTGAAGCGGAGGGCCGTCACTCGGTGGCTGACCCCCTGGATGTGGAGGACGCACTCGTAGCCTCGCTGGCCAGACTGGGGCTGGGGCAGGTTCCTGGCCTTCAGGGTGATGGGCTTCACCTCCCCTGCTGGGATCAGGATCTCCTCGGAGCGCACCAGCTGGGGACAGTCCTGGAGAAAACAAGCAGAGGGCAGGGAGCACCAATCAGTGCCAGCAAAACCACAGCCGCGTATGAGAGGCATGAGGCACGCTGAGAGCAGCTGACATGGATATTCATCTTAAGTTAGAATTTGAAAGTGACTCCTACGACCTTGGAAAGCTTTGAGCCGATGCCTGAGCGCTGAACAACTCATTATCAAGAGCGGAATAGTGAAACCGCTCAACAGGCGAAGAGAATGATTAAATAAGAGCTCTGTGTGTGTACAAGGCAGCAATTTTGAGGTCAATTCTGATAGCAACATAATGTGAAAGCACCATTTGCACCAAGAAAGCTACACAGCAACACACAGAAGCTTCGGTCTTGGTGACCTTAAAGCTTCCATATCCATAAATCTGTGCTTGCAGACGGAGAGATGCTGCTCTATATTCATCAGGGCAGGAGAGATGCCCATTGTGGTGTTGCAAGTAGATCAACATGTACTCGAACCGAACATACAAATGTGTTAAAGAAGTAAAAAATGTACCCAAATGCTGCCTGTGTGCAGAGCCAGAGAGACGTGGAAAACAACACGAATGCAGGCATATTTCAAGCAGCCTGCATCTACTGCACATGATTGACTGGGTCAGAGTGATCCTGTGTCATTGTTAAGACACACTGAGCTCAATAACTGCAGAGATAATAGAGTGTTAATTGCTACTGCGGAGAACAAGAGCTCTGAGTGAGAAACGCCAATTCGGAAATAGAAGAGCTTAGATGGCTGTCTTTCTGAAGACATGCCCCGGGGCTGACACAGAGCTGGAACACAGAGCAGGATGCAGGCAGGAGGAAACAGAGAGGGGGAATGTGCAGGAGAGAGGAAGAGAGAGAGAGAGAGGGAGGAAGAGGAAAAAGATAGGAAAGAAAGAGAAAGTGAGCGTGAGCAAGCTTGCTTATATAGGAGCGTGTGTGTCTGTGCGTGTGTGTGTGTGTGTATTCCACCAACCTCAGAGGCGTTGACTCGTCCCTCCTGGAAGGAACAGCTGGAGGGGTCGTGGGTACACAAGTTGCGGTACTTGCACCAGTGGCAGCGGAAGGCACTGTTCACACATGATAGACACCTGCATAGACACACACACACACACACACACACACAGAAGACACACACACAAACACACACACACACAGTCAGGAAAAAGCAGCACAGTCAAGGAGAGGCAGCGAGTTTGCCAAAGTGGGGAAAGTGCCACAGAGGAAATGAGTTCAGATCCCAAGTGGACACCTGCTGTTGTTGTGCCCTTGCGGTTGGCACAGTACCCAGTAGCTGCCGGGCCAAGTTCCCCCTGCATATATTTTCCACGGCCATATATTAATACTGCGTGTCATGTGTGAACGCTAGGCTGCATATTAGCCCCCCTAACCAGAATCAGATGGAAAAAGAGAGACGGAGAGCGAGAGAGTGGAGGAACGTTGAGTAATGAGGACAAATAAGACATTGGCGCAGCTTGATCCTGCAATTACCATTAGCCCTCCATTGTTGGAGTGTCGCTGTAATTACCAGCTGTTAGGTGTGTGTTGGTGCGTGAGCATTTTTGCGTGCACAATATGCAAGTGTGATGATCATACGTGTGTCACTATATGCAGTAGGCGGTTTGAGGGGGCATGCCGTCCCTCTTGTTAGCGATATGACCAAAATGCATCCCCCTCTGTTAACCCGCCACCCCCCCTCTACATCCCGTAGTAGCAGGCAGAGTGCAGGGGCAGCTGAAAGTCTCGTCTGCCTGATTCATTGATCCTTTATCTGACTGAGGTTTGTGCAAGTTGGAATCTATGGCGACCCCAACCGCGGTTCTGAAAAATCAGTAGCCTGACTGTGCTGTGTATTGATAAATCCATGGTGCTGTCCATGGTATAATATTCTCTAGACTATACGCTAAAAAATACTAACAATTCCATGCTATATTGTAGCCTATATATTATATAGAATAGTACACCTTGATGATCAAGTTGACATGTAGCAACGTGTAGCTGCAGACGAGCGAGAGGATCATAGAGACACAATGCTGCTGTAGTATTCCTATAATGTTTGAATGATCATTCAGTAGCGTGTGTGCTGCTGAAAATACAACTCCAGACCAAAGTGTTTTTGGAGATATAGTTTTTCTCTGGTTTTAGGGGTAGGGTCAGGGTCATCCCCACTGTTAAAAGGTACATACTGCACTTCCAGTTACAATCTGATCCTTTACTAAAGCAAAAGTATAAATACTATACTGCAAAAATAAAAGTAAAAATACTGTTTTAATACTTGGGGACTTAATTATTACTAGTTCTACTGCAGTACAGGACTTGAGTAAATGTACTTTCCAACACTGTGTACTAGTCACATGGATGAATGAATGGAGAGATGAGCCAGTGCGAGGACGGACAAGAAAACAGGAAGAAGTGCAGCCTGAGGCTACAAGGCATGACACTCTCCACATGTTACCGCAGCAAAGACAACCTACACTTTTAATTGATTGTGATGGCATTTACTACGCTGTGTATTCATGACCAGTTGTTCGGAGAGTATATTGTATTCTCACTTGGCTCTCCCTCTCTCTTTCTCTCGCTCTGAAATAAGGTTGAGTTATGCATACTTTCTTATTGTGAAATATTCATCAGTGCAAAAGCATGGGAGGGATCTCTGGCAAGCACACTAATTCAGAAGAATAGGGCTGATTCACCTTCTGGCAAATAGAGTGTACAGTATGTGTGTAAGAGGGAGGGAAAGAGAGAGCACGAGTTGGCATCAGAGCGTGCAAGGGAGAGCTTATGCCCTTTTCAAGTGTATGCATCTTTCTTTGTTGGAGTGTGTGTGTGTGTGTGTGTGTGTGTGTGTGTGCGGCTGTGGCTGTGTGCACAAGTATGTTTGTCGTCGCCGATTAACTGAGCTGATGTGAGAGCTGGTAATTGCTTTCTGTGCTACTCAGACAGGGTTTTCAGACAGCAGACACCCATATGAAGCTATAAGGCAGTGTGTGTGTGTGTGTGTGTGTGTGTGTGTGTGTGTGTGTGTGTGTGAGAGAGAGAGAGATGCAGAATAAAGCTGCCTGCATTAATCTGGCAAAGGAGACAGCGGCTACAACATTTTGTCTCGAGTGGCGAGGGAATAGTGAAAGGATAATATGACATGCTACGATTCCTGCGCCCCTGCTAGCATCACTGCTGTGATATCCTTAGTCTCCTGCTCTCCATTGAGTGATTCTCCCAAATCAGCGAGGCCCTTGGATCTAGCACAAACAGAATCTGCCACACTGGAATGAAGCGAGCAATTGCAAAGGCACCGCTGACACTGAGATCTCCAATCCAGGGATTCGATTCAACATCACTCAATCAGGGACAGACGTGGCATGAAAACGGGCATGAAATCCCTACTGAAGACCTGTTAGGCAGAAGGCTGTGTGTTTTGCACTGCGGCGTGTCTGAGAAGAGGGCTTCATTAGCGAGAGAGCACAGAAACTTCCTGTTACAGGGCTCAGGGAGCAGCCAGCGATCAGATTACATTAGTCTTTACACGGGATATTTTTAGGGGACCGGGGCCGGCTAAGGTTGAGGACAAATTGTAACTAATTCCCAAAGCATTGATCCAGTGGTTTTGGCCGGCAGGTCTGGGGCATTGTGCTTAGTGAAGGAAAAGAGAATGAATGGCTTCAGAGAGAGAGATACTCACAGTTGGTGGACACTGCAGTTGTAAAACTTGACCTCTGTGCTGATAAGCATCTGACCAGTTTCCTTAGAATTGAGCCTCAGCTCAACGCCCGACCAGTCTGAAAGAGAGAAGACAGGAGGGGAGCATTTAGTGAGTGTTCAGGCATTATTACAGTGCATCTGCTTTATATTTCCATTACTCTGAGTGGTTGCGAACAGCAGGCATCATTAAATCTTATGCTAATTACTCAGTTGCTATGAGCTGGTGATGTTGGCATTCAAGTGAACACGATATCCGGTAAGGTAGCATTTCTTGCATGGCATCATATACACGCCAGCCAAACGAAAAGAGAAATTTCTTGTGAGTATGTATGTGCATGAAATTAGCAGATTTCAATCACATACAAAGCCATTTAATCTGATCAGATTTTGTTTTTCCTGTATCTTCAGAGTTCTGGCTGTGCTTCTGTTCTCTGTGAAAACAGCCTCTTATCTCTCCCCACGAGAATACAGACTCCATAAATATGTGTGTGTGTGTTTGTATATGTGTATGTGCAAAACAGCCTGAATTTCAGATGACATTCAGTGTGTAGGAGGCTTGAACGACCCTCCGTGCCCTGTTCTCTCCACAGCACCTGTTGGGAATCAGGCTCTGTTTCACACAAGTCTGTATAGCAGGCAGGCGAGGCTCATAGCTGACTTCCACCATCGCACATTTGTCTCACAGGATCCGGCAAACAAAGTGGTACAGAGTTCCTGTCCACACAAAACCTCCTCTAGGATTTTATTCTACCTTAGCACAGAGGAGTGCCAGCTATTTTCTTTATTCTCAAGCTCAACATCAGTCCAGTGTCCTCACAGTTTTATCCTAACCTCTCCTTCAGCTCCGTAATTTCTCCTCTGTTTTCCCTTCTTCTCCACGTTTAATCTCATTTCCTCCCCTCCTCTCCTGCCTCCCCACTCCTCGGGTCATTGCCACTGCACGGCCAATGTTGATGTGCAACAGATAGAAAAGGCTTGCTAGGGGACAGGAGATGGAGGAGGATAGCGAGGAGGTCAGGAGGAGGAGGCCTCAGGGGAACTGATGTGGAGTAAAAATGGAGGTATAAACTGCCGGGAGAGGCAACAAAAGAGGAGGGATGAACGGGGGAAGGAGGGGGATAGAAAAAGAGGAATGGAAGGATGGATGGCTAGCTAGATGGATGGAGGGAGGGCTTACGGCAGGGGATTGGCTGACATTTACCTAGGGGAGAACATTCATATTAGTGCCTGATGCACCACTCCCTGTGGGAGCTCTGGGCAAACAGGGCTGTCATTTACTCACAGGGAGGAGGATTACCAAACCCCCAAAACACACAGTGATTTTCACTCACTGCACATAATATATTATTCAGGGTGTTTGGTTTTGTCACCCTGCAGCCATCTTGGCTCGCAAACAACAGGTATTTATTGTCAAACAACAGGTGTTAGTATTCATAATGATATATATGTGTGCAAATAAATGAATGCCAGACGCGCTGCGGCATATTTATGGCCGTACGCTGGAGGAATGCTTGAAAGGTCATGAGATTTCTATGAATAGTATATTAGAGGTGATTAGCATATCTTTATTCCTGGACCTAGAAGTTGTCTTAGGCAGTGTTTATGTATGTTCTACTCAACTATGAATACATTCTTCTCTAGATTTTACGAGAGATGAGGTAAAAATGGCTGATCGTACCCCGGCTGCGAATAGAGTTCATGACTTTGATGAGTCATAAAATTATTTTATTATATGTTTGCTTTTGTGTATTTATCAGCTATCACTCAGAGGCAAACAACAGACCAGCTCCCCGCACCTTGGCTATGCTAAGACACTAATCCACCACATCAACCTCCTTGTCGTCCCTTCAGTTAAATCGTCCCCCGGCTGATTGAACCTGCATGTTAGACCACTGCCTAACAGCTCCACCTGAGGGTAGTAATGTGGTGAGCTGCAGCTCAGCCACAGGCCAGGGGACCTCAGTCTGATCCTCCATCAGCTCTAATGGGGCCTGGCATCGTGTGTAGCACACTTCACAGCCAGACAACTGATCCTGGATCAGTGGGAGCTTGTTATGTAGAAGGTACCTGCTGAAACTAGGAGTGTTAAGTCAATAAATTTGATTCAGAGTGTGCGTGCGTGCAGATGGATAGTTAGTTCAGTAAGAAAGAAATTCGTGATGATCAGATCCTTGTACTCCATGTTTGCAGATGCAGTTTTGCTTTAGGGTGTGTGTGTCTGCTTGCTGATTGTACCTTGGTCCATGGGGATGAGGGGGACATCCTTGGCAGCAGGAGACACACAGAGTATCTGGTTGCCGTTGACCTGCCCCTCCACCTCCGTCAGGTTGCCAAAGGAGCAGGTGATGCCCGCAGAAAGGTCTGGAACGTGGCTCACCTTCACCAGCAGCTGCACAACAGGTGACAAGACAACAGACGTGACAAAGCGGCGGCGGTCAAATTTTAATAGCTGCATATACAATGCTATGCTATATTATGCAGTGTTGTTATATTTAGTAAGACAATGGAGAAAAAATTAGATTGCACATTCCTAGTGACTTTAGCGCTCGCATCTTTGGTAAAGATAAGATATGACAGGTGAGGGAAAATGTACAAAACATGAATGCAGCAGAGTAATAAGCTCCAAACAGAAGGTAAAAAGAGCACACTGCGACTGGCAAAGCTGTCCATCCACTTTGCCAAGAAATGTTGCCATGTCTTAAGACTGTTATCAACACCATAAAAGGGAAACAAATTCAGCTGTGTTTTGATCTTGATCTTCCACCGGAGTGGAGAAGATGTCCTTCTGGAAGTGAGATGCAGAGACAAGCAGATTCAATCAGTGGTCAATGCTAAGCTGCACGCAGGAAACAGGAAAAAATGGCCACGTGGCCAATTCTATTTTTGTTTCCTCTTTCTCCGTCCCTCACAAGGACACACGAAACACATGCAAACCCACAACCCAAAAACCTTCACACACAACGTGCCGCACATATGCAACATATACCCCACACATGCAGATGCACATAGAGGCGTTTGAAGTCATTCTCTGGAGAGCAGTGACACCGGGGCTGGAGCATTCAGCTGCTCTGCCTATAAATAAATGCATTCTGCGCACAGGGTGTGTGATCGGGCTCTCCAGCCAAGAGAGGCAGCCTGGATAATTATCACCATGGCATTTCACAGCCTTGTTCCATTAGCTGTTATTTTTGGGCCACAACGTTTGAAGTTTCTCTTTGTTTTATCTGCCTCTCACTAAACACCGCGGGGCTACTGGGACAGGCAAGGCAGCTGAGCAGCTTAACTGTAGGCCTTTCAAGAGATGCTGACTGTCTCAGTAGCTGACTACACTGCCTCCCTCGTTAGCTGCCTTACTCTGGTACCCATTGAGCGGATGGTTTATATCTTTTTTTTTGTTGTTGTTGTTGTTTTTTCTGCTGAGGACCTCTCGTCTTCCCCTGTTTCACTTTCACCATGTTTGTGTTGCTTCACTCCGAGGTGTGTCAGAGAGATCCTTGATTACGGCAATCAAAGCAATCAATGTCTTTTGTTCAATGCAGAATTCCCTGAGTAACCTCTCACATTAATTAGCTCTCATCGTTCTGTCAAGACGCACATCTACAGATGAACACCCGGAATCTGCTCGTGCACACATAAACATGCACATGACGACACAAACGCAAGGTTGCGACAGAGAGGAAGCCCGCCTCAGAGTGCTAAACCTTTGCTCTTTTTGTTCTCCTGTCCTCCCTGACGACGGTGGCGGTGAGTGTTTTTGCAGCTTGGCAGCAGCGACCGACCCTAATTGGTGGCAGAGTTTTAATAAAGGTAATTCGATTGTTTTCTCCGTGTTTCTACCGCTCCCGGTGCCCACGTGAAGAGGCTGTGTTGTCATGGAGATAGCTGTCTGCCCCTGTGGAGTTTTGCATTTGCGAGTGTTTTTGTGGACGCTTTGGTGAGATGACCCTGTTGCTGCTGCGACTGAACTGGAAACAGGCATAACTGCTAACATGTTGTCTGATAAACTGGACAACAGGGCGAGGCCTACCGAGGGCGAGTTCGAGGATGAGACATCGTGCGATGCAGGGTGAGTCACTGCCAGAGCCGCTGGCACATTTAGCAGAATTTTTGTGATGTTTATCGTGGATGAACATGCTCGTCGGATGGTCCTATTTCCTGGATTGGGAAGTCATTCTTCCAGCTTTGGTGTCCTCATGAGCTAATGTTTAGATCTGAGTGTCCAATGGAGTACCACACAGGTATAGAATATCCATAATAGAGAATACTTTGAGGAGTAGAAGGGAGAAACATGTGACATTGGTGGCATTGATGTGCCCCATTAAAAAGGACATCTTGAGGATGTGGTGTGGCACTATCATGGTTCACTTGTTGATGTTGCACTGCTCATTAACTTCTCCTTGATGCATCAAGCCTACAATAAATACTTCTGCTTAAGACATCTGAGGTCTCCTGGTGAACTCTTCGCTTCAGCCCACAAGAATTTCCACCACAGACTTGAGGGGGGGGGGGTTTCAAGTGAATTTTTCCCCGTCTGGAACTCATTTTTCCGATTATTATGACACCACTTAATGCGCTATTAACCGGTTAGATTAAAGGGTCGTCTTTCCCAAAAACACAAGGAAAAAACATCTGCCTGTGTTGACTCTCAAACCAGGGTGCAATTTGAAGAGGTCTGGAGAAGTCTGTTGTAGTTTTGCTGTCATCACCCATGACCACAGAGATTTGCTAGACATGGTTTGTGGGAACAATTATTACATGAGACCTTGTTATAAGCAGTTTCACCTGGAATTATGTTCAATGAAAGTTATACATATCTCTCTAAACAGACACAAGCGTGCCAGTTCGTATAGATTAGAAGTGCATGCTTGTACTGAGTTCATAAAGCACCACTGAACAACATCTCAGCTGCATGTTTAGACCCACACCTTCTCTTGTTGCACCAGAAATGCACGCGTCTCATACGCCCAACTGACACAACTGTCCAAACTGAAGCAAATCAGTGCGGATGGATCGGAAGACGTGTTCTCTTTCGTGCTTTGGATGAACTGACCCTTTAACAGCGTGGGTATTTAAAGACCTTAAATATGTGTCAACACGCGTGCATGTGCAGCATTCACCAGAACTTGGCCAGGCAGAGCCTTTCGACGAGGCTCTGTGTTTTCGCTGGGTCGATGTGGAAATGCTGCACTGTACTCAGCTGCACTCGGACAACTTTAACACCTACACACCCGCCCACACAAACATGTCTTGGCACACATATTGACTGCTCTGTACCAAGTGAGCATATGCACGCTGAAACGCCCACACAGAGCTCCTGTGAACCTTCCCATCTAATGTTTATGCATCAGCCACAATCAAGACTAGGCAAACTGCTATGTGGGATCGTTTAAATCTTCTGCCTCTGTACGTGGGTAGGGAATATGCAAATGGAAGATTATTTTTCATTGTAATGTGTGCAAGTTGTGGTTGAGCTTGCAGGTGTTTGGTACTTCCTGTGTGTGCGCTGTATGTAGGAATATAAGTATAAGCTTACAGGTACGCTGGGCTCTGACACTGCGATGCTGTCCGGGTAAACGGTGGCCTTCACGCACTGGTTGAGAGAGGCGGCAAAACGGTACGGCTCATCTGCGCGCTCACACCGGTTCTTCTGAGAACAGCTGAAAAGAGAGAGAGGGGTTACTGATATTTCTTCTTCAGCAGGAACATAATGCAAAAGAAAAAGAGAGGTATTACAGCCCTGAGGGGGAAAAAAAATGATTAGATTGCTACCAAAGTTATAACTAAAACATAGCTGAATTAATAAATTAAAGGAAAAAGAGGTGTTGTCAAAGTTCGAATAGGAAAGAAAATTAAAAGTAGAGAAAAGGTATAAAAACAATGAAGCAATAATAATAGTGATGAAGAGGAATGAATACTCATGTTCTAATAAATGCTGCGCCATAAACACTACGTGATGATTTTTAGTTGACGGAAATCAAAACCCGAAGCAACAGCAGAAGGAAGAAACAAACAGCAAACATCTCCTCGACCTGATGTTCATTGCTCACTTTTGCCTGCAGAATATGTGACAGGGATGACGCATATTTTACAAGACTGGTCGATGAGCATGATTAATCAGCCCTCCCTCTACTGGACATTGTATGAACACAGTATAATTAACGGAAATGCATATTATCCACCTTTGTCTTGAGACATCTGGACGGGTCACCAACTGCCTTTAGAATTCACAGCAGATGCCTTCTTTTCTCTTCTCTCTCAGTTTTTGTATTAGTCACACAGATTTATTTGTTTTGTGCTGATTAAGGCTTTAAATGTGACATGCTTTAGAGTCAGGCTAAGTTATGCTGCCTTTACCAGGCTGTTTTATTCCTGCTTAGCAAAACATATGGCACACTGTGGACGTAATTTGAAACAGTTTTGCCATTTTGTTGGATTGCTTTGAAAGTTGCAAAAAAAAAAAGCCCACTCTTGTAAAAATGTGCAAGTTATGGCACTTGACTAACTAACATCAATAAGAACTGGCTTCTAGGACATGCAGCTCTTAAAGTCTCCCAAAACAGTGCATGCATTCCCAATAAAGCACAGGAACAAGTGACGGCACCAGCAGCGGAACTCCAGTGGGTCATTTACAAAGCAATGCGCCGTACTAGCAAAAAGCTACGATGCCGCAGCGCTACACACTAAACTTACATCCTTCAATCGCTGCATAACTTTGGACACGTAACAAGTGCAAATTACGCGATGCTCACTCATAAGAGATCTTAATGGTCAGACAGTGTATCAAGTACCACACGACACCCCCACAGTCCGCCACATCCCTCATTAAAACTCAGCTCTTCTCCTCCTTCTTATTAAAACTGTGTGTTCCCTCCAGCCCATTACACCAAAGGCTCTCTATCCTCATCCAACCCAGCAGTCTGTCTGCTAACTGGCTGTCTGGTCACAGCAGCTCTAATTGGACTCCGATGGGGTCGGCCGCTGTCCGCGGTGCTGATGTGCCACTACAAGCCCCGTCCATCCTCCCCTGGCTGCTGATTTTTTTTTTTTTGCGTGTGCGCGTGGGCGCGCGTGGCAGTGTGTGTTAGGGCGCCGTATCATGCCTCTTAACCACAGACTCTCACCCATCCTGACTCTGAGCTACATCTTCATCCACAGCCTCTGTGTGTAATTATGTTGTCAGAAGTTCGAGCCATTTCCAGCAGACTCACATGAACAGGCACGAGCATGCCAAGGTTCAGACACACACACACACACATACAAACAAACACTCGTATGCACAATACTCCCTGGGGATTTTTAGAGAGCAGGAAAGTGTAGAATTAGTGTAGTAGTGTGAATCTCCCACTGGGAAAGGGGGGGCACTGTAGCAGGATTTAACCTTTTTTTTTTTTTTAACCTGGTTTCCCACTTCATGAAACTCATCTCAACATCATCTCTACATTTTAAATGTGACATTTTTATTGTTACTCCTGATATGAATTCTCTTACCTCTTCTTGTTACACATTTGACTCCATTAGCCACATTTTTCTCCCTCTCCCCTCTCTGTCCACGTCTCTCCCCTTTGTCTCTCCCTATCACAAGTTGGAATTAGCACCCCTTTCTCAGGCAGGTCTGTGATTCGGTACTTCTTTTACATCCACAGCAGAAAATGACACTTTCAGGTGCTCTCAGGTGTGTGCGGCGCTCTCAGCTTGGAGATGTTTCCAAGCTGCATGGGTACAGATACAAAAAAAAAAAAAAAAAAAAAAACCTGGCCGGTCATTAACTGACAAAAAGCCCCGCATTGATTTTCCTCACTGTGATTTAAAAAAAAAAAAAAATTCATTTCAGTGGGGTGAAGTAAGATGAGAGCGCGGCAAGGGGGTGGAGGATGGCTGCTGTTGCCATGGTTTCAGGAGATAGCCATTATCTCTGTGTAGTTAGAAGCTGACCCCTTGCCTCTCTCATTAGCTGAAGTGCATGCCACTGAGTGTTGACTAGAATCCTGCCTTCCTCATATTCCCCCTCCTGACCCCCTCTCCTCATCCTCCTGTCTGGCCCTGGCCTGTCACTCAGTAGCTCCACAGATGCTTTGTGTTCCATCACTCACATTCCTAGAGGGGGGGGGGGGGCTCACATGGAGAAATGAGGTGTTAAAAGAAAGAAACACACACGCTTACACATACCCACAAACGTGCATATGCGCAAACTGACAGCACAAATGCATGCAGCCCTTCCCGCCTGTCTCCCGTAATAAGCAGCTGCCAGCTATCTTCCCTCCAGCGGCTGCTGGAGGCAGTCGGCCTGGGTGCTCCCGAAGCTCTGTCCATGGTGCTGAAGTAGCTACAACTCCACTGCAGGGTACGAACGCGGCTGCAAGTGGCAGATAGCATTTCATGCAGTCGTGTAAGGTGAGCGGGAAAACAAAAAAACAAAAACAAAAACACACACCTAAGAATGCAGAGGAGAGCATATTGTTGTCTCCTGTGGCAGTCTGTGGCTGCACTGTTGGAGCTGGAGCTCTGAGGTGCAAATGAAGCCTTGACACAATATATATATAATCTAGTTCCGCAACATATATCTAATGTGCAGTGTTATTTGTAGTGTTGCGTGGCTGTGGAAGCGCTTTTTATGGCGCCGGAGTGTGAGGGAAACAGAGGCCAGACCTCTGGGTCCGTTCCATTAAAGACCGCTTCGTATTCTGTTGCTCTAGACAGGCAATTACACTGTCATCTCTGCTGTGCCAAGCCTTGATAGACACCCAGCCGTATGGATACACACACCCATTCACACATGCACACTAAAACGCACCTGCACATCCCCGCCGCCGTAAGGGACCGCAGCCACAGAGAATTACCGTATACACTCCACGCGAGCGTGCACAG